>NW_027362771.1:92832619-93508453 GCF_046119375.1 Phyllobates terribilis
AAAGGCTTAATTATTAAATAAATAAATTACAAAACCATTCATACAGTAGCTATGAATAAATTGGGGTACTGGGCAGTGTGGTCTACCTACTGGTTCACTTATGATGGGTGGTTCTGCGCTACTGCACTTTATTGGTAACTCGGACTGTGAGGGTTTTTTTCCTCAATTCTGATTTTGTCATGGATAAACATTGGATATTAATGGCTATATTTATGTTGTGACTACAGTATGATATTTTCCCTATTTTGCTCAGAGTTCCTATATGAATTTGCCATTTTATAATATGCAAATTACCTCTTCAGAGAGGAAGAGGACTAGAACTCTATAGCGCCACCTATTGGAAGCAGCGATCCATTATTATGTATATGGTTTCATAATTATGTCTCTGATTAAGGTTTGATTGTATGTCTATGCAGGCACTGTATCCCTTGGTGTTTCTAATCAATTGATTACATTTGATATCTTTATTTTTATTACTGTTTTGCCATGGTGTCATTTACTGATGACCACACTACCTTTTCCTTATTCTTTGAGTTTTATGGGGTGGTTTTAATACTTTTTTCGTGCTTCTATAATTGTGTATATATTTAGATGTAATTAATAAAATGTTGATATATTCATAGTTATGGATGGTTTTGGAATTTATTTATATAATATAGGAAGGACTGTTTTGCATAAGATTACTTCTATGAAACAATTGTTCCTCTGCTGTGCCTCACCAGAACCTAGGGTGAGATCAACCTCACAGTTTGAGAAGCACTGTAGACCATGTATAGTTAGATCTGGCCTCAACAGGAGCACAAAAGACCTAGGATTCCTCACATTTTGGGCTCATTCACACGGCTGTATTGTGCTCTGCACAACCTCTGCACAACCTCCGCACAACCTCTGCACAACCTCCGCACAACCTCCGCACAACCTCTGCGGTTCAGTTGTGTAGTTGTGCCCTTACTATGCCAGGTTTATAATCATATAGTAAGGTTAAGGTAAGGTGAGCAGGCCATGCTATATCTCGTAATTAGTTCCCCCTGCATTACTGCTGCCAGGTCTCTCATTAGAAATCTATGTATTAGTAATAACTATCATACAATACTGACTGAGCTACTTTCTGTATGCCGCTTCTGTGAGAAGTGAGGCCTGACAAATTTATCAGAATTTATATCATAAAAAGTGGGATAAATTATGACAGAAATGTACACTAGTCCACAAATGGAGTATATTTCTGATGCTGGCTGATGGCAGCTGATCGGTGCACCAACTTTATTAGTAGTCGCATTCATTTTAATGAATTCAGGGCATCTTATAATAGACTCGTTTTGTTCTCCAGTCTTGATGAAGTGACCCTTATTTAGCTGGTTGAGGTGTGGCTGAAAACCACATGACAAACTGCATGAAATTTTACTGCAAGAATGCTGCAGTTTTTCACTATGTTTCCATGATGAGCTTTTGGTGAGTTTTTGATGTTACAGATTTTCTGCACCCATAAAGTAAAATAGGTTATTTGCATTTTTTTTTTGAAAATACGCAGCGTAAAAAAAATCATCAAAAACTCATCGTGGGAATGTAGCCTTACACCATGTGCACACATTGAGTATTTGTTCAGTATTTTACATCAGTATGTGTAAGCCTCAACCAGGAGTGGAACAATCAGAGGAAAAGTATAATAGAAACACGTCACCACTTCTGTATTTATCACCCACTCCTGGTTTTGGCTTACAAATACTTTTGGTGAGTTTTTGATATTGCTGCACCATTTCAGCACCAATTATTAGTTAAATTAGGTTACTTTATTATTGTATTTCTATCCACCCTGCTAGATTTGTAGATGCTGCATTTTTTGCGCAGCAAAAATACTCAGCGTCAAAAACTCACGAAAAACTCATCATGAGAGCTTCACCTATGCTCACATTTCATGCTAAAACTGTGTGTGCTTTTTGCTGTGTGGTCTGAACTATTTATACTCATTAAATGGATGGTAGATTTTGTAGGTGCAAGTACAATGGAATGAGCCTTGGCTGTTGGGTTGGGATAGTCACTAATCTGAGCTAATGACTTGTTGATTATCACCTTCTGTAATGAGCTCCATTTTAATGCTGCTCACTGGACTAGCTTGGCAGACTGTTGAGCTAGCTGTCTGGCAAGATGTAAGGCAGGCATACTTTGAAAAGCGAAATTTTGTCATTGCAATCAGTTTGGCAATGACTAAAGTGAGATGAGAAGTCTAAGAAATCACCCAAATGTCAAAAGGGCACCCCTTGGACTTCACTGGATTTTCAGGTCATAGTCTTCAGTATAGTCACTGTTCAGCAATGAAGCACAGAAGAGTAGCCAGATAGGTAACAACCATGTACACTGTAAGGAGCAACAAATCCAGAAATAAATAGTCAGAAAGGTCAGAAGTTCAATCCAGAGGTCAAACCAGAGAAATGAATGGAAGGCGAAAAATCCAAGGGGCAAAGGAAGAGGCATGTCTGAACACAAATCACTATGACATCCCATCATCAGGGCAGAGTCAGGAGTGCTCTGGATGATAAGAGTAGTAGTTTAAGAACATTAGTGAATTCACAAGGTAGAAAAAAAACAGTGATTGTAGAAGTTAATAATGGACATCACGCCAGCCTTAAAGAAGGGATGTGGCGGAGTAGAAGGAGCCTTATTCATTAACCCTCCGTCACATACAATAGGCCTGACAGGCACATCTCTTTTACTTTCATTTCTCCTTCCTCACCAGATTGTGAGGAAATTCCCTCCCTCCAGGTTGTCTCCTGTCTCTAGCAGCTCTGTGAAACCTCATACCACATTTGGATTGCAGAGCTTCAGGAGGACAGATATAACTGCGCTAATCTCTCAGGCTCATTGTATGTGAACACGTCACACTCAATAAGGTTGGTATTTTATGTTTTTATTCATCACAATTGTTTATTTAGCTTGTTTTATGAATGTATAGCACAAAGTGTGAGGATATTTCATAGAAATAAGGCAGATTAAAAAAGAAAGTGTGCTGCTCAGGCATATACAGTAGTTCCCTAACACATATTCCTTCTCTTGCTTCAGATTATCTGCTGAAATGGAGAGGAAAATGTACAATTTATCAAAAAACCTTGATGTTCAGGAAGTAACAAACATGCTGTTAGGTTATGCAGACCCCACACTGAATGAGGATTTAGGAGAGGAAAGTGAGATTGATTCTCATGATGAGGTGGAAGTATGTGAAGTGGATTCTGAAACAGAGCAAGATGGTGACAGTGATGAGGATGAAGATGCAGAATCTTATTATATGGGAAAAGATAAAAAAAACCAATGGAACAAGAAGCCACTCCAGAAAAAACGTAGGGAACCTCAAAACATTATTACTCACCTTCCTGCAGTTATAGGAACTGCAAGTAATGCAAAAACTGCAGTTGAATGCTGGAATAGTTTATTCACAGATGACATTCTGGACTCTATTGTCACATATACCAACCAATATATAGACATTATAAAGGACAAGTTAATCTGCAACAGAACCATCAAGGCCACAGATGAAACCAGGGGAGGAGTCCTGAGGAGATAATTTGCATATTCCCACTGCATTTTGGGGTAAGTGAAGAGTCTCCGCGAGCTCAAAGAACACTGGATTTTGGCTGTTGGAGCTGAAAAGAGGACATCGGTAAACCAGGGGAGGAGTCCTGAGGAGATAATTTGCATATTCCCACTGCATTTTGGGGTAAGTGAAGAGTCTCTGCGAGCTCAAAGAACACTGGAGTTTGGCTGTTGGAGCTGAAAAGAGGACATCGGTAAACCAGGGGAGGAGTCCTGAGGAGATAATTTGCATATTCCCACTGCATTTTGGGGTAAGTGAAGAGTCTCCGCGAGCTCAAAGAACACTGGATTTTGGCTGCTGGAGCTGAAAAGAGGACATCGGTAAACCAGGGGAGGAGTCCTGAGGAGATAATTTGCATATTCCCACTGCATTTTGGGGTAAGTGAAGAGTCTCCGCGAGCTCAAAGAACACTGGATTTTGGCTGTTGGAGCTGAAAAGAGGACATCGGTAAACCAGGGGAGGAGTCCTGAGGAGATAATTTGCATATTCCCACTGCATTTTGGGGTAAGTGAAGAGTCTCCGCGAGCTCAAAGAACACTGGAGTTTGGCTGTTGGAGCTGAAAAGAGGACATCGGTAAACCGCGCCTACCGGCGCGCGCATTTTGAAGCTTTTTTCTTAAGCTTTTTTCACTGTTTTCAGAACATTAACAATAAGAACATGGAAGAGTCCAGGAGCCATTTGGTGAGCTGCATATCCTGCTACATGTTCACAGACTTGCCAGTGGAAAAGCCAAACTTCACATGCCAGAAATGCAAGCTTGTGTCCCTGTTGGAGGAAAAGTTGCGAAATCTAGAAGAGAGGTTAACTACCTTGAAAATCATTAAGGAAGGTGAAGAGTTCTTAGACAGAGCAGAATTATCTCTTCATGATTCAGAAAGAGAAGAAATTCGAACTGCACCTGACAAAACAGAGGAATGGAAGCATGTGACCCACAGAAGCAGGAGGATCGAGAGGCAGTCAGCACCCATACTGCTCAGGAACCAGTACCAGGCTCTCACGCAGGAGAACCATGAAGAAATACAGCAAAATAAGACTTTGCCAGCAATGAATAACCTTGTAAGCCCTCAGAATCCTCCTGGATGGAGAAAGAAGAATGTTGTGAAGAAAAAACGGAGAGTGGTGGTCATGGGGGATTCCCTGTTAAGAGGAACAGAGGCCGCTATCTGCAGACCAGACATAACCTCAAGAGAAATGTGCTGTCTTCCAGGAGCAAAAATTAAAGATGTGTCTGACAGGATATCAAGACTCTTCAGACCTACAGATCACTACCCATTCCTGCTAATACATGTGGGGACAAATGACACCGCAAGAAAGGACCTGGAAACCATCTGCAGTGACTTTGAAGACTTAGGCAAGAAAGTGAAAGAATTGGGAGCGCAGGTGGTCTTCTCATCCATCCTCCCAGTGGATGGCCATGGAACAATGAGGTGGAATAAGATTCTACAGGTGAACAACTGGCTACGTCGATGGTGCCGTCAACAAGGATTTGGATTTCTGGATCATGGAATGAATTACCTATACAATGGACTACTTGCTAGAGATGGGGTGCACCTTACGAAGACTGGAAAACATGTATTTGGAAGTCGCCTTGCTACACTCATCAGAAGAACTTTAAACTAGAACAATGTGGGAAGGGAAGCAAAAGGCCAGAAAAAGCCATACAGCTGACAAATACTACTGAGATCTCTGCTACTGGAAGTGGAAAGGAAGAACAAAGACAAAACAATTTAAATAATAAAAATATGGGAGGAAGAGAAACCAATCACAAACTAAAATGTTTTTATACAAATGCACAAAGCATGGGCAACAAACAAGGAGAATTGGAACTACTAATGCAGGAAAAGGAATATGATGTCATTGGAATCACTGAAACTTGGTGGGACGATACACATGATTGGAATAAAAGGCTAAAAGGATACAACTTATTTGCAAGAAACAGACTTGATAAACGAGGAGGAGGTGTCGCATTGTATGTTAGAAAAGCGTATATCTGCACAGAGATTGAAGCTTCAGAGACTGGGAGTTCTGTGGAAACTGTTTGGGTAAGAATACAAGGAGAGAACAACGGAAAGGACACCATTGTAGGCATTTACTACAGGCCACCTGGGCAAGCTGAAGATATGGATGAACTCTTTATGTATCAAATAACCAAGTTCTCCAAAAAATATGACGTAGTGGTCATGGGAGATTTCAACTATCCAGACATTTGTTGGGAATCTCTCTCAAGTAAAACTAACAGGTCAAGCAAATTCTTATCCTCTCTTGCTGACAACTTTATCTTCCAAAAGGTAGGGGAGAAAACAAGGGGATCTGCTACTTTGGATCTAATCCTTATAAACAGGGAGGAAATGGTTGAGGAGGTAAAGGTGGCTGGGACCCTAGGAGGCAGCGATCATGCTATTATAGAATTTTGGATAACTAGAGGAGGAAGACATGTGAAGACTCAGACTTCAAGGTTAGATTTTAGAAAGGCAGATTTTAAGAGACTCAGAAAGAGAATAGGAGGGATCCAATGGCTGGATGTCCTTAAGGACAAAAATGTCCAGGAAGGATGGGAAATTTTTAAAAATGAGATTCTCAAAGCACAATCGTTAACAATCCCGAAAAGTAGGAAGAATGGGAAGCATTTAAGGAAACCAGGATGGATGAACACAGAACTTAAACACATGCTAAAAAGAAAGAAAGAAATGTTTATTAAATGGAAAGAGGGAGGCATAACTAAAGAAGATTATAATGCAGTCTGCAGATCCTGTAGGGCACGTATCAGGTTAGCTAAAGCTGACAATGAATTAAGGCTTGCAAGAGATGTCAAAAGCAATAAAAAAGGATTTTGGGGGTATGTCAAAAGTAAAAGAAAAGTCAAAGATGCTATAGGATTTTTACATGATGAAAATGGAGAAATGGTAAGAGAGGATGTTGAGAAGGCCGAACTTTTTAATTCCTATTTTGCATCTGTTTTCTCTCAGAAAGAAAATATAACATCAACTGATCTTCACTGTCCTTTTAAAGGAATAGAGGAATCCAAGTTATCTGTAAACAGAAAGATTGTGAGGGAATATTTAGCTAACATAAATGAGTTCAAGTCTCCAGGTCCAGATGAATTACACCCCAGAGTACTGAAGTAGATCGTAGAAGAAATTTTAGAACCACTCTCCATAATCTTTGAAAATTCTTGGAGAACAGGAGAAGTCCCAGAAGACTGGAGAAGAGCAAATGTTGTTCCTATCTTCAAAAAGGGGAAGAAGGTGGACCCAGGGAACTATAGGCCGGTGAGTCTGACTTCTATACCAGGAAAGATATTTGAACAAATTATTAAACAACATGTATGTAAGTACATGGATAAGAATGAAGTGATTAACCAGAGTCAGCATGGGTTTGTAACTAACAAGTCATGTCAGACTAACTTAATTTCCTTCTATGACAGAATCACTGACTGGGTGGATCAGGGAAATGCTGTAGATATAGTATATCTTGACTTCAGCAAAGCATTTGACAAAGTATCTCACACCATCCTTATTGAAAAAATGACCAAGTATGCAATGGACCAGGCAACTGTTAGGTGGATTCATAACTGGCTTAGTGATCGGACTCAAAGGGTGGTTGTAAATGGCTTCACATCCAGCTGGATGAATGTCTCAAGTGGGGTACCACAGGGCTCCGTCCTGGGACCTGTATTGTTCAACATCTTTATCAATGATTTAGATGAAGGAATTGAGGGTAAACTGATTAAATTTGCTGATGACACAAAGCTAGGAGGGATAGCTAATACTAGAGAAGAGAGAGAGAGGATTCAAAAAGACCTAAATAAACTGGAGCAGTGGGCAGCAACCAACAGAATGGTTTTTAACAGGGAAAAATGCAAAGTACTACATCTGGGCAATAAAAATGAAAAAAGCATATACAGAATGGGAGGAATAGAGCTAAGCAACAGTACATGTGAAAAAGACTTAGGTATACTAATAGATCATAGACTGAACATGAGTCAACAGTGTGATGCAGCAGCAAAAAAGGCAAATACAATTCTGGGATGTATTAACAGAAGCATACAGTCTAGATCACGTGAAGTCATTATCGGTCTTTACTCCTCTTTGGTCAGACCTCATCTGGAGTACTGTGTACAGTTTTGGGCACCACATTTTAAAAAAGACATAGACAAACTGGAGCAAGTTCAGAGAAGAGCGACCAGAATGGTGACTGGTCTGCAAACCATGTCCTATGAGGAACGGTTGCAGGATTTGGGAATGTTTAGCTTGCAAAAAAGAAGACTGAGAGGAGACTTAATAGCTGTCTACAAATATGTCAAGGGCTGTCACATTGTAGAAGGATCATCTTTATTCTCATTTGCACAAGGAAAGACTAGAAGCAATGGGATGAAACTAAATGGGAGGAGACACAGATTAGATATTAGAAAAAACTTTTTGACAGTTAGGGTGATTAATGAGTGGAACAGGCTGCCACGAGAGGTGGTGAGTTCCCCTTCAATGGACGTCTTCAAACAGAGGCTGGACAGACATCTGTCTGAGATGATCTAGTGAATCCTGATTTGAGCAGGGGGTTGGACCAGATGACCCAGGAGGTCCCTTCCAACTCTACCATTCTATGATTCTATGAAATAGAACTGCATGCTTTTTTTGCATTATTATACCTTGCAGGAGCTTATAGGGCAAATAGACAAAGTTTGGAGGAACTTTGGAGTAAAAATGGGGATGGAGTTGAAAAATTTGGCCTTGTTATGTCCATAAACAGATTCAAGCTTCTAATTCGTTGCCTTCGGTTTGACGACAGAACTACCCGAACCGAACGTAAAACACATGACCAACTTGTTCCAATTCGTGATATATTCCAAAAATTTGTTGAAAACTGTAAAAAAAGCTATTGCCCTGGGGAGAATCTCAAAATTGACGAAATGCTCCCTGGTTTTCGTGGAAAATGTGCCTTTCGTCAATATATTCCATCAAAGCCTAACAAATATGGAATAAAAATGTATGCCCTTGTTGATGCCAGTAAGACCTACACTTACAACCTGGAAGTTTATGCAGGAAAACAACCATAAGGTCCTTACTGTGTCAGCAACAAACCCAGTGATGTTGTAAAAAGACTGGCTGAGCCCTTATTTGGATCGGGTCGCAATATAACAGCTGACAATTGGTTTTCAAATTGTGATCTGATTGATTATCTGAAAATGCAGAAGCTTTCATATGTCGGAACTGTAAGAAAAAATAAAAAAGAATTGCCTACACAGTTTGTAAGTGTGAAAGGGAGACAACAGTACAGCAGTATGTTTGCATTCCATAATGGAAAGGTTTTGGTTTCCTATGTACCACAAGCAAAAAAAATTGTACTTCTTCTATCAACACTTCATGATGATGATGCCATCGATCCTGGGACTGAGGCACAAAAAAAAAACGGATATAATTACATTTTATAATGCAACCAAAGGGGGTGTTGATACAGCTGATCAGATGTGCTCACCTTTCAACTTCAGCAGAAACACCAAACGCTGGCCAATGGTCATATTTTTTGCTATGTTGAATTTGGGTGGTATAAATTCACAAGTCATTTACCTTGAAAACAAGCTTGAACCACTCCATAGACGATTCTATCTGAAAAAATTGGCCCATGAACTAGTGCTTGGAGAGCTACGCAGGAGAAGTATGAAAACAATCGGTATCCCCTCTCGCCTTCAAGTTCAGCTCAAAAGATTCCGCCCAGAAGATGATAGTGAAATTTCACCACCTGCACCACCTCCCAAAAGAAGGAGATGCACCACCTGCACCACGGAAAGCGGAATCAGAAGGCTTTCTAATTATGAATGTCACAAATGTCATAATGCAATCTGCCTGACACATGCAAAAATGATGTGTAATTCTTGCTCTTTGCTCTGCAAGTGTAATTTTTCTGGGGAAACTTCAGGATCTAATTCTGATTGAATATGTGTTTAATAGTACTTAAGGTACCTTAAAATTAAGTTTGTTTCCATAAATTTTCTTTGTAGAGTTTTTTGACAGAGTCGAACTGGGGACTATTTGGCGGGAGTTTTGAAATGTTTGTATTTCAGAGTTATTAGTTTTATGTTAAGTAAATGGTTTTTTTTGCACCTGATTATGTGTAGTCTCTTTTATTACATCCCTATGAAGGTCACTGATCACTTTTAGAGCACTGAAATTGTAAACATTAGATATTATAGGTATTTTTCTAGCCTGCGCCTGACAGTCACATTGTATGTGAACTCGTTAGAACCGATATTGTATGTGATGGAGGGTTAAGAGACACACTCTACTTAATGAATCAGGCATATCTTACAAGTGCATCCATGGACCTCACCAGAAGTTTTACTCTAGTCGGGGACTGAAGTAAAATTTTTGGCATACTACATCTGGTAATGAATTAGATGGCTGAGTGTTGCGACGCCACCATCCCGCCCCAACTCCACCTGTTTTGGCGGAACTGGCGGAGACTGGTGTCTTGTTTCATTGCTCAAAAATTTAGCGACTTTCCAAAGTGTTTTATGCCAGAAAAATGGCGCAAACACTTTGATGTATCAGCCCCACATCTTTTTTTCAGGTATTGTGAGAAATAAGGGACAAATCAGCTTATTGGATAGTCATTTTGTGCGTAAGATGGATGGCGCAACATAGACTTTCTCTCCAACACAGTAATTTTGGTCCAAAATTATTATTATCTTCAGAAGTTCAGTAAAAAACTCTAATGACTACATAATATCATTGTTAACCAGCCTGATGTTTCTATCATGACTTAGTCTTAAACAATGGTAAGGGCATGCTGGGAATTGTTGCATCACAAGATAGAATGCTGAAAAACCTTGTAAATATGCCCAGAACTGATGAAACACAGAGACAAAATACATAATGACATTCAAATACTTACTGCTAACTAGAGATGAGCGGTGTTCGACTAGAACTGTTCGCCAATCTCAAATTCGAGCTGTTTTGGGTGGTGTTCGAGTTGTTCGACGAACCCGAACGATTTGCAAAAAATTCGGCTGTTCGAGGTTATGTTCGATAACTGTTCGTGCACCAAAAGCGTGTCCTGCATGTCTGGCGCTATTTAGAGCACCAATCATGCAGGGATTGTCTGCCACTCACTGTAATGCCACAGCCATGGTGGTTGTGGCATTACAGTGATTGCCCAAATCGATGGGAACAGTGCTCACAGTGAAACATGAAAAGCCGGCAATTCAGCAGCGGCATACACCGGTACCCGACAATTTAGAACCGAAAGAATAGAGCTTCACACATAGATTAGATAGATAGAAACATGTCAGTCACATATATATGAAGTACAGTGACAGTGTTGCTTACTGTACTTGTCATTTAGTGTAAAGGATTTATCAAAAAAAATAATAGTGTTTTCATGCACCGTCTCTTTAAAAAAGCCGGCCGGCAATTCAGCATCTGTACCCGACAATTTAGAATAGAAGGAATAGAGAATCACACATAGATTAGATAGATAGAAACATGTCAGCCACATATATACGAAGTACAGTGACAGTGTTGCTTACTGTACTTGTCATTTAGTGTAAAGGATTTATTAAAAAATATAATAGTGTTTTCGTGCACCGTCTCTTTAAAAAAGCCGGCCGGCAATTCAGCAGCGGTACCCGACAATTTATAACAGACAGAATAGAGCTTCACACATAGATTAGATAGATAGAAACATGTCAGTCACATATATATGAAGTACTGTGACAGTGTTGCTTACTGTACTTGTCACTTACTGCAAAGGATTTATTAAAAAAAATAATAGTGTTTTCATGCACCGTCTCTTTAAAAAAACCGGCCGGCAATTCAGCATCTGTACCCGACAATTTATAACAGAAAGAATAGAGAATCACACATAGATTAGGTAGATAGAAACATGTCAGTCACATATATATGAAGTACTGTGACAGTGTTGCTTACTGTACTTGTCATTTACTGCAAAGGATTTATTAAAAAAAATAATAGTGTTTTCATGCACCGTCTCTTTAAAAAAGCCGGCGGCAATTCAGCATCTGTACCCGACAATTTATAACAGACAGAATAGAGCTTCACACATAGATTAGATAGATAGAAACATGTCAGTCACATATATAATAAGTACAGTGACAGTGTTGGTTACTGTACTTGTCATTTAGTATTAAACTAAAGGATTTATTATTAAAAAAAATTGGCGTGGGGTTCCCCGTAATTTTAGTCTCTAGCGGAGGTTAAGCAGACAGCTGGGGCAGATGTTTGAAGCCTGGGAAGGGGGTAATACCCACGGAGCTTCCCAGGCTACTAATATCAGCCCCCAGCTGAATACATAGCCTTTACTAGCTATTAAAATGGAGGACCCCCCCCAAAAAATGACGTGGGGTCCCCCCTAATTTAATAGCTAGCAAAGGCTAGGCAGACAGCTGGGGGCTGATATTAATAGCCCAGGAAGGGAGCCATGAATATTGGCCCCCTCCCAGGCTAGAAACACCAGCCGTCAGCCGCCCCAGAAATGGCGCATCCATAGGATGCGCCAATTCTGGCACTTAGCCTCGCTCTTCCACGCTGCCCTGGTGCGGTGGCAGTGGGGTCATAGGGTTGGGGTTGATGTCAGCTTATAATGCCAGCTGACATCAAGCCCAGGTTAGTAATGGAGAGGCGTCTATAAGACACCCCCATTACTAACCCCATATCAAAGTTAAAAGAAAACACAAACACCCAGAATAAAGTCCTTTAATTGAAATAAAGACACATTCCTTTATTGTTCTAAATTAAACCATACTTACCGTCACGCCCATTCCAGCTGAAGCCAACGATCTCCTGCAATAAAAGAAAAATAATAAAGCAACCTCATCCTTACCTTTCCATGGTTCCCAGGACAGCTTCAGCTCTGCTACATCGAGATGACAGGCTGGACCGCAGCAGAACGCTGCCATCCAGCCTGTCATCCCGCAGACACTGAGAAGCGCAGGCATGCTTGCGCTCTGCAGTGTCTGGCTGTGACGGCATAAAGATGAGACGAGTTCATGTCCAATGAACTCAGCTCACTTCATGTACGTCACTGACAGCGTGGGAAAATTCTCACGCTGAAGCGCTGAGTGCAGGACAATTTTCCCACGCTGTCAGTGACGTGCATGAGGTGAGCTGAGATCATTGGACATGAATGAGCTCACCTCATGCACGTCACTGACAGCGTGGGAAAATTCTCCTGCACTCAGCGCTTCAGCGTGAGAATTTTCCCACGCTGTCAGTGACGTGCATGAGGTGAGCTCATTCATGTCCAATGAACTCAGCTGACCTCATGTACGTCACTGACAGCGTGGGAGAATTTTCACGCTGAAGTGCTGAGTGCAGGAGAATTCTCCCACGCTGTCAGTGACGTGCATGAGGTGCGCCGAGTTCATTGGACATGAGCTTGTCTCATCTTTATGCCGTCACAGCGAGACACTGAGGAGCGCAAGCATGCCTGCGCTTCTGAGTGTCCGCGGGATGACAGGCTGGATGGCAGCGTTCTGCTGCGGTCCAGCCTGTCATCTCGATGTAGCAGAGCTGAAGCTGTCGTGGGAACCATGGAAAGGTAAGGATGAGGTTGCTTAATTATTTTACTTTTATTGCAGAAGACATTGGCTTCAGCTGGAATGGGCATGGCGGTAAGTATGGTTTAATTTAGAACAATAAAGAATTGTGTGTTTATTTCAATTAAAGGACTTTTTTCTGGGTGTTTGTGTTTTTTTTAAATACTTTACTAGAAATTCATGGTGGTCATGTCTAATATTGGCGTGACCCCATGAATTTCGGGCTTAGGGCCAGCTGATAATGCCAAGCTGGCCTTAACCCCTTTATTACCCAGTGAGCCACCGCACCAGGGCCCTGGATGAGTTGGGTACAGCGCCAGAAGATGGCGCTTCTATGAACGCGCCATTTTCTGGGGCGGCTGCGGACTGCAATTTGCAGCGGGTGGGGCCCAGAAAGCTTGGGCCTCCCTGCGCTGCGGATTCCAGCTCCCAGCTGCCTAGTTGTACCTGGCTGGGCACAAAAATAGGGCGAAGCCCCACGCATTTTTTTTTAAAATTATTTCATGAAATTCATGGAATAATTAAGAAAAAAAGGGCTTCCCTATATTGTTGTGTCCAACCAGGTACAAATAGGCAGCTGGTGGTTGGGGGCAGCCCGTCCCTGCCTGCTGTACCTGGCTGGACACAAATATAGTGCGAAGCCCCACATCAATTTTTTTTTAATTATTTCATGAAATAATTTTTTTAAAAAAGGGCTTCCCTATATTGTTGTGTCTGGCCAGGTACAAATAGGCAGCTGGTGGTTGGGGGCAGCCCGTTCCTGCCTGCTGTACCTGGCTGGACACAAATATAGTGCGAAGCCCCACATCAATTTTTTTTTAATTATTTCATGAAATAATTTTTTTAAAAAAGGGCTTCCCTATATTGTTGTGTCTGGCCAGGTACAAATAGGCAGCTGGTGGTTGGGGGCAGCCCGTTCCTGCCTGCTGTACCTGGCTGGACACAAATATAGGGCGAAGCCCTAAGTCAATTTTTTTTTAATTATTTCAGGAAATTCATGAAATAATTAAAAAAAAATTGATGTGGGGCTTCGCCCTATATTTGTGTCCAGCCAGGTACAGCAGGCAGGAACGGGCTGCGCCCAACCACCAGCTGCCTATTTGTACCTGGCCGGACACAACAATATAGGGAAGCCCTTTTTTTAAAAAATTATTTCATGAAATAATTGAAAAGAAATTGACGTGGGGCTTCGCACTATATTTGTGTCCAGCCAGGTACAGCAGGCAGGAACGGGCTGCCCCCAATCACCAGCTGCCTATTTGTACCTGGCCGGACACAACAATATAGGGAAGCCCTTTTTTTCTTAATTATTCCATGAATTTCATGAATTCAATAAAAAAATGCGTGGAGCTTCGCCCTATTTTTGTGTCCAGCCAGGTACAACTAGGCAGCTGGGGGCTGGAATCTGCAGCGCAGGGAGGCCCAAGCTTTCTGGGCCCCACCCGCTGCAAATTGCAGTCCGCAGCCGCCCCGGAAAATGGCGCGTTCATAGAAGCGCCATCTTCTGGCGCTGTACCCAACTCATCCAGGGCCCTGGTGCGGTGGCTCACTGGGTAATAAAGGGGTTAAGGCCAGCTTGGCATTATCAGTTGGCCCTAAGCCCGAAATTCATGGGGTCACGCCAATATTAGACATGACCACCATGAATTTCTAGTAAAGTATTTAAAAAAAACACAAACACCCAGAAAAAAGTCCTTTAATTGAAATAAACACACAATTCTTTATTGTTCTAAATTAAACCATACTTACCGCCACGCCCATTCCAGCTGAAGCCAATGATCTCCTGCAATAAAAGTAAAATAATAAAGCAACATCATCCTTACCTTTCCATGGCTCCCATGACAGCTTCAGCTCTGCTACATCGAGATGACAGGCTGGACCGCAGCAGAACGCTGCCATCCAGCCTGTCATCCCGCAGACACTGAGAAGCGCAGGCTTGCTTGCGCTACTCAGTGTCTGGCTGTGACGGCATCCAGATGAGCCGAGGTCATGTCCAATGAACTCGGCTCACCTCATGCACGTCACTGACAGCGTGGGAAAATTCTCACGCTGAAGCGCTGAGTGCAGGAGAATTTTCCCACGCTGTCAGTGACGTACATGAGGTGAGCCGAGTTCATTGTCGGCTCATCTGGATGCCGTCACAGTCAGACACTGAGGAGCGCAAGCATGCCTGCGCTTCTCAGTGTCTGCGGGATGACAGGCTGGATGGCAGCGTTCTGCTGCGGTCCAGCCTGTCATCTCGATGTAGCAGAGCTGAAGCTGTCGTGGGAACCATGGAAAGGTAAGGATGAGGTTGCTTTATTATTTTTCTTTTATTGCAGGAGATCGTTGGCTTCAGCTGGAATGGGCGTGATGGTAAGTATGGTTTAATTTAGAACAATAAAGAATTGTGTGTTTATTTCAATTAAAGGACTTTATTCTGGGTGTTTGTGTTTTTTTTAACTTTGACTATGGGGTTAGTAATGGGGGTGTCTTGTAGACGCCTCTCCATTACTAACCTGGGCTTGATGTCAGCTGGCATTATAAGCTGACATCAACCCCAACCCTATTACCCCCTGCCACCGCACCAGGGCAGCGTGGAAGAGCGAGGCTAAGTGCCAGAATTGGCGCATCCTATGGATGCGCCATTTCTGGGGCGGCTGACGGCTGGTGTTTCTAGCCTGGGAGGGGGCCAATATTCATGGCTCCCTTCCTGGGCTATTAATATCAGCCCCCAGCTGTCTGCCTAGCCTTTGCTAGCTATTAAATTAGGGGGGACCCCACGTCATTTTTTTGGGGGGGTCCTCCATTTTAATAGCTAGTAAAGGCTAGGTATTCAGCTGGGGGCTGATATTAGTAGCCTGGGAAGCTCCGTGGGTATTACCCCCTTCCCAGGCTTCAAACATCTGCCCCAGCCGTCTGCTTAACCTCCGCTAGAGACTAAAATTACGGGGAACCCCACGCCAATTTTTTTTAATAATAAATCCTTTATTTTAATACTAAATGACAAGTACAGTAACCAACACTGTCACTGTACTTATTATATATGTGACTGACATGTTTCTATCTATCTAATCTATGTGTGAAGCTCTATTCTGTCTGTTATAAATTGTCGGGTACAGATGCTGAATTGCCGGCCGGCTTTTTTAAAGAGACGGTCATGAAAACACTATTATTTTTTTTAATAAATCCTTTGCAGTAAATGACAAGTACAGTAAGCAACACTGTCACAGTACTTCATATATATGTGACTGACATGTTTCTATCTATCTAATCTATGTGTGAAGCTCTATTCTGTCTGTTATAAATTGTCGGGTACCGCTGCTGAATTGCCGGCCGGCTTTTTTAAAGAGACGGTGCACGAAAACACTATTATATTTTTTAATAAATCCTTTACACTAAATGACAAGTACAGTAAGCAACACTGTCACTGTACTTCGTATATATGTGGCTGACATGTTTCTATCTATCTAATCTATGTGTGATTCTCTATTCCTTCTATTCTAAATTGTCGGGTACAGATGCTGAATTGCCGGCCGGCTTTTTTAAAGAGACGGTGCATGAAAACGCTATTATTTTTTTTAATAAATCCTTTGCAGTAAATGACAAGTACAGTAAGCAACACTGTCACTGTACTTCATATATATGTGACTGACATGTTTCTATCTATCTAATCTATGTGTGAAGCTCTATTCTGTCTGTTATAAATTGTCGGGTACAGATGCTGAATTGCCAGCCGGCTTTTTTAAAGAGACTGTGCATGAAAACACTATTATTTTTTTTAATAAATCCTTTGCAGTAAATGACAAGTACAGTAAGCAACACTGTCACAGTACTTCATATATATGTGACTGACATGTTTCTATCTATCTAATCTATGTGTGAAGCTCTATTCTGTCTGTTATAAATTGTCGGGTACCGCTGCTGAATTGCCGGCCGGCTTTTTTAAAGAGACGGTGCACGAAAACACTATTATATTTTTTAATAAATCCTTTACACTAAATGACAAGTACAGTAAGCAACACTGTCACTGTACTTCATATATATGTGACTGACATGTTTCTATCTATCTAATCTATGTGTGATGCTCTATTCCTTCATGTCTAAATTGTCGGGTACCGGTGTATGCCGCTGCTGAATTGCCGGCCGGCTTTTTTAAAGAAAGCGTCTTCTGAGCAGTTTGTCAGCTTTTGGACACCTTTGAAGGTGTTTTCTATGTGTTCCTATGTGTTTTTGTTTGCCTGCCATTGGTTTTAACGGTGTTCGACGGTGTTCTAAGGTGTTCGACGAACAGTTCGACGAACAGTTCCTCGAACATCCCGGTGTTCGACGAACCGAACCGAACCCGAACACTACGGGGGTGGCTCAACACTACTGCTAACGTAATCGCTGATTTAAGTCACCAAGGGTCTTTTTTTTTTCTTCTCCATCCAGCCCAGACTGTCATGACTTTTTCCAGCAATGTCTCGCTTTTTCAGAGTTTGCCACCCTGACATGTTCAGTTCTGCCCTTCTGTATTATTAGATCCTCACTTTATAAACAAAGGCAGACTTCACATTGTGCCCCTTAACAATAACATTTCCACATACTGTCATCTGTAAAAATTACAATGCCGCACATTGTGCCACATGTCAATAATAGCCCCCCTGATTTACAATACATACTGTGAATTTACACTGTGCCCAATAACAATAATATTGCCACTTCCTGTCGTCTGTAAAAATTACAATGCCATACAGTGTGCCTTCCTGAAAATAATACTGCAACACATTGTGCCACTTGTCAATAATAGCTTCACACACTATGTCCTCTAAAAATAATTCTACCACACACAAGCCCCTAAAATTAATACTGTCACATACTGTGTCCCCTAAAATAATACTGCTATATAGTACCCCCCTGATTTACAATACATACTGTGAATTTGACACTGTTCCCCCAGAACTGAATCATGCTATATATTGCATGAACATAAATGAAATATAATATACACAGTGCCCCAGAAATGAATTATATTATACATTATTCATTCTCTAATAAATGATAATAAACTGTGCCCCAAAATAAAGCCATTGTGTAATTTGCCCTCAAAATAAGTTACAATACTGTGCCCCCGGGCATTACTTATAATACACTCTGAAAAGTTTAGACGGACTCTCTTGTCTACTGTTGGCAATTCCTGGGAGCAGGGGTTACGGTGCTGGCTCCCAGACTGGAGTCCTCAATAAGGGTGGCCAAGCACATTCAACACTTTAATCCAAACACACTCATCATGTGATCTACTAAAGAGGACAAAGTAGTACAAAATAGTACATAAGATCACGTATCCATACTTGAGACAAATTTTGAAGATTACATTGAATTAAATAATTTTTTCTCAACATGTTGGCTCTTTTACAGAAGGCTTTGGAGATAGGAAACAATCGAGTGCAGAAGAATGATGTAGGGGGGCTGATGTGTAAAACTTAACTTCTGCTTTAGCTGAATGCCCATTAGAGTGATGAAGTGGTGACCAAACTTAGATGTACCTTTCACACTGGCAGTCCTGTACTGAAAATGGTATTTTAATCGGAGATTTAGTAGTTTAAATAAATTCCGGACACACATGGCCAGTTGCAAATATCACCAGTTCCCCATCAGTAAGTCTGCAATGTTAATAAACTGTTAATGAACTCAGCAGTCCAGTGTTTGCCTAAGGGCTGACTTTTCCTTATCCTTGAAACACCTTGATGAGAGCTGTAGTTGTGTGGTTATTACATATATCAATAAAACAGCCCTTTCTAACGCAAAGGTAAAAGAAACTCCAAAGCATGTTGTGGGAAGTCTGACGCGCAGAATACGGCACAATTGGACTTTCATATTGTGTTTGGGTGGGAAAACCTGGTTATGATTTGCTAGAGCCCAGACAGGCAAGAAACTGTTAGTTTGGGTCATTGGATCCACAGATGTGCTAAACTTATGCCCATAATACAGGTACAAAAATTCTCTCATTTGACGCCTGTCTTGGGCTTAAGCAAACAATGAGCAGGGATTTAAATCAAGGAAGTACAAGCCAGATTCACATGAACGTATTTCATGATCCGTATACAAACTGCGTTGCCCAAACTGACCACAGGTCTACAGACCCTTCTGCACTTACAGTCTCATTGATACATATGTGGCTATAAGCTCAGGTCAGGTGACATGCTGCCAGACCGGGCATTGCAGTCAGTATAGGGACCGTGAAACCTTATTTCACATTCTGAGCCAAATTCAACAGTGACTATGAAGGTGTCAAAGGGTGTCAGCAGATTTTTGCTTTGTAATCTGAAGACCACATGAGGTAGGGGCTGAGACACCAATTTCAGGGATGTGTCACTTTTTAGGCTGTGTGCTATTGTTTGCATACAATGAATGTTTTATAACCAGGAGATTTTAAATGCCTGGACTAAAGCTCCTGTGAGCCCTGGTCCGCCAACGCCACCTCCTCCGATTAGCAGCTCACTGCCTATACACAATGTACACAGAAAGTTGTGGTGTGGGTGACATTAGCTTTCTGAGCTCTGCTACATGCTATATCTAAGAACTCTGATTGTGTCAGAACTGCTGCACCCAGTAAACTAAGTGACACATTGTTGGAATTAGGGTCTCTTTTCCTACATTATACTGCTCTCAGATGAGGTAGTAAAAACCTGGTGAAAGATTCCCTTTAAGTTCTGGTCAGGAAACCTCATAGTCTTTACTCAAATAATATCATCTACCTTAAAGGGAATGAGTCATCAGAAAATTACCTATTGGTTAAATCATATTTTAATGTTAAATATAATTTTGAAAAAAAAAAGATTTTCTTCCATATTGCAATTTGTATTAAAATTAAAAATTGCAATTTTCACACTGGCCAAATCCCGATAAGCACAAATCTGTAGGAAAGCAGAGGGTTGTAAGAAAAAATAAAAATGTGTGATTATGTTTTGCAGCGGCTGGTGCCACACTATTTGACACCATAGGCACTGGACCTCAAGTGGTCAGTGGCAAAAATGGCTCTGCATGCAGAATCTGATGATTAATTCACCAATTATTACAGATTAGATGTAGTGAACTACAGTACAGACCAAACGTTTGGACACACCTTCTCATTTAAAGATTTTTCTGTATTTTCATGACTATGAAAATTGTACATTCACACTGAAGGCATCAAAACTATGAATTAACACATGTGGAATTATTTACAAAAAAGTGTGAAACAACTGAAAATATGTCTTATATTCTAGGTTCTTCAAAGTAGCCACCTTTTGCTTTGATGACTGCTTTGCACACTCTTGGCATTCTCTTGATGAGCTTCAAGAGGTAGTCACCGGAAATGGCTTTCACTTCACAGGTGTGCCCTGTCAGGTTTAATAAGTGGGATTTCTTGCCTTATAAATGGGGTTGGGACCATCAGTTGTGTTGTGCAGAAGTCTGGTGGATACACAGCTGATAGTCCTACTGAATAGACTGTTAGAATTTGTATTATGGCAAGAAAAAAGCAGCTAAGTAAAGAAAAATGAGTGGCCATCATTACGTTAAGAAATGAAGGTCAGTCAGTGCGAACAATTGGGAAAACTTTGATAGTGTCCCCAAGTGCAGTTGCAAAAACCATCAAGTGCTACAAAGAAACTGGCTCACATGAGGACCGCCCCAGGAAAGGAAGACCAAGAGTCACATCTGCTTCTGAGGAAAGTTTATCCAAGTCACCAGCCTCAGAAATAGCAGGTTAACAGCAGCTCAGATTAGAGACCAGGTCAATGTCACACAGAGTTCTAGCAGCAGACACATCTCTTCAACAACTGTTAAGAGGAGACTTTGTGCAGCAGGCCTTCATGGTAAAATAGCTGCTAGGAAACCACTGCTAAGGACAGGCAACAAGCAGAAGGGACTGGTTTGGGCTAAAGAACACAAGGAATGGACATTAGACCAGTGGAAATCTGTGCTTTGGTCTGATGAGTCCAAATTTGAGATCTTTGGTTTCAACCACCGTGTCTTTGTGCGACGCAGAAAAGGTGAAAGGATGGACTCTACATGCCTGGTTCCCACCGTGAAGCATGGAGGAGGAGGTGTGATGGTGTGGGGGTGCTTTGCTAGTGACACTGTTGGGGATTTATTCAAATTGAAGGCATACTGAACCAGCATGGTTACCACAGCATCTTGCAGCGGCATGCTATTCCATCCGGTTTGCGTTTAGTTGGACCATCATTTATTTTTCAACAGGACAATGACCCCAAACACACCTCCAGGCTGTGTAAGGGCTATTTGACCAAGAAGGAGAGTGATGGGGTTCTACGCCAGATGACCTGGCCTCCACAGTCACCAGACCTGAACCCAATCGAGATGGTTTGGGGTGAGCTGGATCGCAGAGTGAAGGCAAAAAGGGCCAACAAGTGCTAAGCATCTCTGGGAACTCCTTCAAGATTGTTGGAAGACCATTTCCGGTGACTACCTCTTGAAGCTCATCAAGAGAATGCCAAGAGTGTGCAAAGCAGTCATCAACGCAAAAGTTGGCTACTTTGAAGAACCTAGAATATAAGGCATATTTTCAGTTGTTTCACACTTTTTTGTTAAGTATATAATTCCACATGTGTTAATTCATAGTTTTGATGCCTTCAGTGTGAATGTACAATTTTCATAGTCATGAAAATACAGAAAAATCTTTAAATGAGAAGGTGTGTCCAAATTTTTGGTCTGTACTGTATATTGCAAACAGACCTGTCTTTTAAGTGCAATAACATTAAAAAGACACCTGTAGCTAGAGAACATAGTTCAACAATGTATTACAAGTACATGTTCTATATCTGGGTGATACAAACTGATATTAGCTTATGCTTCTGTTGATCCAATCAGTTTAGGTAATTTGCACAAAAAAAATAAAAAATAAAAGTGTGCAGAAAAATAAATTAATGTTAAAGTACTGTGTGTTGGAGGTGTTATTGTGACATATACTGAATGAATCAGAACCACTATGATAAGCAACAACTCAAGGTTGGATGCTGATAATTACTTTATATTAATCCCTGTCAATTCCTGTCTAAGATTGGCAACTGTGTTTATTGCTAAGGCCAAAAATTCCCACCACTGTACAGAGAGCGACCATAAACAAAATAAAATATAATGAATTCTAGAACACGTCTTATCACTTCTCATTTACACTGGAATCTCAGAATACAATTCATTCCCAGGTAATTGCTTTGTTTTATTGGTATGCACTTGCCAGATCTTTTTTATGGAGGCTGGATGAGTTTTGCTTTGATTTGTTGGAGTTAAAGTTCCACTGTTTTATTGAAGGTCACGTTTATTTGTACAGTCTGACCAAAGCTTGCACTTATCTGGTTAAGGATTTAAAGCTACAGTCAAGGGCAAATATATAAAGGGCCCATAAATCTACAAGAAGCTAAACTGGCAACTGCCAGACCATGGATTTGTTTTTGCCTTTTTCTGGATCAACAACGACTGAGAACAGTAGAAAAGGTCTTACAGCCTATACAGATAAGCCGATAATCATGAACAACCATTGTTAGAACTATTGGTTGGTGTGTGTAACCATGCCAGAAATCAACCAACAAATGAGAAAAACGCCCGGCCTTCGGGGATTGGATTGTTCACCCTGGCACTAAAATCCTCGTTATCAGCAGCATATCATGCTTTGCTAACCAGACGTGCTGCCGATAACAATGAAATTCTTTGTGCAAGGAATGATTGTATTAACAATCATCCTGTGCACATAAAATTCGGGTCAGCCTGTCTAAACAGGCCATTAACTGACTGCCAATCGGCTTGTTGACAGTCGTTTAATTACTATGGTCAGCTTGTGAAAATGTCCCCTTATTGAACTGCACAATTAAACAACTGATAGATAGATAGATAGATAGATATGTAAACTGCGGCAGACCGATAGTCGTGACCGAGCTGCTGTTCAGTTTCGCTCTGGCACTTTACAGACACGGGGTGTCCCAGTGTGCTGTAGGGTGTGAGTTGTATCACACTCACTTGAAGGCCTTAGGCCTCTGCTGCCTCCAGGCTTCCGTCCTCAGGAGCCGCCACACAAAATTCATGGGACACCAAGTTCTTTTCAACAGGCAAACATTTACTAAACAGTCCAAATTCATCAGGTGGTGACAGGTGGGATAGGGTACTGCAATTTACATTTTCTTCCGCCTTAGTACAACTCCTGTTCGCTAGCTCGTCCTGGACTACTGCCAAGCCATCTGATTCTATCAGTCTCAGGGATTTCCCGTTCACCTCGGCAGTGCACCCGGCACTGGCCATCACCTTCTGTATATCCTTCCATCTATGCAGGTCTCTGTCCATCTTCCACTGTACTCCAGAGGACACGATGTGTCCTGCAGCCTCTATGCCAGACCTTAGACTCAGGACATGACAGGAGCGACCGCTCGGAATCCCAGTGATACCTCCCACTACCTTTAACAAGCGACACATGCTTCCCCTAGCAACCCACTGCACCTGAACTTGACCTTCACTATGAACTTCACTAACTCTCTCTGAATACCTTTATCAGTAAGTGCCCCTCTTTTTATTAACACTTGTGCCCATCCACTGGGCTAGTTCTATCATTAACTATCTCCTATCTCACATGCCAAACCTATTATACTTATCCTATGTCTTATGTTGTTACTAAACCACTTACGTCTAAGCTTATCCTATACAGTGCTCTATTCACATTATGCATTAAAACTTCACATGCTCTATATCACCATAATACATTACGTAAGGCGCACACCACTTTTACATATAAAACCACACAACACTATTCACATGATGCGTTTGTTGTCTTCAGGGTCAGGTATAGGGTGTGATGACACAGCATTTATTCTTAATCATGCCAGACGTATTGTCCAGTAAGTCAAGCGACATAAGCCATTGTTCATATGAGCCTGAAAGTTGACGCTTGTTGCAGATTTTTGTGCTGCTATCCTTGGAGGACAGGGAAGCAGGGTAATTGAACAATCGATGTTTGCTAATATGTTGATTACCCATTGTATCAGTCCATGCAGTTTGTTCTGCAAACATTGAAGGACAAAATATGCAGGTTGATTCAATACTCGAACAATTAGAGATGACCTCCTCCCACATTCCCCCTGACCTGTGGATGATGGCCTGGAAGACAGCTGTGGGCATAAAAAGAGACCTCTATCCTTCTGCAGAAAGATTCTACATGACAGTAGCCAAGGCACCATGGTACCAACTGGAGGAATACAGATTTGACACTCTAGAGGACGCCAGCTTAAGGGATCACGGCCCCAGCTGGAGAAATACAGATCTGATCCATTGACTATCACTGAACCCAGAGATGTTTGGAAAAGCCAAGTTGGGACAATGAGGTCACCTGGCCCCATGAAGACATTTGGAGAAGCTAAGTTGGGACAATCAGGTCACCTGGCCACATACCTCAATGGACTGTCAGATTCCTAAACTTCTCGTGACCTCCTCTCTGTGGATGTCTGCAAAAAGCCGGGTGCCACTGGCGGAGGTAGTTGGCTCAGGAAGCCCAGAAGTCGCAGCTGCTCTAATCCTGGCGAGCCAGCGGAAGGGTGAGAATCTGTAATTTGCACCATCTTGTGTATTTGCTGGGACTGTACTATATGTTATTGTCTGTTGGTGGTTCAATAAAGTATTGCATCACTGTTTTACCCTCACGCTGTGTTGTATTAGTAGTATTCTGTCCACATGGAAAGGAGTACAGGCATTCAGTGGGATGAGCCCTTGTCCATGCGGTCTTTCTAAGAATGGGCAGGCCAGCGGACAAAAGCACCCACTGACCCTCGTTTCTCCACACAGGGTAAGACAGACCACAGTCTAAACAGGCCTTTAACTGACTGCCAGTTGGCTTGTTGACAGTCGTTTAATTACCATGGTCAGCTTGTGAAAATGTCCCCTTCTTGAACTGCACAATTAAACAACTTAGATAGATAGCTAAATAGATAGATATGAGGGCAGAGCCCTTCCCAGGCCCATTGTCACCAGAAAGCTGCCATCTGGTGATGCAGTCGGTGCCTAGTCAACAACCAGGTGAGTACCTCTGCAAGAACCCCAGGAAGTGTAACAAGAAGAGAAAATGAGAAAACCCCTGAAAAGATAGCAACTCACTGTTGGCACCACTCACCTCTACAGCACATAGGAACTGCAATAAACAGCACATGACTGAGCAGGGAGCAGGGTTAGATAGCCTGCCTAATGATCTGTTGCTGAATACCTCCCAATCATCCCCCGACAGCCACTCCCTGCTAGCTAGCACAGAAGAATGGACATAATCCCACCGTTGCCTGTGCCAGACACAGCAACATCCTGCTTTGCCTGGCAACCGGGGAAATCAGTGAGAGACAAGGCATCCCGTGTCTTCACACATCCTACACCACCAGAACGCGATGCTCCATAAGATTGGGATGGTTTCCCTGCACACGTAGTAGCTTCGCCTCCAGGTTCAGAACAATGGCTGCGCCTGCGTCCAGACTAGGCTAGCACCGGACCAGATCCATTCTCAGGTGGGAGCACAGAACCACATTTCCTAATAAAATAGAACTTTTTGGCCAAAATGATCAAAGGTACAGTATTTGTGGAAATAAAAGGGCACAGAATTTCAGGAAAAGAACATCTCGCCGAGTCAGCGGAAGGGTGAGACTCTGTAATTTGCACCATCTTGTGTATTTGCTGGGACTGTACTATATGTTATTGTCTGTTGGTGGTTCAATATAGTATTGCCACACTGCACATAAAATTCGGGTCAGCTTGTCTAAATAGGCTATTAATTGACTGCCAATCAGCTTGTTGACAAACGTTTAATTACCATGGTCAGCTTGTGAAAATGTCTCCTTATTTAACTGCACAATTAAACAACTTATAGATAGATAGATAGATAGATAGATAGATAGATAGATAGATAGATAGATAGATAGGAGAGAGACACAGGCAAATTTTAAAAGAAGATGAAGTTAGATGTGATGATATGGTGTGAAAGACATGTACTGAGCTCTCGTTGGATGTTTATAGGTTTACATTTAATCTTAGTTACCAGCAGAACAACTGACAACAGGACATCCTGAACAGGTCTGCTTCGTCATCTTTTATGGGGTTTTTTAATTGAAGAGGTTAATCCTTATTTTATCAAATGTGTTGGTGACATGATTTTGTTCATGTTCAGCGCTGATTTTCTTCCTTTATGGAGTGTCACCCACTTGTTAGTGCAGCTTTCCAGTTGTTAGCGCATCCGTCCACTTGTTATTGCAGTCTTCCGATTGTTAGTGCAGAATTTCACTTTGTAGTGTAGTGCAGTCTCCTACTCGTTAGTGCAGCCTTCTGATTGTTAGTCCAGCCTTTCGCTTGTTAGTGTAGCCTCCCAATTGTTAGTTTAGTCTTCCACATGCTAGAGAAATTTTCAGTTTGTTAGTGCAGTCTTCCACTTGTTAATGCTGCCATGTGATTGTTAGTGCAGCCTTTCACTTGTTAGTTCAGCCTTCCCCTTTTTAGTTCAGCCTTCCGCTTGTTAGTTCAGCCTTCCGCTTGTTAGTTCAGACTTCCACTTGTTAGTTCAGCCTTCAACTTATTAGTTCAGCCTTCCGCTTGTTAGTTCAGCCTTCAACTTGTTAGTTCAGCCTTCCGCTTGTCAGTTCAGCCTTCTGCTTGTTAGTTGAGCCTTCCGCTTGTTCGTGCAGCCTTCCGCTTGTTAGTTCAGCCTTTTTCTTGTCAGTGCAGCCTTTCACTTGTTAGAGTAGCTTTCTACTTAATAGTGGAGCCTTCAGCTTGTTAGTTTAGCCTTTCATCTGTTAGCACAGCCACTCGCTTGTTAGTGCAGCCTTGTGCTTGTTAGGGCAGCATTCCACTTGTTTCTGCTGCCTTCTAGTATCTAATGCAGCCTTCCGCTTGTCAGTGTAGCCTTTCATGTGTTAGTGCAGCCTTCCGCTTGTTAGTGAAGCCTTCCACTTGCTAGTGCAGCCTTCCACTTTTTAGTGCAGCCTTCCGCTTTCTAGTGCAGCATTCCACTTGTTAGTGCAGCCTTCCACCTGTTAGTTCAGAATTCCGCTTGTTAGTGCAGCCTTCCATCTGTTAGTGCAGCAGTCTGCTTGATAGTGCAGCCTTCTGCTTGCTGGTGCAACCTTCTGCTTGTTAGTGCAGCCTTCCATTTATTAGTGCAGCCTTCTACTTGCTAGTGCAGCCTTCTGCTTGTTAGTGCAGCCTTCCGCATGCTAGTGCAGCCTTCCACTTGTTAGTTCAGCATTCCGCTTGTTAGTTCAGCATTCCGCTTGTTAGTGCAGCTTTCCATTTGTTAGTGCAGCCTTCCGCTTGTTAGCGCAGCCTTCTGCTTGTTAGTTCAACCTTGCGCTTGTTAGTGCAGCAGTCCGTTTGTCAGTGCAGCCTTCCCCTTGTTAGTGCAGCCTTCCGTTTGTTAGTTTAGCCTTTCATCTGTTATCACAGCCATCCGCTTGTTAGGGCAGCATTCCACCTGTTTCTGCTGCCTTCTAGTTGCTAATGCAGCCTTCCGCTTGTCAGTGTAGCCTTTCATGTGTTAGTGCAGCCTACCGCTTGTTAGTGAAGCCTTCCACTTGCTAGTGCAGCCTTCCACTTTTTAGTGCAGCCTTCCGCTTTCTAGTGCAGCATTCCACTTGTTAGTGCAGCCTTCCACCTGTTAGTTCAGCATTCCGCTTGTTAGTGCAGCCTTCCATTTGTTAGTGCAGCCGTCTGCTTGTTAGTGCAGCCTTCTGCTTGTTGGTGCAACCTTCCGCTTGTTAGTGCAGCCTTCCATTTATTAGTGCAGCCTTCTACTTGCTAGTGCAGCCTTCTGCTTGTTAGTTCAGCATTCCGCTTGTTAGTTCAGCATTCCGCTTGTTAGTGCAGCTTTCCATTTGTTAGTGCAGCCTTCCGCTTATTAGCGCAGCCTTCTGCTTGTTAGTTCAACCTTGCGCTTGTTAGTGCAGCAGTCCGTTTGTCAGTGCAGCCTTCCGCTTGTTAGTGCAGCCTTCCGTTTGTTAGTTTAGCCTTTCATCTGTTATCACAGCCATCCGCTTGTTAGGGCAGCATTCCACTTGCTTCTGCACCTTTCTAGTTGCTAATGCAGCATTCCGCTTGTCAGTGTAGCCTTTCATGTGTTAGTGCAACGTTCCGCTTGTTAGTGCAGCCTTCCACTTGCTAGTGCAGCCTTCCACTTTTTAGTGCAGCCTTCCACTTTTTAGTGCAGCATTCCACTTGTTAGTGCAGCATTCCATTTGTTAGTGCAACCTTCCACTGTTTAGTGCAGCATTCCACTTGTTAGTGCAGCATTCCATTTGTTAGTGCAACCTTCCGCTTGTTAGTGCAGCCTTCCACTTGTTAGTTCAGCATTACGCTTGTTAGTGCAGCCTTCTGCTTGTTAGTGCAGCCTTCCGCTTGTTAGTACAGCCTTCCGCATGCGAGTGCAGCCTTCTGCTTGTTAGTGCAGCCTTCCGCATGCTAGTGCAGCCTTTCCGCTTGTTAGTGCAGCATTCCACTTGTTAGTTCAGCATTGCACTTGTTAGTGCAGCCTTGCGTTTGTTAATGCAGCCTTCCGCTTGTTAGCGCAGCCTTCTGCTAATTAGTGCAACCTTCCACATGTTAGTGCAACCTTCCATTTGTTAGCGCAGCCTTCCGTTTGTTAGTGCAGCCTTCCGCTTGTTAGTTCAGCCTTCAACTTGTTAGTTCAGCCTTCCGCTTGTTAGTTCAGCCTTCAAGTTGATAGTTCAGCCTTTTACTTGTTAGTTCAGCTTTCAACTTGTTAGTTCAGCCTTTGGCTTGTTAGTTCAGCCTTCCGCTTGTCAGTTCAGCCTTCTGCTTGTTAGTTGAGCCTTCCGCTTGTTCGTGCAGCCATCCGCTTGTTAGTGCAGCCTTTTTCTTGTTAGTGCAGCCTTTCAATTGTTAGAGTAGCCTTCTACTTATTAGTGGAGCCTTCAGCTTGTTAGTTTAGCCTTTCATCTGTTAACACAGCCACTCGCTTGTTAGTGCAGCCTTGCGTTTGTTAGGGCAGCATCCCACTTGTTTCTGCTGCCTTCTAGTTGCTAATGCAGCCTTCCGATTGTCAGTGTAGCCTTTCATGTGTTAGTGCAGCCTTCCGCTTGTTAGTGAGGCCTTCCACTTGCTAATGCAGCCTTCCACTTTTTAGTGCAGCCTTCTGCTTTCTAGTGCAGCCTTCTACTTGTTAGTGCAGCCTTCCGCATGCTAGTGCAGCCTTCCACTTGTTAGTTCAGCATTCCGCTTGTTAGCGCAGCTTTCCATTTGTTAGTGCAGCCTTCCGCTTGTTAGCGCAGCCTTCTGCTTGTTAGTTCAACCTTGCACTTGTTAGTGCAGCCTTCCGTTAGTCAGTGCAGCCTTCCGCTTGTTTGTGCAGTCTTCCGTTTGTTAGTTTAGCCTTTCATCTGTTATCACAGCCATCCGCTTGTTAGGGCAGCATTCCACTTGTTTCTGCAGCCTTCTAGTTGCTAATGCAGCATTCCGCTTGTCAGTGTAGCCTTTCATGTGTTAGTGCAACCTTCCGCTTGTTAGTGCAGCCTTCCACTTGCTAGTGCAGCCTTCCACTTTTTAGTGCAGCCTTCTGCTTTTTAGTGCAGCCTTCTGCTTGTTAGTGCAGCCTTCTGCTTGTTAGTACAGCCTTCCGCATGCGAGTGCAGCCTTCTGCTTGTTAGTGCAGCCTTCTGCATGCTAGTGCAGCCTTTCCGCTTGTTAGTTCAGCATTCCACTTGTTAGAGCAGCCTTCCATTTGTTAGTGCAGCCTTCCGCTTGTTAGCGCAGCCTGCTGCTTGTTAGTTCAACCTTGCGCTTGTTAGTGCAGAAGTCCGTTTGTCAGTGCAGCCTTCCACTTGTTAGTGCAGCCTTCCGTTTGTTAGTTTAGCCTTTCATCTGTTATCACAGCCATCCGCTTGTTAGGGCAGCATTCCACTTGCTTCTGCAGCTTTCTAGTTGCTAATGCAGCATTCCGCTTGTCAGTGTAGCCTTTCATGTGTTAGTACAACCTTCCGCTTGTTAGTGCAGCCTTCCACTTGCTAGTGCAGCCTTCCACTTTTTAGTGCAGCCTTCCGATTTTTAGTGCAGCATTCCACTTGTTAGTGCAGCATTCCATTTGTTAGTGCAACCTTCCGCTGTTTAGTGCAGCATTCCACTTGTTAGTGCAGCATTCCATTTGTTAGTGCAACCTTCCGCTTGTTAGTGCAGCCTTCCACTTGTTAGTTCAGCATTACGCTTGTTAGTGCAGCCTTCTGCTTGTTAGTGCAGCCTTCCGCTTGTTAGTACAGCCTTCCGCATGCGAGTGCAGCCTTCTGCTTGTTAGTGCAGCCTTCCGCATGCTAGTGCAGCCTTTCCGCTTGTTAGTGCAGCATTCCACTTGTTAGTTCAGCATTGCACTTGTTAGTGCAGCCTTCCGTTTGTTAATGCAGCCTTCCGCTTGTTAGGGCAGCCTTCTGCTAATTAGTGCAACCTTCCACATGTTAGTGCAACCTTCCGTTTGTTAGCGCAGCCTTCCGTTTGTTAGTGCAGCCTTCCGCTTGTTAGTTCAGCCTTCAACTTGTTAGTTCAGCCTTCCGCTTGTTAGTTCAGCCTTCAACTTGTTAGTTCAGCCTTTTACTTGTTAGTTCAGCTTTCAACTTGTTAGTTCAGCCTTTGGCTTGTTAGTTCAGCCTTCCGCTTGTCAGTTCAGCCTTCTGCTTGTTAGTTCAGCCTTCCGCTTGTTAGTTCAGCCTCTCGCTTGTTCGTGCAGCTATCCGCTTGTTAGTGCAGCCTTTTTCTTGTTAGTGCAGCCTTTCACTTGTTAGAGTAGCCTTCTACTTATTAGTGGAGCCTTCCGCTTGTTAGTTTAGCCTTTCATCTGTTAGCACAGCCACTCGCTTGTTAGTGCAGCCTTGCGTTTGTTAGGGCAGCATCCCACTTGTTTCTGCTGCCTTCTAGTTGCTAATGCAGCCTTCCGATTGTCAGTGTAGCCTATCATGTGTTAGTGCAGCCTTCCGCTTGTTAGTGAGGCCTTCCACTTGCTAATGCAGCCTTCCACTTTTTAGTGCAGCCTTCCGCTTTCTAGTGCAGCATTCCACTTGTTAGTGCAGCATTGCGCTTGTTAGTGCAGCCTTCCATTTGTTAGTGCAGCCTTCTGCTTGTTAGTTCAGACTTCCACTTGTTAGTTCAGCCTTCAACTTATTAGTTCAGCCTTCCGCTTGTTAGTTCAGCCTTCAACTTGTTAGTTCAGCCTTCCGCTTGTCAGTTCAGCCTTCTGCTTGTTAGTTGAGCCTTCCGCTTGTTCGTGCAGCCTTCCGCTTGTTAGTTCAGCCTTTTTCTTGTCAGTGCAGCCTTTCACTTGTTAGAGTAGCTTTCTACTTAATAGTGGAGCCTTCAGCTTGTTAGTTTAGCCTTTCATCTGTTAGCACAGCCACTCGCTTGTTAGTGCAGCCTTGTGCTTGTTAGGGCAGCATTCCACTTGTTTCTGCTGCCTTCTAGTATCTAATGCAGCCTTCCGCTTGTCAGTGTAGCCTTTCATGTGTTAGTGCAGCCTTCCGCTTGTTAGTGAAGCCTTCCACTTGCTAGTGCAGCCTTCCACTTTTTAGTGCAGCCTTCCGCTTTCTAGTGCAGCATTCCACTTGTTAGTGCAGCCTTCCACCTGTTAGTTCAGAATTCCGCTTGTTAGTGCAGCCTTCCATCTGTTAGTGCAGCAGTCTGCTTGTTAGTGCAGCCTTCTGCTTGCTGGTGCAACCTTCTGCTTGTTAGTGCAGCCTTCCATTTATTAGTGCAGCCTTCTACTTGCTAGTGCAGCCTTCTGCTTGTTAGTGCAGCCTTCCGCATGCTAGTGCAGCCTTCCACTTGTTAGTTCAGCATTCCGCTTGTTAGTTCAGCATTCCGCTTGTTAGTGCAGCTTTCCATTTGTTAGTGCAGCCTTCCGCTTGTTAGCGCAGCCTTCTGCTTGTTAGTTCAACCTTGCGCTTGTTAGTGCAGCAGTCCGTTTGTCAGTGCAGCCTTCCCCTTGTTAGTGCAGCCTTCCGTTTGTTAGTTTAGCCTTTCATCTGTTATCACAGCCATCCGCTTGTTAGGGCAGCATTCCACCTGTTTCTGCTGCCTTCTAGTTGCTAATGCAGCCTTCCGCTTGTCAGTGTAGCCTTTCATGTGTTAGTGCAGCCTACCGCTTGTTAGTGAAGCCTTCCACTTGCTAGTGCAGCCTTCCACTTTTTAGTGCAGCCTTCCGCTTTCTAGTGCAGCATTCCACTTGTTAGTGCAGCCTTCCACCTGTTAGTTCAGCATTCCGCTTGTTAGTGCAGCCTTCCATTTGTTAGTGCAGCCGTCTGCTTGTTAGTGCAGCCTTCTGCTTGTTGGTGCAACCTTCCGCTTGTTAGTGCAGCCTTCCATTTATTAGTGCAGCCTTCTACTTGCTAGTGCAGCCTTCTGCTTGTTAGTTCAGCATTCCGCTTGTTAGTTCAGCATTCCGCTTGTTAGTGCAGCTTTCCATTTGTTAGTGCAGCCTTCCGCTTATTAGCGCAGCCTTCTGCTTGTTAGTTCAACCTTGCGCTTGTTAGTGCAGCAGTCCGTTTGTCAGTGCAGCCTTCCGCTTGTTAGTGCAGCCTTCCGTTTGTTAGTTTAGCCTTTCATCTGTTATCACAGCCATCCGCTTGTTAGGGCAGCATTCCACTTGCTTCTGCACCTTTCTAGTTGCTAATGCAGCATTCCGCTTGTCAGTGTAGCCTTTCATGTGTTAGTGCAACGTTCCGCTTGTTAGTGCAGCCTTCCACTTGCTAGTGCAGCCTTCCACTTTTTAGTGCAGCCTTCCACTTTTTAGTGCAGCATTCCACTTGTTAGTGCAGCATTCCATTTGTTAGTGCAACCTTCCACTGTTTAGTGCAGCATTCCACTTGTTAGTGCAGCATTCCATTTGTTAGTGCAACCTTCCGCTTGTTAGTGCAGCCTTCCACTTGTTAGTTCAGCATTACGCTTGTTAGTGCAGCCTTCTGCTTGTTAGTGCAGCCTTCCGCTTGTTAGTACAGCCTTCCGCATGCGAGTGCAGCCTTCTGCTTGTTAGTGCAGCCTTCCGCATGCTAGTGCAGCCTTTCCGCTTGTTAGTGCAGCATTCCACTTGTTAGTTCAGCATTGCACTTGTTAGTGCAGCCTTGCGTTTGTTAATGCAGCCTTCCGCTTGTTAGCGCAGCCTTCTGCTAATTAGTGCAACCTTCCACATGTTAGTGCAACCTTCCATTTGTTAGCGCAGCCTTCCGTTTGTTAGTGCAGCCTTCCGCTTGTTAGTTCAGCCTTCAACTTGTTAGTTCAGCCTTCCGCTTGTTAGTTCAGCCTTCAAGTTGATAGTTCAGCCTTTTACTTGTTAGTTCAGCTTTCAACTTGTTAGTTCAGCCTTTGGCTTGTTAGTTCAGCCTTCCGCTTGTCAGTTCAGCCTTCTGCTTGTTAGTTGAGCCTTCCGCTTGTTCGTGCAGCCATCCGCTTGTTAGTGCAGCCTTTTTCTTGTTAGTGCAGCCTTTCAATTGTTAGAGTAGCCTTCTACTTATTAGTGGAGCCTTCAGCTTGTTAGTTTAGCCTTTCATCTGTTAACACAGCCACTCGCTTGTTAGTGCAGCCTTGCGTTTGTTAGGGCAGCATCCCACTTGTTTCTGCTGCCTTCTAGTTGCTAATGCAGCCTTCCGATTGTCAGTGTAGCCTTTCATGTGTTAGTGCAGCCTTCCGCTTGTTAGTGAGGCCTTCCACTTGCTAATGCAGCCTTCCACTTTTTAGTGCAGCCTTCTGCTTTCTAGTGCAGCCTTCTACTTGTTAGTGCAGCCTTCCGCATGCTAGTGCAGCCTTCCACTTGTTAGTTCAGCATTCCGCTTGTTAGCGCAGCTTTCCATTTGTTAGTGCAGCCTTCCGCTTGTTAGCGCAGCCTTCTGCTTGTTAGTTCAACCTTGCACTTGTTAGTGCAGCCTTCCGTTAGTCAGTGCAGCCTTCCGCTTGTTTGTGCAGTCTTCCGTTTGTTAGTTTAGCCTTTCATCTGTTATCACAGCCATCCGCTTGTTAGGGCAGCATTCCACTTGTTTCTGCAGCCTTCTAGTTGCTAATGCAGCATTCCGCTTGTCAGTGTAGCCTTTCATGTGTTAGTGCAACCTTCCGCTTGTTAGTGCAGCCTTCCACTTGCTAGTGCAGCCTTCCACTTTTTAGTGCAGCCTTCTGCTTTTTAGTGCAGCCTTCTGCTTGTTAGTGCAGCCTTCTGCTTGTTAGTACAGCCTTCCGCATGCGAGTGCAGCCTTCTGCTTGTTAGTGCAGCCTTCTGCATGCTAGTGCAGCCTTTCCGCTTGTTAGTTCAGCATTCCACTTGTTAGAGCAGCCTTCCGCTTGTTAGTGCAGCCTTCCGCTTGTTAGCGCAGCCTTCTGCTTGTTAGTTCAACCTTGCGCTTGTTAGTGCAGAAGTCCGTTTGTCAGTGCAGCCTTCCACTTGTTAGTGCAGCCTTCCGTTTGTTAGTTTAGCCTTTCATCTGTTATCACAGCCATCCGCTTGTTAGGGCAGCATTCCACTTGCTTCTGCAGCTTTCTAGTTGCTAATGCAGCATTCCGCTTGTCAGTGTAGCCTTTCATGTGTTAGTACAACCTTCCGCTTGTTAGTGCAGCCTTCCACTTGCTAGTGCAGCCTTCCACTTTTTAGTGCAGTCTTCCGATTTTTAGTGCAGCATTCCACTTGTTAGTGCAGCATTCCATTTGTTAGTGCAACCTTCCGCTGTTTAGTGCAGCATTCCACTTGTTAGTGCAGCATTCCATTTGTTAGTGCAACCTTCCGCTTGTTAGTGCAGCCTTCCACTTGTTAGTTCAGCATTACGCTTGTTAGTGCAGCCTTCTGCTTGTTAGTGCAGCCTTCCGCTTGTTAGTACAGCCTTCCGCATGCGAGTGCAGCCTTCTGCTTGTTAGTGCAGCCTTCCGCATGCTAGTGCAGCCTTTCCGCTTGTTAGTGCAGCATTCCACTTGTTAGTTCAGCATTGCACTTGTTAGTGCAGCCTTCCGTTTGTTAATGCAGCCTTCCGCTTGTTAGGGCAGCCTTCTGCTAATTAGTGCAACCTTCCACATGTTAGTGCAACCTTCCGTTTGTTAGCGCAGCCTTCCGTTTGTTAGTGCAGCCTTCCGCTTGTTAGTTCAGCCTTCAACTTGTTAGTTCAGCCTTCCGCTTGTTAGTTCAGCCTTCAACTTGTTAGTTCAGCCTTTTACTTGTTAGTTCAGCTTTCAACTTGTTAGTTCAGCCTTTGGCTTGTTAGTTCAGCCTTCCGCTTGTCAGTTCAGCCTTCTGCTTGTTAGTTCAGCCTTCCGCTTGTTAGTTCAGCCTCTCGCTTGTTCGTGCAGCTATCCGCTTGTTAGTGCAGCCTTTTTCTTGTTAGTGCAGCCTTTCACTTGTTAGAGTAGCCTTCTACTTATTAGTGGAGCCTTCCGCTTGTTAGTTTAGCCTTTCATCTGTTAGCACAGCCACTCGCTTGTTAGTGCAGCCTTGCGTTTGTTAGGGCAGCATCCCACTTGTTTCTGCTGCCTTCTAGTTGCTAATGCAGCCTTCCGATTGTCAGTGTAGCCTTTCATGTGTTAGTGCAGCCTTCCGCTTGTTAGTGAGGCCTTCCACTTGCTAATGCAGCCTTCCACTTTTTAGTGCAGCCTTCCGCTTTCTAGTGCAGCATTCCACTTGTTAGTGCAGCATTGCGCTTGTTAGTGCAGCCTTCCATTTGTTAGTGCAGCCTTCTGCTTGTTAGTGCAGCCTTCTGCTTGTTGGTGCAACCTTCCGCTTATTAGTGCAGCCTTCCATTTGTTAGTGCAGCCTTCTGCTTGTTAGTTCAACCTTCCGCTAGTTAATGCAGCCTTCCGCATGCGAGTGCAGCCTTCTACTTGTTAGTGCAGCCTTCCGCATGCTAGTGCAGCCTTCCACTTGTTAGTTCAGCATTCCGCTTGTTAGCGCAGCTTTCTATTTGTTAGTGCAGCCTTCCGCTTGTTAGCGCAGCCTTCTGCTTGTTAGTTCAACCTTGCACTTGTTAGTGCAGCCTTCCGTTAGTCAGTGCAGCCTTCCGCTTGTTAGTGCAGTCTTCCGTTTGTTAGTTTAGCCTTTCATCTGTTATCACAGCCATCCGCTTGTTAGGGCAGCATTCCACTTGTTTCTGCAGCCTTCTAGTTGCTAATGCAGCATTCCGCTTGTCAGTGTAGCCTTTCATGTGTTAGTGCAACCTTCCGCTTGTTAGTGCAGCCTTCCACTTGCTAGTGCAGCCTTCCACTTTTTAGTGCAGCCTTCCGCTTTTTAGTGCAGCCTTCTGCTTGTTAGTGCAGCCTTCTGCTTGTTAGTACAGCCTTCCGCATGCGAGTGCTGCCTTCTGCTTGTTAGTGCAGCCTTCCGCATGCTAGTGCAGCCTTTCCGCTTGTTAGTTCAGCATTCCACTTGTTAGAGCAGCCTTCCATTTGTTAGTGCAGCATTCCGCTTGTTAGCGCAGCCTTTTGCTCATTAGTGCAGCCTTCCGCTTGTTAGTGCAGCCTTCCGTTTGTTAGTGCAGCCTTCCGTTAGTGCAGCCTTCCGCTAGTTAGTGCAGCCATCCGTTTGTTAGTGCAGCCTTCCGTTTGTTAGTGCAATCTTCCACTTGTTATTGCAGCCTTCCACTTGTTAGTTCAGCATTCCGCTTGATAGTGCAGCCTTCCGCTTGATATTGCAGCCTTCCAATTGTTAGTTCAGCATTCCGCTTGATAGTGCAGCCTTCCGCTTGATAGTGCAGCCTTCCATTTGATAGTACAGCCTTCCGCTTGCTAGTGCAGCCTTCAGCTTGCGAGTGCAGCCTTCTGCTTGTTAGTGCAGCATTGCACGTGTTGGTGCAGCATTCCACTTGTTAGTGCACCATTCCGCTCGTTAGTGCAGCCTTCTGCTTGTTAGTGCAGCCTTCCGTTAGTCAGTGCAGCCTTCCGCTTGTTAGTGCAGTCTTCCGTTTGTTAGTTTAGCCTTTCATCTGTTATCACAGCCATCCGCTTGTTAGGGCAGCATTCCACTTGTTTCTGCAGCCTTCTAGTTGCTAATGCAGCATTCCGCTTGTCAGTGTAGCCTTTCATGTGTTAGTGCAACCTTCCGCTTGTTAGTGCAGCCTTCCACTTGCTAGTGCAGCCCTCCACTTTTTAGTGCAGCCTTCCGCTTTTTAGTGCAGCCTTCTGCTTATTAGTGCAGCCTTCTGCTTGTTAGTACAGCCTTCCGCATGCGAGTGCTGCCTTCTGCTTGTTAGTGCAGCCTTCCGCATGCTAGTGCAGCCTTTCCGCTTGTTAGTTCAGCATTCCACTTGTTAGAGCAGCCTTCCATTTGTTAGTGCAGCATTCCGCTTGTTAGTGCAGCCTTCCGTTAGTGCAGCCTTCCGCTAGTTAGTGCAGCCATCCGTTTGTTAGTGCAGCCTTCCGTTTGTTAGTGTAGTCTTCCACTTGTTATTGCAGCCTTCCACTTGTTAGTTCAGCATTCCGCTTGATAGTGCAGCCTTCCGCTTGATATTGCAGCCTTCCAATTGTTAGTTCAGCATTCTACTTGATAGTGCAGCCTTCCGCTTGATAGTGCAGCCTTCTATTTGATAGTACAGTCTTCCGCTTGCTAGTGCAGCCTTCTGCTTGCGAGTGCAGCCTTCTGCTTGTTAGTGCAGCATTGCAGGTGTTAGTGCAGCATTCCTCTTGTTAGTGCACCATTCCGCTCATTAGTGCAGCCTTCTGCTTGTTAGTGCAGCCTTCTGCTTCTTAGTGCAGCATTCCACTTCTTAGTGCAGCCTTCTGCTTGTTAGTGCAGCCTTCCACTTGTTAGTGCAGCCTTCCACTTGCTAGTGAAGCCTTCCGCTTGTTAGTGCAGGTTTCCACTTGTTAGTGCAGCCTTCTGCTTGTTAGTGCAGCCTTCTGCTTGTTAGTGCAGCTTTCCACTTCTTAGTGCAGCCTTCCGTTTGTTAGTGCAGCCTTCCACTTGTTAGTGCAGACTTCCTCTTGTTGGGGCAGTCTTCCGCTTGTTAGTGCAGCCTTCCACTTGTTAGGGCAGCCTTCCACTTGTTAGATCAGCATTCCGCTTGTTAGTGCAGCTTTCCAATTGTTAGTGCAGCCTTACGCTTGTTAGCACAGCCTTCTGCTTGTTAGTGCAACCTTCCGCTTGTTAGTGCAGCCTTCCGTTTGTTAGTGCAGCCATCCATTTGTTAGTGCAGCCTTCCGTTTGTTAGTTTAGCCTTTCATCTGTTAGCACAGCCATCCGCTTGTTAGGGCAGCCTTGCGCTTGTTAGGGCAGCATTCCACTTGTTTCTACAGCCTTCTAGTTGCTAATGCAGCCTTCCGCTTGTCAGTATAGACTTTCATGTGTTAGTGCAGCCTTCCACTTGTTACTGCAGCCTTCCACTTGCTAATGCAGCCTTCCACTTGTTAGTGTAGCCTTTCATTTGTTAGTGCAGCCTTCCGCTTGTTAGTGCAGCCTTCCACTTGTTAGTTCAGCATTACGCTTGATAGTGCAGCCTTCCATTTGTTAGTGCAGCCTTCCGCTTGCTAGTGCAGCCTTCTGCTTGTTAGTGCAACCTTCCGCATGCGAGTGCAGCCTCTGCTTGTTAGTACAGCATTCCACTTGTTAGTGCAGCCTTCCACTTGTTAGTTCAGCATTCCGCTTGTTAGTGCAGCTTTGCAATTGTTAGTGCAGCCTTTCACTTGTTAGTACAGCCTTCTCCATGTGAGTGCAGACTTCTGCTTGTTAGTGCAGCCTTCCGCATGCTAGTGCAGCCTTTCCGCTTGTTAGTGCAGCATTCCACTTGTTAGTTCAGCATTCCACTTGTTAGTGCAGCTTTCCATTTGTTAGCGCAGCCTTCCGCTTGTTAGCGCAGCCTTTTGCTTATTAGTGCAGCCTTCCGCTTGTTAGTGCAGCCTTCCGTTTGTTAGTGCAGCCTTCCGTTTGTTAGTGCAGCCTTCCGCTAGTTAGTGCAGCCATCCGTTTGTTAGTGCAGCCTTCCGTTTGTTAGTGCAGTCTTCCACTTGTTAGTGCAGCCTTCTACTCGTTAGTTCAGCATTCCGCTTGATGGTGCAGCCTTCCGCTTGATATTGCAGGCTTCCAATTGTTAGTTCAGCATTCCGCTTGATTGTGCAGCCTTCCGCTTGATAGTGCAGCCTTCCATTTGTTAGTACAGCCTTCCGCTTACTAGTGCAAACTTCTGCTTGCGAGTGCAGTCTTCTGCTTGTTAGTGCAGCATTGCACGTGTTAGTGCAGCATTCCACTTGTTAGTGCACCATTCCGCTCGTTAGTGCAGCTTTCTGCTTGTTAATGCAGCCTTCCGCTTTTTAGGGCAGCATTCCGCTTCTTAGTGCAGCCTTCTGCTTGTTAGTGCAGCCTTCCACTTGTTAGTGCAGCCTTCCACTTGCTAGTGAAGCCTTCTGCTTGTCAGTGCAGGTTTCCACTTGTTAGTGCAGCCTTCTGCTTGTTAGTGCAGCCTTCTGCTTGTTAGTGCAGCCTTCCACTTCTTAGTGCAGCCTTCCGTTTGTTAGTGCAGCCTTCCGCTAGTTAATGCTGACTTCCGCTTGTTGGTGCAGTCTTCCGCTTGTTAGTGCAGCCTTCCACTTGTTAGGGCAGCCTTCCACTTGTTAGTTCAGCATTCCGCTTGATAGTGCAGCCTTCCATTTGTTAGTGTACCCTTCTTCTAGCTAGTGCAGCCTTCTGATTGTTAGTGCAACTTTCCGCTTGTTAGTGCAAACTTCCGCTTGTTAGTGCAGGCTTCCGCATGCGAGTGCAGCTTTCTGCTTGTTAATGCAGCCTTCCGCATGCTAGTGCAGCCTTCCGTTTGTTAATGCCGCATTCCACTTGTCAGCGCAACCTTCTGCTTGTCATTGCAGCCTTCTGCTTGTTAGTACAGCCTTCCACTTGTTAGTGCAGCCTTTCGCTTGTTAGTGAAGCCTTCCGCTTTTTAGTGCAGCCTTCTGCGTGTTAGTGCAGCCTTCCGCTTGTTAGTGCAGCCTTCTGCTTGTTAGTGCAACCTTCTGCTTGTTAGTGCAGCATTCCGCTTGTTAGTGCAGCTTTCCGCTTGTTAGTGCAGCTTTCCATTTGTTAGTGCATCTTTCCATTTGCTAGTGCATCCTTCCACTTGTTAGTGCTGCCTTCCGTTGTTAGTGCAGTAGTCCGCTTGTCAATGTAGCCTTCCGCTTGTCAGTGTAGCCTTCCGCTTGTTAGTGCAGCCTTCCGATTGTTAGTGCAGCAGTCCGCTTTTCAGTGTAGCCTTGCGCTTGTTAGTGCAGCATTCGGCTTGTTAGTGCAGCTTTCCATTTGTTAGTGCAGCTTTCCATTTGCTAATGCAGCCTTCTGCTTGTTAGTGCAGCCTTTCGCTTGTTAGTGCAGCCTTCCGCTTTTTAGTGCAGCCTTCTGCGTGTTAGTGCAGCCTTCCGCTTGTTAGTGCAGCCTTCTGCTTGTTAGTGTAGTCTTCCGCTTGTTAGTGCAGCATTCTGCTTGTTAGTGCAGCTTTCCATTTGTTAGTGCATCTTTTCATTTGTTAGTGCAGCCTTCCACTTGTTAGTGCAGCCTTCCGATTGTTAGTGCAGTAGTCCGCTTGTCAGTGTAGCCTTCCGCTTGTCAGTGTAGCCTTCCGATTGTTAGTGCAGCATTCCGCTTGTTAGTGCAGCTTTCCATTTGTTAGTGCAGCTTTCCACTTGTTAGTGCAGCCTTCCACTTGTTAGTGCAGCCTTCCGATTGTTAGTGCAGCAGACCGCTTTTCAGTGTAGCCTTCCGCTTGTTAGTGCAGCATTCCGCTTGTTAGTGCAGCTTTCCATTTGTTAATGCAGCTTTCCATTTGCTAGTGCAGCCTTCTGCTTGTTAGTGCAGCCTTTCGCTTGTTAGTGCAGCCTTCCGCTTTTTAGTGCAGCCTTCAGCGTGTTAGTGCAGCCTTCCGCTTGTTAGCGCAGCCTTCTGCTTGTTAGTGCACCATTCCGCTTGTTAGTGCAGCATTCCGCTTGTTAATGCAGCTTTCCATTTGTTAGTGCATCTTTCCATTTGTTAGTGCAGCCTTCCACTTGTTAGTGCAGTCTTCCGATTGTTAGTGCAGTAGTCCGCTTGTCAGTGTAGCCTTCCGCTTGTCAGTGTAGCCTTCCGCTTGTTAGTGCAGCATTCCGCTTGTTAGTGCAGCTTTCCATTTGTTAGTGCAGCTTTCCATTTGCTAATGCAGCCTTCTGCTTGTTAGTGCAGCATTTCGCTTGTTAGTGCAGCCTTCCGCTTTTTAGTGCAGCCTTCTGCGTGTTAGTGCAGCCTTCCGCTTGTTAGTGCAGCCTTCTGCTTGTTAGTGCAGCTTTCCATTTGTTAGTGCATCTTTTCATTTGTTAGTGCAGCCTTCCACTTGTTAGTGCAGCCTTCCGATTGTTAGTGCATTAGTCCGCTTGTCAGTGTAGCCTTCCGCTTGTCAGTGTAGCCTTCCGATTGTTAGTGCAGCATTCCGCTTGTTAGTGCAGCTTTCCATTTGTTAGTCCAGCTTTCCATTTGTTAGTGCAGCCTTCCACTTGTTAGTGCAGCCTTCCGATTGTTAGTGCAGCAGACCGCTTTTCAGTGCAGCCTTCCGCTTGTTAGTGCAGCATTCCGCTTGTTAGTGCAGCTTTCCATTTGTTAGTGCAGCTTTCCATTTGCTAGTGCAGCCTTCTGCTTGTTAGTGCAGCCTTTCGCTTGTTAGTGCAGCCTTCCGCTTTTTAGTGCAGCCTTCAGCGTGTTAGTGCAGCCTTCCGCTTGTTAGCGCAGCCTTCTGCTTGTTAGTGCAGCATTCCGCTTGTTAGTGCAGCATTCCGCTTGTTAGTGCAGCCTTCCGCTTTTTAGTGCAGCCTTCTGCGTGTTAGTGCAGCCTTCCGCTTGATAGTGCAGCCTTCTGCTTGTTAGTGCAGTCTTCCGCTTGTTAGTGCAGCATTCTGCTTGTTAGTGCAGCTTTCCATTTGTTAGTGCATCTTTTCATTTGTTATTGCAGCCTTCCACTTGTTAGTGCAGCCTTCCGATTGTTAGTGCAGTAGTCCGCTTGTCAGTGTAGCCTTCCGCTTGTCAGTGTAGCCTTCCGATTGTTAGTGCAGCATTCCGCTTGTTAGTGCAGCTTTCCATTTGTTAGTGCAGCTTTCCACTTGTTAGTGCAGCCTTCCACTTGTTAGTGCAGCCTTCCGATTGTTAGTGCAGCAGACCGCTTTTCAGTGTAGCCTTCCGCTTGTTAGTGCAGCATTCTGCTTGTTAGTGCAGCTTTCCATTTGTTAGTGCAGCTTTCCATTTGCTAGTGCAGCCTTCTGCTTGTTAGTGCAGCCTTTCGCTTGTTAGTGCAGCCTTCCGCTTTTTAGTGCAGCCTTCTGCGTGTTAGTGCAGCCTTCCGCTTGTTAGTGCAGCCTTCTGCTTGTTAGTGCAGTATTCCGCTTGTTAGTGCAGCATTCTGCTTGTTAGTGCAGCTTTCCATTTGTTAGTGCATCTTTTCATTTGTTAGTGCAGCCTTCCACTTGTTAGTGCAGCCTTCCGATTGTTAGTGCAGTAGTCCGCTTGTCAGTATAGCCTTCCGCTTGTCAGTGTAGCCTTCCGATTGTTAGTGCAGCATTCCGCTTGTTAGTGCAGCTTTCCATTTGTTAGTGCATCTTTCCACTTGTTAGTGCAGCCTTCCACTTGTTAGTGCAGCCTTCCGATTGTTAGTGCAGCAGACCGCTTTTCAGTGTAGCCTTCCGCTTGTTAGTGCAGCATTCCGCTTGTTAGTGCAGCTTTCCATTTGTTAGTGCAGCTTTCCATTTGCTTGTGCAGCCTTCTGCTTGTTAGTGCAGCCTTTCGCTTGTTAGTGCAGCCTTCCGCTTTTTAGTGCAGCCTTCAGCGTGTTAGTGCAGCCTTCCGCTTGTTAGCGCAGCCTTCTGCTTGTTAGTGCACCATTCCGTTTGTTAGTGCAGCATTCCGCTTGTTAATGCAGCTTTCCATTTGTTAGTGCATCTTTCCATTTGTTAGTGCAGCCTTCCACTTGTTAGTGCAGCCTTCCGATTGTTAGTGCAGTAGTCCGCTTGTCAGTGTAGCCTTCCGCTTGTCAGTGTAGCCTTCCGCTTGTTAGTGCAGCATTCCGCTTGTTAGTGCAGCTTTCCATTTGTTACTGCAGCTTTCCATTTGTTAGTGCAGCCTTCCACTTGTTAGTGCAGCCTTCCGTTTGTTAGTGCAGCATTCCGCTTGTCAGTGTAGCCTTCCGCTTGTCAGTGTAGCCTTCCGCTTGTTAGTGCAGCATTCCGCTTGTTAGTGCAGCTTTCCATTTGTTAGTGTAGCTTTCCACTTGTTAGTGCAGCCTTCCACTTGTTAGTGCAGCCTTCCGATTGTTTGTGCAGCAGACCGCTTTTCAGTGTAGCCTTCCGCTTGTTAGTGCAGCATTCCGCTTGTTAGTGCAGCTTTCCATTTGTTAGTGCAGCTTTCCATTTGCTAGTGCAGCCTTCTGCTTGTTAGTGCAGCCTTTCGCTTGTTAGTGTAGCCTTCCGCTTTTTAGTGCAGCCTTCAGCGTGTTAGTGCAGCCTTCCGCTTGTTAGCGCAGCCTTCTGCTTGTTAGTGCAGCATTCCGCTTGTTAGTGCAGCATTCCGCTTGTTAATGCAGCTTTCCATTTGTTAGTGCATCTTTCCATTTGTTAGTGCAGCCTTCCACTTGTTAGTGCAGCCTTCCGATTGTTAGTGCAGTAGTCCGCTTGTCAGTGTAGCCTTCCGCTTGTCAGTGTAGCCTTCCGCTTGTTAGTGCAGCATTCCGCTTGTTAGTGCAGCTTTCCATTTGTTAGTGCAGCTTTCCATTTGTTAGTGCAGCCTTCCACTTGTTAGTGCAGCCTTCCATTTGTTAGTGCAGCATTCCGCTTGTCAGTGTAGCCTTCCGCTTGTCAGTGTAGCCTTCCGCTTGTTAGTGCAGCATTCCGCTTGTTAGTGCAGCTTTCCATTTGTTAGTGCAGCTTTCCATTTGCTAGTGCAGCCTTCTGTTTGTTAGTGCAGCCTTTCGCTTGTTAGTGCAGGCTTCCGCTTTTTAGTGCAGCCTTCTGCGTGTTAGTGCAGCCTCCGCTTGCTAGTGCAGCCTTCCGCTTGTTAGTGCAGCCTTCCGCTTGTTAGTGCAGCCTTCCGCTTGTTAGTGCAGCCTTCTGCTTGTTAGTGCAGCATTCCGCTTGTTAGTGCAGCTTTCCATTTGTTAGTGCAGCCTTCTGCTTTTTAGTGCAGCATTCCGCTTGTTAGTGCAGCCTTCCGCTTGTTAGTGCAGCCTACCGCTTGTTAGTGCAGCCTTCCGCTTGTTAGTGCAGCCTTCTGCTTGTTAGTGCAGTATTCCGCTTGTTAGTGCAGCCTTCCGCTTGTTAATGCAGCCTTCTGCTTGTTAGTGCAGCCTTCCGCTTGTTTGTGCAGCCTTCCGCTTGTTCGTGCAGCCTTCCGCTTGTTAATGCAGCCTTCTGCTTGTTAGTGCAGCCTTCCGCTTGTTAGTGCAGCCTTCCGCTTGTTCGTGCAGCCTTCCGCTTGTTAGTGCAGCATTCCCCTTGTTAGTGCAGCTTTCCGTTTGTTTGTGCAGCCTTCCGCTTGTTAGTGCAGTTTTCCTCATAAACTGTTCTTATTTGTGGGGAAGATGCATTTACATGTGTGCACAGATTAGCACATGTACTAAATCATTTTTCACATGCAATAACATTATCTACATAATATTAAATGATGCTAACAAATAATAATTATGTAACTGGCAATTCCTACACTTATAAGTCATAAACTACTTAGGTTCTAATGTAATGACTTTCTTTGATAAAGCTGACATATATCAGATTTCATTTGCAGGAAGAAGCTTGGTGCTTATTAAGTGTCAGTGTGTCCCCAAGGATCATTAGCTTTTCAGGAGATTACATTAATTCTCCACTCTTTGGTAGGTGAAAGGTTACACTTTTCATCCCTGTATTGTCTGTGTATAGGGAAAAATAATATTACCCTACAAATCCAGTACTTATTTTATGCATGATACAATTCAAGCATCCACAGTTATGTGCAATGACACAATGTTCTGCTTATTCTAAACATATACAGATGTATTCTAGTGGTATGAGGTGCATAGGTTATTTTTGCTGTGGTCTTATTTAGTGGTGGTCAGAGAGAGTTGGGGTCCATAGGAAATAAAGTATGACTGCATGATGGACTGGATGCACAGTGCTGAATGGTAAATGGAAGCTTTAATTAATCTTTTAATGAATTTGTAGAAATTAGGTAGGGTGTACATGGAGCAAGTGGGAGGAGGGCATGAAGGATACCTGGTCAGGAGATTATTTTTCACTAAATGTCAGGAGTGGAGCACTCACCTATTTTATTTTTCCACTCTATGGAAATTATTAATGGGGCTTGTCACCCAATATTGGGAACACAATATGTTTATGACAGATATTTGTTAAGCTTGAGCAAGTTTGTTGAGCTGGTTTTCCTGCTTATGGTCACTGTGAGGCAGTGACCGGGATCGTATACGAGGGACGTTATATCTCCCCCAGAATGTGTACAGAGACCTATTAAAACCATTGGAGTGCATTGCAGTCACAAACTCACCTGCGGCTGCAATGCAGGAATGAAGGTGAGCATTGACCTGGTCAGGCTATCTGACTAAGGCAGATTAGTAAAAACCCGGCAGGTCCTTCATTTCTTGGGGGAGGCTACAGGAAGGCAATGGGGGCGGCCTCCTCCCTCCAACCCCGGTTTTCCAGTGGCTCTTGCCACAGGTCCTTTACAAACTCTCCATTAAGGATTAGTGTTGTTCTATGTTGGAACCTGCTAGGAGCACAGCAGGAAAGCTCAGCAGGATTGAGTGTGGCTGAACCCACACCTGGGAAGGCTCTGCACCTGTCAGGCTCTGAGTGGCCAGGCGCGGCCGTTGTCCACGGCAACCGTAGTTTAAGGACTCGTGTTAACCCGGCTGCGAAATGGAGGACTTTCTGTTTTACCTGTGAGTTGCTGAATAAAAGCTGCTTATGTTGGACTTGCTTGGGTCACTGCCTCAGTTACTGCACAGTGTGAAAACGCCGCCTTACATCACATATTGTTATTTAATTGTTGGTATTAACATATGAAATATAGAGTTGATCAATTAATCTAAATCCCATAAAACAAATGCCGTGACAATTTCTATGACTATGTACAAAAATGCAGAGTATTTCTACAAACACAACGAGCTTAGAGAGATAGATGGATAGATAAAAATAACTGACTTGGGCTTAAAGGGGTTGTCCTGCAAACAAAAGTTCATCTCAATCAATAGATCTTGGAATGATAATAATTTCCACAATTGGATGTGTTTAAATAAAATGTTCCTGTGCTGAGATAATCTTATATATGTGCCTCTGCTGTGTACTGTGTAATGGCTGTGTCTGACCGTGCAGGAACATGGTCTGATCATACCACATCTCCTGGGCAGGAGAGGAAGCGAAAGAGAGTATATAGACATTACAGCAGGGGATCATAACTGATTCTTTTTTTGAAGTAAAACATTGTTTAAAAACGAGCAGGGAAATGTTTTACCTCACAAAAAGAATCAGCTGCATTCCTGTGCTGTAATGTCTGTACACTCTTTTGCTTCCTCCCCTGCCCAGGAGATGTGGTATGATCAGACCATGTTCCTGCACGGTCAGACACAGCCATTACACAGTACACAGCAGGGGCACATTTAAAAGATTATCTGAGCACAGGAACATTTTATTCAATCACATCCAATTGTGGAACTTATTATTCCAAAATCTATTGATTAAAATGAACTTTTGTTCGTGGCAAAACCCCTTTAAGGGATAAATGTCATGACTAAAAGCCCCAAAACACTTTTACCTAACGTTGGCTGAATACGCCGATGATATCGACGGGTTGGGCCAACATTCTATATAATTTGTATGGGAGACACGAACAGTGGATTGTCGGGAGAGATAAGAATCTAGCATGCTTGATTTCGGAATGCCAATGCCAAGCAAAACTCCTTACCAACAGGGACATTAGGTAGCATATTCCAATAAGTCTATATTTAATGAGGTCCTTTCACCAGTTTGAATATGTTAAAATTGTCACATCATAGAATAGTGACTGCAGAGCTGTGTAAAACATAGTTTTTATTTTTTAATTTCTCCTCTCTTTGGCAGAGATTATTGGCTTGTAAAGTTTAGGTTATAAGTTATATTAAGACCAAAGCAACATTACCAGTGATTCTTCTCTGGTGGCGTGTACTTTTTCCCCTGTATGACATTGACCAATCATAAGCAAGCAGCAACATACTATCGAAAAAATGAACATGTCCTCGCAGTAGCTTAGAACAGACTTTCTCTATGTGAGACATGAAATGACTAACAGTTTGATCTCCTCACTGATCTTACTCCAGAGCGATTGCAAGTGCTGCCAGGACTGGAGTAGAGGTGAGTGTGGTCACTAACATTTCTTCAACTTTCATCTCACAGCAGTTAGTGTAGGAGAAGGGACAATACAGAATACAGAAGAGCTAAGCTTTATATCATTACAAACACAGCTGTTGCTGTAGTTCCCTCCTCTTACAATGATTGATGTGAGATGAAACCTGAAAGGTGTGAGTAATCACACTCATCTCTATTCTACTCTAGATACTGTGTAGTCACACAAAGCTCTGCAGTGAGACCAGTGAAGAGATCAGACTGTCTGTTGTTACATGTCTCACATAGTAGAAAGCCTTCTGTAAGCTATTTTGGGGGCATATTCTTCTTTCCCCATTATGTTGCTGCCTGCCTATGATTGGACAATGCCATACAGGGAGAGAAAGTGCATGCCCCGAGAGACAAATCTCTAGCAACACCCCATTGGGTGTATCATAAATTATAACTTAAACTTTACAAGCTAATAGCTCTGTAACAGAAAGGAGAAATAAAAAAAATAAAAAAACTACATTTTACTAAGTTCTGCAGCCTCTATTCCATGATGCGGCCAGTTTAACATGCTCAAACTGGTGAAAGATACTCTTTAAAGAAATAGCTATTGTGCCACTCAACTCCTGGGCTGCGACGTGACTGATATATGTGTAGGAAGTGTGATAATGTAAATTCCAACCCAATAGCAGCTGTATAAGAGTAAAACTCTGATTGCAGAGGATCAGAAATCATGCAAATTAGGTTCAACTCCACTACAAAATACAGCAAAACAAGTATTTTACATTTTGTCCTTATAGTAAAACTGGAAGAATACTGATATTGAAATATTAACTCTTTTGACAATAGTGGAATTTTGGGTACAGGCTGAATTTCTTCAGATTCAATAATCATTAATATGTAAGAAATAAATCCTCTTGCATGCTAAAATACAGAATGCATCAAAATAATGTATTTTTTAAAATGGCTGTTGCAAACCATATAAAGATGATTAAACTGTTTTTTTTTGTTTAATTATCCTCCAGGCATTGTAAAGCTATGATTTTTGTATTATACTTCATAACTCTATTTTGCTTCCTTCAATGTCAAACATTATGTCACAGTACTGTTTTAACTGCCTGATTCATGCTCATTTGGAAGTTGCTTTCAACTGCTGCTTTGCAAAGATGGCACATAATGTTCAAACAGTGTATGGGACTTTCCCTGTCTGAGCCTCACTGCTGTCCATCCAAATAGTCAGACAGGGAAAGCTACATTCACAGACCGAATATAGTATAGGGATTTTTACTGAACTATTTGGTACTCATTTCTACAATCCAAATTTCCTAACTCTAGAGTTAGTTGGATTTATTTTTCACATGGTACAACTATTTAAAGAAGCAGTACATCTGGCAAAATTATTGTGATTACCTATAGCCACCAAAGAAATGAATGGGCACCTGTGTGTAAAGAAGAAATAGGGTCCTAAGATGTGGCACAACCTTCATCAAGCAATCACAAAGCCCTTTGTAGGATTCCCCTATTATTGTTGCACTGCTGGCCACTACGATGTACTTTGCATATGTACGAAGTAATATTTATTCTCCTGAATAGTATTCTTGTAAGGAAGAGATTTAGTGCTGGTCATTTAGACACATAGTAAACTGTGTAAGTGGATTGTTCTAAAGTAACAAATTCAATATGAATGGTAATTGCCAGTTAACTGCTGTCATTTTCTATTTTAAGTATCCTTTTAATGTGGTCTTATATATGCCCTATTTACTGAACCTTCTAGGACATTTGCAGCACTTACACAAACATGACAATGTAGTATTATATTTTGCAGTGAAGAGTTAACAGTTGGTAATTAACATTTTATTCCTTTATTAAAAACATGACTATTTGTCCCAGTGCAGGAAAACAAAACTACAGAAAATATTCAGACCTCTATATTTTTTTCCACATTTTATTACACTACATCCTTATTCTTAAATGGATATTATTAACATTTTATTTGTCAATGTACATATAATACAACGTCATCCAACAAATATTACGTCAAATCAGGATTGCAGACATTTGGGAAAATGTATTTTATCACAGTTACATTAATATTCATACCTTTTTTTTATGGCATTTAAGGGGAACCTATGAAGTGAAAAAGAGGAACGCATGACAATGAACTTTATTCCTTCTGGTAGCATTCGGCTGTCAGTCATGGGGCGGTGCCGGCGCATGTTCAGTCACCGCTCGGTGTATAGCTGTTACCCTGCTCCCGGCATTGACTGATAGCAGGCTTGTCATTAAATAATTGACACATAATGTTGTGGCACCAATTTAGAACCGGGAAATCTAATTCAGGTTCTCTGTAATATCCTATACAGTAGAATGTTTTTTCATTGAAAAAAAAGAAATCAGATTTTAGTATGCATTCTTTCCAATCTTTGTCCATATGTCTATAATCCTATTCTCAGGACAGAACAATGGTTAAGGACTGGAGTTTTAGATGTGACTAACTCCAAGTGATTTTTTGTATGGGGAAGCTGAATTATTAATTATTATTAATCAATTATGATGAAGCTACATAAACCTTACCATATTGTTGCATCAGCATTGCTAATTACTGTTATATATGGTCATTGTTTGGGGTGGAAAAAAAACAACCTCATTGCAGTTGCGTATATGGTATGGGAGCAGAGGGAAGTGTGCTGGTTCTATTTTTTGTTTTATGAATTTTAATTGCATTTAAATTAGTGCAGATAAGGCGCCGATACACATTAGATAGCAGTTGACTACTACTCCCTACTCCTACATACACAGGAACGCTCAAGTCTTGCGGCATTCCTGTGCTCTGTATGAGACAACCACTGCCGACTTGTTCCCCAATGAGCGGTAGTTGGAATTCCAATGGCTGGATCCTTCTCTTCTATCAGGAGACTGTACTCTTATCCCATCAACATCACCGGATTCGGCTGTCTTTAGTCTAATGTATATGGGAGGCTTTAGATACAACATCTATGAGCTTGTTTTTATCTTACAACTATAGATTCCAATAATACAACCTATAAAAAGTTAACATCCAGCCTTGAGTACTTATATGGTTACAGAATTCCTTTACAACATTGTTTATGACAAAAAAAGTCCAATATTCACTTCAATATTATCTAACACTTCCTTTCCTTATCCAAGCTATCCTATTCTTCTTTCACTTATCTATATAAACAGGTGACTTTGTGTCTTTCATGTATGAAAGGAAAGATATCTTTTGGGGACAAAAAATACAAATTGAAAAGGGCATTATGATTTGATAAATCATTAATGAAACCTTGTCTTACAAGAGTATGCAAATATTGCTATATAAATGCAACACAAACCTAATCAGTGCTTTATCTTTTCTTTATCTCATGCCCTTGGCTTAATTAAAGAAAATGAACATGAGGTTAGCTGACAGCTTTATTCATGAAAGGCATAGTAAGGCTATGTTCTCATATCCATTGGAACGGATCCAGCAGCAATCCGTTGGCAAAAAAGTTGGGCAGACATAAATTTTTTGTTTGTTTTTAAAAAACTGATTTCAGCTGGATATGTTTTTTTTAACTTTGAAGCCTATAAAAAACAGATCCGTTAATTCGCAATTTGTTATCTTCCATTTGAAACTGATCCAGTAAGCAAAATATGGATAATTTTTAGTGTTGAGCGAACATGCTTGACACTGCTCGGTACTCGCCCGAGCATCACGCTACTCGGGATGTTCGGCGAGCACCGAGCATTTCCGGGTTACTCGGGCGGGAGCTCGGGTCTCCGCCCTGCATGTTTGGTGCTCTTTACAGAGCCAATGAACATGCAGGGATTGCCAGCCAGTCACTGTAATGCCGCAGCCATGTTGGTTGTGGGCATTACAGTGATTGGCTGGCCGCACAGCGTCACCTCCCAGACGATCAGCCCGTCATGATTGGGGTGTGTGGGTGTCTGTGCGTGTGTCTGCGAGTGTGTGCGGTGTCTGTGCGATGCCTGCGGGTGTGTGCGGTGTCTGTGCGATGTCTGCGAGTGTGTGCGGTGTCTGTGCGATGTCTGCGAGTGTGTGCGGTGTCTGTGCGATGTCTGCGAGTGTGTGCGGTGCCTGTGCGATGTCTGCGGGTGTGTGCGGTGTCTGTGCGATGTCTGCGGGTGTGTGCGGTGTCTGTGCGATGTCTGCGAGTGTGTGCGGTGTCTGTGCGATGTCTGCGAGTGTGTGCGGTGTCTGTGGGATGTGTGCGGGTGTGTGTGATGTCTGCGAGTGTGTGCGGTGTCTGTGCGATGTCTGCGAGTGTGTGCGGTGTCTGTGCGATGTCTGCGAGTGTGTGCGGTGTCTGTGCGATGTCTGCGGGTGTGTGCGTGCAGGCAGACATAGGCCGATGTGACACTACTACTCCCATCGGCCTATGTCTGTCCCCCGTCCACTCGTGCCAGCAGGATCAGCTCGATGGGAGCAGTAGTTCCCATCAGCCTGATCCTGCTATATAAATTGCCCTACTGTGTCCCCAATAAATTTTAAATACATGTCATTGGTGGCCAGTGGTTACCTACAATAAATTAGTTCATACATTACCTGTCCCTGCCGATCGCCACCTAAAATAAAGTAAAAAATAAAAAACTACACCTATACTCACCTAGACACCTAATTCCCCGAAGCCATCGATCTCCTGTAATAAAATATAAAATAATAAACCACAACCTTATCCTTACCCCTCCGTAGTAGTCCAAGAGTGTCCCACGAAGATCTCCAGTTTAGAGCAGCCACATAGAATGTGACCGCTCTGAACCGCTGCCGCCGCTAGAATGATGGGGCCGTAAGGGTTCGCCGGAGTTCAGGCAGCGCTGCTCCGGTTAGCTCCTTTACGGCCCTGCTGTATCGTGAGAAATTCCCACGGTACAGCAGTGCCGTAAAGGAGGTCTCCGGAGCTGCGCTGCCTGAATGCACTCCGGTGACCTCAGTCAGTGGCTCCCGCTGCCGGGAGCGGACGTGTTCCCGGCAGTGTGAGCTTACAGCAGCCATGCACAGCTGTCACCATCTCCAGATGTGACAGCTGTGCATGGGAGATCAGCGCAGGAACGTGGACAGGTAACTATTTTTTTTTAGTAAACTAAGAATTAAATAAAATTGTGTGTTTTATTTCAAATAAATAAATTTTTTCTGGGTGTAGTGTGTGTTTTTTATTTTTAACACTTTGTAGGTTAGTAATGGGGGTATCTTATAGACGCCCATCATTACTAACCTGGGCTTCATAGCAGCTGGCACTGACATGAACCCCAGCCCCATTACCCCCTGCCACCGCACCAGGACAGCGTGGAAGAGCGAGGCTAAGTGCCAGAGTTGGCGCATCCTATGGATGCGCCATTTCTGGGGCGGCTGACGGCTGGTGTTTCTAGCCTGGGAGGGGGCCAATATTCATGGCACCTTTCCTGGGCTATTAATATCAGCCCCCAGCTGTCTGCCTAGCCTTTGCTAGCTATTAAATAGGGGGTACCCCACGTCATTTTTTTGGGGGGGTCCCCCATTTTAATAGCTAGTAAAGGCTAGGTATTCAGCTGGGGGCTCATATTAGTAGTCTGGGAAGCTCCGTGGGTATTACCCACTTCCCAGGCTTCAAACATCTGCCCCAGCCGTCTGCTTAACCTCCGCTAGAGCCTAAAATCATGGGGGATCCCCACGCCAATTTTTTTTTAAATAAATCCTTTATTTTACCACTAAATGACATTTGAGGAGTTAATAAAGATGCAGTCCCTAAATTATTATTTATTTTTTAATAAATTTTTCCCAAAAATTTTGACGTGGGCTTTGCCATATTTTTGTATGCCAGCCAGGTACAGTATCCAGCTTCTATGAACGCGCCATTTTCCGGGGTGGCTGCGGACTGCAATTTGCACCGGGGGGGGGGGGCAGAAAGCTTGGGCCTCCCTGCGCTGCAGATTCCATCCCCCAGCTGCCTAGTTGTACCTGGCTGGACACACAAATAGGGAGAAGCCCCACGTTTTTTTTTTTTTAATTATTTCATGAAATTCATGAAATAATAAAGAAAAAAAGGGCTTCCCTATATTGTTGTGTCTGGCCAGGTACAAATAGGCAGCTGGTGGTTGGGGGCAGCCCGTTCCTGCCTGCTGTACCTGGCTGGACACAAATATAGTGCGAAGCCCTAAGTCAATTTTTTTTTAATTATTTCAGGAAATTCATGAAATAATTAAAAAAAAATTGATGTGGGGCTTCGCCCTATATTTGTGTCCAGCCAGGTACAGCAGGCAGGAACGGGCTGCGCCCAACCACCAGCTGCCTATTTGTACCTGGCCGGACACAACAATATAGGGAAGCCCTTTTTAAAAAAATTATTTCATGAAATAATTGAAAAAAAATTGACGTGGGGCTTCGCACTATATTTGTGTCCAGCCAGGTACAGCAGGCAGGAACGGGCTGCCCCCAATCACCAGCTGCCTATTTGTACCTGGCCGGACACAACAATATAGGGAAGGCCTTTTTTTCTTAATTATTTCATGAATTTCATGAAATAATTAAAAAAAAAAATACGTGGGGCTTCGCCCTATTTTTGTGTCCAGCCAGGTACAACTAGGCAGCTGGGGGCTGGAATCCGCAGCGCAGGGAGGCCCAAGCTTTCTGGGCCCCACCCGCTGCAAATTGCAGCCCGCAGCCACCCCGGAAAATGGCGCGTTCATAGAAGCGCCATCTTCTGGCGCTGTACCCAACTCATCCAGGGCCCTGGTGCGGTGGCTCACTGGGTAATAAAGGGGTTAAGGCCAGCTTGGCATTATCAGCTGGCCCTAAGCCCGAAATTCATGGGGTCACGCCAATATTAGACATGACCACCATGAATTTCTAGTAAAGTATTTAAAAAAAACACAACACCCAGAAAAAAGTCCTTTAATTGAAATAAACACACAATTCTTTATTGTTCTAAATTAAACTATACTTACCATCACGCCCATTCCAGCTGAACCCAACGATCTCCTGCAATAAAAGAAAAATAATAAAGCAACCTCATCCTTACCTTTCCATGGTTCCCACGACAGCTTCAGCTCTGCTACATCGAGATGACAGGCTGGATCGCAGCAGAACGCTGCCATCCAGCCTGTCATCCCGCGGACACTGAGAAGCGCAGGCATGCTTGCGCTCCTCAGTGTCTCTCTGTGACGGCATAAAGATGAGCCGAGGTCATGTCCAATGAACACGGCTCACCTCATGCAAATCACTGACAGCGTGGGAAAATTCTCCTGCACTCAGCGCTTCAGCGTGAGAATTTTCCCACGCTGTCAGTGACGTGAATGAGGTGAGGTCATGTCCAATGAACTCAGCTCACCTCATGCACGTCACTGACAGCGTGGGAAAATTCTCACGCTGAAGCGCTGAGTGCAGGAGAATTTTCCCACACTGTCAGTGACGTGCATGAGGTGAGCCGAGTTCATTGGACATGAACTTGGCTCATCTGGATGCCGTCACAGAGAGACACTGAGGAGCGCAAGCATGCCTGCGCTTCTCAGTGTCTGCGGGATGACAGGCTGAATGGCAGCGTTCTGCTGCGGTCCAGCCTGTCATCTCGATGTAGCAGAGCTGGAGCTGTCCTGGGAACCATGGAAAGGTAAGGATGAGGTTGCTTTATTATTTTTCTTTTATTGCAGGAGATCGTTGGCTTCAGCTGGAATGGGCGTGATGGTAAGTATAGTTTAATTTAGAACAATAAAGAATTGTGTGTTTATTTCAAGTAAAGGACTTTATTCTGGGTGTTTGTGGTTTTTTTTTAACTTTGACTATGGGGTTAGTAATGGGGGTGTCTTATAGACGCCTCTCCATTACTAACCTGGGCTTGATGTCAGCTGGCATTATAAGCTGACATCAACCCCAACCCTATTACCCCACTGCCACCGCTACAGGGCAGTGGGAAGAGCGAGGCTAAGTGCCAGAATTGGCGCATCCTATGGATGCGCCATTTCTGGGGCGGCTGATGGCTGGTGTTTCTAGCCTGGGAGGGGGCCAATATTCATGGCACCCTTCCTGGGCTATTAATATCAGCCCCCAGCTGTCTGCCTAGCCTTTGCTAGCTATTAAATTAGGGGGGACCCCACGTCATTTTTTTGAGGGGGTCCCCCATTTTAATAGCTAGTAAAGGCTAGGTATTCAGCTGGGGGCTGATATTAGTAGCCTGGGAAGCTCCGTGGGTATTACCCCCTTCCCAGGCTTCAAACATCTGCCCCAGCCGTCTGCTTAACCTCCGCTAGAGACTAAAATTAAGGGGAACCCCACGCCAATTTTTTTTAATAATAAATCCTTTATTTTAACACTAAATGACAAGTACAGTAATCAACACTGTCACTGTACTTCATATACATGTGACTGACATGTTTCTATCTATCTAATCTATGTGTGATTCTCTATTCCTTCTATTCTAAATTGTCGGGTACAGATGCTGAATTGCCGGCCGGCTTTTTTAAAGAGACAGTGCATGAAAACACTACTATATTTTTAAATAAATCCTTTATACTAAATGACAAGTACAGTAAGCAACACTGTCACTGTACTTCATATATATGTGACTGACATGTTTCTATCTATCTAATCTATGTGTGAAGCTCTATTCTTTCTGTTGTAAATTGTCGGGTACCGGTGTATGCCGCTGATGAATTGCCGGCTTTTCGCGTAATACATTCTACATTATTCTTAGTTGTTTTCCTTCATCTAGAATTAACCTACAAGGAAAGAAAGGGTTTATTTTCATTCCGATATTTGTGTCCCATTGACTTGCATTGGTTTCCTGTATCGGAATCGGCGATATACGATACTTTTTGGGTATCGGTCCGATCCAATCCGATACGATATTTCCTGATATCGGAAGGTATCGCTCAACACTATCCTTAACATATTTCACAGGAAAGCACTTTCACTTTCGTTTTTGAACGTTTTATTTTGAGCCTGTAAAAGTGGCTTAATACCTCTGACCACGTTGTTGACAGCAGTGACCTGGGGGTCAGAAATGCTTCCAGGGGCCATCCCCATGCTGTCCCCATGTCATTTGAGCACTGTCACTATCGTTTTGGGCACTTGTTAGGCTTTTAAAAGACTGCCGGGGGAGCCGCCGCAAAAATGCTCGAGTCTCCCATAGACTAACATTGGGCTCGTTGCTCGGGTTGAGCACCCGAGTATCACGGCGAGCTCGGCCCGAGCTTCGAGCACCTGAGCATTTTAGTGCTCGCTCAACACTAATAATTTTCAAAAGAAAGAAAAATAGATGGCTAATTAGAGGATCCGTTTTCCATAGACTTCAATGTTAAAAAAATGGACTCAGCTGAAATCAGTTTTTTAAAAATGGACAAAAAAGTTGCGTCTGCCCAACATTTTTCCCAACGGATTGTTACTGGATTAATTCCAATGGATGATTGATTACTGGACATGTGAACATAGCCTAAAAACAAGAGTCTAGAATGCCCGATTCATCAAGAATGGCATTTTGCATGCCAGTTTTGATGAGCAAGTGCACTGGAGGCGTATGCCTCTCAATAAATTTGGCACAACTTTAAGGTGCCATGTGTCACCACAAGAAATGTACTACAATCGGCAAATGGTATACACAAATACACAGTCCTATCGTGATTTACCGTATGTCAGTTTTGTAGCATTAATTATGATGAATTTGCTGATTGCTCTCATCCATGACCCATCTTTTAAAGTTCTATCCACTTTTCAAAAAGTTGGCAAAGCTGACTGGAACTGGCATGGAAATAACAAAAATAGCAACATTTTTGAAAAACTATGAGTTACGCAAAATTTTGATGACATTTCAAACAGTATTAAGCCAGAATTCTGGTAAAAATTGATGGATGAATCAAGACCAAGGCCTTTTTTTTTGGCACAATAATTAAGAAAAACAGTTCACAAAAATAAAATACTTTTTTTTCCAGGATTTCCTTTAGGGCCAATTTACACGGACCAATAATAGTACCTTTGAGCGCTCATTTCCCAATTATTGGCCTGTCTTCACAGACCAGGAATCACCCAACAAGTGAGCAAAACACTCATTCTTCATATGAAATGGTTTTTAAGCTTGCTTAAAGGAGTTGTCCGGGACTTTAACATTGATGGCCTATTCTTAGGATAGGTCATCAATGTCTGATCAGTGGGGTGCGACACCCGGCACTCCTGTCAATTAGCTGTTCCCGGTGGTGGCTCAGTTATAGAGCTGTGTCTACTGCATAATTGCCACTTCTGTGTGCTTCACATTCAGATTAATAGGAGGTAGATATGCAGAAACCAGCTGCGGCCACTATTCCATTGAGGAAGCTGTGCAGTGCAGCTCCGTAACTGAGCAGTTTGGCTGCCACCGAAATCGGGAACAGCTGGTTGCACCCCCACCGATCAGATATTGACGACCTATTATAAGTATAGGCTATTAATGATGAAGTCTTGAACAACACCTTTAAGAATCAATGTTTTTGGTAGCATGTTGTTCCTGTGCAAATAAGACATGTGTTGGCAATCATATTATTGATCATTTTGTAGCCATTAGGCCACGGCCCCACTATCAGTATTTGGTCAGTATTTTTTCTCAGGAGTTTCAGACAAAACTAGGCGAGGAACAATCAGAGAAAAGGTATAATAGAAACAAGTCACCAATTCTGTATTTATCACCCACTCCAGGTTTTGGCTCCCACACTGAGAAAAAATACTGACCAAATACTGACCAAATACTGATAGTGGGGCTGTGGTCTAAAAGTGAGATCAGCATACAGGCTAAACAGGCTAATAAATGTTCGCCGATCACCTTACATGTAGCCAATCAGTTTTTCATTTAATGACTGCAATCCAGTTGTCTAAGTGCAGTCTAAAAAAGAAAAAAAATAATGACTTGACTCTGGAGTGTATTTTTCTGTCACTGGAGTGCATTATCAATGTAGCTGAAGCTGAAAATGGAGGCCATTGTACTTGTAGATGCTGATGTATGGGGTGTAACTGTAGCAGTTGCATAAGTTGGAATTGCACTCAGAGTTTAGAGTTTAAGAGGGGCTGAGAGGTCTACCCATACCTCCCAACTTTACAAGAAGAAAAGAGGAACAGATCATACGGTGCACTTAGCACGCTGTGTCAAAATCTTTAGGCCACACCCCTGAAGCACTCCCCTAGCCCCACCCATTTACCATTTCATTCTCCCTTGGTCACAAAAACAAATTGTTAGAAAGAGATGAATGAATGCTGTAAAAACAAAAACCCCAAAATACATCAGAATTGCATTTTTTTCTCCATTTCATCCCACTTACAATTATTTCCCCATTTTTCAGTACATTGCATGGCAAAATAGATGGTGTCATTTAAATCTACAATTCATGCTGCAAAAAAACAAGTACCCATGTTGTCAGAAAAGTAAAAAAGTTATGGCTCTTGGAAGAAAGGGAGGGAATAATGCAAACCATAAAAACAAAAATTGACTGTGTAGGCAAGTTACTAAAGGTTTGGGGCAAAAGTCTGTGGCAGCAGACTGCCGAATCTTAACAGTGTACGGTGCACATGTTGCCACAATTGCCCAGTACTGCCGATGGTGGTCACACTGCTGATTGATTTCTATACTAATGATCACTCACTAACTAGACTCATCTAGGTTCTCTCAATTCACTTCTATAGAGAAAAGCCGAATGTACCAAGTCAGCACGGGACAGCAAGTATGCAAATGGCATACATGTAGTTATGTGACCGCTAACTCACACCGGCAACATTGGGGAATAGCATCAGTGTGTGCTTAAAATGCAATCACAATTCAGCATTCTGTAGTCACATTACTGCAGACTTTGGTCCCAAGCCTGGACAACCCCTTTAATATATAATAAAATATATCTGTAAAAAAAGAAAATCTTATTTTTTCTTATTTTTTTGACATGTAAGGAAATCATACCATTTATGTACAGTGAGGAAAATAAGTATTTGATACACTGCCGATTTTGCAAGTTTTCCCACCTACAAAGTATGGAGAGGTCTGTAATTTTTATCACAGGTATCCTTCAACTGTGAGAAACAGAATCTAAAAATAAAAACCAGAAAATCACATTGTATGATTTTTAAATAATTAAATTGCATTTTACTGCATGCAATAAGTATTTGATCACCTACCAACCAACAAGAATTCTGCCTCTCTGGCTGGTTGGTATTTCTTTAAGAAGTCCTCCTACTCTGCACTCATTACCTGTATTAATTGCACCTGTTTGAACTTGTTACCTGTATAAAAGACACCTGTCCACACACGCAATCAATCACACTCCAACCTCTCCACCATGGCCAAGACCAAAGATCTGTCTAAGGACACCAGGGACAAAATTGTAGACCTGCACAAGGCTGGGATGGGCTACACGACAATAGGCAAGCAGTTTGGTGAGAAGGCAACAACTGTTGGTGCAATTTTTAGAAAATGGAAGAAACGCAAGATGACTATCAATCTTCCTTGTTCTTGGGCTCCATGCAAGATCTTGCCTTGGATGATTCTGAGAAAGGTCAGAAATCAGCCCAGAACTACATGGGAAGACCTGGTCAATGACTTGAAGAGAGCTGGGATCATAGGCTCAAACATTAACGTTAGCAACACACTACACCGTCATGGATTAAAACCTGCTGGGCACACAAGGTCCCCATGCTCACGCCATCACATGTCCAGGCCTGTTTGAAGTTTGACAATGACCATCTGGATGATCCAGAGGAGGCATGTGAGAAGGTCATGTGGTCAGATGAGACCAAAATAGAACTTTTTGGTATTAACTCCACTCATCGTGTTTGGAGGAAGAAGAAGGATGAGTACAACCCCAAGAACACCATCCCAACCATGAAGCATGGTGAGGGAAACATCATACTTTGTGGGTGCTTTTCTGCAAAGGGGACAGGCCAACTACATTGTATTGATGTGAGGATGGATGGGGTCATGTATCACAATATTTTGGCCAACAACCTCCTTCCCTCAGTAAGAGCACTGAAGATGGGTCATGGCTGAGGCTTCCAGCATGACAATGACCCGAAAAACACAGCCAGGGCATCTAAGGAGTGGCTCCACAAGAAGCATTTCAAGGTTCTGGAGTGGCCTAGCCAGTCACCAGACCTGAATCCAATAGAAAATCTTTGGAGGGAGCTGAAACTCAATGTTGCCCAGAGACAGCCCCGAAACCTGAAACATCTGGAGAAGATCTGTAGGGAGGAGTGGGCCAAAATCCCTGCTGCAGTGTGTGCAAACTTTGTCAAGAACTAAAGGAAACGTCTGATCTCTGTAATTGCAAACAAAAGTTTCTGTACCAAATATTATGTTCTGTTTTTCTGTTCTGTTTTTCTATTGTATCAAATACTTATTTGATGCAATAAAATGCTAATTAATTATGTAAAAATCATGCAACGTGATTTTCTGGATTTTTTCTTTAGTTTCTGTCTCTCACAGGTGAAGTGTACCTACAATAAAAATTACAGACCTCTCCATTCTTTGTAGGTGGGAAAACTTGCAAAAATCGTCAGTGTATCGAATACGTAATTTCCCCACTTGTATGCAGTGCTTAGCATAAATGAGTACATCCCCTTTGAAAAGTAAGATTTCTCACTGAACACAAGAGCAATTTCCAAAAGTGTTTCACAAAACACTTTTTTTGAACCTATAACATGAAAGTAGGATTAAGGCCACGGCCCCACTATCAGTATTTGGTCTGTATTCGGTCAGTATTTTTTCTCAGGAGTGGGAGCCAAAACCAGGTGAGGAACAATCAGAGAAAAGGTATAATAGAAACAAGTCACCTATTCTGCATGTATCACCCACTCCTGGTTTTGAATCCCACTCCTGAGAAAAAATGCTGACCGAATACTGACCAAATACTGATAGTGGGACCGTGGCCTAATAGTATAACTTTCATTACAAAATCTTCAGTCTTACTCAAATTAGTTGACACAAAAATGAATACACCCCACATCAAAAACTATTATATCTAGTTTTTTGTATGACCTCCATGATTCTTAAGGACAGCACCAAGCCTTCTAGGTATGGAATGAACAAGTTGGCAACATATCGTAAAATCTATCTTTTTCCATTCATTAAGAATGACCTCTTTTAGAGCCTGGATGCTGGATGGAGAGTGATGCTCAATTTGTCTCTTCCGAACTCCCCATAGGTGTTTTGTTTGGGTTCAGATCAGGAAACATACTTGGCCATGGAATCCTTTTATCATGAATTTATACCATCAATAAATGTAGCTCCCCGACACCAGCAGCACTCGTGCAGCTCCACATAAAGACACTGCCACCACCATGTTTCACTGTAGAACTATATTTATGCTACTGATGGCTAGGAAATGTTGCTGTGCTGCAGAGTTGAAGTCGAAATGTAACTCTGACCTCCTAAGACAATGAGACATCTCCCCCAATTCAGGACTGTCTTGCTGGATTCGGGATGGTTGGGAGCTATGCCTCTACCCTGTATGAAGAGACCACAGCAGTAAATGATGCATGATAATTGGGGTCTTTGTTAAACATTTTGCTTTGGGGTCAGTTATCTTTAAAGAGGTTGTCCACTACTTGGACAACTCCTTCTCAATCACTATGTTTCTCTCATGTAAAATAATACCAGCTATATTCACCTCCGGTGCGGGTGCTGTTACAGCTATGTCAGCGTCTTTTCTCCTGGGGTTCCGGTGACATTATTATGTGCTGGAGATATAGTGATTGAGAAGTGTTTGTCCGAGTAGTGGACAACTCCTTTAAAATAGGTCTGTGATGGTTGACTCTGTGTAGAATACACGTGTCAAACTCTGGCCCGTGGGCCAAATCTGGCCCACAGGGTGATTATATTTGGCCCATGATACCAGAACCGCCACCCCTATGTGGGGCCATTATTCTGCATGGAGGACTTTGTGGGGCCCATTATACTGTATGGAGGACTATGTGGGGCCTATTATTCTGAATGGAGGACTTTGTGGGGCCCATTATACTGTATACTGGTTGGCCCGTGACTTTGTCCAAGTTTTTCACTTTGGCCTTCTGTGTGTTTGAGTTTGACACCCTGGTGTAGAGGCACATTTTTATTGGCACTGTATGTAGGTGTAAAGGTACTGTATTGAGCCACTATAGCTTGTCTTGTGGTAATGCACTTCAGCAGCTGCAGATCTCAGAGTGAAGAATAAAGTGGTTCAAGTTATTCAGTCAGTGATTGCAATGAATATAGTGGTGCACACATTGTAATTAATACATGTGCTGCTTTTCATGTGCCAGAAGCCAGATACCACACGCATATGACATAGCAGCTGTTTAATGCCTGAATGACTGCACTAGTCCTTGTCAATGACCGACCTCTCAAAAGAAAGACACAAAAAGAGACACCAGAGTCTATGACAAAAGACTAGACCTTTATTGTCTCACTAGTAAGCAAGGGCAAGAGAAGGTCATGGTTTGATATGTTAAGACTACATTATTTCAGTCTGTTCTGTCTCACGCATGAACTTTGCACAGTTATCTTTTACAAAAAATGAAGAGCAGTCAGAACAAAATTTTACAGAATTACACAATTACTTGAAGAAACTTAAATTTACAGTTACTCAGGACCGGTGTTAGGATATCCAGGATGCCAATACAGTTGAAAACAATGATGGAGGAGGGAGTCCGTCTGCTTCCTCCTCCATAATAATAACAATAATAATAATAATAATAATTTTTATTTATATAGTGGCAACATATTCTGCAGCACTTTACAATTAAGCGATGATATATACAGACAATAAATTCAATACAAGATAAGACAGTTTAAACAGTTACATTAGGAGTGAGGGTCCTGCTCTCAAGCTTACAATCTACAAGGAAATGGGGGGACACAATAAGTGAAAAGTGCTTGTTATTTCAGGTCTGGCAATTTTAATATCTTTCTCCTTTGGCGTCTGATGTCTCGGCCACATTGTGTCAGGCAGTGGAGCTGCTGAGGAGATGCACTGTGGAGACTGGAAGAGCAGGGAACAGGGTGAGGGGAGAATGTATTTATTTTTTTAAATCAGTGAGTACATTGTGGTGACAATAATACTGCATGGAGGAATATGTAGTGTGCATTATACTATATGTACTATATGGAGGACTATTAGGGATGTATTATACTATATGGAGGAATATGGGCTGTGCATTATACTGTAAAGATTACTATGAGGTGCATTATACTATATGGAGAACTGTGGGGTGCATTATACTATATGGAGGACTATGGGGGAGCATTATTAAATATGGAGAACTATCAGGAGTGCATTATACTGTATGGAGGACTATAGGGGGTGCATTATACTATATGGAAGAATTTGGGGAGCATTATACTATCTTGAAGATTATGGGGAGTGCATTATACTATATGGAGGACTATGGGGAGTCCATTATAATGTGTTTAGTACTATGGGGTGCATTATACTATATGGAGGACTATAAGGAGTGTATTATACTGTATGGAGGACTATAGGGGGTGTATTACAATATATGGAGGACTATAGGAGGCATTATACTATAAGGAGGACTATGGGGGGTGCATTATACTATATGGAGGACTATGGGGAGTGCATTATGCTATATGGAGGACTATGGAGTGCATTATACTATATGGAGGACTATGGGGTGCATTATAATAATAATAATCTTTCTATTTATATAGCGCCAACATATTCCGCAGCGCTTTACAATTCAGACAGTTTACAGACATTATGGGCACTATCCCCATTGGGGCTCACAATCTACATAATATACTATATGAAGGACTATGGGGGTGCATTATACTATATGGAGAACAATATGGGGCGCATTATAATGTATGGAAGACTATTGGGAGTGCATTATACTATATGGAGGACTATGGGGGTGCATTATACTATATGTAGGACTATGGGGAGTGCATTGTACTATATGGAGGACTATGAGGAGTTCATTATACTATATGGAAGGCAATGTGGGGCCCATTATACTATATGGAAGGCAATAAGCGGACCATTATAATATTTGGAGCACTATGTGGGGCGAAGGGTTGTGTGGGGACCATTATAATATTTGGAGGGCTATGTGGAGGCCATTATAATATTTGAAGGGCCACTGTAATATTTGGAGTGATATGTGGGGGCCATTATAATATTTGTAGGGCTATGTGGGGGCCATTATACTGTATGCAAGCAATTATATAGTGTGAAGCTTTGGGTGGGGTCCATCATACTGTGGGGAGGGCTGTGGGGAAGGCTGTGTGGGTGCCACTTTACTGTTTGAGAGCTTCTTTTGTAAATAGTTCTGCATCTATTTAGGTGCTCCCTATTGGTTTTATGCAAAACCACTACTACTTCTACCTCAGATCTCAGAAGCAAAACCTGTCGGGAGTGGCTCTCCTGGAGGTCCAACTCAGGATCTCCATGCCCTGCAGCCACCCCAGGGCCTACGTTGAGGGATTGGGACAGGTCCCTCAAGCTGCTGAACTGACTCTTTTTCTACTGTATTTTCTATCAGTCTGTCTTTATGCATAATGTCTCTGTGATGTTTTTATACTTTTGTACTATTTAAAGTTTGCAACGTTCAAGAAAAAGTGCCTCCCATAATGGGAAGATTGTTATGTTGTTATACAAAAATTTAAAAAGTCCGTACCATGTTTTGCTCTGTTCCAGCCCGCGGACGTGCTGTGTTTCACCAGGGGGGAATGTGGCGCCCCTGAGGGTTCAGTCGCCACAGGGGTACTGCACCTCAGATGGAGGTGTGGTATCTCCTCTCGGAGGTAAGGAAGGAGCACCTCTCAGGACCCCATCTCAACATCCAACACTACACCTCTCCCACCTGAGGGGGTCTTTAAGGCACCACAGTGCTGCCCCAGCCAGGATAAGAGGAGATGGGGGGGGAACCAAAATATAGGGGGAACCAAGTAGTGGGTGAGGGTGGAGGACGCACTTTAGGTTACACTTAGTATTTCATATTTAATAAACGGCCATCTTGGGCTTATGGTCTTTGATTGTGATCATCACTGAACGTGGCTTTCTGTGTGAACCTGCAGCTGATTGAAGATACACGGTCCTCGCGCTCTGGCCTTGAGGCGAGGAGCGGGCTAGAGTTAACGGCTGTCTCTACCCGGTCAAGGTCCCTACCCAAGAAGGCCTGGAGGGGAGCAGAGGAGACAAGCTCCGCAGGCAAAAGGATCCCAGGGGGATGCAGACGGAGCGGTATACGCCACCTGTCCTCACTATTCTGGCCTAGTCAGAGGGATTCCTGCTGCAAAAGGGGTACCGGCCCCCGATATCTGACTCTGTCACTTCAAGTCTTAGTCGGAGAAGGCTCAGTGGATCCCACCGGGTAACGGACGGAGCGGAGTCGCCACCCGTACCCTTATTCTGTGCATAGTCTAGAGGGAGACCCAGCCTTAGTACACACACGGACAGGAAAGGACCTAGTGGGAAAGTCTAGGAACACTCTGGTGCGGGGGTCGTGATTCTGGCATCCAAACTACCCGGAGTGTGCTGAAACCCTTCCTGGTGGCCGCCTCGCGCCGTGAGGAGCAAGGAGAAGCCTTGCAGCTGACACCTAACATCTTGGAAGACTGCATCTATTGCCTCCGGTTCCTTATTGCAACGCGGCACCGCACTACATCTCCTACTACTACTCCCCTGATCCGTCTTCTCTGCCCTGAGGCCCTGCTCCGCCTGTGGGGAGTAGTACCATCTGCTGCTGCCATGACATCCTGCCTCAGAGGACTGAACGCAGCGCTGGTGGCGGATCACCAGAAACCACAGGTGGAGTAGTCATTAAATCCACTCGATTAACACCAAACCCTGAAAGCCCATTAAATCTTTTATGTGACGGCCCTGGGCACGGAACGGGTCGAGGCCACGACTGCAACCCCCAACATCTGACCTGGCTCCGAGTATACCCCCATCTCCCAGGGAGGGCTGTGAGCATCACAGTGCAATATGTGAGCATTTGGGGCCCCACTTTGTCTAAAACAAGACCTCCATTTACTTGACTCCTTCAGAAACTAGTCAGAGCAGAATGGGTGCAGCCACAATTGAACCAATGAAATCAACCAGTAGAGAAGTTCCTCTGACGTACACAATAGTTGTAACGTGCATGGGTTGATAACATTTATTGGAATATATTACACTGCCTATGACAACTTCATTATAAGCTATGATAAGATTAGAGTTTTGGGTTATTAAGGGGGTTTCCACTTTTAGGAAAGTGGACATCAAACGCTGTAAAATATCAAAAAGAAGAAGCATGTATTATCCCCTGGTCCAGCACTGGCTCCCCATCGCTACTCGGGTCTGGGTGTTTTGGCTGCAGCAGTGACGTCACATTGACATCGCACATCACTGCAGTGGCCAATACCTGATCTCTGCATGCGGTATACATGAACTGCCGAGCTAAAAGAATGGTGAGTGGCTAAAGCGGTGATGCCCGCTGTCCTAGTACCAAAAAACAGGACTTGAACAGCGGCAGGAAGCTGGTGTTGGACCAGGGGAAATTAGTACCTGTTTCCAGGGGCATAACTATAATAGGTACAGAGGATGCAACCGCATCCGGGCCCTGGAGACTAATGGGCTCCAAATGTCCCTTTGCCTCATATGAAAAGCCTATTCCTATTAAAGATCTGTGTTAGCTTTGTCAGGGTAAGAAAGAATATATATTTTCTCTACTTTTATACTTTTATACGCTTTGCTTATGTACTAACCACCATTTTGTGTCTTATAACAATAAGCTTTCCTTGCTACGTGTTACTTAGATCGAAATTTGTGCTAAGATGGCGCCGGTATTAGCCAGCACCTGTTTCAGAGAAATGAAACCGAATCATCAACTGACGGTTGTCTGCCCAGAAACTGAGTTAAGGAGACATGGACCAATCAGGAGTGGCCGGATACTAGACATTTATGGCTTACCCCGCCCCGAACAATCCATTTATGGCTTACCCCGCCCCGAACAACCCCTTTCCCCTCCCCATTATGTAGTGTATTTAAGTTTGTACATGCGGAAATAAAAGCGGAACATTGCTGAGATCGTGGCTTGCCAGTAGCCTTCTGAGCATGCTCTGAGTTTGAACCAGCTTGTTGTCTGACTCATTCTTTGAATGGTTGACCCATGCTCATAGCCTTAATTTGGAGTGACTGGAGGACGAGTGGAATGTCGCTACGACCCCGACAGCTTGAAAAGTTTCAAGTCACGCCACTGCCTACTTTGTTTGTTATTTCAGGTATTTTACAGTGTTTGGGTCAATTTTCCTACTAGTGGAAAACCCCTTAAAATAGTGTAAGTTCCTAGGTTCCTAGGAAGGGGTTGTCAGAATAAATTAATAGGTATTACTTGTTCACTTCCAGGTTACCTAATATGAAGTTAAAATCTTTTGTGGATATGAATTGGTTTCTATTCTACATTAATAAAAGGGTTGTCCACCCTATTTTTTAAGTTAGCATTGTGTAAAAAAAATGTATATACGGTACCTTTTGATTTCAAAGGCATCCATCCTTGAACTGGCCATCCCTCGTGCTTGTCTCTGTGCATTAGCTTCTAGTAGTGACATACATATGAGTACTGCAACCAAACCATTGCAACTGTGGCCACTGATAAGCTGCTGTGGTTACTTTTTACATATAGGAAGAAGAGAAGTAAAAAGACAAAACATTTTTTTTTAGTTCATGCCATGTTGGACTGTGCTGTATTTTATTGGGGTTGGACAATCCCTTTAATTATGAAATTTGATCGATAGTATAGCATTTGTCTAGAGATCTAGTCAAACAATATATCTATCAATGGCTGCTGAGTTGATCCTCTATATCCAGTGATTGGCTAAAGCAGTCATATGTTCTTGTTGAAACACCATCTCTGAAGCAGGAAGAAAAGAGACCAGCAGGGAACTGGGAAGTGTGGATCCAGAGTAACATAGAATTGGTATTACTTTTTAAAGTTTTTTTTTATAATCTGTTACCACTATGTGTTCATGGAACACATTAATATGCTTAATATGAGAAAAATCTGAATCTAGAAGCATGTTGCAAACTGTATGTCTGGGATTCTGAGAATTAATGATGAAATAAAAACAGCTTAAAAATGTGTGCAACTTTTTAACTCAAGGTCAACAGTAACATATCTAAAAATATTCCTTTCCATGTCATAGGTGTCTATAGCCTTTAAAGTAGCACTTCAAAATTTTTAATGCATACAGTACAGACCAAAAGTTTGGACACACCTTCTCATTTAAAGATTTTTCTGTATTTTCATGACTATGAAAATTGTACATTCACACTGAAGGCATCAAAACTATGAATTAACACATGTGGAATTATATACTTAACAAAAAAGTGTGAAACAACTGAAAATATGTCTTATATTCTAGGTTCTTCAAAGTAGCCACCTTTTGCTTTGATGACTGCTTTGCACACTCTTGGCATTCTCTTGATGAGCTTCAAGAGATAGTCACCAGAAATGGTTTTCACTTCACAGGTGTGCCCTGTCAGGTTTAATAAGTGGGATTTCTTGCCTTATAAATGGGGTTGGGACCATCAGTTGTGTTGTGCAGAAGTCTGGTGGATACACAGCTGATAGTCCTACTGAATAGACTGTTAGCTGCTTTTTTCTTGCCATAATACAAATTCTAAGTAAAGAAAAACGAGTGGCCATCATTACTTTAAGAAATTAAGGTCAGTCAGTCCGAAAAATTGGGAAAACTTTGAAAGTGTCCCCAAGTGCAGTTGCAAAAACCATCAAGCGCTACACAGAAACTGGCTCACATGAGGACCGCCCCAGGAAAGAAAGACCAAGAGTCACCTCTGCTTCTGAGGATAAGTTTATCCGAGTCACCAGCCTCAGAAATCGCAGGTTAACAGCAGCTCAGATTAGAGACCAGGTCAATGCCACACAGAGTTCTAGCAGCAGACACATCTCTTCAACAACTGTTAAGAGGAGACTTTGTGCAGCAGGTCTTCATGGTAAAATAGCTGCTAGAAAACCACTGCTAAGGACAAGCAACAAGCAGAAGAGACTTGTTTGGGCTAAAGAACACAAGGAATAGACATTAGACCAGTGGAAATCTGTGCTTTGGTCTGATGAGTCCAAATTTGAGATCTTTGTTTCCAACCACCGTGTCTTTGTGCGACGCAGAAAAGGTGAACGGATGGACTCTACACGCCTGGTTCCCATCGTGAAGCATGGAGGAGGAGGTGTGATGGTGTGGGGGTGCTTTGCTGGTGACACTGTTGGGGATTTATTCAAAATTGAAGGCATACTGAACCAGCATGGCTACCACAGCATCTTGCAGCGGCATGCTATTCCATCCGGTTTGCATTTAGTTGGACCATCATTTATTTTTCAACAGAACAATGACCCCAAACACACCTCCAGGCCTTGTAAGGGCTATTTGACCAAGAGGAAGAGTGATGGGGTGCTACACCAGATGACCTGGCCTCCACAGTCACCAGACCTGAACCCAATCGAGATGGTTTGGGGTGAGCTGGACCGCAGAGTGAAGGCAAAAGGGCCAACAAGTGCTAAGCATCTCTGGGAACTCCTTCAAGATTGTTGGAAGACCATTTCCGGTGGCTCATCAAGAGAATGCCAAGAATGTGCAAAGCAGTCATCAAAGCAAAAGGTGGCTACTTTGAAGAACCTAGAATATAAGACATATTTTCAGTTGTTTCACACTTTTTTGTTAAGTATATAATTCCACATGTGTTAATTCATAGTTTTGATGCCTTCAGTGTGAATGTACAATTTTCATAGTCAAGAAAATACAGAAAAATCTTTAAATGAGAAGGTGTGTCCAAACTTTTGGTCTGTACTGTATATAATTTTAACTAATTAGCAATATTCTAGCTTTGCATTATGTGCAGATGTGTTACGTGATCTCAAGTGTCACCAACAGTCCAGTACATGTTCTACTGTGTGCACTGGAGGTCAGTCTTATATAATCAACTTTATCAAATGCCTCTTAGCAGCTTTAAAACACCTCCTTTCCCCACCAGCTCCACATCCCTTTATTCTCTATATGAACACATGCAGCATAAGTTATCATTTCTGACATTATATAACACAGCAGTGATATAGTAGATTTGTCCATGCACAAATTAACTGAATTATTATATAACTACATTGACTCATACTGCTCATCTATACTATATGTGAGTGCTGTATGCTGAATCACTAGTGTATTTTATGTAATTCAGTTTCAGTTTGTCACCACTGCCTCCTGCTTGTAAAGTCTAACAGGGAGAAACCTATTACAGACAGGAGGCAGGGCAAACAACTACATTATATAGGATATAAGGATACTCTGAGACTTTGCAGTGTCAGAGGATAGCAGTTGTATAGCATAGTAAATTCCTCTGCAAAGTCAAAAGCATAATTTGAAATGTAGTCTGCATTTGGGGAACCAATAAGACAATATAGCAGACAACTAAGATATTGCACATCAACCAAAACAGGTATACATAAGGAATAGACAATCGTTCTTTATTATTAGTCTGGGCTGCAGTATATACGTAAAAATAAATGCCGGAGCGCAGCTTAAAGTATTATGTAGGTCATATTTAAGTATAAGCAACTGCAGGAAACCAGCAACAGCTGCTTCATGTTATAATTTTCATATTTGGGAATTGTAAAAAAAATGTTATTGCTCCTCATGCTATGCAGCATAATCAGCATGATAGTGTTAGCATTGATCTTTTACTTTTTCAGCGATGACATTGGCCAATTCTTCAAATGATTGCTTGAAAATGAGAGAATTATGAGAGTGATGGTCTCGTGTAAACAGACCTTAAGTTCCTTATAAAACTTTCTGTTCTTATGGATTATGTAGGTTCTTCTAGAAGATCATGGCCATATTTTTACAATAACTGATGCTCAGTGCTCAGATAAAAAGACACTGTGTACAGACAGTCTCATTTTAAATGAAAAATGAACTACTTTGTGTCTCCAACTATTCCAGCATTATATAATTTATGATACCATCTGTACATAATATATGACAGATTTGCAACTATTTGACTTGCACTAAAGACTGCAATTCATAAACTTATGAAAAGATTATAAAAATTGTTTGGCTGTAGGCAGTTAAGACTGTGGTTTATTCAATTATTAAAAGGGTTTTCCTGGTTGAGATAAAAAGGTCTTCCCTTTTTCTTATACAGAGAGCCATTCTTGTCCAAGGATTATTATTATTATTTATTATTACAGCACCATTTATTCCATGGCGCTTTACATGTGAAAGAGGTATACATAATAAAAAACATATCTAGTATTGTAGGTTCAAGTTAATGGTTCTGAGCTATACCAGACACAGTCTATGAGCAGTGGTGGCACTGTTTCCTGACTCTTATTTTCTAATGTTGGAAAACCCTTTAAAGGGAGTCCATCACCCCCAAAATGCATATTTAATTGGCTTTATAGTTTTGAAGGGGACTTAGTTCCTATAACAACCATGCTAACTCTGTACCTGTTACTGGTACAGTACGTGAGAAAATAACTTTTAATTCATATGCAGATGAGAAAGCTTCAGTGCACCCTTGGTGTGGCCAAGAGTTTGGAGCACTGTTGTGCCTCATTATTTGCATATTCACTGTACTTCTTGGGGCATTAGTGCAGCAAGTGCCATCAAAAGAAAGGCAGCATTCAGACCGTGCTTGCTCTGGTAAGTAAGCATTGCCAATCAGAAGCATAGGAAGGACCTCAATATGCAAATGAGGAGGCATAACAGTGCACCAAACTCTTGGCGAAGCCAAGGGTGCACCAAAACCTCCTCATTTGCTTATGAATTAAACATTATTTTCTCAGTCAATGTACTAGTAACAGGTAAAGTGCTAGCATGGTTGTTATAGGGTCTAAGTCCCCTACAACACTGTATAGTCAAATTTTAAATTCATGTATGGGGTGATAGACTCCCTTTAAAGGGTTCTCCAACATTAGAAAAAAGGGTCAGAAAACTGTGCCACCCTTGTTCTATAAACACAATGCCTGCCTCCCTAGAGTATTTATATTGCCTATTCATGGGCAGCAGGGAGGCCCTAAAACACAAAGGGATAAGTAATGGGGGTTTCCATTACTACTTTCACAACAGTTCAGGGATCTATAGAAATTTAGCCAAAAAGTGTATCTGAAAGGGTGCCAATACTTTCTCACAGCACTTTAGTCTCCTACAATATTATGTGTTGTGCATGATGATAAAAGTACATTAGAGAGTTCATGAAAATTATAAACTGACTTTCCACTGATTCCTAAACATGATAGACATTTTCTTAAGACCAAATTAATTTGCTTATGTCCATATCTGTAGAACCAGATATCGCAAACAGCCTATTAGACGCGTGAGCGTGAACCTCATTAGTTTCTGCTAAACAGCTCAGGGTTCATTAAAATTTGAGCTGCCATTTTAATGTGTCTAGAGTTAAGCTGCTAATAACGTATACACGTATTTTTGTTCTAGGAGACAGTAGTAACTTTAATGACAGTAATTTGCAAATCTTGATTTTGTACTTCCTTTAAAGCTGAATGTTCAATGCATGGCAAAGTTCACTTGAATGTTAAATCATGTGGATTTTCAGTTAGTCAAAGGGCATTCTCGACAACCTGGAAATATAGGTCTCAGTGATATCCTCTTATCTGAAGGATTTTTAATAGGATATGCAGTGTTGTAACTTTACTTAATTATTCCGATGCCCTTAAAATAAAAAAAATGAAGCAACTTTAGAAAAAGGTCTTGAATTTATTTTAAAATATTGTATTATTTTGTGTATACAGTTCCTTTGCAGGCCAATGAGTCTTTTTGATTACAGACCAAGCTGGTTGTTTAGCTTAGTCTTCTATACCTCTTTAAAGTGAACCTGTCATGTGAAAAAACTCTATTATCCTGCAGATATGGCGTTAATCTGCAGGTTATAGCATTGTGAACCAGCCCGGCACTGGTACTTACACTACCGCTGCCGAGAGGAAATGAACTTTGCTCCTCCCGGTAGTATTCGGGTTTCAGTCATGGGGTGACGCCGGTGTGAGTTCAGTCAGCGCTCTGTGTATAGAGAGCGGCGGCTGTAACCGCACCCCCGGCACTGACTGACAGCAGGATGAGCATTAGATTCGGCTGTCAGTCAGTGCTGGGGGTGCGGTTACAGCCACCGCTCTCTATACACAGAGCGCTGACTAAACCTGCCCTGGCGCTGCTCCCATTATTGAAACCCTAAGCTACTGGGAGGAATAAAGTAAGTTTCCTCCCATCAGCAGGGGTCTAAGTGCTGGCGCCAAGCAGGTTCAGAATGCTATTAACATGCAGATTAACCCCATATCTGCAGGTAAATAGCGTTTTCTCACGTAACAGGTTCCCTTTAAATTTAGTTCAGGAATGTGTTGGTTAGTTTCTTTATTGCATGGTTACATAGACAGGAGATAGGGTATATAGCCGCAAGGTGATACAGATCTTGATGCATGGCGAGCAGTTACTATTTAACTGAAATGCTGAGTCTCCGCTGTTCAGTTTAAATGGCCATCCACAACAGGTCCGAACACGAATAATGGTGCTTCGTTAAGGCTATATATTATGCCAGAATAGTTTGATATGTTCCAAACATTCCACTAACACATCACATTATTATTATTATTGTGATTGTTATTATTATATACTGATGTGCTACACAGCTCACATAATATTCAATATATATTCATTGTGAATACTTTCTACATTTTTGTTTAGGATTCTTGAACTGAATTCACAATTGCTCTTTTGTTACACTTTAGAACATTTCCTAATGATAATCCCTCTGACCGCCAAGCTTTCTACTTCTGGAACTCAAACTATAACCCACTTACGTGTATTTACCACCTTTATAAGCAACATGATACCATATTTACTACAACACTTTGGAGCTTTTCATTCCCCAGAAAAGAGATAGGGGGTGATTTTCAAGATACAGAGGTCGGAGGTCATTATTGTGTTTACTGGGAAAGGAGATAACAGATTAAATTTCCCACAGTCAATGGCTGAGAAAATGTTGGAATAAGACAAGTTCTACTAGACTGATGTATATTGATGTCTTTCTTAATGCATTTATTATATTTTTGGGATTTAAAGCTGTTTAAGATATTACATGATTAATAGCAATAGAATAATATAATCGGATTGAAATCAGCAGGCTGTCCATGCAATGTACAGACATGCTATATCCTCCAGACCAACCACTCTCTGTTCTAGTTAATAGATTTGGAAAGTGAACAGTAGATGGTACTTGAACATGGATTTTCTAAATTACTCTTGATTTACTTTTTTTAATTTAAATGGAGTACCTCCTGAATTTGGTGCCGCTTAACTGATTCTAAAACAGTTTTCCTTTTATTTCTGTGCCCCTGTGTTCCAAAGTTAAGCCCCCAGCAATAAAGAGATAAGAAATATTTCCCTTCAAACAATTAGGTGTATACCACAGAACTTCTGTCATAGAGGAGAAAAACCAAACGTCCACAGAGAAGTTCTGTGGTATACCTCCAGTTGGTCAAAGGAAAAATTAGCATTTTTATTACCATGAGGGGAGGGAGGTGGGCATAACATTGGAATGGGAGAGGTTCTGGGGCCACAAAAAAAAAGATTTTGTTTTCCAAAATCAGTGAAAGAGTAGCAACTGGAGGAGGTCCTCTAAAAAAATCAACTGATAAATTCTTTGGATGAACCACTGGGAATAAGAAAGCAACCAAATCATAAACTTATTTTTACACAGAAACTAAAAATGGCCAATCATAGACATAGTAAAGCTAAAGAACAGAACTAAATCGCACTGAAATAAACAGACATTGTGAGCAAATTGCTGAGAATGCTACCTTTGTGGCTTTTTTTAGCAGATGTTTTGAGAAGAACAGACGGGTATATTCTGAGCTTTTTCAGTTTGTACTATATAGTTTGGAAAATAATTACATTGTGCAAATAAAGACAATATAACAAAAACATTGAATGCATAATTTCTAAACATTTGGATCCTGCTAGGTACAGGATTTTGGAAATTACAATTGTGTACTTAGTTGTGGAAGGTACAATTGTATCAGTGCTGGATTTTAATAGAGTATCATTTCCATTTCCTATTGTGCATCAGCAAATCTATTCCAAAGAGAAACTATTCAAGTACAAATCACAGAAAGTATACTCAAAAAGAACTTTTCGACAATCTAAGACTCCACTTACAGTTGCAATCAAAATTATTCAACCTCCATTGCAAATTAGATTTATTAGCAAAATATACAATCTTTCTGATGTTTGCAAATCTTAATAGCTCAACACAGTGGTGATGATGATGATGATGATGTTTATAAAACACTGTGGAAATTAATGGCGCTGTATAAGTAAAATAACTAAAATAAACATAACTAACATAACAAGTAGTTACTCCAAATTCAACTCAAAATGTAACTTTTACTAACTATTGCAGTCTCAGAATTATTCAACCCCTTCATGACAAGTATCTTTAGTACTTAGTAAAGCACCTTTTGCTGTTAAAACATGCTGCAAACATGAGGTCAGATTCTGTTAGCATCCCTAAGGAATCATTGCCCATTCCTCATGGGTAATACCCTAAAATCATCAAGTTGACTATTCTTCTTGGATTTGCATGTTGAAAACCACCTTCTTCAAATACCTCCAAAGATTTTCCTTGGAGTTCAAGTTAAACAGCTATGACAGCCATTCCATGACTTTTCTGAAACCAAGACTTGGTGAACTTTGAGGTATGGTTGGGATCATTGTCCTGTTGGAAGGTACAATGACGCCCAAACTTCAGTCTCCTGAAAGACGGAATAATTGGTTTTTTTTCGGATTTCCTGATACTTGTTCAAATTCTTCTTGCCCACCAAAAACTGAAGGATTCCAGTGTCTGATGAGGCAAAGCAGCCCTAGAGAATTCTAGTGCCACCACCACGCTACATTGTAGGCAAGGTGTTCTTTTCAGTGTATGCTTTATTCTTCCCCTCTTGACATACGACTGATCCATAGGCCTGAAAAGTTTCAGTTTCCAAACAGAATCCCAGCTTCAATGGCTTATTTATATGGTTTTGAATATATTGAATATATTTTTTTCTTGAGTCTTTTGGGTCAGCAGAGTTGTATGTCTTGGAGTTTGAGCATGAGACCTTCAGCATTTAGTATGTTTCTTACTGTGCAAAATGAAACCTCAGTGCTTGCTGCCTCCAAATCTTGCTGCAGGTCTTTTTCAGTCACTAAAGGGTTTATAATAATAATACAATAATTTTATGTATATAGCACCAACTTTAACTAATTCAATGCTTTTTCTTTCTTTGTTTATCCTTTGCCTTGTTTAAACAAGGGAATGATCTCTTTTCTTAATTTAATGAATCACTTTCTTGACTTTCCTGACATATTTCTAACAAGCAATGAAACATCACAATTAACAAATACCTGGCCAGTTCAGGTATTTGATGTGTTTTATCTCAAGCACCCCTGTGAAGTCCTTGATTAGTTACATCCGGTGTGCTTGATTTGTAAATGTGCGCTCTTACGAGGAGGTTTCAGGGGGTTGCATAATTCTGAGCCAGTAGTCATTAAAAGTAGCATATTGTGTTGAATTTGGAGAAACTACTTGTCATATTAGTTGTGTTGAGCTATTTAAATTGTTCTTGTTTGATCGGTTTAGTCTGCAAACAGCAGAAAGATTGTAAAATTTGCTTATAAATCTAATTTACAATGGGGGGGTTGAATAATTTTGACTGCAACTGTAAGGCTATGTACATATGAAGCAATTTTGCAGCATTTTTTATGCAAATTAAATGCTGCTTTTTACAGTACTAGCAAAAGAAATCTTGATTTCAGAAATCTCATGCACACGCTTGTTTTTTTTTCCGGACTGAATTAGAGAACTGCTGTTTTTTTTAAATCCACAGCTCATCAATTCTTTCAGCATTTTTGCAACATTTTTTTCACTCATAGAAAGCAATGAGAGTGACAAAATGTTGCAAAAAACATAACACATTTTTGCAGAATTTTTGATGAAAAAAACTAACTTTATTTAACATGTACTGTAGACAAAGCACACATGTAATCCACACCCAAAAAAGTAGCAAAAACGCAGCAAAAACATCACAAAATGGGTGTTTTGAACGCAGCATTTTTTACTCCCAAGAGAGCAGGTTTTGACTTTAGAAAAGAAAACCGCAGCAAAAACAGTGTGTGTGAACATAATCTTAATGTCATTGACTTGTGAACCTTGTGGTAAAGTCTCTCGCTCTGCTGCACTCAGAAGTAGATAAAGGACACTGTCTCTTTAAATGACTTCATAATTTATTTGTAGGAAGCAGAATAAACCACGGTCAAGTGCATAATATAAACATAGCCTTTCTGGCAAAACAGGAAACAAAAAGGAAAAAGGTACAAATAAGTCCTTACTTCGATCTGGCCACTCAGGATTAGCTAGAGCACATGGTCCAGTTTAGGACAAACACAAGCTCATCTCTCCCAGGAGCTAGCTTCCACATACTGAACAAACCTGAGTGAATAGGCTGGCTATTTAAAGCTCAGACCGCACCCTGTGGTGGAAATATGGTGGATGGCGTCCCACTCACACAATCGCCATCCACCTATAAAACATGCCCTTTTTAAATGGCTATTTAACCCTCTCTGCATCTACTATGCAGAAGAAACATCCATGTTTCCCATTACTGAAGCTAACAGCCTCAGTGAAACATATCTCCACTCAAGTATTCTGCCAGTGACTTTGTCACATATCCCCCCCTCTGCCCAAAGCCGGGGGTTTTGGCACCTTCACTTACTAAACATGGAAGTCTGGACAGGGCATCAGTTTTACCATGTAGTTTTCCGGGTCTGTGCCCTACCGAAAAACTAAAGTCCTGGAGTGCCAGGAACCACCTAGTCACCCGGGAATTCTTCCCCACCCTTTCCCTCGTCCATTTTAGGGGAGCATGATCTGACAGTAGCCTGAACTTCAGGCCTAATAAGTAGTATCTCAGGGTGTCAATTGCCCCCTTGATGGCCAGGCACTCTTTTTCCACAACAGCATAATTCTTTTCGCAGGCCGAGAATTTTCAGCTTTGACAAAGACTGGGATGTTCCTCCCCATTTACTTCTTGGGATAAGACAGTGACGCGCCCCTGGGCCTGCTGTGTCGTGCGGCATCGCGCGCACGGGGGCTTACCCGGAGCCAGATCAGATGGGGGTAGTAGTCTCGTGGCGGTAACCCGGTCCGTGCCCAGGGTGTCAAACTAAGTGTGTGGCAGTCTTGGTAGATGTTGTTTCTGTGTCGACTATGCCACCCGTTGATTTGCGGTCACAAGGCCGCCGCTGCAGAACAGTCCGCTGAGGCCGGTAGTATGGGTGCAGCGATGGTGGTATAACCCCCAACGGGAGGGGTATGGCCTCAGGGCAGCTGGTGCGGATGATGGGGGTAGTGATAGTGCAGAAAGGAGAGTCAGAGACGTGAGATGCAGTTTCAGGGTTTTTACTCACAGGTGTTCCTTCAGTCACTCTGGCCTTGAGTGACCACCCGAGCCGTGCTGCATCCACCAGGTGCTGGACTCGGCCAACCCCCAGGCAGTTCCGGAGCGTGGTCCTGAGCTTCCCTCTCTCTCTCTTTCTCCTGGCCGTCCCCACCAGGGATCCACCTTTGTCCGGTTCCCTTGGGCCTTCTATGGTAAAACCTTCTCTGGCTTTCCTGACCCTACTCTTGGTGTACCTTCCTGGTGGATGTGGTGAGGGTCGTGGCAAAGCTTGCCCACGACCTCCGGTTCCTGGTTAAGGGTTACTTTTGCCTCCGCCAGCTTGGGATCCGGTGCCCTCTTCTGCCAACCCTTCACCCTTTTTAGCTCACTCGTGGGATCTCAGGGTTCCCTCTTGGTCTTATGCCTCTGGGCCTTTCTTCCTCTTCCTCTCTGCTTCAGGCCTGGCCCTGGAGCTGGGCCCAGCCGGAGCCACAGCTCCCTGTCAGCCCTCCTGGCTGAACTCCTCCTCAGAACTCTCCTGACAGACTGACCCTATCTCTAGATGGTGCCCACCATATATACTCCCTCTATGTGTGAGCCCAGGTGACTAGCACCCAATGGGCTCCTACCTCTATGCCCAGAGCCCCTCCCCTATCTGCCCCTACACTACTGGGATGTTCCTCCCCCCCTCCCACTCCAGCCAGGGACAGACGCTGTCGTACCTGCACATCTAACTGGTGGGAGTACCGTAGTTCTGTCCCCCGGAAATGGGATGAGTGTAGTGCATGCAGCTATCTGAGCTCAGTCCCACATTCCATCCTTACCCGGGAGTGGAATACCACACCTCTGGTTTGAGGTGCAATACCCCTGTAGCAGCCGAGTCCTCAGGGTGCTACATTCCCCCCTGGTAAACCACAGCACGTCCTCGGGCTGTAAAAGAGTAAAACAATATAAAACATACAAAAACATACAAACTTTTTAAAACATACACCAACATATAAAACATTATAAACATTATCAGATTCTAGCAATATAAACTTTTTCATATAAAACTCTTTTATATAAAATGTTCTTGAGCTTCTGGCCACTGTGCACTTGTGACCAGGTAAAGTGCCACAGTCACTGGGAGGAAAACAGTAATCCTCCTATAAAACCGGTAGGGGGCACCTTAGGAAGCGCAACTATTTACAAGGGTATGGCCGCTCTCAGTCCTCGGCCAGTGGGAATAAGGGATGGCTGCTCACAGTCCTCAGCCTGGTTAGGGATAGGGACACACGGGTAACAGTTTACTGGTCCCTACGGGGACTATACTTTACTGGTAACAGTTCTTGTACCCTTACGGGTAACTATTTACAGCTTCACTGTACCGTACTTTAATAACGGCATCCTCCTGCTCCTTCTTGAGGGTAATCTTCAGACCCGTCCGGGTCCTCTTGACCTTCCTCAAACCGCAGCTCCTCCTCAGTCAATCTGTGCACATGGAGAGCATATGGACCTTTGGCACATTGATGCCGGGTGAAGGTGACCTCATCACCCAGGTAAAGATCACGTCCTCTGTGTCCCTCCGGCAGATGGCTCTCGACGTCCCTGCGGGTGACAAAGACGTCGCCGGGGGTTCTGTGGTCCCGGATAAAACCCCAACCGTGCTGCAGTTGAAACTTGATTACGGTCCCGGTGGCGCGGGGACCATGGGCTGCACGGGGGTTTCGTCTGGTCCGGCTTTTCTGTTCCGCACTCTGTACTTGCAGCCGCTCCTCGCGGACCCGCCTCTCTCGCCGTTCCCGGTCGAAGACCTCCAGCTGTTGCCGGCAGCACTCTGCTCGCTGGGCTGCGGCCGCCCGAGTCTCATGGGTGAACCCAATGAGGTTTTCTCCGGTGGGGTCCCATTCGAACTGCGCCTCCTCCAACGGGAGTGGGGTGATCTTGGCGGGCGCCGGAGCCGGAATCAGGGGATCACACAGAGGCCTTTCCTTCCGGAGTCGGGGATGGAGGTACTCCGGTGGCCACTCAAAGGGCTGCCCATCCGGGTAAGTGTGCTGGGCGAACAGGTCTTCACCCAAGGGTAGCACGGTGGAGGTTGAGGGCGCGATGGTGGTAGCGGCGCCCGGATTCACCAGGCCTTGCGACCAGGCCGGTGGCACTCTAAAGGTAAAGGGCACTGTGGAGACGGCGGCGCCCGGGGGCACTCGACCTTGCGACCAGGCCAGTGACTTGGTGGAGATAGAGGGCTCTGTTGGAACTGCGGCGCCCGGGGGTACTCGGCCCTGCGACCAGGCCGGAGGCGTCTCCTGCTTGGCCGCGCTCGGGGTTGAGGCGCGTGACGTCACAGGGGGCGTGGCCGCGGCTCCTGCTTGAGGCCTAGTCTGGAGCGGTGGCGGTGCAGCGACGGGCACGGTAGGGGGAATTTCGGGCTCTGCGACGGGGAGCTGGGGCAGGCTCACGGTTTCTAGGCTTGAGGTAGTGACGTCCCCTTTACCTGCCTCCGTCTCTTCAGCTCCTTCCACGGCGTCGTCTCCGGCCTTCATTCCTCCTGCACCATCCTCAGAGGCGGTCGGACTCCTCGTCTCGGGTGGCGTGCTCCGCTGGCGGGTTCCAGCCTGCTGGGCCATCTCCCTACTCCACTCAGTCAGCGTTTCTCGCTGCACCTGGGCCATCCTCCGTGCGAGGCCCTCCAGCGCGGTCTGTGCACGCTCCCGGTCTCGGGGGAGCTGTGCCAAGATCTCCACCAGGTCTTGTGGGGTGGTGGCTTGCAACAGGCTCCTGACCACAGGGTCGGTGCTGCCTGACTCTCCCTCCATCTCCGGGTGCGACCTCCCCAGACTCCTCCAGGCTGCACCCATCCTCACTCTTTTGTTCTTGATCCGCCCACCCTGAGGGCGGTCCTGGGGCAACTTGGTGATTGTCAGTTCCAGGGGCAGTCCCCCCACGCTGATGGACATCTCTATCATTGCAGTCTCTGCTGGTGGGGGCGGTCCTTGCTTTTGGCGCTCTTCTGGGACCAGGCCCACGATGGGAGGTCGTCTCTTACCACCCTCTGGCACGCCCATAATGGCGTCCGCTCTGCCAGGGCGGGAAATCTTCTCAGATGGCGGGAACCGTCTCCCAATGGCGGGAAACTCCGTGGACGGCGGGAAAAGACTGCAGATGGCGGGCAAACGGCGGGAAACGATCCGAGATGGCGTCCGATGGCGGGGACCCTCTGGAATTGGCGGGAGACTCCTTTTTACGGTAAATGTGAACTTCTCTTCAGGCACGCAGTACCCGTCGGTTGCGGGCACGTAATCCTGCCGACTACGCCAAAGTTGACGTGCCCCTGGGCCTGCTGTGTCGTGCGGCATCGCGCGCACGGGGGCTTACCCGGAGCCGGATCAGATGGGGGTAGTAGTCTCGTGGCGGTAACCCGGTCCGTGCCCAGGGTGTCAAACTAAGTGTGTGGCAGTCTTGGTAGATGTTGTTTCTGTGTCGACTACGCCACCCGTTGATTTGCGGTCACAAGGCCGCCGCTGCAGAACAGTCCGCTGAGGCCGGTAGTATGGGTGCAGCGATGGTGGTATAACCCCCAACGGGAGGGGTATGGCCTCAGGGCAGCTGGTGCGGATGATGGGGGTAGTGATAGTGCAGAAAGGAGAGTCAGAGACGTGAGATGCAGTTTCAGGGTTTTTACTCACAGGTGTTCCTTCAGTCACTCTGGCCTTGAGTGACCACCCGAGCCGTGCTGCATCCACCAGGTGCTGGACTCGGCCAACCCCCAGGCAGTTCCGGAGCGTGGTCCTGAGCTTCCCTCTCTCTCTCTTTCTCCTGGCCGTCCCCACCAGGGATCCACCTTTGTCCGGTTCCCTTGGGCCTTCTATGGTAAAACCTTCTATGGCTTTCCTGACCCTACTCTTGGTGTACCTTCCTGGTGGATGTGGTGAGGGTCGTGGCAAAGCTTGCCCACGACCTCCGGTTCCTGGTTAAGGGTTACTTTTGCCTCCGCCAGCTTGGGATCCGGTGCCCTCTTCTGCCAACCCTTCACCCTTTTTAGCTCACTCGTGGGATCTCAGGGTTCCCTCTTGGTCTTATGCCTCTGGGCCTTTCTTCCTCTTCCTCTCTGCTTCAGGCCTGGCCCTGGAGCTGGGCCCAGCCGGAGCCACAGCTCCCTGTCAGCCCTCCTGGCTGAACTCCTCCTCAGAACTCTCCTGACAGACTGACCCTATCTCTAGATGGTGCCCACCATATATACTCCCTCTATGTGTGAGCCCAGGTGACTAGCACCCAATGGGCTCCTACCTCTATGCCCAGAGCCCCTCCCCTATCTGCCCCTACACTACTGGGATGTTCCTCCCCCCCTCCCACTCCAGCCAGGGACAGACGCTGTCGTACCTGCACATCTAACTGGTGGGAGTACCGTAGTTCTGTCCCCGGAAATGGGATGAGTGTAGTGCATGCAGCTATCTGAGCTCAGTCCCACATTCCATCCTTACCCGGGAGTGGAATACCACACCTCTGGTTTGAGGTGCAATACCCCTGTAGCAGCCGAGTCCTCAGGGTGCTACAACAGCTCCTATGCCGACCTCTGAGGTGTCCGTTTGAATCACAAACTCTTCATTAAAGTCAAGCACTATCAAGACCGGCTGCTTACACAGGACAAGTTTCAATTCCTGGAACGCTTCTTCGGCCTCAGAAGACCACTTGGCCATTGCCGTCTTCGTACCTTTAAGCAGGTCGGTCAAGGGTGCTGCTATCGTGGCGAAATTTGGGATAAATCGCTGATTTCTTGGAGGCCGGTTGCGGATTATTCTGGATTGCTTCCACCTTGTTTTCTTGCGGCTTGATTTCGTCACTTCCAGCGATGTAGCCCAAGTATTTCACCTCTTCTCTTCCTAAGGCGCATTTTTTGGGGGTTTATCGTAAACCCAGCCTTTCTCAGTGCCCCCAGTACCGCCTAGACCTTCTGCAGGTGACTTTCCCAATCTGGGCTTAAGATCACGATGTCGTCCAGGTAAGCGGCAGAGTACTTCTTTAGAACGATAATAGATTTCCTAAAGGAGAAAAAACGTGGTGCTATCTAAGCGTAGTAAGATTTGATCAATTAAAAGGGTGAGTATCTATAGGAAATTGCTCACCTGATGCGGTTGTGCAAGCAGAGAATGAATTTTCAAAAGACTGCGGCCGACCTGGTGAGGTGGGATTGAATCCTGAGACAGGAGTATCCCACAACGAGGATGCCAAAAGGAAGAACCAGGTGATGGTGCTGTCTTTGCCACCAAGTGAGATCAAGGTGCAGGAACTTCTGGTTGCTCGTAAGTAAAAAAAAATAAAAAAAATATTATTCATACTAATATAAAACAATAAAACCTATATACACAACGTGTTTCGGCTGTTTGCAGCAGTGTATCACCTGAAGAAGGCTGCAAACAGCCGAAACGCATTGTGTATATAGGTTTTATTGTTTTATATTAGTGTGAATAATAAATTTATTTTTTTTTACTTACGACTTTGCGGCCCAATTGTAAACCCTCGCCTGGGCTTGTTGTGCCTGTAGAAGGCTCTCCTTCACAATTGGCATCACCCTCTTGATCCGGTACTGCATTTGGGCCAAATGCTCGATGACGCTCCAGTGAGGTGTAACCTCTGCTTCCCAGGTTTCCTTCGCTATGTCCAGAAGTCCCCGAGGGTGTCGTCCGTAGAGCAACTCAAACAGTGAGAATCCGTAGAGCTCTGGGGAACTTCCCTAATGGAGAAAAGCAGGTATGGCAATAGGCAATCCCAGTCTCGCCCATCCTTCTCCATGACCTTCTTCAACATAGACTTCAAGCTCTTGTTGAATCTCTCCACCAGGCCGTCTGTCTGCGGATGGTATAGAGACGTCCAGAGTTGTGTAATCTGGAGAGCCTTACACAATTCCCTCATCACCTCAGACATAAAAGGTGTTCCCTGGTCCGTCAGGATCTCACTTGGTAGGCCTGTCCAGGAAAAAATATGCACAAGTTCTCTGGCGATACTCCTGGTGGAGGAGTTTCTCAATTTTACTTGACCAGGGGCCTGACAAGGTCCATGGCAATCCGGCCAAATGGGACCTCTATAATAGGCAATGGTACTAGGGGGCTACAGAAGTGGGCTACGGAAGCAGTTAGTTGACAGGTGGGGCAGGACTGGCAGTAGTTCATTTATCGGTGACATCCAGGCCAGTAGAACCTCTGCAGAACCCGCTCCCGAGTTTTGTCTACCCCTAGATGCCCATCCAAGATATGAGAATGGGCCAGGTCTAATACCTTACGCCTATAGGGATCCTGCACCCCACCAACTGCTCTATCACTTTCTCTCTAGGCTTAGTGACCCATTGAGTGGAAAATATGGGAACCTGGTGTCAGCCCCCGGCTCTTGAGCAACCCCATTGATTACAGACACATTCTCAAATGCATTCTTTAAGGTAAGATCCTGCATTTGCGCAGTACCAAAATTTCCCCCAGACTTCCCAAATCCAGGATTTCGGCCACCAGGATCACCGTCTCGACCTCATCACCAGGAAGGACACACATGGGGAACTCATCTGCCTCTGACTTCAACGGTGAGGTATCATGGTGTATCCGGCTCCTGTTCGAGACACTCGGTACCCCTGCTTTCCACCATAAGTCCCAGTACAGGCTGAAGTCCCGCCCTATTATTACCAGGTGGAGCAGGTTCATAACCACCCCTACCTCATGGGACTCAGCCCCACAGTCTATTTGTATAGTCACCCTGGCCATATGGTAATCCTTAGCGTCCCCGTGAATGCACCATACACCCACGTTTTTCCCGGGGATCAACTGGTGTGGGAGCGTGGTCCTTATCAGAGTCACTAAACTTCCTGAGTCCAAAAGTCCTGCCACCAGTACCTCATTAAAAGTCACGGGACATGACTGTGGCTCCTCACCGGGCAGATAGTCCACGCTGCAGGCAGGGTAGGCATAGTAGGAACAGCTACAGTCCATTTGCTCGGAGGATAGGGGGCAGCGGGCAACTATATGGCCTGGGCCGTGACACCTCCAACATATAATCTCTCCCGCAGGGACCTTGGGCATTACCTCTCCCGCCCCTTTGGACCTTGTACGCTCCACCATCTTTTGGGCCTCTGACCCCAATTGGGACCCCCAATATGGAGTGGGCTGCTTTCCCCAGGAACCCGCGACCCCCTGATACCTCTAGACCAGTCCAATCAGTTCATCAGCGTTCCGGGGATCGCCCTGGGCAACGCAAGTCTGTATCAGCCTCGGCAGGAATGCACAAATCGGTCCATCACCACCCACTCCACCATCTGCGCCGGGGTAGAGAACGCTGGCTGCAGCCATTTTTGGACCAGGTGCAACAGGTCAAACATTTGAGACCAAGGGGATTTCTCGCGGTGATACGCCCAGGGGTGGACCCACTGTGCTCTGACAGTCATTGTTACCCCCAAGCGCGCCAAAATTTCAGTTTTTAACTTTCTATACTCTTTGGCATCTTGCAAGGCCAAGTCATAATATGCCTTCTGGGGTTCCCCCATAAGGTATGGCGCCAGCACCTCTGCCCATTGCTCTGACGGAAGTTTCTCCCTCTCGGCAACCCTTTCATAAATGGTCAGAAAGACCTCTATATCGTCACCTGGGGTCATTTTTTGCATTGCACATCTTACCGCCTTCCCGACGTGGGAGTCATCAGCCGAACCTGGGGGTGGGTTGATCTGTATGGCGGTCGCCAAAAGCTGCATCTGCTGTTGTTGATCCTGCTGCTGTTGACGTATCTGCTGTAGCAACAGCTTGTTCGTCTCCTGCTGCTGCTGATGCACTCGGAGGTAGATACAGGACACTGTCTCTTTAAATGACTTGATAGTTTATTTGTAGGAAGCAGCATAAACCTCAGTCAAGTGCATAACATAAACATAGCCTTTCTGGCATAACAAGAAACAAAAAGAAAAAAGGTACAAAACAGTCCTTACTTCGGCCAAGGTCTGGCCACTCAGGATTAGCAAGAGCACATGGTCCAGCTTAGCACAAACATAAGCTCCACTCTCTCAGGAGCTAGCTTCCACACATTGATCAAACCTGAGTGAACAGGCTGGCCATTTAAAGCCCAGAGCGCACTCTGTGGTGGAGATATGGTAGGTGGCCTCCTGCTCGCACTGCAGCCATCCACCTATAAAACATGCCCTTTTTAAATGGCTGTTTAACCCTCTCTGTGCCTACTATGCAGGAGAAACTTTCATGTTTCACATCACTGAAGTTAACAGCCTCAGTGAAACATATCTCCCCTCCAGTATTCTGCCAGTGACTTTGTCACAACCTATATGCAATATTTACAAGTAACGGCCTACAAGCTTTAAAGATAATAAACATGGGCTTGTCACATGACAGGGATAATTAATTCAGAGAAGTTACAATACAGGAATAATGCACACAATGATGTCACAATAGACTGATAATTTACACAGTGATCTCCCAGCATTGAGATTATACACATTATAATGTCATAGTAAACCAATAATTGATTTAATGAAGTTACAATAGGTAAATAATTGATGTAAACATGTCACAGTGGTGGCATAATGAACATAGTGATATCATGGTACCGAGATAATTCAGACAGCGAAGTCACAGCAGTGAAATAGTGCACAATGTCATGTCAAAATACAACAGTAATGCACACAGTTATGTCACAGTACATAGATCATGCACACAATGATATCAATGTACAAGTATAATGCATACAGTTATGTTACAGTACACAGATCATGCACAAAATGACATCAATGTACAAATATAATGCATACAGTTATGTTACAGTACATAATGCATGCAGTAATATGAAAGTACAAGAATAATGCACACAGTTATTTCACATTACATAGATAATAAATATAACGATATCACAGTACAAGAATAACTCACAAAGTTACTTCATATAGATAATAAATATAGTGATGTCATAGTACAAGAATAATGCACACAGTTATGTCAGAGTACATAGATCATGCACACAGTGATATCAATGTACAAGAGTAATGCACACAGTCATGTCAAATTACATAGATAATATAGTGATATCACAGTACAAGGATAATGCACACAGTCATGTCACATTGTATAGATAATAAATATAGTGATATCACAGTACAAGGATAATGCACACAGTCATGTCACATTGTATAGATAATAAATATAGTGATATCACAGTACAAGGATAATGCACAGTTATGTCACATTACATAGATAATAAATATAGTGATATCACAGTACAAGGATAATGCACACAGTCATGTCACATTGTATAGATAATAAATATAGTGATATCACAGTACAAGGATAATGCACACAGTCATGTCACAGTGTAGGTATAATGTAAACAATGATGTAGAGCACAGAAAAATTGTACACAATAGTAGCACAATGCACATGCTGCCATCACAGCACAGGAAAGAAAAACATCTAAAGTCTCCATAAAGGTATAAAGCACCCAATGAGGTCACTATAGACACTGCAGTGATGTCAGAGCACATGAATAATGTCTCATAAGAGGGACAATGCACACAGCAGTGACCATTACATCTTACATGTGTGTGCAGACGGTTAGTTATTGGGAAAATGCTGCTACTACTGTTGCTTTGGAAGTTATGCAAATGCTACTTAATGTTTATCAATAATAATCCAGAAAAATACAATCTAAATTACTTCATGTGTTATTTTTTGATGCTACGATGTATCTTTAAAGAGGAGAGTCACCATGTTAATGTCCTTTAAATCCCTATGAGCTCCACCATGTAATCTTGTAAGTAGCAGAGAGAAGGCCAATGCAATATTTCATGTCTCCTTCTTAAAGCTTTCTTATGATTTATTTATAAGTACTCTGTCATATTACAATGTAGAAAGGTAATAAATAGAAATGGAAATTAGCTGACATAAAACAGTGGGAAATAACTCCATACTATTGAGGGTTTAAGGTTTGTAAAGGTATGAAAACCTAAGGATTAGAAAAGACAGTTGGGTTAAAGGGAATCTGTCACCCCCCTGGGCGATATCAGACCTCTACTATGGCCATACAGGGTATAGAAAAGTAAATCTATACTTACCTGTATGGCCTATAGCAGAGGTCTGATTGCAGAGAAAAGCACTTTAATCAATTATTTTTTTCACAGACAGGCCCTGTGACGTGCACTGTGCTTCCTGACTTCCGGGCATGTGCAAAGCGCCGCTCACATAGAGCACGCTTGGCTTCATCCCGGCTCTGTCTCTCCGTGCACTGCGCCGCAGGTATCTATTACGCAGGTGCCGAGGAGTCACTGTCTCTTTCTGGCGCCTGCTCAATAGATTCCTGCGGCGCAGTGCACGGAGAGAGGGGGCCGGGATGAAGCAAAGTGAGCTCTATGTGAGCTCTATGTGAGCGGCGCTTTGCACATGCCCGGAAGTCAGAGAGCACAGTGCACGTCACAGGGCCCTGTAACATGCAGGGGAAGGGGGGAACATGATAATTAAGCAGAGAGGTGGGGATTTAGGGGAATAATAAGCAAATAGGCAGGGGTTGCTTGCCTGTGGAAAAAAGAAACGATTAAAGTGTTTTTCTCTGCAATCAGACCTCTACTATGGACCATACAGGTATGTATAGATTTACTTTTCTATACCCTGTATGCCCATAGTAGGGGTCTGATATCGCCTAGAGGGTGACAGATTCCCTTTAACATAGTACCTGAAGCTACAAAAGTAGGAATGTAACCAGAAAATTCAGGGATATTTGTATTTAAAGATGTAGGAACAAAAATATGAAGGATATAGTACGATGTAGAAAGAAATATGTGTAGGATGTAGAAAGAAATATGTGAAGGATGTAGTAGGATGTAGAAACAATGATATGAAGGATGTAGTAGGATGTAGAAAGAAAGATATAAAGGATGTAGTAGGATGTAGAAAGAAAGATATGAAGGATGTAGTAGGATGTAGAAAGAAAAATATGAAGGATGTAGTAGGATGTAGAAACAATGATATGAAGGATGTAGTAGGATGCAGAAAGAAAGATATGAAGGATGTAGTATTATGTGGGAAGAATGATATGAAGGATGTAGTATTATGTGGGAAGAATGATATGAAGGATGTAGCGTCGGCGTCCCTGCCTCCTGCTAGGCAGGGACGCTGTTCCCCTCACCTCTCCGCTCTGTGCCCGGCGTCTTCCTCCCGCTCTGCTGGCAGCGCGCGCTGCTTCCCGGCCACAGTGCTTAGGGCGCGCGCGCGCTCCCCCTCTCTTAAAGGGGCAGCGCGCGCCGTCCTAAGGAGTCCCCGGCCAATGGCCGGAGGACTTCACCATATATAAGGCACCTCCTCCAAAATGGAGGTGCCCGAGCAATGTTGTTGCAAAGCCTTCACTCTGCTTCAGCCCTCAGGTCCCGTTTCCAGTTACCTGCCAGTCACCTGCCAGATTCCTGCCTGTTACCTGCCAGTCACCTGCCAGATTCCTGCCTGTTACCTGCCAGTCACCTGCCTGTTACCTGCCAGTCACCTGCCAGATTCCTGCTTGATACCTGCCAGATATCCGTTTACCTGCTTGCAAGCCTGCGGTCCGACGGTCTGCCTTCCAACACCTGTCAGTCTGTCTATGGACCAGCCTGCCCGCTCACCTGGGAGCGCTCATCTGCTACCTGCCTGCTAGCCTACCTGGAGGCTCCGCCGTCACTTGCCGTGACCACCTGCCTGTCCAGAGACTCTTGTCTGCTCACCTGGGAGCGCTCATCTGCTACCTGCCTGCTAGCCTACCTGGAGGCTCCGCCGTCACTTGCCGTGACCACCTGCCTGTCCAGAGACTCTTGTCTGCCCAACTGGGAGCGCTCATCTGCTACCTGCCTGCTAGCCTACCTGGAGGCTCCGCCGTCACTTGCCGTGACCACCTGCCTGTCCAGAGACTCTCGCCTGCTCACCTAGGAGCGCTCACCTGCTACCTGCCTGCTAGCCTACCTGGAGGCTCTGCCGTCACTAGCCATGACCACCTGCCTGTCCAGAAACTGTCCCTGTCACTTGCCGTGAGTACCCGTCCTTCTACCCAGAGACTGTCCCTGTCACTTGCCGTGACTACCTGCCCTTCTACCCAGAGACTGTCCCTGTCACTTGCCGTGACTACCTACCCTTCTACCCAGAGACTGTCCCTGTCACTTGCCGTGAGTACCTGCCCATCTTCCCTGGGAGCCACCCGCTTCCTTACAAGGACCGCCCCCTTGTATAGTTGCTCAGAGGTTCCGCCTCCCAGACCCGTTACAGTTTGCACGGGCCATGGAATCCGGTGGCACCCAAGCTCCCTCGCTCTCGGACCTATGTCATGAACTGTCCCGTCAGAGGTCCCAACAGGAGTCCATCCTGAGTCACCTGCGGAGTGTCAACTCTCGCCTGGACACTCTGTCTGCTCCACCTGCAACCACCGCTAGTGTCATGACTCGCAACCCGGCAGCGCCGCTGCTCACCAATACCATGGTATCCTGTCCCGGACCCTGGTTTTCTGCACCTCCTCGTTTCGGAGGTGACTCCGCTCAAGCTCGGGGCTTCATAAACCAGTGCACCCTGCACTTTGAACTCTTGTCCCACCAGTTTATCTCCGACCGGTCCAGTAGCCTTTATCATGTCCCACCTCACGGGGGAGGCTCTGGCTTGGCTAAATCCTCTGTGGGAGAGAGGAGATCCCCTGGTGTCCGACCTGCCAGCTTTTCTCATGGCTTTCCGGAAAGTCTTCGACGAACCCGGACGGAAGACCTCATCCGCATCGTCTCTGCTACGCCTCCATCAAGGAGATCTCACCGTGGGCCAATATGCCATACGGTTCCGTACCCTTGCTTCGGAGCTGGCCTGGGATAACGACGCTCTGGTATCTGTCTTCTGGAAGGGTCTGTCCGGCCGTATTAAAGATGAACTCGCCGGTCGGGACATTCCTACCACTCTCGACGACTTAATAACACTTGCCACCCGGATTGACATCCGATTCCAGGAGCGCGCCAAAGAGGTCACCCGTGAGAGGAGGTTTCCACGTCTAGCCCCTACCTTCCAGAAACCCGTCACTCCCTCCGTTACTCCCCAGGCACACTCACCTGAGCCTATGCAGGTCGACCAGACCAAGATGGTCAAAACCCGTCAAGACTTACGCCGTGCCGAGGGGAGCTGCTTCTACTGTGGCAGTAAGGAGCACCGGATCCGTTCCTGCCCAGAGAGGTCGGGAAACGCCTGTGTCTAGGATCGCTCAGAGAGGTCGCCCTAGACAAAAGTAAACCCTCTCCATCTCTGATGCTGTCAGTCTCTATCACCTGCGGAGAGAACCGCTATTTCGAACTGGCTCAACTTGACTCAGGAGCTGCTGGAAATCTCATTTCTCAGTTTTCGGTAGAGAAATACTGCATTCCCACCAAGCCTCTGGCCGTACCTTTATCTGTCGCCGCCGTGGATGGGGGCCTCTTACCACATCCCATCCAACTCATCACCGAATCCATAACTCTGCAGGTGGGAATGCTGCATTCTGAGAGCATCTCCTTTCATGTTCTGCCTGGACTCTCTCACGCACTCTTGTTAGGCCTACCTTGGCTCCAGAAACATGCACCCGTGCTTGACTGGCAGACCGGAGAAGTCCTTCGCTGGGGAAAGGACTGCCATAGGACTTGTCTAGTTCCCGTTCATCCTGCTCGTCCTTCTCCTACCCCAGTCAGTCTACCCGGTCTACCGGTTCCCTATTGGTCTTATGCGGATGTCTTCAATAAAAAAGAAGCAGAGACATTACCCCCTCATAGACCATACGATTGTCCAATCGACCTGATACCCGGCTCTACTCCTCCCCGTGGGCGTATCTACCCTTTGTCCGCAGCGGAGACCCGGTCCATGTCAGAATATATTGAGGAGAATCTGGCCCGGGGATTTATCCGGAAATCTACCTCCCCGGCGGGAGCAGTCTTCTTCTTCGTCAAAAAGAAGGACGGCTCACTCCGTCCATGTATAGATTATAGAGGCCTTAACCAGATTACAGTGAAGAATAAATACCCCCTCCCGCTCATTCCTGAATTATTTGACCACCTGAGGGGGGCTAGAATCTTCACCAAACTGGATCTCCGTGGGGCGTATAACCTGGTCCGTATCCGTCAGGGGGATGAGTGGAAGACGGCTTTCAACACCCGGGACGGCCACTATGAGTACCTTGTAATGCCCTTCGGTCTCTGTAACGCTCCTGCCGTCTTTCAAGAGTTGGTCAATGACATCTTCCGTGACCTTCTCTACTCCTGCGTGGTGGTGTACCTGGACGACATCTTGGTCTTCTCTCCGGACCTGCCTACTCACCGGAGGGATGTTCGTCAGGTCCTGCTCAGGCTCAGGCAGAACCACCTCTACGCTAAATATGAGAAGTGCATCTTTGAGCAGACCTCTCTTCCATTTCTGGGCTACATAATCTCTCAGACCGGCCTACAAATGGATCCTGAGAAACTGTCTGCCATCTAGAAGTGGCCCCGACCAGAGGGGTTGAAGGCTATTCACCGGTTCCTGGGCTTCGCCAACTATTACCGCCTCTTCATACCGCACTTCTCTTCCCGGACTGCCCCTATCTCTGCGCTCACCCGTAAGGGTACTAATCCCAGAAGATGGCCGCCCGAAGCTGAGGAGGCCTTTCTTTCCTTAAAACAGGCCTTCTCCTCTGCCCCGGTGCTGCATCGTCCGAACGGCAACAAACAATTCTTCCTAGAAGTTGACGCTTGCTCCTCCGGAGCCGGGGCGGTACTTACCCAAAAGTCATCTTCCGGAAGAATGGTAACCTGCGGTTTTTTCTCCAAACTCTTCTCCTCTTCTGAGCGCAACTATTCTATTGGAGACCGTGAATTGTTAGCCATTAAGCTGGCACTGGAGGAGTGGCGTTACCTGCTCGAGGGGGCTCTTCACCCGGTAATAATTTACACGGACCACAAGAACTTGGCTTACATTCAGAGCGCCCAGAGACTTAACCCGCGCCAAGCCCGGTGGTCCTTGTTTTTTGCCCGCTTTGATTTTGTTCTTCATTTTCGCCCGGCAGACAAAAACATCAAAGCTGACGCCTTGTCCCGATCCTTCCTGGTGTCTGATCTAGAGGAGGAACCTAAGCACATCATTGATCCCGCCAGAGTAATGCAAGTGGCTCCCGTGAATCTAAATCGTCTCCCTCCCGGTAAGACGTTTGTAACTGTAGCTGATCGGAAGAAGGTCCTACACTGGGGTCATTCGTCTAAGCTAGCTGGCCATGCCGGTCAGAAAAAGACCCTCCAGCTCATTACCCGGCATTACTGGTGGCCTACCCTGCACAAGGATGTAATAGACTTTGTTTCTGCCTGTGTGTCCTGCGCCGGCAACAAAGTTCCGAGACACCTGCCAGCCGGTCGCCTTCTTCCTCTTCCAGTACCTGCTGCCCCGTGGCAGCATATTGCTATGGACTTTATAACGGATCTTCCTGTCTCTGCCGGTTGTACGGTCATTTGGGTGGTCGCTGATCGCTTCTCCAAGATGGCGCACTTCATTCCCCTGCCGGGTCTCCCGTCTGCACCCGAACTGGCTAAAGACTTTATCCGCCACATCTTCCGTCTCCATGGCCTGCCCCTCCACATCGTGTCAGATCGTGGGGTTCAGTTCACCTCACGCTTCTGGAGAGCCACATGTAAGTTGCTTGACGTCACTCTGGACTTCTCCTCCGCTTACCATCCACAGTCCAATGGTCAAGTGGAGCGGATCAATCAGAACCTGACCAGTTACCTCCGGCACTTCGTTAATGCCCACCATTCGGACTGGGTGGATCTCCTACCATGGGCCGAGTTCTCTTACAATAATCACGAGAGCGAATCTTCCTCCAAATCCCCGTTTTTTGTAGTCTTCGGTCAGCATCCTCGGATCCCATTTCCTGTCTCCACCTCGGTGGACAATCCGGCTGCGGAATCTCTCGTTCGCGAATTCTCCTCCATTTTGGAGAGTACCCGATCCGCACTCCTTCAGTCGTCCGAACGGATGAAAAAACACGCTGACAAGAAACGCCTGGATCCTCCACAATTCCGTCCTGGAGATAAAGTCTGGCTCTCGTCCAAATATGTCCGGCTCAAGATTCCCTCCTACAAGTTAGGGCCTCGGTTCATCGGCCCACTGGAAGTTATCAAACAGATCAACCCGGTGGCCTATAAATTAAAACTCCCGGCCAACTTACGGATCCCTAACTCCTTCCATGTATCTCTCCTCAAACCCGTGGTACTTAACTCTTTTTCCAAGTCTACAGGTACGCCTCCTGCTCTGGTTTCCGCTGAGAACGAGTTTGAGGTAGAGAACATTCTGGCCACCAAAAGGGTAAGAGGAAAAACCTTTTTTCTGGTAGATTGGAAGGGGTTTGGTCCTGAGGAGAGAACGTGGGAGCCCCGGGAGAACATCCATGCCCCTCTCATCCTTGATAAATTTCTCTCTGGCCTAAAAAAGGGGGGGCCTAAAGGGGGGGTACTGTAGTGTCGGCGTCCCTGCCTCCTGCTAGGCAGGGACGCTGTTCCCCTCACCTCTCCGCTCTGTGCCCAGCGTCTTCCTCCCGCTCTGCTGGCAGCGCGCGCTGCTTCCCGGCCACGGTGCTTAGGGCGCGCGCGCTCCCCCTCTCTTAAAGGGGCCGCGCACGCCGTCCTAAGGAGTCACCATATATAAGGCACCTCCTCCAAAATGGAGGTGCCCGAGCAATGTTGTTGCAAAGCCTTCACTCTGCTTCAGCCCTCAGGTCCCGTTTCCAGTTACCTGCCAGTCACCTGCCAGATTCCTGCCTGTTACCTGCCAGTCACCTGCCAGATTCCTGCCTGCTACCTGCCAGTCACCTGCCAGATTCCTGCCTGTTACCTGCCAGTCACCTGCCAGATTCCTGCTTGATACCTGCCAGATATCCGTTTACCTGCTTGCAAGCCTGCGGTCCGACGGTCTGCCTTCCGACACCTGTCAGTCTGTCTATGGACCAGCCTGCCCGCTCACCTGGGAGTGCTCGTCTGCTACCTGCCTGCTAGCCTACCTGGAGGCTCCGCCGTCACTTGCCGTGACCACCTGCCTGTCCAGAGACTCTTGTTTGCTCACCTGGGAGCGCTCGTCTGCTACCTGCCTGCTAGCCTACCTGGAGGCTCCGCCGTCACTTGCTGTGACCACCTGCCTGTCCAGAGACTCTTGTCTGCTCACCTGGGAGCGCTCGTCTGCTACCTGCCTGCTAGCCTACCTGGAGGCTCCGCCGTCACTTGCCGTGACCACCTGCCTGTCCAGAGACTCTTGTCTGCCCACCTGGGAGCGCTCATCTGCTACCTGCCTGCTAGCCTACCTGGAGGCTCCGCTGTCACTTGCCGTGACCACCTGCCTGTCCAGAGACTCTCGCCTGCTCACCTAGGAGCGCTCACCTGCTACCTGCCTGCTAGCCTACCTGGAGGCTCTGCCGTCACTAGCCGTGACCACCTGCCTGTCCAGAGATTGTCCCTGTCACTTGCCGTGAGTACCCGTCCTTCTACCCAGATACTGTCCCTGTCACTTGCCGTGACTACCTGCCCTTCTACCCAGAGACTGTCCCTGTCACTTGCCGTGACTACCTGCCCTTCTACCCAGAGACTGTCCCTGTCACTTGCCGTGAGTACCTGCCCGTCTTCCCTGGGAGCCACCCGCTTCCTCACAAGGACCGCCCCCTTGTATAGTTGCTCAGAGGTTCCGCCTCCCAGACCCGTTACAAAGGATTACAAATTGGAAGAGAATCTGGTAGGTGAGATAGGGAAGTTAGTAAATAAGGAGCTGCAGAGAGAAGTATTTAAATGTTAAAGCTTACAGTTCAGATTCTCATGAAGAACTGGAAATGTGAATAGTATACATAGATGCTATCAGAACTAATAGCATGGAGTGTCATATCTCCATTTACAAGCTCTGTCTTATATGTTAATTTAGCTCCTGTTTCCAATGTGAATGAAAATCAGGATGAACATTATTCATTGTTAACACTCTGGACACTGAATGTTCGTGAATCATGAACACTTATGTTCCTGAATTGACATTGCTGTTTGCTAAATTTCCTGTGTGGTTTTTAAAATATTTACTATTTTTGATCAGAGTCTGTCCAACTGTTGGGACCGCTCTTAAGTTCTCGTGATCAGTGATGGTCCCAACAGTCAGATCATTGACGGCGTAACCTAAGGCTATGCCATAAATATTAAATGTCCAAAGCCCTTTTCAAAGCTATTCATAAGTCATAGGATGGATCCAAAACCTCTTCCCACAATCATTAATGTCTTTGTAGAAGTAGGTCTTAAACTACATTTACATTGAAAGACTATTGTGAACTAGCGTTCCTAAGAAAAATTGTTTATGATGGTCCTTCAGTGTAAACAGGCTGCCAATCACCCGATGAATGAACGAGCAAAACACTCATTCATTGGGTGAATTGATCTTTTCCACAGTGCAAAATTTTATCATTCTTGGCGGTGCATTATCCTGTGTAAAGAGGATTCGTACTGCTAAGAACAATGGCAGCCTGTGCGACCTGAATGAAGTATGACAGATTGCTCACTGCGCATTGATTAACGCAGCACCACAGTGTAAACAGGCTTTTAAATGATCGGTAAAGGTTATTGATCGGCGATTGTTTAGTGTTGCCTGTTGGTCCATGAAAATTAACCTTTAAGCTCTAAAATTGGCAATATCATGTAACCACTATTTTCCCATGATTAGCCATTAATGTAGTCTGATGTATCCCATAAAAGTGAAGACTGTGAGATAATCTTTGCAAAATCCAGCAGTTCAGAAGTTAAACCTTTACCGCCTATAGGCAGTCCAACACATTAAGCTTAAAATTGGACTGCAGAGTGAAAGTTGAATGGGTTCCACTTTCTTCTTGGCAAAGCGGAGTTACAAACAGTGTTTATCCTGATTCATGATGGGAATGAAATTCATAATTATTGCAATTTCTGCTGGTTTTAATTGTGTTCATATTTTCTACCGATTCATTGCCCTACATGCAATTTTGCAGATGATTTGATTGAGTTGAAAATCTCCCACATGCCATCTACAGATGCCTTACAGAATGGTAATAGGGTTTAATTAGACCCCCATTCATATGCATTACTCTGTACTTTATGTGTGAACATAGCCTTATAGCTACTAAGTTACTGAAGCCATAGATATAATAATGTTTCACATTTGTAATTATTGATTAGGTTAGTTTGTACATGGTAATTGCTATGTCTGTGGGTAAAAACCTTGTCTAGAACTTACATAATGATGTCTTAATGATCGGTAAGAGGCCATCACCAACCACCCACGCTGATCAACTGTTATGGTGGTCACCAGATAACACAGCAGGCCTGTAAACTGTTTAGTGGCTACTGCCAGGTACCGCACTTTATTTCATTTTCAAGTGAATGGGAAATATGGTACAGGAGCCACTAAACAATGTGCGGGGCTGCTGTGTTCTGCCACATACATTGGTTATATCCGGCATCTGCCGGAGCAGAGCAGATCTGTGTGGGTGCCAAGTGTCAATCTGATAGTAATGACCTATCCTATGAATAGTTCATCATCAATATATGTCTCCCCTTTAGTTTCCCCTATTTAAACCTTTAAGATTACTATGCACATTAGCATCAAAAAATTTCCCTTCATTAAGGATAAAACACTAATTTTATTAGATATACATTAAAAAGGAAAACGAATAACATATACACACAAGACAGTGGTGTATTTAAAAAATGAGATATACCTCCAGATATAAACAACTTATTGAGGGATATGGGTTTGACGGAAGGAAAATAATTTGTCACTAAGCAGCCCTATTGTCTGGTACTGCCTTGCTGTGGAGGTTGGCACCCTAGAAGCAACACAAGTTGGGGCGCTCCTGCTCAACATAGACTTTCCTTCGCGGTCCCTAAAACCCTACACAAAATTCACCCATCAACAGCCAATATAGCATAAAGAATGACGAGGTGACACAAAAAAATGGGTCACATAACCAAACACAGTGGTAATAAAGCAGGAAGAGCCCTACTCACAGCATACAAATCAATGTCCTTATGTGTATATATGCATAATTAGTGATGTAACTGGTCACAATGGACATACCCAATACACACATATACTTAGAATGGGAAAACATCACTAGGTCACATAGATTGATAAAAAGCATAAATTGCAAAAAAAAAAGGGCTACTGAAGGAAGAGAAAGAGATATGCCTCCCTTTAAGAAGTGGTCCCAAGGTAGGGCCTCAACGCGTTTCATCATCCTCCATAGGATAAAGGTTCATCAGGAGGAAGGGTAAACTGTGGACTGGCAGAGTTTGTAGCCAAGATGGATGCTGGATGATCCCATTAAACCTATATCCCTCAATAAGTTGTTTATATCTGGGTATATATCTCATTTTTAAATATCTTGGTCTTGTGTGTATGTGTTACAGGTGTATCAAGTGTGACAGATGTGTCACCCCAGGCCTGGATACCCCAAATATTAAAGGCTGTGTCTGAGAGCAGGAGGGAGGTTCCCTGGTTAGGGACAATTAGCATGCCGCACCTCCTGTCCCAGGCCAGTAGGGGGAGCAGGCTGCCCTATAAAAGCTGGAACTGGGGCAGGGTTAGGGAGACCAGAACCCACTTCTGAAGTGACCAGAAGGGTTCCTTAGAGGAAGGGACAGGTCAGCAGCAGCTGAGGAGTCCGTGAGGCAGAGGAGGAACTGCTAGCCAGGGACGTACGGCGCCGAGAGCCTGTCCTGGCAGAAAGGGAGAATAATCTACCGGACATTGGGGTCCGAGGCTGTAAAGACTCTAAGTCCAGCAGCAGAGAACCAATCCGCGAGGAATTTCATGTCCTTTGGCCTAAAAAGTCCGGAGGCTCCGCCACAACAGAAGGGACCAGCAAAGCCAAGAGAGGCCAGAGGTAAAAGGAGCCCAAGTTGCAAGCCATACGGGTGAGAATACACGGCACGCTCAGGGACGTGGGCTATTTTACCACTTAAGGGGGAAATAGTCAGAAAGAGCTTAGAGAGCACAGTAGGCCTACACCCTCACCCTGACTAGAGGGGCTTCCTGGGTGTTCTCAGACATCCAGGCCCCCTTCTAGCCGATACTGTTGTTGGGTCATTACCATCTGTTATAATAAAGACCCTGAACTGTTTAAGCGGACTCTGCCTTCTGACCGTCGCGGACGGAACTATCCTACCCCTGTGCTGCACACCAACACCAGCCTCAGCGGTCTGCCTCGCAGCGGCGGTTATCCCTGACCGCAATCCACGGGTGGCGTAGTCGGATATTCACAAATCTATAAATAGACTGCAACAACATTTGGTCTGACCACCCTGAACCACGGGATCGGGTTGCCACTACTACCCCCAGCATCGTACAGAAGCCCGGTTCCGGGTACCCCACGGCCCAGGGGGCGAGTCAGCTTTGGCGTAGTTGGCAGGATTGTGACCAACCCGCCACAAACGGGTATTGCGTGCCTGAAAAAGACTTTATACATAGCTGAGTGAAGTTTCCCGCCATTCGGGGCCATTTCCCGCCATTCGGAGCCGTTTCCCGCCATCGGGCGCCATCTTTGGGACACCGCGCGGGAAGAAGAGGGGCGTGGACGTCAAAAAACGCCTGAGACCTGAAGCCCCGCCCTACGCTGAGACGCTGCGCAAGGTCCTGGAAGGAGATCCAGCGAACGTCGACGTCATCACCGAGCGACGCAAGGTCCTCGCCCAGAGCATCACGAGCGGAGCCGCGGCCTACAGAAGAGGATCGCCGGAAGGTAGGCCACGGTTAACTAGGGGGGAGGAAGATGTCAGACGTGGAGGGACCCTCTACCACCAGCGTAGCCGCTGCAGCTGTGATGCCGTTTTCCATGCCCTATATCCCCGGAGCGGCCTGGCTGCCACAGTATGCCGGCGAGTCGCATACCTTGGGCAACTTTAAAGAAAGGCTGTATAGCTTGTTCAAAGTTTATCCCCTGACAGAAGAACAGAAAGCAAGCATACTGATAGGGCAGTTAACTGGTGCGGCCCAGCGGGAGGTAAAGTCTTGGACAGCGGAGGAGAAAAGGACTGTAAGGGGGGTTCTGACCCGTCTACGGGACACCTTTGATATCCGAACCTCAGCAGAAATCAAAATGCTGTTCTATGGATGTAAGCAGCGAGCCCAAGATAGTATCAGAGACTATGCCTTAAACTTGCAAGAGGCCCTGAGGGTAATCAAACAAGCTGACCCTGGCAGCGTGCAGGATACAGATAAACTATTGACCGAACAGTTCATAGAATGTCTGCTGTCCAGCGCCCACAGGACCCAGCTGAGCCTCATGGCCCTAAAGAACCCCGATTTGACTTTTGCACAGTTTAAAGATAGGGCCATCCGAGTGCTCCGAGAACCCGCACCAGGTGGCGCTGCAGCTTCCCGGCTCCCTGCCATCACTTACCACCAGGAGGCAGCGCCCTACCCCGCAGACCTTGTGGGGGCCGATGCGCAGGCCCTAAACCCATCCCCGCCTGCAAACCTGCACCATCAGGTCCAAGAACTAACAAAGAGTGTTGCTGCATTGACCAGGACCGTACAGTCGTTACAGATGGACCCGTCAGGACCAATCAAGCTGGCTTACAGTCCGGAGGATGTCCCATGGCGTCGACGGATGAGGATCCCATCGTTCAGAGGGAGGCCCACCGACCGTTACACTGAGGATGGACAGCCGATTTTCTGTCGTTGCAGCCAACCGGGACACATAGCCAGGTACTGTACTTTAAATGGGTCCGACCTGGGGCAGAGGGCCAACCCCCAGGCATAAGGTCATCAGGCCCGTCTAATTGGCGCGATAAGTACGTGGGGTGGCTCCCAGTTTTACCCGTAGTGCTGGACGGTATCCCCCTGAGTGCACTGCTGGACACCGGGTCCCAAGTGACTACCATCCCCTATGTACTTTTCAAGCAGTACTGGAGTGACACTGATATAACCCGTAATCCAGACGATGACTTGAGCATCATCACCAGCAATGGCCAACCCGTGCCGCAGGTGGGGTTCAGAGAGATGACCATTAAGATTGGTAAAGTTGAGCTGCCGGCACAGGGAGTGATTATTGTGGACATTGACCATCGAGAAAGTCACCCTTATAAATAGTTGTCAAATGTTTGAAAAGTTAATTGCATGACCAGTGATTATGTGTTTCAGTTTCTTTCAGTTAACTATACGGACTAACAGGTTATGAACTTTGAGTAACCGGGACTGCTTGTAAATAATTGCACAAAGTGCCTCCTTTTGAAGCTTAACCGAGAAATGAATAAAGACTGTTAAGGACTCGGGGCTAGGACAGACCCCCACCTGGTTAAGGCTCCCCTTGTTTTGGTGAAATGGACACCCGGTCACAGACCACACTGTGACCTAAAGAACTCAATTGTGTTTTGTTTGTTGCCATGTATTAATGTTGTGTTTATGGTCGTGCATATGTTACCCGGTTGTTTTTGGCAAAAAAGGCTTAGTCCCGGAGTACTAAATTTTACTAGGGGGGAATGTGTCACCCCAGGCCTGGATGCCCCAAATATTAAAGGCTGTGTCTGAGAGCAGGAGGGAGGTTCCCTGGTTAGGGACAATTAGCATGCAGCACCTCTTGTCCCAGGCCAGTAGGGGGAGCAGGCTGCCCTATAAAAGCTGGAACTGGGGCAGGGTTAGGGAGACCAGAACCCACTTCTGAAGTGACCAGAAGGGTTCCTTAGAGGAAGGGACAGGTCAGCAGCAGCTGAGGAGTCCATGAGGCAGAGGAGGAACTGCTAGCCAGGGACGTACGGCGCCGAGAGCCTGTCCTGGCAGAAAGGGAGAATAATCTACCGGACATTGGGGTCCGAGGCTGTAAAGACTCTAAGTCCAGCAGCAGAGAACCAATCCGCGAGGAATTTCATGTCCTTTGGCCTAAAAAGTCCGGAGGCTCCACCACAACAGAAGGGACCAGCAAAGCCAAGAGAGGCCAGAGGTAAAAGGAGCCCAAGTTGCAAGCCATACGGGTGAGAATACACGGCACGCTCAGGGACGTGGGCTATTTTACCACTAAAGGGGGAAATAGTCAGAAAGAGCTTAGAGAGCACAGTAGGCCTACACCCTCACCCTGACTAGAGGGGCTTCCTGGGTGTTCTCAGACATCCAGGCCCCCTTCTAGCCGATACTGTTGTTGGGTCATTACCATCTGTTATAATAAAGACCCTGAACCGTTTAAGCGGACTCTGCCTTCTGACCGTCGCGGACGGAACTATCACCCCCAACATCCACCTACACTGCCCTGAGGCTACACTCTTCCCGTGGGGAGTTATCCTACCCCTGTGCTGCACACCAACACCAGCCTCAGCGGTATGCCTCGCAGCGGCAGTTATCCCTGACCGCAATCCACGGGTGGCGTAGTCGGATATTCACAAATCTATAAATAGACTGCCACAACATTTGGTCTGACCACCCTGAACCACGGGATCGGGTTGCCACTACTACCTCCAGCATCGTACAGAAGCCCGGTTCCGGGTACCCAACGGCCCAGGGGGCGAGTCACAGACAGTCGCTCTGAATCCGGCTGTACAAGGTCAATGCACTTGGCATTGCAGACACCTTCTTGATCCTCTCATCTCTGCAGTGTAGTGATATCCTTCTTCCTTTAGGACCCAGCAGCGATCTCCACCTTCTGCTGCTAATTGACACACTCTTGATTGGTAGTTAAAAACTCTCAGTGTCTCCAGAGAGTTGCCGGTGATAGTTCTATGTTCCTCTATCCATGCCTGGAGTGCTAGTAGTCGGCTGGTTTCTTCTTGAACTTCCCTCGGAGGATAGTTGGAATCATCTCTTTGGTGTCTTCTCAAGCTAAGTGTATCCCCTTTGTTTGTTTACCTTGTTGTCTTTAGTTACAGTGGGGTCTGACTAGTGTTCACCCCGTTCCCCTCCCTACCTAGGGCCAAGCTCTAGGGACATTCAGGGATTAGGTTTCCTGCTCAGCGATAGGTGCGGAACCTATATAGGGAGGATAGGGTAGTCAGGGTGATATTAGATCTGCCTAGGGGTCTCCACTCCCCCTTTCTCTAGTTGTTGGGCTCCCTTCCGCCTCTTCGCTGTACACTTGTTCCTTCCCTCACCTTGCGTAAAAGTATGTTGTTCGATTTATATCTAATAAAATTAGTGTTTTATTCTTAATAAAGGGAATCTTTTTGATACTAGTGAGCAACTTAGAATTTTTTACCCATATATACTTTTCATACGTGAAACTACTACGTACATTAGATGATTAGTGGCCCAAGCCTGATGATTTAAGTGAGACCTGCCAACCATCTAATGAGGAATGTTCCTATTATCCACCCAATGAAAGATATTGGGAGATAAGGCGCTTACAGAGGTCTTTGCAGCACGCCAACAGCAAATTTAAATTATTCATGTCAAACTCTTTGTTCTCAAGGGAGATAAGTTAGAAGAAGTGCTGGCTGCTGCCTACTCTGAGCTGAGTGTACATATGTATGGGGAGGAGTGGGAGAAATAGCTCTAAATGTAAAACTGTGACCACTACAGGGAACAATTCTCCTTCATCCCCATGCATTGGACATGATCTCTCAGTCTCTGCCCTAAGCAGTGAGAGCTCGGGATAACTTGTGAGATCTCGCTGTTTAGGAGCAACAGATCATATTCAGTGCTGGGAAGTGACGTAGTGTCACAAGGCAATCTGGGAACTTCATATCCAGCTGCCTAGCGGCAACTTTCAACAGGAAGTCATCAATATGTGACGCACCCCCTGGGCCATATTCTTTAGGGGGAATACCCGGAGCCGGATCAGATGGGAGTTGTAGTCGCCGAGTGGCTGTGACCCGGTCCGTGCCCAGGGTGTCAAGCTCAGTTGTATGTGGCAGTCCTACAGATGTTATTAAGTTCTTTATTGTCGACTACGCCACCCGTTGTATTGCGGTCACTATGGCCGCCGCTGCAGCAGGGTCCGCTGAGGCTGATGGTGTTGGTGCAGCTTTTGGTATTATAACCCCCAACGGGTGGGGTATAGCCTCAGGGGGTCAGGTGCAGAGGATGGGGGTTGTGGTGGTGCAGCGTAGATGTTAAGTGAAGACAGAGTCGGGTTGTGCAGTTTAGGGTATTTACTCACTGCTGATGTTCCGGTCACTCCAGCTTCAAGTGACCACCCGAGCCGTGCTGCGTCCACCAGGTCCTGGATTCAGCAAACCCCCAAACAAGTCCGGAGCGTGACCCTGAGCTCTCCTTCTGTCCTTTCCTCTGGCCGTCCCCACTAGTGATCCACCTAGGTCCAGCTCCCTCGGGCCTTCTGTTGGGAGACCCTTGGCCTTGGGTTCCCTGACCCTCCACGTGGTTTGCCTTCGGGGTGGATGTGGTGGGTGGCCGTGGCAGACGCTGCCCACGGCCTCCGGTCTCTGGCTAGGGTGTGCTTTTGCCCCCACCAGTTTGGGATCCGGTACCCTATTGCCGACTCTTCACCCGGGGATTGAATTTGGGTTCTCAGAGTCCTTTCTTTTTCCCCCTCTGGGTCTTTCCTTCTCTGCTCCACTCTCTCTCTGCAGGCTCATCTGGACCTCTGCTTCTTACTGACTCTGACAGACTGACCCTGATCTAAGATGGTGCCCACCTTATATACTCCCTCTATGTGTGAGCTCAGGTGACCAGCACCCAATGAGCTCCTAACTTTACCCAGGCTGCTCCCCCTATCTGCCCCTACACTACTTGGGATGTTCCACCCCCCTCCCACTCCAGCCAGGAACAGACTCGGTCGTACCTGCACATTTCTAAGTGGGAGTACCGTCGGCCTGCCCCTCGGAAATGGGATGTGTGTAGTGCATGCAGCCTACCGAGCTCAGGTCCAGACTCCATCCTTACCCGGGAGTGGAATATCACACCTCTGGGTTGAGGTGCAATACCCCTGTAGCAGCCGAATCCTCAGGGTGCTACATATGCATACCATGCACGTGCATATCATTGATATGCAAATGACTTACCCACATTATTTGTTAACAAATTATGTTTAGAAATGTATTTTTATATTTTCAGAACAGTAAAAGGTTTGAAATTTGACGATAGGTACTCCTTCAGTCAATATACTAGCCATTTCATAGTTATTAAATTCTCTTACTCTAAGGGTAGATGAATGGTCCGATTACTCTTATCAGACGTGATCAGAGTTTGATCAGAGTGGCATCAGTTTTTCTCGGAATGGAGACAAAAATAAAAATGTTTCTCTACTTTCTTGAATCTGTCAGTGGCCAAAAATTGGACTTGATTTTTTTCATGGATTCATAGACTTGCATTGCCGATTTTAACCCGACGCTCGCATCAAAATTGGACATGTCTCTGATTTCTTGAACTCGGTCCAAGGAAAAAATTGGACATGTGCACAGCCCTGTAGAATATCATGGGTATAAGTGATATCTGTGAAAACTACAGATAGCACTCGTACGAGAAAATCGGTCATGTGCACGTACCTAAACACTGAGTGCCATTAAAGTGCTCATGGGGAGGAGTGCACCACGCTTAGCTAATGTAGATTTATATGCCATTAAGGGTCTTTGGAAAACTAAATAGTAACCCTGATTTACTGGTGATCACTAACAGGGTGTGTATGCAGAGGATATACTGTTAAAGCAATTCCCAGAATATGATTATATATTTTATTACATTTCAACAAAGAACTCAAGAGGAGTGATACTTCTCAGAAATATGGCCGTACAAGTCTGAGTCTTAAAAAACGGAAATGTTAAGGGCAGCTGAAAACTGTGAGAAGGGCACAGCTGGCTCAGATAGATGTGGCTGGCCTAGGGATCGCTGATCTTTATGGCAACAATTCATGCCCTTTGTCAGCGTAGTCTGCATTCAATTTAAACACTTCTAAAATACTTTATAAAATGTTTCTAATATCTAGAGTTTCTACAGAGTCCTTCTGAGCAATAAAGGTCATTTAGGAACAGTAACGTGTATAATAGCAGTAAAAATGCTGACATTTAAGTAATTGCTTCGAGTTTCCACCTAAATGAATGGATCTGTGGGTCTGGATAGCAGTATTTTCAGGTCACAGAAACAGTTTCTTAGACTAAGATCAGGCCTTGCTATGAATTGATCGGTAAAACGTATTCACTGAAGTGTAAAATTTTACTTTGGGAGGCAGATTTGTTCGGTTGTCTTGCCAAATAGTCTGCACAAGTAGGTAGGCCTTACTTAAGCTGGCATAGTCACTGTGACTGGCTTTGTTATGGGGGAACTGAGTCTAACTTTTCTATAGGTACATAGTGACAAGCTGTGTAGTGTGATCTATTACTATCTCTTTTATGGGAGCACTGGTGAACACAGAAAGAGGTATGTGAAATATTTCCTGAGATACTGATTTAGATCTACACACAAGCATATATATACAGTACAGAACAAAAGTTTGGACACACCTTCTCATTTAAAGATTTTTCTGTATTCTCTTGACTATGAAAATTGTACATTCACACTGAAGGCATCAAAACTATGAATTAACACATGTGGAATTATATACTTAACAAAAAAGTGTGAAACAACTGAAAATATGTCTTATATTCTAGGTTCTTCAAAGTAGCCACCTTTTGCTTTGATGACTGCTTTGCACACTCTTGGCATTCTCTTGATGAGCTTCAAGAGGTAGTCACTGGAAATGGTCTTCCAACAATCTTGAAGGAGTTCCCAGAGATGCTTAGCACTTGTTGGCCCTTTTGCCTTCACTCTGCGGTCCAGCTCACCCCAAACCATCTTGATTGGGTTCAGGTCTGGTGACTGTGGAGGCCAGGTCATCTGGTGCAGCACCCCATCACTCTCCTTCTTGGTCAAATAACCCTTACACAGCCTGGAGGTGTGTTTGGGGTCATTGTCCTGTTGAAAATTAAATGATGGTACAACTAAACGCAAACCGGATGGAATAGCATGCCGCTGCAAGATGCTGTGGTAGCCATGCTGGTTCAGTATGCCTTCAATTTTGAATAAATCGCCAACAGTGTCACCAGCAAAGCACCCCCACACCATCACACCTCCTCCTTCATGCTTCACGGTGGGAACCAGGCATGTAGAGTCCATCTGTTCACCTTTTCTGCGTCGCACAAAGACACAGTGGTTGGAACCAAAGATCTCAAATTTGGACTCATCAGACCAAAGCACAGATTTCCACTGGTCTAATGTCCATTCCTTGTGTTCTTTAGTCCAAACAAGTCTCTTCTGCTTGTTGCCTGTCCTTAGCAGTGGTTTCCTAGCAGCTATTTTACCATGAAGGCCTGCTGCACAAAGTCTCCTCTTAACAGTTGTTGAAGAGATGTGTCTGCTGCTAGAACTCTGTGTGGCATTGACCTGGTCTCTAATCTGAGCCGCTGTTAACCTGCGATTTCTGAGGCTGGTGACTCGGAAAAACTTATCCTCAGAAGCAGAGGTGACTCTTGGTCTTCCTTTCCTGGGGCGGTCCTCATGTGAGCTAGTTTCTTTGTAGCGCTTGATGGTTTTTGCAACTGCACTTGGGGACACTTTCAAAGTTTTCCCAATTTTTCGGACTGACTGACCTTCCTTTCTTAAAGTAATGATGGCCACTCGTTTTTCTTTACTTAGCTGCTTTTTTCTTGCCATAATACAAATTCTAACAGTCTATTCAGTAGGACTAAAAGCTGTGTATCCACCAGACTTCTGCACAACACAACTGATGGTCCCAACCCCATTTATAAGGCAATAAATCCCACTTATTAAACCTGACAGGGCACACCAGTGAAGTGAAAACCATTTCCGGTGACTACCTCTTGAAGCTCATCAAGAGAATGCCAAGAGTGTTCAAAGCAGTCATCAAAGCAAAAGGTGGCTACTTTGAAGAACCTAGAATATAAGACATATTTTCAAACTTTTTTGTTAAGTATATAATTCCACATGTGTTAATTCATAGTTTTGATGCCTTCAGTGTGAATGTACAATTTTCATAGTCATGAAAATACAGAAAAATCTTTACATGAGAAGGTGTGTCCAAACTTTTGCTCTGTACTGTATATATAAAATTACTTTGTCATCAGCTGCTGAGATCTGTATAGGCAAAAGCTCAGTATAACAAAGTACTGAATAGTGAAGAGTGCATGTGACGCACCCCCTGGGCCAGTGCTGTAGTGCGGCGCGCGTGCGCGCGGGGAATACCCGGAGCCGGATCCGATGGGGGTAGTAGTCTTCGTGTGGCGGTGACCCGGTCCGTGCCCAGGGTGGTCAAACTAAGTGGCAGTTATTGGTATGATGGTATTAGTGTCCGACTGCGCCACCCGTTGAATGCGGCTATGAAGCCGCCGCTGCAGGGCAGTCCGCTGAGGCCGGTGGTACGGATGTGCAGCGTGGATGGTATAACCCCCAACGGGAGGGGTATGGCCTCAGGGCAGAGGATGAGGTTGATGTTGGGAGTGATGGTGTGGATGTCCCAGCACAAATGGTGCGACAAGGAAGCACGGAGACGCGAGGTTACAGTTCAGGGTCTTTACTGATGGTACAAGGCAAATTCCCCCGGGAGTACTGGCTAGTGGTTGGGGCCTGGTTAGTCTGCGAGTAAGCCGGAGTTCCCCTGGCCAGGTGGAGTTGTAGGCCTTCCCGTTAGTCTGTACCCTTCCTGGCTACCCTGCTTTCGGCGGTTACAAGTAGCCCACGTCCCTGGGTATACCGTGTGGTGCTCACCCGTATGGCTGGTGACCTGGGGCCTCCTGTTAGCCTCCGCTCCGGAATGGCGGTGCTGGTCCCTTCGTTGTGACTGAGCCTCCGGGCTTTTATGGCCAGAGGACCTGGAATCCCCTGCCGGATGGATTCTGCTGCTGGGTATATCTTAGTCCCCACAGCCTCGGACTCCTGTGTCCGGTTTTAGTACCTTCTCCCAGGGCGAGCTCTGCACAGCTCCAGCCCCTGGCGCTTCTCCTTGGCTCCTACAGAGCTCCTGATGTCTATCTGTCCCTGTTTCTGCGTGTCCAGACCAGACTCCGTCTCTGTCTGGAACTCCTCTCTCCTAACCCTGCCTCAGCCCCAGTTTATGTAGGGGAAGTTCTTCCCCTCCCAGGACAGGGCAGGAGGTGTGGCATGCTTAGGATTCCTGCCCAGGAGACCTCCCACCTGCTCACAGACGTAATATTGCTATTACTGTGGAAACCAGACCCCTGGGGTGCCACATTTTCCCCCCTAGTGAAATTTAGTACTCCCGGACTAAACATAACAGGGTATAAACAATAACAATTAAATACATGAGATGGTCACGGCGTGTCCGTAACCGCGAAGCAATAAGGGTGTCCATTTCACCAAAGAACAGGGAGCCGTAACCAGGTAGGGGTCTGTCCTGCCCCGAGTCTTTAACAGTCTGTAGTCCATTCCTGGGTTACGCTCCAAACATATTTACAACAGAGTTCCGGTTACTCACTGTCCATAACCTGTCAGTCCATATAAAGAAATCTGTAACTGAAAAACATAATTAGCAACGGCTACAACAAAACAGGTAAACATAAAATAGTTAAAGCAATTAGCCAACTTAGATTCTCCAACGTACGGGCATCTGGCCTCTGGTAACCCTAGTGGACCTACGGAGCTCACTCACTGGTCCTGCACTACAGGGTGTAGGAGGTGTTATGGGCAAGCTGGGCAGCTTTCTGCGCACTCTTTGGCTCACTAGGGGCACGGCAGGCTCACTACTAGCAGAAGGTTGATCCTCCTGTACTGCTGGTGTGGACTCTTCTGCCTCTTGGGCCGGCTGCTCTTCCAACTCTTCCGGTTCCTCTGTAGGCACTTGCGGGGCTGGCTGGAGAAAGGTGAGGACGGGTACCACGACAGCACCGTTTACTTGTGTCCAAGACCGGGGGAAGTCTCCGAGTACAGTCCTGATCATTTCTCCCCTTTCCTCTGCGGGTCGAGGGTTTTCTTGATCTTCTTCTTCAGGGTTTTGCAGCTGCTCGGGACACTTCTTCAGGTGGTCTCTGGAGACAACGGCTGTGGTTTCTCCTCCATCCTTACTGATCACGCAAATCTTTGGGCTCTCATGGCTTGATGGCAGTACGGTGTACGGTTCCTTCTCCCACTGGTCGTCCAACTTGTGGAGCCGTCTTTTCCTCTTCAAGACCTGCTCTCCAGGTACCAGGGGAACAGCGGGAGCATACTGATTATAAGCCCTCTCTTGCCTTTCTCTAGCTTGAGACAGACTTCGCTCCACGCTCTCCTGCACTTTCCGATACTGCTGCTGCCGTCCTGTATCCCAGTCTGCCTCTGGCGAGGTGTCCTCGGGCGTCAGGACTCCCATATCCAGGTCGATAGGCAGCTTACCAGGTCTCGCTCTCATTAGGTAAGCCGGGGTACAGTTGGTAGAACCTACAGGGATGTGGTTGTATAGGTCCACCAGATCAGGCAGCTTCTCAGGCCACATACTGCGTTCTTCCAGGGGCAATGTTTTCAGGAGCTCTATCACCACCTGGTTCATCTTCTCGCAGAGTCCATTAGTTTGTGGGTGATAGGGCATTGTTCTTATCTTCGTGCAGCCATACAGGTTGCAGAACTCCTGGAAGACTTCCGCTTCGAAGGCTGGCCCTTGGTCTGTCAGCACTTGGTCCGGGTACCCGTGTGGATGGCAGAAGTGCTGCTGGAAGGCTCTAGCTGCTGTTTGAGCCGTTAAGTCCTTGACCGGGACCACCACCAGGAACCGGGAGTAATGATCTACGATTGTGAGGGCGTAGACATACCCAGATCTGCTTGGAGCCAGTTTCACATGGTCCAGGGCTACCAGTTCCAGTGGCTGTCGGGTGATGATGGGCTGCAAGGGAGTCTTCTGGCTGGCACGGTCCTTCCTTCTTAGGTGGCACGGTCCACAGTCTCTGCACCACCTCTCGATGGCTCCTCTCATGCCTACCCAGTAGAACCGTTCACGCAACAAGAACTCCAGCTTCTTCCACCCGAAATGTCCTGCTCCGTTGTGGTACGCCTCCAGAATCATAGCCGCGTCTCGTCTGGGGACCACTACCTGCCAGGTCAACTCATGTGTTCGAGAGTTAACCATTCTCCGGCACAACTTCTCCCTGTAGAGGAACAGCCTACTTTTCTCCTTCCACAGTTGCTTAGTCTCCTCTGGGGCGTCTGGGTCCAGACTGGCATCGGCTTGGGTCAGCATTTCCTTCACCAGACGGACTGCGGGATCACTGTCTTGCGTCTCCGCTCAGTTGTAGTGGGGCAAGGGATTGAACGTCGCGGAGCGCCTGTCCTTCACACGGTGGGAATACAGGGTAATCCCATGACGGTGGAACGCAGGGAGCTCAACTTCTTCCAGATCTTCTGGATCTTCCCCTACGTCCGGTAAGTTCGGCATTCTAGACAGGGCATCCGCGTTGGCATTGGAGCGTCCTGCCCGGTATTTGATGGTGAATTCAAAGTTGGACAGGCGAGCCATCCATCTCTGTTCCAGAGCACCGAGCCTTGCAGTGTCCAGGTGTGTCAACGGGTTGTTATCCGTGTACACGATGAATTTGGAGGAGGCAAGGTAATGCTTGAAACGTTCGGTCACTGCCCACACTACTGCCAGGAACTCCAGCTTGAATGAGCTATAATTCTCAGGGTTCCTCTCGGTGGGTCGTAGCTTTCGGCTAGCGTAAGCGATTACCCGTTCTTTTCCTTGCTGGATCTGGGACAGCACGGCTCCTAGCCCGATGTTGCTTGCGTCCGTGTGGAGGATGAAGGGCTGGCTGTAGTCTGGATATGCCAGGATTTCATCCCCCGTGAGGGCCATCTTCAGCTGGCAAAAGGACTCCTCTTCTAGCTTTTCCCACCTGAAGGGCGGCTTCTGGTCTTTGGCTTTTCGAGATTGACCTATCAGGAGGTCCTGCATAGGGGCTGCCATTTTGGTGAAACCGGGAATGAATCTTCGGTAGTAGCCTACCAACCCGAGGAATTGCCGCACTTCCTTTATGCTGGAGGGTCTTGGCCAGTCCTTAATCACGGTGATCTTATCAGGGTCAGGAGCCACTCCGTCAGCACTCACCACGTGTCCCAGGTATTGCACCTTTGGTTTCAGGAGGTGACACTTGGAGGGTTTCACCTTTAGGCCGTAGTTTGCCAGAGCTTCGAACACTTCTGCCAGGTGTTTCAGGTGGTCCTCGTAGGTCTTGGAATAGACGATGACATCGTCCAGGTATAACAGGACCGTCTCGAAGTTCCGGTGTCCCAGACAGCATTCCATCAACCGTTGGAAGGTTCCTGGTGCGTTGCAGAGCCCGAACGGCATACAGTTAAATTCGCTGAGACCCATCGGGGTGGTGAATGCGGTCTTCTCCCGGTCTGCCTCTGCTACAGGAACCTGCCAGTACCCGCTAGTGAGATCCAAAGTAGAGAAGAAGTTAGCAGATTTTAATGCAGCTAAGGACTCTTCTATCCTTGGTAACGGGTACGCATCTTTGTGTGTGATACGGTTGACCTTCCTGTAGTCTACACACATTCTCATAGTGTTGTCCTTCTTTTTAACCAAGACTAGTGGAGCTGCCCAGGGGCTACAGCTGTCCCTGATTACCCCAGCCTCCTTCATGTCTCTAAGCATCCCCTTGGCGTGTTGGTAGTGTGCAGGGGGTACGGGTCGGTATCTCTCCTTTATGGGAGGATGGTCTCCCGTGGGGATGTGGTGTTCTACCCCCTTTACTCGCCCGAAGTCTAACGGGTGTTTACTAAACACTCTCTCGTACTCTTGAACCACCCGATAGACTCCCGGTTTCTGGTGTGAGGGAGTGGAGTCAGTACCCAAATGTAGTTGCTGACACCAGTCCTCCATTGGTTTCTTAGAGCCGTTACCTTCCTCTGGTTGAGATGGAGGCAAGGGTTCCACGGCCTGTACAGAATTCTGGTTTATGGTGAACAATTTAGCTAGCGTGGCATACCGGGGCAGGTGTACTTCTCTCTCACCGATATTTATGATGCGAACGGGCACCCTCCCATGGCGTACATCGACCACCCCCCGTGCTGTCAAAATGGTGGGCCTACTGTCTGAGTAGACGGGTTCTACCACTGCTTGGTAGTCTCTACCTCTTAGACCAATAGCCGCCAGGCACCAAATCATCATCTCACTTTTTGGGGGCATGGCAATAGGGAACGGGTCACTCATTCTCACGCTACCTATCTCACCACCAGATAGTTCCACCTGTTGCCGCTTCATCAGTGCCCGGATCTCTTTTTGGAGCACACGCTGCTGGCCGGAACTGGCGATCTTGGCCACCTGCTGTAAAATGAGAATCACCTCTGCAAGACAATTTTCAATTACATTGGTTCCCAGGGTGATTCTAGGGTGACTCTCATGACGGTCGATGTCCACTATAATCAGTCCTTGTGTCACTAGTTCGACTTTACCGATTTTAATGGTCACCTCCTTGAATCCCACCTGCGGCACGGGCTGACCATTGCTGGCGATGATACTCAGGTCGTCGTCTGGGTAGCGGGTTATGTCCGAATCATTCCAGTACTGCTTGAAGAGCACGTACGGGATGGTGGTGACCTGTGACCCGGTGTCAAGTAGGGCACTCATAGGAATGCCATCCAGTACCACAGGCAAGATTGGACGTCCCCCTACGTATTTATCACGCCAGTTTGATGGGCCTGATGGTCTTATGCCTGGGGGTTGGCCCTCTACCCCAGGTTGTGCCCGTTTAAATGACAGTACCTTGCTACATGTCCGGGTTGATTGCAGCGGCGGCAGATGGGTCGTCCATCCTCGTTGTATCTGTCGCTGGGTCTTCCTCTGGCCGGTGGGGTCCTCCTTGGTCGGCGCCACGGGACGTCCTCCGGTCTGGATGCCAGCTGGATCTTTCCTGGAAAAGAGACCTGTAAAGACTGCACAGTTCTGGTTAGCGCGGCAACGCTCTTAGTCAGCTCTTGGACCTGATGGTGCAGGTCTGTAGCCGGGTCACTGTTTAAAGCCTGCGCATCAGCTCCCACAGGCCCTGCAGACAAGGGCGCCGTCTCCTGGTGGTAAGTGATAGCAGGGCGTCTGTGGGTCACAGCGCCACCTGGTGCCGGTTCTCAGAGCACCCGGATGGCTCTGTCCTTGAACTGTGCAAAGTCCAGGTCAGGGTGCTGTAAGGCCATTGCCCGCAACTGGGTCCGGTGGGCATTGCACAGTAGACCCTCAATAAATTGTTCAGTCAACAGCTTATCTTCATTTCCCACGCTGTCAGGGTCTGCCTGCTTAATGGCTCTCAGGGCCTCTTGTAGGTTTAGAGCATAGTCTCTTATACTCTCATGTGCCCGTTGTTTGCACCCATAAAATCTTAGTTTTATTTCGGCTGAGGTGCGGGTGTCAAATGTGTCTTTCAGCCGGGCTAGTATGTCTCTGACAGTCCTCTTCCTCCCAGGTGGCCAGGACTTTACCTCCCTTTGGGCTGCCCCGATTAATTGGGCCACCAGGATGCTCACTTTTTGCGCCTCCGTGAGGGGATACACCTGGAAGAGTCTATCCAGCCTTTCTCTGAAGTCATTTAGGGTATGTGACTCCCCTGAGTACTGGGGTAGCCAGGCTGCCCCCGGGATATAGGGCATGGTGAAAAGCATAACCGCAGCAACGGTGGCGCTGGCGGCGGCTGTGGCGGTGAAGCTCTCCTCCGTATCCGACATCCTCCTCCCCCCTAGTGGACCGTGGCCTACCTTGCGATGATCCTCTTCCGTAGGCCGCGGCTCCGCAGTGGATCGTCAGGGTTGAGGACCTTCCGTCGCGCTCTCGTGACGTCGGCGTCTGCTGGGCTCCTTCCAGGACCTTACGCAACGTCCGGACGTGAGGCGGGGCTTCAGTTCTCGCGGGCTTTCGGAGTCCACGCCCCTCTTATTCCCGTGCGGCGTCCCGAAGATGGCGTCCGAAGGCGGGAAGCAGCTGCGGATGGCGGGAAGAAGGCAGAAGACGGCGGGAAACGGTCCAAGATGGCGTCTGATGGCGGGAATCGGCTCCGGATGGCGGGAAACGACTCCGGACGGCGGGAAACTTCACCACAGGTAAGTATAAAAGTCTCTTTTTCAGGCACGCAGTACCCGGTGGTTGCGGGCACGAAATCCTGCCGACTACGCCAAAATTGACGCACCCCCTGGGCCAGCGCTGTAGTGCGGCGCGCGTGCGCGCGGGGAATACCCGGAGCCGGATCCGATGGGGGTAGTAGTCTTCGTGTGGCGGTGACCCGGTCCGTGCCCAGGGTGGTCAAACTAAGTGGCAGTTATTGGTATGATGGTATTAGTGTCCGACTACGCCACCCGTTGAATGCGGCTATGAAGCCGCCGCTGCAGGGCAGTCCGCTGAGGCCGGTGGTACGGATGTGCAGCGTGGATGGTATAACCCCCAACGGGAGGGGTATGGCCTCAGGGCAGAGGATGAGGTTGATGTTGGGAGTGATGGTGTGGATGTCCCAGCACTAATGGTGCGACAAGGAAGCACGGAGACGCGAGGGTACAGTTCAGGGTCTTTACTGATGGTACAAGGCAAATTCCCCCGGGAGTACTGGCTAGTGGTTGGGGCCTGGTTAGTCTGCGAGTAAGCCGGAGTTCCCCTGGCCAGGTGGAGTTGTAGGCCTTCCCGTTAGTCTGTACCCTTCCTGGCTACCCTGCTTTCGGCGGTTACAAGTAGCCCACGTCACTGGGTATACCGTGTGGTGCTCACCCGTATGGCTGGTGACCTGGGGCCTCCTGTTAGCCTCCGCTCCGGAATGGCGGTGCTGGTCCCTTCGTTGTGACTGAGCCTCCGGGCTTTTATGGCCAGAGGACCTGGAATCCCCTGCCGGATGGATTCTGCTGCTGGGTATATCTTAGTCCCCACAGCCTCGGACTCCTGTGTCCGGTTTTAGTACCTTCTCCCAGGGCGAGCTCTGCACAGCTCCAGCCCCTGGCGCTTCTCCTTGGCTCCTACAGAGCTCCTGATGTCTATCTGTCCCTGTTTCTGCGTGTCCAGACCAGACTCCGTCTCTGTCTGGAACTCCTCTCTCCTAACCCTGCCTCAGCCCCAGTTTATGTAGGGGAAGTTCTTCCCCTCCCAGGACTGGGCAGGAGGTGTGGCATGCTTAGGATTCCTGCCCAGGAGACCTCCCACCTGCTCACAGACGTAATATTGCTATTGTGACACCCCAGGGGTCTGGTTGCCACAGTGATAGAGATATTACGTCTGAGAGCAGGTGGGAGGTCTCTTGGTCAGGGATCCTATGCATGCCACACCTCCTGCCCAGTCCTGGGAGGGGAAGAACTTCCCCTATATAAACCTAGGGCTGAGGCAGGGTTAGTGAGTAGAGAAGAAGTAGAGACAGAGAAGAGAAGCAGATATAGGAAAAGAACATCAGGAGCTCTGTGGGAGCAGTGCTATAAGGAGTCAGGGGCTGGCAGCTGCAGAGCTCGCCCTGACTGAGAAGCTATCACCGGACCCGGAGTCCGAGGCTGTGGGGACTAATCTTTACCCAGCAGCAGAAACCGCCCGGCAGGGGATTTCAGGTCCTCTGGCCAAGAAACCCGAAGGCACGGTCACATGCGTGGGACCAGCACCGCCGTCGTGGAGCGGACGCCACTAGAAGGCCCCGAGTCACCAGCCATACGGGTGAGCACCATACGGTACACTCAGGGACGTGGGCTACTTATACCCGCCTCTAGCAAGGTAGCCAGAAGAGTACAGTCAGTTTGGGAGGCCTACAACTCCGCCTGGCCAGGGGAGATCCCATCTGCTCAAGGACTGACCAGGCCCCGATCGCTAGCCAGTACTCCGGGAGGGTCTATCTTTATCACCAGTAAAGACCCTGAACTACACCGCATCGTCTCTGAGTGATTCCTGCTACCCCCATCATCCACGTCGGCTGCCCTGAGGCCATACCCCTTCCGTTGGGGGTGATACTATCACGCTGCACAATCCTACCACCGGCCTCAGCGGTCCGCCCTGCAGCGGCAGCTCCTTCGCTGCATTCAACGGGTGGTGTAGTCGTCCAACATCTACCGCTAATACATCGCCGCTCAGTTTGACTCCCTGGGCATGGACCGGGTCACCGCCACGAGACTACAACCCTCAACAGATCCGGCTCCGGGTAAGCTCCCGTGTGCGCGATGCCGCGCGACGAAGGCCCAGGGGTGCGTCACTATTACTGTGGAAACCAGACCCCTGGGGTGCCACACATGCACATTCAATACTTCATTATGCTGAGTTTTGTCATCCTAGCTAGAGCCTGGGCAGAGTGCAGCAGCTGATAACCGTCATCTAAACTGCAGTGCTTTTCATTGACATTGACGCCAATGATCGAGGTGAAAAAACATTTGCTGCCTCACACGTTGGCCATCGGGGGACTTAGTCACACTGTGCCACTCACAGTGGAAGAAAAAGCAGTGCTTGCCATTTAGTGAATGCTCCAGATCATTTGACATTGGGTGTCCGAGTAATTTTATATAAATGACAAAGCCCAGTATAAGAAAGTATTGAATGTGCATGCACTTTTCACAATTACTGCACTTCTACCTATGCAGAGCACAACAGCTGATGACAAAGTTATTGTGACTGCTGCATAGTCAGCGACTGAAATTATATACAGTGGGGATGGAAAGTATTCCGACCCCTTTAAATTTTTCACTCTTTGCTTCATTGCAGCCATTTGGTAAATTCTAAAAGTTCATTTTTTTCTCATTAAAGTACACTCTGCACCCCATCTTGACTGAAAAAAACGGAAATGTAGAAATTTTTGCAAATTTATTAAAAAAGAAAAACTGAAATATCACATGGTCATAAGTATTCAGACCCTTTTCTCAGTCACTCATATTTAAGTCACATGCTGTCCATTTCCTTGTGATCCTCCTTGAGATGGTTCTACTCCTTCATTGTAGTCCAGCTGTGTTTAATTACACTGATAGGACTTGATTTGGAAAGGCACACGCCTGTCTATATAACACCTCACAGCTCACAGTGCATGTCAGACCAAATGAGAATCATGAGCTCAAAGGAACTGCCCAAGGAGCTCAGAGACAGAATTGTGGCAAGGCACAGATCTGGCCAAGGTTACAAAAGAATTTCTGCAGTACTAAAGGTTCCTACGAGCACAGCGGCCTCCATAATCCTTAAATGGAAGAAGTTTGGGACCACCAGAAGACTTCCTAGACCTAGCCGTCCAGCCAAACTGAGCAATCGTGGGAGAAGAGCCTTGGTGAGAGAGGTAAAGAAGAACCCTAAGATCACTGTGGCTGAGCTCCAGAGATGCAGTAGGGAGATGGGAAAAAGTTCCACAAAGTCAACTATCACTGCAGCCCTCCACCAGTCTGCCCACTGTAGAGTGAGGCTTAGTATAATGAAATATTGAATCATGTGCCAAACACATACCAATTGGGAATTCAGATAGGCACAATGAGTGTTGACAGTATCTGTAAAGGGATGTGGAAAATGTTGGCGCTATATAAGCAAAACAAATAATAAATGTGTAGAAAAGCTGAATACAAAGTTATTAAACCTGCGGACCAAGATTACAATCTGGGTAAGGATTGATTGGGCTCCAACCACTCAGCCATATTACACAGGAGGACCAAGATTACAATCTGAGTAAGAGAGATTGGTCTTGGGCCCACGTAGCAAAATTACACGAAGACCAAGATTATGATCTGAAATGCAGGTTTCAATATTGTTATTGAAAAATTAGCAAAAAGTAAAAGCAAGCTATTTGAAATAAATTTGAATATACTTGCATTAAATGCATTATACTTTAATTATATCAGCACTTTTTTAAAAATAAAATATATTTGTGCTTGGAGGACAAGAGTTTCTATACTGGACACGTGTAAGCAACTTAGGGAGTGCTGAAGGTCCATGGGCTAGGAAGGCAAAATACTTGCCTTGCCTCCAGCGCTGACAACACAAGTAACAGTACTGGAAAACTAGTCATCAGAGAGCTTAAATTAATTGAATAATAAATAATTTTATCCTTTTGTAAATTTTCACAGAAGTTTCCCTGCGAGATACGGTTCGTTACCGCAATAGAATCATAGAATGTTAGAGTTTGAGGGGACCTCCAGGGTCATCGTGTCCAACCCCCTGCTCAATGCAGGATTCACTAAACCATCTCAGACAGATGTCTGTCCAGCCCCTGTTTGAAGACTTCCATTGAAGGAGAACTCACCATCTCTCGTGGCAGCCTGTTCCACTCGTTAATCACCCTCACTGTCAAAAAGTTTTTTCTAATATCTAATCTGTATCTTCTCCCTTTCAGTTTCATCCCATTGCTTCTAGTCTTTCTTTCTGCAAATGAGAATAAAACTGATCCCTCTACATTGTGATAGCCCTTGAGATATTTGCAGACAGCTATTAAGTCTCCTCTCAGTCTTCTCTTTTGCAAGCTACACATTCCCAAATCCTCTAACCGTTCCTCATAGGACATTGTTTGCAGACCGGTCACCATTCTAGTCGCTCTTCTCTGAACTTGCTCCAGTTTCTTCATGTCTTTTTTATGATGTGGTGCCCAGAACTGGAAACAGTATTCCAGATGAGGTCTGACCAAAGAGGAGTAGAGGGGGATAATTACTTCACTTGATCTAGAATGTAATCTTCTGTTAATGCAACCCAGAATTGTGTTTGCCTTTTTTGCTGCTGCATCACTCTACTGACTCATGTTCAGTCTGTGATCTATTAGTATACTCGTCTTTTTTACATGTGCTGTTGCTTAGCCCTATTCCTCCCATTCTGTATATGCTTTTTTTCATTTTTCTTACCCAGATGTAGGACTTTGCATTTCTCCTTGCTAAAAACCACTCTGTTAGTTTCTGCCCACAGTTTCAGTTTATTTAGGTCTTTTTGAATCCTCTCTCTCTCTCTTCTCTAGTGTTAGATATCCCTCCTAGCTTTGTGTCATCAGCAAATTTAATCATAGTGTTCAACTTTAGGCCAGTAATATAATTCTGGTCAGTAGAAATATTGCCACAGCACAGAATATTAAAATATAACCTTTAATAAATATACTCTTAAAATGGGAATTGTGCTCAGTGATCATGTAATGAACAACAAACAGACAACATAAACATAAAAAACATTATAGCAAATGGTCTAAGGGATATAGTTTAGTTTAACAATACCTATAATTGTTTTGTTATAATACAAAATGATGAAGGTTCCTTGGATCATTTTGATCACCTGTACATAAAAAGGAGGACAAAAAAGCTCCGGGTGAGATCTATCCACTATCCAGTATGAAGATCTAAGCCTGGATGGTAATAAGAGGATCCTCAGCTGATTGTTTAGAGCGGCTAAAGGATTATATATACAAAATGATTACACATTTGAATTGATTTATTATTGTAGGTGACGCGCCACCTGGGGCCGTGGGGTACTCGGAAGCCGGGCTGGTCAGTTCTATTGGGGTAGTCACGGTGGCGTGACCCGGTCCGTGGCCTAGGGCGGTCAATAAATAAAGAAAAGAGGGGAATAAAGTTTTGGGGATAAAGTTTCGTGACGCCACCCGTGGTATGTGGCTATAGGTGGCCGACGCTGCTGTTCAGATCCACTGGGGCCGTTGGTGACGCAGCAGAGATGGTTCAGCTCTCCACGGGTAGAGCTAGGCCCCAGGGCAGTTAAAGACATAATTTTAGATGTTGGTGTAGTGCAAGGCAGGTGATGCAGCAATTAAGTCAAGGACACAGCGGGGTGCAGTATTCAAGTTGTTACTCACAGTTCTTACAGTGCTCCAGGTTACAACTGCTAGCCATGTTATAACAGCCCACCGAGTCCTGTGTCCTCCGGGGAAGTGATCCAGCCAACCCTCGGATAACTTGGGTGCACTTGATCGGAACCCCCTTCTTGTGTACCTTCCTGGGTCATCTCTCTGCGCTGGCTCTCGCCCTCCTGCCCTGCGCCTCACACACAGTGTCCCGAGCCAGTGGCCGCGGGTCTTGTCGGGCGACGTCCTCTCTGTTCCCTTGGTCCTATATGGCCACCTTTTCAGCGAATGTGTGTGGTTTTGGCTACGGCACTTAGAGATACCGCAACCTCCGGTTTGCTAGCTGAGTCTTGCAGTCCTCCACTAGTCTGGGGCCGGTCCCCTACTGCGACCTAATCCCTTCACGGTCGGCGTGAACTTGGGCGCAAGGGTGGACTCCGCACTTCCCGTGCCCCTTAGATTCTGTCTCTGGAGCCCTTCTCTCTGACTCCCTCGCTCCTCTCGTTCTTTCTCTTACTGGGCCCCTCTGACTGGACCCCACTCCCCAATGGTCCTCACTCACTGCACTCTTGCTCCTAGGACCATTCTTGATCTTTCTACCTTTCCTTTTATACTATCTGTCATGTGACCCACGTCACCAACTGCCACTCTACGTGGTCCCCTCTACCTTCAGTCCTTCCTTGTGTGCTCCCCTAAACTACTTCCTCCACCCACCTCCTCTACCTAGTTCCCTCCTCCAGACAGGGACAGGGACTGTGCTCTCCCTCAGGAGCAATCTCGCCCTTCCCTACTGGAGTGATGTGGTGTTGAATGTGGGTGTGTGGGTCCCGGGTAGTGCTCCCTCCTTACCCGAGAGTGGGGTACCACACCTCTGGCTGAGATGCAGTACCTCTGTGGCGACTGGACCCGCAGGGGCGCCAAATACGGATCTCAACTGACCCGATTTTCTGTGAAATTGGTGTGTGATTTCCTTTTTATGCTGCCTATTAGGTAAATGCCATTTGCCATAATATTTTTTATGTTTATGTTGTTGTCTGTTTGTTGTTTCATTACACGAGCACTGAGCACGTTTCCCATTTTAAGAGTATATTTATTAAAGGTTATATTTTAATATTCTGTGCTGTGGCAGCAAATTTAATCAGTTTACCCTCAATTCCTTCATCTAAATCATTGATAAAGATGTTGAACAACACAGGGCCCAGGACAGAGCCTTGTGGTACCCCACTTGAGACATTTTTCCAACTGGATGTGCAACCATTTATGACCACTCTTTGAGTCCGACAAACTAAGCCAGTTTTGAATCCACCTAACAGTTGACTTGTCTATTCCATAGTTGGTCATTTTTTCTATAAGAATGGTATGAGATACTTTGTCAAATGCTTTGCTGAAGTCAAGATATACTATATCTACTGCATTTCCCTGATCCATCCAGTCAGTGATTCTGTCATAGAAGGAAATTAAGTTAGTCTGACATGACGTATTAGTTACAAACCCATGCTGACTCTGGTTAATCACTTCATTCTTATAAAGGTACTTCTATACATGTTGTTTAATAATTTGTTCAAAGATCTTTCCTGGTATAGAAGTAAGGCTCATAGGCCTATAGTTCCCTGGCTCCACCTTCTTCCCATTTTTGAAGATAGGAACAACATTTACTCTTCTCCAGTCTCCTGGGAATTCTCCTGTTCTCCAAGAATTTTCAAAGATTATGGAGAGTTGTTCAATTGCTATTTTCTTCAGTACCCTAGGATGTAATTCATCTGGACCAGGAGACTTGAATTAATTTATATTAGCTAAGTATTCCCTAACTATCTCAGAACTAGAAGCTAAATTATTACAGCATTGCATAGCCCCCACCGCCCCTCCCCACACCTACTCAACCCTCCTCCTCCAAAACTACATTCTCCACCATTTCTGAAGATCAACTTTCCTCCTTACTCTCCAAATCACACCTCACCACCTGTAAACTTGACCCAATCCCGTCCCACCTCATCCCAAACCTTACCACTATCTTCATCCCAGCCCTAGCCCACCTCTTCAACCTGTCACTAACAACTGGTGTCTTCCCCTCATGCTTCAAACATGCCTCAATCACAACCATCCTCAAAAAGCCCTCCCTTGACCCATCCTCCGTGTCTAGCTATCGCCCCATATCACTTCTCCCCTATGCCTCAAAACTACTTGAACAACATGTCCATTCTGAACTGTCCTCCCACCTCTCCTCCTGCTCCCTCTTTGACCGCCTACAATCTGGTTTCCGACCGCACCATTCTACTGAAACTGCACTGACTAAAGTCACAAATGACCTACTAACCGCCAAATCTAAGCGACACTACTCTGTCCTCCTCCTCCTAGACCTGTCATCTGCCTTTGACACAGTGGACCATTCCCTCTTACTCCAGACTCTCTCATCTCTCGGCATCACAGACTTGGCCCTATCCTGGATCTCCTCATACCTAACAGACCATACAATCAGTGTCTCCCACTCACACACCACCTCTTCATCTCGCCCCCTATCTGTCGGTGTCCCCCAAGGTTCAGCTCTAGGACCCCTGCTCTTCTCCATCTACACCTTAGGCCTGGGACAGCTCATAGAGTCTCATGGCTTTCATTATCACCTCTATGCTGATGAAACACAGATCTACTTCTCTGGACCCGATATCACCTCCTTATTAACCAAAATCCCACAATGTCTGTCTGCTATTTCAGCCTTCTTCTCTGCCAGATTTCTAAAATTTAACATGGACAAAACAGAATTCATCTTCTTTACGCCATCTCATTCAACCCTCCCAACTGACCTATCTATCAACGTCAATGGCTGCCCACTCTCCCCAGTCCCTCAAGTTCGCTGCCTTGGGGTAACCCTGGACTCGGAACTCTCCTTCAAACCACATATCCAGGCCCTTTCCACTTCCTGCCGACTCCAACTCAAAAATATCTCCAGAATCCGCACATTCCTAAACCATGAATCTGCAAAAACACTAGTGCACGCCCTCATCATCTCCCGCCTTGACTACTGCAACCTCCTGCTCTGTGGCCTCTCCTCTAACACTCTCGTACCCCTCCAATCTATCCTAAACTCTGCTGCTCGACTAATCAACCTGTCCCCCCGCTATTCCCCGGCCTCTCCTCTCTGTCAATCTCTTCACTGGCTCCCCATTGCTCAGAGACTCCAGTTCAAAACCCTAACCATGACATACAAAGCCATTCACAACCTGTCTCCTCCATATATCTCTGACCTAGTCTCCCGTTACATACCTGCACGCAACCTCCGATCCTCACAAGATCTCCTGCTCTACTCCTCTCTTATCTCCTCCTCCCACAACCGTATACAAGATTTCTCCCGTGCTTCTGCCCTACTCTGGAACTCTCTACCCCAACGTATCAGACTCTCGCCTACCGTGGAAACCTTCAAAAGGAACCTGAAGACCCACCTCTTCCGACAAGCCTACAACCTGCAGTAACCACCGCTCCACCATACCGCTGCACGACCAGCTCTACCCTCACCTACTGTATCCTCACCCATCCCTCGTAGATTGTGAGCCCTCGCGGGCAGGGTCCTCGCTCCTCCTGTACCAGTCGCTGTCACATTGTGTTCAAGATTATTGTAATTGTTCTTGTATTATACCCCTTTTTCACATGTAAAGCGTCATGGAATAAATGGCGCTATAATAATAAATAATAATAATAAAACAGTGGTTTTGCAATGATAAGCAGATGCATTTTACGTGAAGAAATCTTTCTTGGGAATGTTCTTAAGAATAGATGCATTGCAAAAATCATCTGGCGCCACTTATCACCAGTAAAACATGATGGCAGATGATTAGGTACATACTGTGGACCCACTCGGCCACTGGCCGGGTTTACCCTGGAGGGACGTGACTGAGAGACTACTTGGTCTTCACTACAACCTCTGATGGTGAAGATAGGCTTGTGCTGTTAGGGTAGTCATGTGGTGCCACTCCAGGGCAGTGACCGGACCTGCAGCAGCTGACCTGTGGGTCGAGGCAGAAATACGAGGCACAGAAGATGAAGACAGAGGCGTGGTCAGAGCAGGCAGCACAGGTTCACAATACAAAGCTGGGGTCAGGAGCGGAGCGATCAGACAAAATGGGTAAACAAGCCAGGAGAAGCGAAACAAGAAAGCATCTTGACGGAAAACTGGAAACTAACAGCTGGCAGGGGATAGGCCAGGGAAGCAAAACTCTGCAGGACACAGCGGGTTAATTTCCTGAAAAGTCTGGCCACGCCTACTTATAGCCATGTGGTGACTCTCCAGCAATGGGGGATTCAGCAGTGCTGGGAGTACTGCAAGATGCAGTTCAGTGTGATGGCTTGATATTGGGTGAAGCAGAGCGGTGAACGCAGTGAGTAGGATGGTGCTGAGAAAGCGAGTAACCAGCATGACACATTCTAACTGTTACTATACATAAAAAATACTGTCTATTATAAGGCTCCTTCAGAATAGTTTATTATATGCATGTGTGCTGTCCATTAGCACCTCAGACCGCACGCAGAGAGCACTTGCACCCATTACAGCCAATGTGCTAGTGAACATGGCCGATTTTCTACACAGACTAATGGTCTGTGTTGAAGAAAAGTGAAGCAAGCACTACTTTGGTCCAATTTATGGACCGGACTTGTACATGTAAATTGCAGGCATTGGAATCTTACTTGGTCTGGGCAAAATCAAATTCCTGCTGGAATAATGACCTCTTAATAAATTTCCTGCATCTTTGTCTAATCATGCTCCAAAAAAAATCAAAGCTACACCAGATATTGCTGGTATTGATTTAATTAAGGCCAATTTCTGGTATCCATTATATTAAAGGGACTCTGTCAGGCCAGCATAGAATGACTGTTCAAACCAAGTACAGGGGCTTGAGGCACTCTTAGTGTGGCCAAACATTTAAGTGCACCTTCCCACCTGCATGTTTTCCCTCAATCTCCAACCCCACCCCTTCCCTCTTCTTTGGAGATAGTTGGAAAACAAGCAGGTAGGAAGGTGTATTTAAATGTTTGGCCATGCCAAGATGTACCAGGCACATATACTTAGCTTAGACAGTCATCCTGTGCGTTGACGTCTTCATTGGGCCGAGATCTCCAACTGCGCGTTCGCTGACTCCAGCACAATTTTATTGTATGCTAGAAAAAAAGCATTGAAGTTAAATTGCACACGTGCCGCCTACGCCAATGACAGCAGCGGCACGAAATTTCAAACCAGAGGCAGGTCACTGAAAAACCAGTGACCTGTCATTGAAACTCTGGAGTTAGTAGAAGGAGAAGACCCTACCCACAGTCCCACCCTTGTGCACAGAAATCTCTTTAGAAGAAAACTTCAAATGGTGATTAAAGAAGAACCACAGAGGGGATTCCTTCACCAAATGTATCAATTTTACCAGTATTACAGGGCCATAATGGCCTTATCTTTACTTCACATTGCTAAATCATGCTAACAGGTTCTCTTTAAGTTGTTAAACAGTAGCTAGTTTTGATGTCTGCTATTAGAAGCAGGTGCCAGCTGTACAATATATATAGCACCTTTTATTTCTGAAGCTATTTACCTGGGACATGCTAAAGAAATAAGCAAGGATACAAGGGCAGCACATAGGCTGAAAAATAAGTGGAGATCTCACAGTTAACTCTCCTTACAAACATAAAAAAATAAATGAATGAATTATACCAAGCCTTCAGATTGAAACAATATCCTTCCTAATCAGTTGTTTTACTTTAATTTATTGCATGGCAGTGCAACAAAATACTACATAAAGTACCTTTTACTTGCTTGGATGTATAGGTTTTGTCAGCGATATCCCCTCTTACAATAGAGGGGTATTATAAATTAATAAGTAGGGCTTATATATAGCTGACGTGTTTTGGAATGGCTTGTTCTTTGCACTTCTTTTAATATTACGCTGTTGCCTTTATCTTAGGAACGTTCAATACTCCATAAACCTTTCTGTAAAGTAATATATTTGCTAGGTTTATGCTGCTGGTCTGTTGGTGAAATTCCATTACTCAGTAATACAATGTGTTGCTAGGTGAAAGGGCTGCTAGTGAACGCTTGGGCTTTATAGCCATTCATTAACAAACTACTTATGATTGCGTTTGCCGCTGTGAAATATAAAAATGTAAAACTGGATGGACGAGTAAAATTGTATGCCAAGCATACAAGTATAGAAAATGGTGTATCCAGACTGTGCACTGTATGTCTATACTGTATGTATGGAAGGTTTATCCAACACTTCTAAGTTGATACTAAGCCTTTATACAAAAGTTCTCTAATTGTGAAAGTTTTCTAACTCTGGGTGGGATGTTTGTTTTTCTTTTCCATTTATCTCTTTTTTTTATTAGAGGTGTATTCTCATCATATACTTTTATAGCATGTCCACTGGATATGCCATAACTGTCTAATGGATCAAATCAGATCAAAGGAAGGTGGCTCTCTCAATATACTTCTATTGGAGTTTTGAAAATAACAGAATGTCCCTGCTATTGTAAGATCACAAGTTGTAACTTTTAATGTAAGTCTAAAATTGAGACAAACCACCACGGTGGACAGGACTCTAGGTGGACTTACTGAGTAACCTAGGTCATGGCATGGGACTAATTACCCCATGGACTTTTTTGAGTAATAAAGCAATTTCCCTGATGAATCACAGGGTCAAGCTTGCTAGAGGGTCAGCTGTGGACTGCCATTGTAAGGGCGCAGTCTTTGGGGACGTAGGGTCATCTAGATGTCAGCTTATAGGGATATTTAGTATCCTCCCTACATATGGAGCTGAACGATGACAATATCTTTGACTGACCCCACCTCTTTCATCATCAACTAAATAGGTGAGATCATTCCATTATGTGTTTTTGTAAAGGTGAGAACGTAGAATTTACATATCACCATTATTTCTTCAATTTACCTATCACCATTGTGATTTTTTATGGATGAGGACATTTTGTTCTATATATCGGTTTTTGAACAAGTGTTTTCTAGGGGGGACCAGTTTGTAGTATCTTTGTCCAACCACTGTTAGGTTTGATGACCCCATGTTCAATCCTTCCTTGGAATTGTGATCTTCTTTCATATCTGTTTGTGTGATTGGTGACAGAGTTTTGTGAAATCATATCTTTGGTTTGGTATCAGTGTGGATTGTCACTTTTGGGTGGGGTGTATTATATATCAGTATCAACCTCCGGAACACATTTGGAACCTTCATGGATATCACAATTCTTTTGGAAACCTAGTGACTATTTATTGTCCACTTACTGATATCCCTACTCAGGACATCACTGAGTAGGGATATCAGTCACTTTTGGGTGGGGTGTATTATATATCAGTATCAACCTCCGGAACACAACATTTGGAAGCTTCATGGATATCACAATTCTTTTGGAAACCTAGTGACTATTTTATTGTCCACTTACTGATATCCCTACTCAGGACGGTGGGAATCGAAGTAAGTGACACCTATAGCACTTGTAGTTTTCACCTACATTCTCTGTTTTATGTAATTATGTTGTGGTTCTTATCAATTTTAGATTTATATTAAAAGTTATATTTTAACGCAATTCTCACACTTTTGCTATATTTGACTTTGAATGGTGAGATTTACTTTATGTTTGAAGATTACTGCTAAGATCACAAACTAACATAGCTGCTGCAGGGACACCCACTACCACTATCTTATACATGCAGAGGCAATCAAGTTATCAGTCCATAGAAAATAATTTCTAAAATAAAGAATTTTAAAGCCCTCAATACCAATAGCTCTAAATACTGTGTTTTTCTGCTGTGTGGCAATAAATTTATATGGTAGCCCTGTGGCTCAGTGCAGACATAGGTGGCATCGGAAGCTGGCACATAATGTTATGGTAACCTAAGTGCCCTATTTTTACTAACTAGAGTGGCAAGAAGGCTAATAGAAAATATGTATGTGCTACTTTAACATATATTACCCTGCCTCATTGCTTTCACTTCAGCAAGGATTCTGTACTTTTATTAGCTGATAACCATAATGAGGATAAGAAGCATGTATGATAAGTATGTATGAAGCAATTATTCACATATACAATGTTTTTATTATGTATTACATGTAAATTATTTCTGTGTGGTGCAAGGCAATATACTACACTTGCATTACGTTTACATTTTCATGAACTGTATCTCTATGGCTGTTACACAAGACTTAAAAGGTAACAAGTTTGCAACAATAGAACCAGAAACAAAAATTACTAATAGTTTCTCACAGGGCCAGGTAAGTAAGAGATTCATCACAGCAATTGATTCAATGCTAATAATCTATCACATCAATTAGATCATTGCCAATTCAAAGAAATTGTCTACTATAAAAAGGTATAATCTTATATTCTGGGACTATATTATTTATCACTCAGCACTTAATAATCATCTCCGACAATTATTAGATGAAACACTATATAGTAGCTAGCAAACCTCAAATAGATTGTCAAGGTCACTAAACTCTAAATTCCGTACTCTTCCTGATCAACCTGATTAGATAGAGGCAGCAGATGATCTAAAAATAAAAGTACAGCCACTCATCTTGGTGGCTATACTTAATACCTATTTTACTAAAAGTGACCACTTCCTGCCTTATTTGCATATGACTTCATCTCTAGGTTGATAATGATTGGCACATCACATATTTACAAAGAAGGTATCATTTTTGTAGGGGGATAAGCATCTATACACTTGTCACTACTTCCATATGTAAAACCTGTTGACAAGTTCCATTTTAAAAAGAAACTGTCTCATTTTTGCGACAATGATGAAAAGAGACCCTTACTAGCTCAATCTGTTTAAACGATCTATTTGTCAATGCCCTTGGTTAAATAACAACCAGCCCACATAACATAAACATACTTCATTCAGTTCTCCGATTTCAGACATTAATTAGAGTTCCCAGTCATTCTTAGCAGATGACAAAAGTTGTATTATTATTAGGAATTGACAGAGGCAAATTGCCAGGTGCACATACATTAGCCAAGAAACAAGCTTCCTGCTGTCTCCTACTAATTACATAACAGAGGGCTTCCAGTATAGTATAGTACTACACTCAGCATTCCACTATATCATATCTTCTAAGTATAAATAACCATCTTGTGTTGCTCTATATAAAAAGCTTTTCTTCTGGTTGCCACTTCAGCTTCTTCATTTCGGTTAGATTCACATGGACATAATGTGGCCACAATTTCCATCTGTATTACACAAAAAAACACGTCTTCGACTATCCACTTTTGCAATTTCCTTTATTATACAACACCTTACACTTTTCCCTATCTACCTAATCTCTAAATTTGTTTTTGTGCTGTACTTCGTGTGAGGTTTTGTTTGAGACTCCTCTCAAATGTGATATCACAGGAAGCTGGGGCTGCACTCACTCCCCACAGCATCCATCTCCCCTCTTGGAACAGGACATCATCACAGGGCAGCTCTGCAGTCATACCTCCCAACTTTTGAAGAACAGAAAGAGGCACAAATCATGCAATGCTCTACTTGTGCCGTGTCAAATTTTGCCCGCGCCCCTGGCCATACCCCAATCCATGCCCATTTACAATTTCAGACGCTGTTGAACTGTGCGGTTTTGGTGCTTTTTTTCTCTATAGGCTTCTATGTGGAGTCTGCGAAAAATGTAAGAAAAAAAAACACTGCTTTTTTAAGTGCAGAATCAAAGCTTTTCTGTATTACTACCATGGCTATAGTGCTACATTTTTATTACTTTTTTATGGTTTTAATAGAGAAAAAGTTAAAGATAACACATTTCCTTTGTATTTTACGCAAAAAATATATATATTGTCATTTTTTACATTTTAAAAATTACAAAAAGGAAAATGTTACTGTTTGCTTAACTGTTCATAATAACAGTAATTATGACCAGGGGTGCCCAAACTTTTACATGCCACAGTAAGTCTGTGCTACTTGCTGATTTGTGATGTTTATTATTTAAAAAAAAAAAACACGTTAAAACTGACAATATTGTAATTGTTTTTCATTATTTTTTAGTAATTTTATAAGAAGAAGAAAAATCTCTTTTATTCTCTCTCTAGAATACAGAGATATAAAAATACACTTCTATGTACAGATGTATCTCTATGTAAGGTGTGAATATTATAATTTAAGTTATATCAGTACATAACACAGGAGGAGGAGCTATACAGCAATAAAGACATCGAGAGAGGTGAGTAATAGAAGCTGGGACAAAGCCCTGACGTGCCGGGACAGTCCCACTGAAACTGAGGCGGTTGGGAGCTACTCTACAGTTACTCGCTAGTTTCTTGCTTCGCCACCCTCTGTGATGACGTCCTGGATCCTAGGTGATGGACGCTATGGGAGATGTGAGTGCAGTGCTGGCACTATTCTTCTGTCTCTGCCGCCGTAGCTTCTGTGAAATAAGATGTCGTCAGGGGGTGGAGATAGAAGCAGTGAGTGACACCAGCATCACCCTCAAATGAATGAGAGAGAAGCAGGGAATTGGTGCTGCATTCACATCAGCCATTTGAGAGTGGCGCTGATGTCACTCACTGCTTCTTTCTCCGCCACCACTGTAGCTTTTGTACAGGAAGACGTTTGTGTTGCATTCGAATTGGTGTTGCATTCACATCAGCCATAGCATCCATCACCGAGGATCCAGGACATCTTCAGAGGGCGCGGCAATGCAACAAACTAGTGAGTAACTGCAGCACTGCCCCCTTTGACGTACTGTTCCAGGAGGGTTGATGGACACTGCGAGGACTGAGTGCAGCCCCAGCCTCCTGTGACGTCACGTTTCAGACTCCTCTCAAATGTAACATCGCAGGATGTACAGTAAAAAAAACACATTTAGAAATTAGGTAGATAGGGAGAAGTGTTGGGCTTTGTGTAATAAAGCAAATGTGAAGGTTTTTGCCAAACATATGAATAATAAATAATACCACTTTGTGATAAGCTAGAAAGCTGCATGTGACAACAATTAAAATTGGCACTGGTGTCAGTAAAGGTTTTGTAAAAAAATAAAAGCAATAATAAAATATCAACATTCTATGAAATGAAAAGATATGTATCCTATATAGTCTTTAAAGCATTATTTTCCTTAATCTTCCTAGCAACATTGCGTCGGTATGGCTGGGAATACATAATCAGAAGGCGTATTGAGTATTAGATTGTGCAGCGTGCACTGTACACAGAATGACTCCGGCACACTCAGTACCTGGCTGCTACACAGTCTCATTAAGGTGACTGAGGGACTGGTAAATAGACAGAACAGCCGCTTTATTAATATTGCTCTCGAGACTTCAGCAAACATTTTTGTAGATCTGAAGAATGCCACTGTAGTAAGATCAGAGACAAAAAATCTCAATAAACATTAATTGAACCTAAAATCAGTGAAGTGTACAACCAAGTAAACACTGGGAAGGAGGTTAGGGCACAGATATGAGTAAAATGGAGTTTCAAATGGTTGATCACAGAGCAGAAGGTATGTTTAGACACCCATTCACCCATTTAGCCTCATATATCAACAGTGTCTTAGAATAAACCAGCTGGAACACTCTCTACTAACACTAGTCAAACAACTTAGGCGATGTTCACATGTCCAGTGGTGATCAGTTAGAGCAGTTTCCGCAGCAATCCGTTGGCAAAAAAGTTGTGCAGACATAACTTTTTATTCCGCTTTTAAATAACTGATCTTCGCTATATCCGTTTTTTTTTTTCTATTGAAGTCTATGGAAAATGGATGTGTTAATTTTCATTCTGTTTTTTTTTTTTCTTTTGTAACAGATCTGTTTTTTGCTTACTGGATCTGAAATATTGGCTAATATAGAACTGCCCATATCATACTTTGGACTGGGTAAGACTTCTCTTAAAGGAATGAAAGAGTGGACAAAATTGATTCCTTTAAAGCCACAAATAAGTTGACAGTTGTAATTAAATTTTATTAATGTTTCTTTTTGTCCATTACCACCATACCCTGTGTTCTCTTTTAATGAATATATTGGCCTATTAGCTTACAGAGAAGTTGGATTGATATTTCACTTGTCCTTTTTGAATTTCTGATGATTTCTGTGTTTCATCTCATTGCACTATTGTAGTACATCTTGGCAGTAATGTGTTATAGGGAACCTGCCAGGTCCCTGAATCCTCAGAAACTGACCCAGTAAAATTTAACGCATCACTCCAGCGTTTTATTTTTTATTTCAGCCCTGGAGTGATGCTGCTAATCTAAATTCCCTGATTCTAGTCTTACAGTTACCAGATGCTGTCATCAGATCTTCTTGGTGCTGCGTCGGTCCTATACTGCCATCTTGCAACTCAGAGGTAACAGTCGCAAGCTCTGAATGTAAGTCTATGAGAGCCTCGTTTTAGCCTCGTTCTGGCTCTCATAGACTTACATTGAGTTGTGACTTCCGGCTACCCCAGCAAACACTGGAGCAGGTCACAAATTGCTGGAGACCAACAGAAGCTGAAGATGGCGGCTGGTGAGTATAAGACTAGTTGCAGGGAATTTAGAACCACTCCAGCACTGCAATAAAAAATAAGTGTGGTGCTTTAATATGTGAATCCAATCCCTATAACTGTCTCTACTATACCCAGGAAGGAAGGACCTGCGCCCGACTTCAAGTGCAGAAGAGAATACGACGATGTCAATCATGACCAGACTGCTCTCAGCAAAGAAACATTCCTTTCTCTCTGGAATAGTCAGGTTTAGTGATGATCGAGTATGCCTGTTCGCCAGGCTATGTCCAGATATGAATATTGGGGTTTTGCATCAATCCGATATTAATGGGAGATATATTTTCAGCATCGTAGGGAAGGGACGAACATCACGCATTCACTCACATCACTGTAGGGTCGTTAGAACCCCTCCAACTTAATATTGGTACAGTTGATTGTGCTATATATGTCATGTTTCATCCCTATAAACAGTTAAAATCACGATAGGAAACATGACAATATCTACCACTTTGGACCTCCTGCAAGTTGGGCGTCTTGTAAAATTCTGAAAGACCTAGAACATCCCACAACCAGCCCCCACATGAGCTCAGGTATGTGGTTGTAGCATTGACCTAATAAAAATTTAAGTTTGGGTCTCTGCCTTTGTTTATTCTGGAAGACTGTGAGAATATTCCATTTCCCCAATCGGAGTGCTTCCCTCCGTTAAGCTCTGAGCCATTTCTGTGACATCTTTCTGTTGTTATTCCTTTTTGTTTTATGTAATTGTATGTATTGTATTGTTTTCTTCCCATTTTGTATTATATTTGTATATTTTATAAACACTACTCACCTTTCTGGATTTAATATATAAAGTTTAATAGCTCTGTTCATCTTGCTCTGTAAACCGCACCCCTGAAGCCATATACTACCGGTAATACTTGTCCAATTGGCCTCTATAAACGATTGGTGGTGGTAGCTAGTAGTGGTTCCTTTTTTTTGTTATTGTGGAGTTGGCAGTGATCGTATTGGGTATATATATTTCATGCATTGGAATCAGAGGTGTATATATTATACGCTCACTGTGAGTTCCCCAATAACCGGCCTAGTAGTGGAAGCAGTTGCGTAATTGCCCTGACGTTTGGAGACAGCGAAGTTGTGTTCCCCTGACAAGCGGGTGACAGCAGTGGGATCTGTGAGATCTCTCCGGTGTCATCTGGAACAAAATAGTAACATCGGTGGGATCTGTGGGATCTCCCGGCTGTTATCCTTGACATTGGAGGATAAAGCAAGAGTTCTGAAGTCTGGGCCTGATAACAGGCAATACAACTATGAAAATGTAATTCTCTGCTGCTCGGATCCTTTAAGGATATGAACATTTTGCTAGAGATTTGATGAAGCTGACTATTGAATTCACTTCAGCCATGAAATACCCAAATGTTTAACACAGATCCATATTTTTCGCTTTATTAACTTCTAGAAAATAACATAGTAGTTACATAGATATATAGGTTGAAAAAAGAGATATATCCATCAAGTTCAACCTTCCTCCCCCAGTTACTCTTTATCGCTAGATTTATAACCCACAATGCCATTTGTTGTGAGGAAATCATCCAGCCCTTGTATAAAAGCTGTTGTAGTGTCTGTCATTACTACCTCTTGTGGTTGGGCATTCTACTGTATGAATCCTCTAACTGTAAAGAACCCTTCCTATTTAGCTGCAGGAATCACCTTTCCTCCACATATAATGAATTTGTCTTGATCTTTTGTAAGATCTTTGGAAGGAATAAGTCATGTGCCAGTTCTTTGTACTGACCACACATATATTTATACATATAAATGAGATCTCTGAGGTGTCATTTTTCTAAGCTAAACAAGCTCAACTTTTCTAAGGACAAATACATCTCTCTATTATATATAAAAATATAAAGTACACTGCTCAAAAAAATAAAGGGAACACTCAAATAACACATCCTAGATCTGAATGAATGAAATATCCTCATTGAATGCTTTGTTCTGTACAAAGTTGAATGTGCTGACAACAAAATCACACAAAAATCATCAATGGAAATCAAATTTATTAACCAATGGAGGCCTGGATTTGGAGTCACCCCCAAAATTAAAGTGGAAAAACACACCACAGGCTAATCCAACTTTGATATAATGTCCTTAAAACAAGTCAAAATGAGGCTCAGTATTGTGTGTGGCCTCCACGTGCCTGTATGACCTCCCTACAACGCCTGGGCATGCTCCTGATGGTCTCCTGTGGGATCTCCTCCCAGACCTGGACTAAAGCATCCGCCAACTCTTGGACAGTCTGTGGTGCAATGTGACGGTGGATGGAACGAGACATGATGTCCCAGATGTTCTCAATCGGATTCAGGTCTGGGGAACGGGCGAGCTAGTCCATAGCTTCAATGCCTTCATCTTGCAGGAACTGCTGACACACTCCAGCCACGTGAGGTCTGGCATTGTCCTGCATTAGGAGGAACCCAGGGCCAGCAACACCATCATATGGTCTCACAAGGGGTCTGAGGATCTCATCTCAGTACCTAATTGTAGTCAGGCTACCTCTGGCGAGCACATGGAGGGCTGTGCGGCCCTCCAAAGAAATGCCACCCCACACGATTACTGACCCACTGCCAAACCGGTCATGCTGAAGGATGTTGCAGGCAGCAGATCGCTCTCCACGGCGTCTCCAGACTCTGTCACATGTGCTCAGTGTGAACCTGCTTTCATCTGTGAAGAGCACAGGGCGCCAGTGGCGACTTTGCCAATACTGGTGTTCTGTGGCAAATGCCAAACGTCCTGCATGGTGTTAGGCTGTGAGAACAACCCCCATCTGTGGACGTCGGGCCCTCATACCACCCTCATGGAGTCGGCTTCTAACCGTTTGTGCAGACACATGCATATTTGTGGCCTGCTGGAGGTCATTTTGCAGGGCTCTGGCAGTGCTCCTCCTGTTTCCCCTTCACAAAGGCAGAGGTAGAGGTCCTGCTGCTGGGTTGTTGCCCTCCTACGGCCCCCTCCACGTCTCCTAGTGTACTGGCCTGTCTCCTGATAGCGCCTCCAGCCTCTGGACACTACGCTGACAGACACAGCAAACCTTCTTGTCACAGCTCGCATTGATGTGCCATCCTGGATGAGCTGCACTACCTGATCAACTTCTGTGGGTTGTAGAGTCCGTCTCATGCTACCACGAGTGTGAAAGCACAATCAACATTCAAAAGTGACCAAAACATCAGCCAGAAAACATTGGTACTGAGATGTGGTCTGTGGTCTCCACCTGCAGAACCACTCCTTTATTGAGTGTGTCTTGATAATTGCCAATAATTTCCATCTATTGTCTATACCATTTGCACAACAACATGTGAAATTGATTGTCAATCAGTGTTGCTTCCTAAGTGGACAGTTTGATTTCACAGAAGCTTGATTCACTTGGAATTATATTCTGTTATTTAAGTGTTCCCTTTATTTTTTTGAGCAGTATATTTTCTGCAAATGAAAATACATATGTGTATTCCAATCATCATATTCCATCGTTTTCTATGCACTTATATCAAATCCAATATATACATGCATATTTGTTGGTAGATCCAGCTAATTTTAAGAATCCAAAAAGCAAAGCCACAATAAGAAGAATTTAAATTCCCCCAAGATTCAAGAAAAAAACACCGCAAAATAATCAGTAGTATTTATCTGCTCAGATCTTCAGACCTAAATGCACTACCAGGGTGCAGCAAACCCATATAAGGATGGCGGCTACACAAGTGCAAAATACTGATGAGACAACCACTCACAACCTATCATTTCATGGAGGGGGTGACTGCTTAGTATTTGAATTGCACCCAAAAAGGTTTGTATAGGGTGTTGTTCACACTTGGGTAGTGCACAGTATCCGGCTTACAGCCTATTAGTTACTTCCATACTATTAGACTAGGCGGGCTGCCCGCTACTATCCAAGTGCACCCCATGGGAACAGACCCCAGTTTACAATGCCCGCGTCAACGGTCCTCATGCTTACGAGTCCCTACTAGTGTTGAGCATTCCGATACTGAAATATCGGGTATCGGCCGATATTCGCGGTATCGGAATTCCGATACTTAATTCCGATACTTTTACAATATCGAATACCGGAATCGGAAGTTCCCATAATGCCTGCACTCTGCAGTGTCTCTGAAGTATGACAAGCTGGATGGCAGCGCTCAGCTGAGATCCAGCCTGTCATCAGAATGCCATCCCAGCGTGGGAGAATTCTCCTGATCGTTTAAAAGCCGGCGGGCGGTAAAAAGCCGCCGGCTTTTAAACAATCACACAGCCCCATACTGCTTCCCCGCAGCCTCCCACCCCGATCCTCCGCTCCCCTCGCCACCTCCCATCCCGATCGTAAGTTAGGACTGGGCGGGGAGTGCAGCACCAAGGAGCGGGGAGCGAAGGACCCGGGAGGGAAGCCGGCAGTGAAAAGACTTCACCGCCGGCTTTCCCGTTCTGTGCTGCGCTTTCCCGCCGGTTATTTCAAATGAACAGCTGAGGTATCAGGTGATGCTGATCAGCTGTTCATTTGAAGTAGCCGCGGTGCCCTCAGAGGGTTCATGTGAGTTCATGCTTGACTGCATTGCATGAACTCACATGAACTTTCCCACGGCCGCACAGGTCAGCCTCACCTCCCAGACGATCAGCCCGTCATGATTGGTGTGTGTGGGTGTCTGTGCGTGTGTCTGCGAGTGTGTGCGGGGTGTCTGTGCGATGTCTGCGGGTGTGTGCGATGTCTGCGGGTGTGTGCAGTGTCTGTGCAATGTGTGCGGTGTCTGCGGTGTCTGTGCGATGTCTGCGAGTGTGTGCGGTATCTGTGCGATGTCTGCGAGTGTGTGCGGTGTCTGTGCGATGTCTGCGGGTGTGTGCGGTGTCTGTGCGATGTCTGCGGGTGTGTGCGGTGTCTGTGCAATGTCTGCGGGTGTGTGCGTGCAGGCAGACATAGGCCGATGTGACACTACTACTCCCATCGCCCTATGTCTGTCCCCCGTCCACTCGTGCCAGCAGGATCAGCTCGATGGGAGCAGTAGTTCCCATCAGCCTGATCCTGCTATTTAAATTGCCCTACTGTGTCCCCAATAAATTTTAAATACATGTCATTGGTGGCCAGTGGTTGCCTACAATAAATTAGTTCATACATTACCTGTCCCCGCCGATCGCCACCTAAAATAAAGTAAAAAATAAAAAACTACACTTATACTCACCTAGACACCTAATTCCCCGAAGCCATCGATCTCCTGTAATAAAATATAAAATAATAAACCACAACCTTATCCTTACCCCTCCGTAGTAGTCCACGAGTGTCCCACGAAGATCTCCAGTTTAGAGCAGCCACATAGAATGTGACCGCTCTGAACCGCTGCCGCCGCTAGAATGATGAGGCCGTAAAGCAGCCCCGTCATTGCATAAGTGGGTTAGCCGGAGTTCAGGCAGCGCTGCTCCGGTTAGCTCCTTTACGGCCCTGCTGTATCGTGAGAAATTCCCACGGAACAGCAGTGCCGTAAAGGAGGTCTCCGGAGCTGCGCTGCCTGAATGCACTCCGGTGACCTCAGTTAGTGGCTCCCGCTGCCGGGAGCGGACGTGTTCCCGGCAGCGTGAGCTTACAGCAGCCATGCACAGCTGTCACCATCTCCAGATGTGACAGCTGTGCATGGGAGATCAGAGCAGGAACGTGGACAGGTAACTATTTTTTTTTAGTAAACTAAGAATTAAATAAAATTGTGTGTTTTATTTCAAATAAATTATTTTTTTCTGGGTGTAGTGTGTTTTTTCTTTTTAACACTTTGCAGGTTAGTAATGGGGATGTCTTAAAGACGCCCATCATTACTAACCTGGGCTTCATGGCAGCTGGCGCTGACATGAACCCCAACCCTATTACCCCCCGCCACCGCACCAGGGCAGCGTGGAAGAGCGAGGCTAAGTGCCAGAGTTGGCGCATCCTATGGATGCGCCATTTCTGGGGCGGCTGACGGCTGGTGTTTCTAGCCTGGGAGGGGGCCAATATTCATGGCACCCTTCCTGGGCTATTAATATCAGCCCCCAGCTGTCTGCCTAGCCTTTGCTAGCTATTAAATAGGGGGTACCCCACGTCATTTTTTGGGGGGGTCCCCCATTTTAATAGCTAGTAAAGGCTAGGTATTCAGCTGGGGGCTGATATTAGTAGTCTGGGAAGCTCCGTGGGTATTACCCACTTCCCAGGCTTCAAACATCTGCCCCAGCCGTCTGCTTAACCTCCGCTAGAGCCTAAAATTATGGGGGATCCCACGCCAATTTTTTTTTAAATAAATCCTTTATTTTACCACTAAATGACATTTGAGGAGTTAATAAAGATGCAGTCCCTAAATTATTATTTATTTTTTAATTAATTTTTCCCAAAAATTTTGACGTGGGCTTTGCCATATTTTTGTATGCCAGCCAGGTACAGCATCCAGCTTCTATGAACGCGCCATTTTCCGGGGTGGCTGCAGACTGCAATTTGCACCACCGGGGGGGGCAGAAAGCTTGGGCCTACCTGGCTGGACACACAAATAGGGAGAAGCCCCACGTATTTTTTTTTTAATTATTTCATGAAATTCATGAAATAATAAAGAAAAAAAGGGCTTCCCTATATTGTTGTGTCCAACCAGGTACAAATAGGCAGCTGGTGGTTGGGGGCAGCCCGTTCCTGCCTGCTGTACCTGGCTGGACACAAATATAGTGTGAAGCCCCACGTCAATTTTTTTTAAATTATTTCAGGAAATTCATGAAATAATTAAAAAAAATTGATGTGGGGCTTCGCCCTATATTTGTGTCCAGCCAGGTACAGCAGGCAGGAACGGGCTACCGCCAACCACCAGCTGCCTATTTGTACCTGGCCGGACACAACAATATAGGGAAGCCCTTTTTTTAAAAAATTATTTCATGAAATAATTAAAAAAAAATTGACGTGGGGCTTCGCACTATATTTGTGTCCAGCCAGGTACAGCAGGCAGGAACGGGCTGCCCCCAACCACCAGCTGCCTATTTGTACCTGGTTGGACACAACAATATAGGGAAGCCCTTTTTTTCTTAATTATTTCATGAATTTCATGAAATAATAAAAAAAAAAAATACGTGGGGCTTCGCCCTATTTTTGTGTCCAGTCAGGTACAACTAGGCAGCTGGGGGCTGGAATCCGCAGCGCAGGGAGGCCCAAACTTTCTGGGCCCCACCCGCTGCAAATTGCAGTCCGCAGCCGCCCCGGAAAATGGCGCGTTCATAGAAGTGCCATCTTCTGGCGCTGTACCCAACTCATCCAGGGCCCTGGTGCGGTGGCTCACTGGGTAATAAAGGGGTTAAGGCCAGCTTGGCATTATCAGCTGGCCCTAAGCCCGAAATTCATGGGGTCACGCCAATATTAGACATGACCACCATGAATTTCTAGTAAAGTATTTAAAAAAAACGCAACACCCAGAAAAAAGTCCTTTAATTGAAATAAACACACAATTCTTTATTGTTCTAAATTAAACTATACTTACCATCACGCCCATTCCAGCTGAAGCCAACGATCTCCTGCAATAAAAGAAAAATAATAAAGCAACCTCATCCTTACCTTTCCATGGTTCACACGACAGCTTCAGCTCTGCTACATCGAGATGATAGGCTGGACCGCAGCAGAACGCTGCCATCCAGCCTGTCATCCCGCACACACTGAGAAGCGCAGGCATGCTTGCGCTCCTCAGTGTCTCTCTGTGACGACATAAAGATGAGCCGAGGTCATGTCCAATGAACTCGGCTCACCTCATGCACGTCACTGACAGCGTGGGAAAATTCTCCTGCACTCAGCGCTTCAGCGTGAGAATTTTCCCACGCTGTCAGTGACATGAATGAGGTGAGGTCATGTCCAATGAACTCAGCTCACCTCATGCACGTCACTGACAGCGTGGGAAAATTCTCACACTGAAGCGCTGAGTGCAGGAGAATTCTCCCACGCTGTCAGTGACGTGCATGAGGTGAGCTGAGTTCATTGGACATGAACTCGGCTCATCTGGATGCCGTCACAGAGAGACACTGAGGAGCGCAAGCATGCCTGCGCTTCTCAGTGTCTGCGGGATGACAGGCTGGATGGCAGCGTTCTGCTGCGGTCCAGCCTGTCATCTCGATGTAGCAGAGCTGAAGCTGTCCTGGGTACCATGGAAAGGTAAGGATGAGGTTGCTTTATTATTTTTCTTTTATTGCAGGAGATCGTTGGCTTCAGCTGGAATGGGCGTGATGGTAAGTAGAGTTTAATTTAGAACAATAAAGAATTATGTGTTTATTTCAATTAAAGGACTTTATTCTGGGTGTTTGTGTTTTTTTTTTTAACTTTGACTATGGTGTTAGTAATGGGGGTGTCTTATAGACGCCTCTCCATTACTAACCTGGGCTTGATGTCAGCTGGCATTATAAGCTGACATCAACCCCAGCCCTATTACCCCACTGCCACCGCTACAGGGCAGTGGGAAGAGCGAGGCTAAGTGCCAGAATTGGCGCATCCTATGGATGCGCCATTTCTGGGGCGGCTGACGGCTGGTGTTTCTAGCCTGGGAGGGGGCCAATATTCATGGCACCCTTCCTGGGCTATTAATATCAGCCCCCAGCTGTCTGCCTAGCCTTTGCTAGCTATTAAATTAAGGGGGACCCCACGTCATTTTTTTGAGGGGGTCCCCCATTTTAATAGCTAGTAAAGGCTAGGTATTCAGCTGGGGGCTGATATTAGTAGCCTGGGAAGCTCCGTGGGTATTACCCCCTTCCCAGGCTTCAAACATCTGCCCCAGCCGTCTGCTTAACCTCCGCTAGAGACTAAAATTAAGGGGAACCCCACGCCAATTTTTTTTTAAATAAATCCTTTATTTTAACACTAAATGACAAGTACAGTAATCAACACTGTCACTGTACTTCATATATATGTGACTGACATGTTTCTATCTATCTAATCTATGTATGATTCTCTATTCCTTCTATTCTAAATTGTCGGGTACAGATGCTGAATTGCCGGCCGGCTTTTTTAAAGAGACGGTGCATGAAAACACTATTATATTTTTAAATAAATCCTTTACACTAAATGACAAGTACAGTAAGCAACACTGTCATTGTACTTCATATATATGTGATTGACATGTTTCTATCTATCTAATCTATGTGTGAAGCTCTATTCTGTCTGTTATAAATTGTCGGGTACCGCTGCTGAATTGCCGGCCAGCTTTTTTAAAGAGACAGTGCATGAAAACACAATTATTTTTTTAAATAAATCCTTTACACTAAATGACAAGTACACTAAGCAACACTGTCACTGTACTTCATATATATGTGACTGACATGTTTCTATCTATCTAATCTATGTGTGAAGCTCTATTCTTTCTGTTGTAAATTGTCGGGTACCGGTGTATGCCGCTGATGAATTGCCGGCTTTTCGCGTAATACATTCTACATTATTCTTAGTTGTTTTACTTCATGTAGAATTAACCTACAAGGAAAGAAAGGGTTTATTTTCATTCCGATATTTGTGTCCCATTGACTTGCATTGGTTTCCGGTATCGGAATCGGCGATATCCGATACTTTTTGGGTATCGGTCCGATCCAATCCGATACGATATTTCCTGATATCGGAAGGTATCGCTCAACACTAGTCCCTACACTAAATACAAAAAGTAAAACCACAATAAGAAGAATTAAAATTCCCACATTTTTGCACTTTTTTATTCCAGGGTGCAGCCAGGCCCATCAGTGCTGGCATTGTAAACTGGAGTGTCTGTTCCCATGGGGTGCACTTGGATAGTACCGGGCAGCCAGCCTAATCTAATAGTATGGGTGTAACTAATAGGCTGTAAGCCGGATACTGTGCCTACCCAAGTGTGAACAGCACCCTATACAAACCTTTTTGGGTGCAATTCAAAAAGGGCAGACACACCACTTCGAGCTTGCTTAGAGTCCCACTGGTAAACATACCAATATGCCATGAGCATATTAGTGGGAAATCCCCTATAAACCCCAAGATCAAAGCTACTCAGTTGAGATGTGTTGACTATTTTGAGGTAGAATTGAAGAGAAAATGACCTAAAGACATAAGGATAATTGATTTACAGTGAAAGGTGCTGTCATTTATATCCATTCAAAGGTCCAACCAGACATGTACTGCATGTATATTCTGACAGATTCATTCTGAAAACTAAAATCCAAGATCTAAAATTGAAACAAAGTATCAATTTGTTCAAATGGGTTTCATAAGTTGTTCTCATTGCAATTCATAATTTTTTAATTAATTACATCGAGATTTCAGGTGTAATTCCTACATTTTATGCACTTTCACGCACCATAGAAAAGCTTACAATGAACAAGGCTCCATAAGGATTAGTCACTAGACAGCAACGTTCCACCTGTTAATGTTAGCCGGTACAGCAGCTGTGATCTTTTCCTAAACAGTCAAGCATTATTTTAATTAGATGAGCAATAAGCAGCTGGAATCCACTAAAGTCTGCTCTAGCTGTATTACTAGTCAAGTGCAATACTACAATAATAAAACACTCTATTTTAAAGAAATTTCACATTTTGCATGGTGGCGACCAACAACAGAAAGTCAAAGTTAAAGGGGATGTTCACCTATTGCCAGGATAGGTAATAACTTGCCGATTATGAAAGTCATATACGAGCTTCCATGTCCGTATGTTGACATATATCTTTTCCATATCCATGGGTGCCACTCTTGGTAAATTTTTTGCAGATTGGAGGAAAATGGCAAAACCACAAATCTCATTAAAAAAAATTACTTCTTTACTGATTTTCCTAATGGAAAAGAAAAAAGATTAAAATCCACATGCCATGTTCTGAAAATTCACTGTCGCGTTTCTGGCGTCTCTGCCGGTGTGAATAAGAGCGCTGAGACCCCAGAAATGTGTCAGTACATTTTCACACCATGCCATGTGGATTTTAATCTTTTTTCTATTGCTTATGGAAAATCAATAAAGAAGTAACGTTTTTTAATGAGATTTGCGGATGTGCAATTTTCCTTCAGTTTGCAAAAACTTGCTGATGACTGGTGGGCCGACCATTGGGACCCTGACCAATCGTGAGAACAGTGGGATTTTTAATCACCATTTGTATGGAGTGGATGTGCGCATGCTCGACCTGTGCTCCATTAATTCCCTATGGGACTGACAAGGGCTGCGCTCGGCATTTTCCATCAGCTCCATAGAGAATGAAAATAGGAGCAACATCTGACCCATTGCACCATTTTGTAACAATGAAAAAGGTCCTAGTTCAGGGTTAAAATAACCCGTTTTGGCAATCAATGGAGGTCTGAGCAGTCAGACACCTGCCGAGGGAGCTATCGCCTATTGTGCAGGTAGGTATGAACTTGTTTTCACTAGACCCCCTTTAATATATGCAGTTTTAGTTAAGTTTAAGACATGCTCTGATTTACATTCATGGAGGATGCGGATAAGGAGGTTTTTCCAATTCCAAATAAGTCACTAGGAGAAACTACAGTAAAATTTGTCTGCATAACCAAAGATTGAAGGCCCGATTCATCATTTGCATTTTCTTTTTAAGTTACTTTTCGTATTTGCTAACAAATAAAGTAGAACTCTACAACGCTAAGTATGCGAACATGAAATATCTGAAATCTGAATTGCATTGCTGCTCTAGAAAAAAGAAATAACTGAGAAATCTTAGCGCATAAACTGGCCAATTCATGTGTACCCGGCAGCCATGGTGAAACGTTTCTTGCTACCAGGAACCTACCTGATGTGTATCCTCTCTTAGAGACTAAAGGCTGCATGTGTATGGGAAGGTAAGATCCTACTGTAATTAAAACCGCCTGAGGGCTAGGGGCGGAGTGCTCAGTGATGGTCAGTTTTTTTATGTTTGTATACATAGGCTTTCTGACTGAGCACTCCACCCCTAAGCCTCAGGCGGTTTTAATTACAGCAGGATCTTACCTTCCCATATACATATAGACTTTAGTCTCTAAGAGAGGAAACACATTGGTAGGTTCCTGGTAACGAGAAACGTCTCACCGTGGCTACCGGGTGCACATGAATTGGGCAATTTCTGCGTTAAGATTTCTCAGTTATTTCTATTATCTAGAGCAGTATTGCTATTCAAATTTCATATATTTGATGTTTGCATACTTAGCGTTACAGAGTTACAGACTTTATTTGTTAGTTATATATGGAGGTGGCTACTCTTAGTAAGCACCTGTTCATACCTGTTATCTGTTTTGGAAGTGACAGTCAGTTTTTGATACTTTTCTTATTTGGTCTTGTTTTATTCATTGACTTTTTTGTACTCTATTCTTCAAAATAGTGCATGTAGTTCATGAATTTTGCACAAAATAAAAATTCTCTTCATTTTGTTGTTTTTACAGTTTTTGCTCTTTTTTTTGTGAAAAAAATACCATGTTCCACTAAAAGTTGTAAAATTTGGGCAAAAAATATAGACGTGCATCAAATCAAAATAAAGGAGGTAAAGTGGAGTACATTTATGCAAAATGGAGTACATTTATGCAAAAATGTTCTTACTTTTTAAAAAGTGGAGGAATAAGCTGAAAACATCCAGAAACCCCAAACCCCGGCAACAATGGTGGACAAAATAACAAAACAAATCAGGAGAACACATATAAAATAGACTTTAACCCCTTTACCCTCGAGGGTGGTTTGCTTGTTAATGACCGGGACAATTTTTACAATTCTGACAACTGTCACTTTATGAGGTAATAACTCAGGAACGCTTCAACTGCTCCCACTGGTTCTGAGACTGTTTTTTCGTGGCATATTGTACTTCATGATAGTGGCAAAATCTCTTCGATATGACTTGCATTTATTTGTGAAAAAATGGAAATTTGGTGAAAATTTTGCAATTTTCAAATTTTTAATTTTTATGCCCTTAAATCAGAGAGATATGTCACACAAAATAGTTAATATATAACATTTCCAACATGTCTACTTTACATCAGCACAATTTTGGAACCCAAACTTTTTTTTTTAGGAAGTTATAAGGGTTAAAAATTGACCAGCGATTTCTCATTTTTCCAACAAAATTTATAAAACTATTTTTTTAGGGACCACATCACATTTGAAGTCACTTTGAGGGGCCTTTATGAAAGAAAATTCCCAAAAGTGACACCATTCTAAAAACTGCACCCCTCAAGGTGCTCAGAAACACATTCAAGAAGTTTATTAACCCTTCAGGTGCTTCACAGGAATTTTTGGAATGTGGAAGAAAAAAATTAACATTTAACTTTTTTCACACAAATGTTACTTTAGACCCCAATTTTTTTATTTTCTCAAAAGTATAAGGAAAAAATGAACCGCAAACTTTGTTGTGCAATTCCTCCTGAGCATGCCGATACCCCATATGTGGGGGAAAACCACTGTTTGGGCGCACGGCAGGGTTTGGAAGGGAAGGAGCGCCATTTGACTTTTTGAATGTAAAATTTGCACAGTGGAAACCCCCCACAAGTGACACCACTTTGGAAACTAGACTCCTCAAGGAGCTTCTCTAGATGTGTGGTGAGCACCTTAAACACACAGGCGCTTTACAGAAGTTTATAACATTGAGCCGTAAAAATAAAATGTTTAAATTTTTCCAACAAAAATGTTTTTCAGCCTCCAATTTTGCATTTTCATAAGCACAAGTGCTCGCTACTTGAGTTTGCATCGGATACTCGGGTATGCACCACGTATTGCGGGTGCTCAAGAGACATGCTCGAATCCCAGCCCCGCATATTTCACCCAAAAAAAACACGCGGAGATCGCTTGTGCATGGCAGGCAATCCCGCAAGATTTTTTTGGCTGTGTAACAGCTGCAAAACATATGGGGTGGAGACTCGAGCATGTCACACGAGCATCCGCGATACTCGGTGCATACCCGAGCACCCGATGCAAATTCAAGTGCAACACTAGTCACCATATCGTCATCATTTTTTTTCTTTACTTTTGAAAAAATACCAACCCTAATACAACCCCAACCCTAGCACAACCCCAAACCTAACCTTACCTTAACCCTAGCAAACCCTAGCAAAACCCTAACCCAACCCTAACCCTAACCCTTGCCCAACCCTAGTCCAACCCTAACACTAGTCCAACCCTAACCCTAGCCCAACCCTAACCCTAGCACAACCCTAACCCTAGAGTTTATTTTCTACGGCGTTCCTCAAGCGGTATAAGTGATTAGAAGACTTTATCCTTCAGGTTGGTGCGATTACAGCGATACCAGATTCATATAGATTTTTTATGACTGACAGCTGTCACACACTAAAACACGCTTTTTTTTGCATCGCCATATTTTAAGAGCTATAATTTTTCCATATTTCGGCCGACAGTCATGTGATGGCTTGTTTTTTGTGGGACAAGTTGACGTTTTTATTGGTACCATTTTCGGGCATGTGACATTTTTTGATTGCTTTCTATTCCGATTTTTGGGAGGCAGAATAAACAAAAACCAACAATTCCGGAATGGTTTTTTTTATGCCGTTCTGCGTGTGGTAAAATTGATAAGGCAGCTTTATTCTTCGGGTCAGTATGTTTACAGCGGTACCACATTTATATAGTTTTTTTATGTTTTGGCGCTTTTACACAATAAAAACTATTTTATAGAAAAAATATTTTTTTTGTATCGCTTTACTCTGAGAGCTATAACTTTTTTATTTTTTGGCTGATGGAGCTGTATGGCGGCTTGTTTTCTGCGGGACAAGATGACGTTGTCAGCGGTAACATTTTTATTTGTGACACTTGCAGCCGCGGCGACAGTAAAAGAAATGCCGAGCATGCCAAAAATACTCGGCAAGCACCCAACTGCCCCATCCTTCTCTTCCTCCACCTCTGCCATCAGGGGTGAGTCTGATGGCCCCATACACATTAGATGGTTGCCTTGTCCTGTTGAAATTGGCAGGTTCAGCAAACATTTATCTAATGTGTATGGCAAGCTCAAATCTGTATGGAATGGATTAAATCTTTATTTTACGATTGATTTGTTGACTACCGAATAAAAAAAGGTCACTTTGGTAGCCCAATATGGCTGATGTCCTTGTGGCAACATTACATGTCAAAATCAGGCCTGTCAACAAGTTTGTGTAAGTTCTCCTGGTAACAGCATATGAGAGGAACTAACAGCCTTTCCAATGGATTGAGGAACAGGACAGGTGGTTGGATTAGGTAGTCAGAAGGTCAAGTGAAAAAGAAAATAAATGGGAATTAAAGGGTCCAGCAGTACTGATGAGATATATAGAAACATATAAAGCTGGAATATCTACTGCTGGACCACTTCAAACCTGCTTTTCTACATTCGCGTGCACAGAAAGCTTCAGACACGGTGATTGTCACACTTCTGTCTTACTACATAGGACTGCCCAGATGGAGCAGTTTAACATGTCACATCACCCCCTGCTGTGATAAACCATTTCAGAAGCAGCTTGGCGTTTACACACAAGACAGATTGAACTAAACCTAGGGCAGTACCACCCCAACGGCCAGCCACCAGCACAATGAGCTGTCAAATGCTGCAGACACTTGAGACATAGTACCATTTACTTTCTTATTAGTTTAAGGAGGCAGTTCTTTGTACATAATTTGCTGTAGGTGTCAAAGATTTTTATTGTTTGCAGTCCAAGCCACAAGCCAAAAGAATAAGGTTAATTTCCATTCACATAAACTTAATAGAGCAATGGAAAAGTCGCTGAATGATGAATGGCTATGAACATTATTATTTCTATTATTATAAACTTTAATCTAATGTGTATGGGGGCCTCTAGACATCTGAGAGTCACAGTGTCTGATTTTTTGAGGGTCAAAACACCATAATGGTTAAAGTGTGACTGTCACTATATAAAAGTTTTTATGTATGACAGGCGCTGCACAGTGCTGCTGATTGGTGAGAGTCGGGTCTTGAGCTTGAGACCCCCACTGATCAGTCAAAATACAGCTTTAAAGTCAGCAGCTCCTACAAGAGCTGCGCACAGAGCTGTCTAAAGGCTCAATAGTAAGTTCATGGGTCCGTACACCGCTCTGTGAGAGTGAATTTATGGACCCATAGACTTACTATTGAACTCATACACTGCTCTGAGAGTGTATCTCATGCATGTGACAGAGTGGTGGACTGTACTATTGTGTTCCTACCCCTGAAGACACAAACCACTCTATGCTGTATATTAAATGTGAATAGTGTCATGCAGTTTTAGATATATTTTGTCATGTATAGTGTAGAACAGGTATTGGTTAAGATTTAGGACATAAAGTATTGACTATAGGGTAAGATAGACTCTGGTAAGTGCGTCACCCTGGCCTGGATGTCACAAAATGTAATAAAGCTGTGTCTGAGAGCAAGGGGGAGGTTCTCTAGTCAGAGGAACATTAGCATGCAGTACCTCCTGTCTCAGGCCAGTAGGGGGAGCAGGCTGCCCCTATAAAAGCTGGTGCTGGGGGCAGGGTTAGAGAGAACTGGATGACCTGTCTCAGTACTGAGACGTGTCCCGGAGCAGAGCAGGGACAGAAAGTTGTATTGCACCTAAGAGGAAGTGTGGCAGGAGGAGAGCCACAAGCCAGAGACAAGAGGCGAAGTGAGCCTGTCTTGGCAGATAAAGGACTTAATTTACCAGACTTTGGTGTCTGAGGCTGGGAGGATTCCACATCCTACAGCAGATAACCAGTCCGCAGGGGACTGTATATTCCTTGGCCTAAGAAGCCTGGAGGCTCTGCCACAACAGAAGGGGCCAGCACAGCCGTACCAGGCTGGGAGCAGAAAGGAACCCACGTCGCAGGCCATACAGGCGAGAATACACGGAGAGCTCGGAATCGTGGGCTGTTACCCTATAAGGAGGAGATAGCCAGAATGAGCACAGAAAGCACGGTAGGCCTACACCCTCACCCTGACCAGGGCTAATTTCCCCATTGCTCTCAGACATCCAGGTCCCCTCCTAGCCGGGACTGTTTATGGGTCAGTTTACCTGTTTTAGTAAAGACGCTGGACTGCAACCTGTTGTCTGTGTGCTCCTTCGCGCCTCCAGCACTACCGGTACTGGGACTCTAACCACCATCACTCCGACCATCCATAATACTGCCCTGGGGCCATACTCTTCCGGTGGGGAGTCACACTACCCTAGCTGCACCCTTCATCAGCCCCAGCGGTCTGCATGCAGCGGCGGTTCCTAATAACCGCAATCCACGGGTGGCGTAGTCGGACATAATCTTCAGCGCATAACGGACTACCACTGGCCTGACCACCCTGAGCCACAGAACCGGGTTGCCACTACTACTCCCATCGTTCCCCTACTGCCCGGATCCGAGTGCCCCACGGCCCAGGGGGCGAGTCAGCTTTGGCGTAGTCGGCAGGATTTCGTGCCCGCAACCACCGGGTACTGCGTGCCTGAAAGAGACTTTTGTACTTACCTGTGGTGAAGTTTCCCGCCGTCCGGAGTCGTTTCGCGCCATCGGACGCCATCTTGGGTCATTTCCCGCCATCTTCTGCGTCTTCCCGCCATCCGCCGCCGCTTCCCGCCATCGGACGCCATCTTTGGGACGCCGCACGGGAAGAAGAGGGGCGTGGACGCCGAAAGCGCGCGAGATCCGAAGCTCCGCCCCACGCACTGACGCTGCGCAAGGTCCTGCAAGGGAGGAAGAGCGACGCTGACGTCATCGGAGTGCGACGCCAGGTCCTCTACCCCGACGATTGACTGCGGAGCCGCGGCCTACGGAAGAAGAGCATCGCAAGGTAGGCCACGGTCCACTAGGGAGGTAGAAAGATGTCGCATACAGAGGCACCCACTACCACCAACGCAGCTGCAGCAGCGGTGATGCCATTTTCCCTGCCCTACATCCCTGGAGCGGCCTGGCTGCCCAAGTACTCAGGGGAGCCCCATGCCCTAACTAACTTTAAGGAAAGGCTGTACAGTTTGTTCCAAGTCTACCCCCTGACAGAGGAACAGAAGGTCAGCATATTAACAGGGCAGTTAACTGGTGCAGCCCAAAGGGAGGTAAAATCATGGCCCACTGAGGAGAAAAGGACCGTGAAGGGTATTCTGGCCCGGCTGCGGGGTGCCTTTGACACACGTACCTCCGCTGAAATTAAAATGAGGTTCTATGGATGTAAGCAGCGGGCACAGGACAGCATCAGAGACTATGCCCTAAATTTGCAGGAAGCCTTGAGGGCCATCCAACAAGCTGACCCTGGCAGCGTGCAGGAAACGGATAAACTAATAACAAAACAGTTCATAGAAGGTCTGCTGTCTAGCGCCCACAGGACCCAGCTGCGCCTCATGTTCTTTCAGAACCCTGATCTGACCTTTGCCCAATTCAAGGACAGGGCCATAAGGGTGCTCCGTGAATCCGTAACAAGTGGCGCTATAAACCCCCGGTGCCCTGCACTCACCTACCACCAGGAGGCGGCGCCCTCCTCTATGGACTCCGTGGGGGCTGATGCACAGGCCCTGAACCAAGCCCCGTCGAAAGATCTGCACCACCAAGTCCAGGAGCTGACCAGGAGCGTCGCGGCATTGACCAGGACCGTCCAGGCATTGCAAGTGGACCCGTCAAGACCCATCGAGTTGGCTTCAAGTCCGGTGGATGTCCCGTGGCGTCGACAGAGGAGGATCCCGTCATTCCGAGGGAGGCCCACAGACCACTACGCAGAGGATGGACAGCCCATTTGCCGCCGATGCAACCAGCCCGGACACATTTCCAGGTACTGTAATTTAAACGGGTCCAACCTGGGGCAGAGGGCCAACCCCCAGGCATAAGATCACCAGGCCCTTACAATTGCCGTAATAAGTACGTTGGGGGGCGCCCGGTTTTACCCGTGGTGCTGGACGGTATCCCCATGAGCGCCTTGCTGGATACTGGGTCGCAAGTAATCACTATCCCTTATGTACTTTTTAAGCAGTACTGGACTGATGCTGATATCACACGGTATCCAGACAGTAACTTGAGCATCATCGCCCGTGCCGCAGATGGGGTTCAAGGAGATGACCATTAAGATTGGTAAAGTTGAACTGTCGGCACAGGGAGTAATTATTGTGGACATTGACCGTCGTGAACGTCACCCTAAAATAACTATGGGTACTAACGTGATTGAAAATTGTCTTTCAGAAGTAATTGTAATTCTACAACAGGTGGCGGTGAATGCTAGTTCCAGCCAACAGAGAGTCCTCAACAAGGAGATAAAAGCCCTGATGAGACGGCAGCAGGTAGAACTGTCTGGTGGTGAGATCGGTAGCGTAAGACTGAGTGACCCATTCCCCATTTCCATGCCTCCCAAAAGTGAAATGATGATCTGGTGTCGGACTGCAATCGGGTTGAGAGGTAGAGACTACCAAGCCATGGTAGAACCCGTGTACTCAGACAGCAGGCCCACCATTTTGACAGCCCGGGGGGTGGTTGATGTCCGTCATGGGAGGGTGCCCGTCCGCATCCTCAACATTGGGGAGAGGGAAGTACACTTACCCAGGTACGCTACACTCGCCAAACTGTTTGCTGTCAAACACAAAGCTATCAGGGCCGTGGAACCGTTGCCTCCATCTCCACAGGCGGAGGGTAATGGCTCCCAGAAACAAAAGGAGGACTGGTGCCAGAAACTCCACGTGGGTGCTGACTCCACTCCCTCGCACCAAAAACAAGGAGTCTACCGGGTGGTCCAGGAGTACGAGAGAATTTTTAGTAAGCACCCGCTAGACTTCGGCAGAGTAAAGGGGATAGAACACCACATCCCCACAGTGAGCCACCCACCGATAAAAGAAAGACACAGACCTGTACCCCCTGCACATTATCAGAATGCAAAGGGCATGCTAAAAGAAATGAAAGAAGCTGGGGTCATTAGAGAGAGCTGTAGCCCCTGGGCAGCCCCCCTGGTTCTGGTAAAAAAGAAAGATGGCACCATGAGAATGTGCGTGGACTATAGACAAATCAACCGTATCACCCACAAAGACGCATATCCGCTGCCTAGAATAGAGGAGTCTTTAGCCGCACTAAAATCAGCTAACTTCTTTTCTACTTTGGACCTTACTAGCGGGTACTGGCAGGTTCCTGTGGCAGAGGCTGACAAGGAGAAGACCGCCTTCACCACCCCGATGGGACTGAGTGAGTTCAACTGTATGCCCTTCAGGCTCTGCAACGCACCAGGGACCTTCCAGAGGCTGATGGCATGCTGTCTAGGGCACCGAAACTTCGAGACGGTCCTCCTTTACCTGGACGACGTGATCGTCTATTCAAAGACTTACGAGGACCATCTAAAGCACCTGGCCGAGGTGTTCGAAGCCCTGGCAGGCTACGGCCTGAAGGTGAAACCATCGAAGTGTCACCTGCTGAAACCAAAGGTCCAGTACCTAGGGCACGTGGTAATCGCGGAAGGAGTGGCCCCCGACCCTGACAAGGTCACGGCAATCAAGATCTGGGAAAGCCCCTCGAACATCAAAGAGGTGAGACAGTTTCTCGGATTGGTAGGCTACTACCGAAGGTTCATCCCCGGGTTCACTAGGATGGCAGCTCCTATGCAGGACCTCCTAATTGGACAGTCTAAGTCCAGGAGCCAAAAGCCGCCCTTCAAGTGGGATAAACCGGAAGAGGAGTCCTTCCGCCAGTTGAAGATGGCCCTCACGGGGGATGAGATCCTGGCCTACCCCGATTATGGTCAGCCTTTTATTCTCCACACGGACGCCAGTAATGTGGGACTGGGAGCTCTACTGTCCCAAAACCAACAGGGCAGAGAAAGGGTGATCGCGTACGCCAGCCGGAAGCTGAGGCCCACCGAGAGGAACCCGGAGAATTACAGCTCCTTCAAGCTAGAATTCTTGGCGGTGGTGTGGGCCGTGACAGAACGCTTCAAGCATTACCTGGCCTCTGCAAAGTTCACCGTGTACACGGACAACAACCCGTTGACACACCTGGACAATGCAAGACTGGGTGCCCTAGAACAGCGGTGGATGGCCCGTCTCTCCAACTATGACTTCGTGATCAAGTACCGGGCCGGCAAAACCAATGCCAACGCTGACACCCTATCGAGGATGCCTCACTTACCTGAAGGTGACGAAGACCCAGAAGAGCTGGAGGAGGTAGAACTCCCCACGTTTCACCGGTATGGAGCCGCTCAATACTCCCACCGCGTGAAGGAGGAGGATCTAACAACCGTGATGATCAATCCCCTACCTGTACACCCAGCTGGTAGCTGTACCCCTAACGCTAGTGGGGAAAGCCAAGTCGGTCCACCACCAGACAGTGGGTTAAGGAGATCAACCAGGAGCACAAAGGGGCAGATACCCGCTCGCTGGAAAATATAGAGCACGCTAAAATTGTAAATAACCCTGTTTCCAAATGTTGAATTGTTTGCCAAGTTACCTGCGTGATTAGTAATTGTGTGTTTCAGTTCCTTACAGTTGCCGTACAGACTCGAAGGTTATGGACTTTTTATAACCGGAATCTTGTATGGACTGCGTTCGGAGCCTAACCAAGGAATGAACTAAGACTGTGAAGGACTTGGGGTAGGACAGACCCCCACCTGGTTAAGGCTCCCTTTTGTATTGGTGATATGGACACCCGGTCACAGACCACACTGTGACCTTAAGAACTCAATCTGTGCGTCACGTTCCTGATAATGTTTTATAGTCGTGTATATTGTCTTTGTTTGCTGTTTAGTCCCGGAGTACTAAATTTCACTAGGGGGGAATGTGTCACCCTGGCCTGGATGCCACAAAATGTAATAAAGCTGTGTCTGAGAGCAAGGGGGAGGTTCTCTAGTCAGGGGAACATTAGCATGCAGTACCTCCTGTCTCAGGCCAGTAGGGGGAGCAGGCTGCCCCTATAAAAGCTGGTGCTGGGGGCAGGGTTAGAGAGAACTGGATGACCTGTCTCAGTACTGAGACGTGTCCCGGAGCAGAGCAGGGACAGAAAGTTGTATTGCACCTAAGAGGAAGTGTGGCAGGAGGAGAGCCACAAGCCAGAGACAAGAGGCGAAGTGAGCCTGTCTTGGCAGATAAAGGACTTAATTTACCAGACTTTGGTGTCTGAGGCTGGGAGGATTCCACATCCTACAGCAGATAACCAGTCCGCAGGGGACTGTATATTCCTTGGCCTAAGAAGCCTGGAGGCTCTGCCACAACAGAAGGGACCAGCACAGCCGTACCAGGCTGGGAGCAGAAAGGAACCCACGTCGCAGGCCATACAGGCGAGAATACACGGAGAGCTCGGAATCGTGGGCTGTTACCCTATAAGGAGGAGATAGCCAGAAGGAGCACAGAAAGCACGGTAGGCCTACACCCTCTCCCTGACCAGGGCCAATTTCCCCATTGCTCTCAGACATCCAGGTCCCCTCCTAGCCGGGACTGTTTATGGGTCAGTTTACCTGTTTTAGCAAAGACCCTGGACTGCAACCTGTTGTCTGTGTGCTCCTTCGCACCTCCAGCACTACCGGTACTGGGACTCTCACCACCATCACTCCCACCATCCATAATACTGCCCTGGGGCCATACTCTTCCCGTGGGGAGTCACACTACCCTAGCTGCACCCTTCATCAGCCCCAGCGGTCTGCATGCAGCGGCAGTTCCTAATAACCGCAATCCACGGGTGGCGTAGTCGGACATAATCTTCAGCGCATAACGGACTACCACTGGCCTGAGCACCCTGAGCCACGGAACCGGGTTGCCACTACTACTCCCATCGTTCCCCTACTGCCCGGATCCGAGTGCCCCACGGCCCAGGGGGCGAGTCATAAGCATTATAAGTATAATATGTTAATGTATGTAAATGTAATGTATAATGTTTGTGAGGAAGATATGTCCTGCCACATGCTGTAGGGACAGACATAGTTAAAAGTTCAGGACTAGCCCATGGTGAGAGGGGACTGCTTCCTGATAGCAAGTCAGATAGGGAAGTACAGTAACCAAGGTCAAGTTCAATTTGCAGTGGGTAAGCAATGGCATCTATCATTTGGGTCAGTGGGAAGCCTTACTGGAATCCCTTGTGGACATTCCTGCAATGTCAGGAGCTCAAGGCTCGTAAAGGTTCTACGAAGAGTGCCTTATCCTCTGGCGTGCCGGGGACGATGCACGTGAAAACGCGTGAAAGGAAGGTTTATGGATCCCAGGTGCACTGTGAGACTAGAGGGGAAATCCGGGCTGACAGGGACAGTAAAGATAGGGATAGTCCAGGAGTAACGGATAATAATGCTGAAGGCGCACTGTATTAAAGAAACAGGAACTAAGGAGTGTTGCGCCACTGCGTGTTACACTCTGATGAACTTTAACTGCCCCTTAAACCCTTGCTTGTTAAAATGAACTGCGTGTCCCCTGAGTTATGTGCAGTGTCTCCTGAAGATGGAGGCCTGGAGAAAGCGGAGGCCTGCAGCCTACAACTGAGTGTGATACACCCCATACCTTACAGCATATTGGGACTGGGACACGATTTTGATGTAAAGTGCCAAGGCGTCATAGAGCAGCATTTGGTCCACTTTACAGCAGGCATCATATTGGAACATAAAGCCAGTACAGCAACGTGCAGCTCATCACTGCTATCTCACTGATAGTCTGGTTACAGCATGTGAACTGAAATCTTCGCTCAGTGAGTTGCTATAGAAACACATGGCATCATAATGACATCATGGGATTTCTGTTTTCATGCTGCCAAATAGATCACTGCTATCGGTCAATTATACAGAGAGAAAAGACAAGGCACAAAAACAAAGAAAAACAAAAGATAAAGGAAACCTGCCACGTCGGATAACGCTATATATGGTTAATGTGCAGGTTAATAGTGTCTGAGCAAGCAATCAGTCAAAGTGATGGGGCATTCTTACAGCTCCGCTGACACACCTTTATGACTGAAATCAGGCGGCTCCTGGGATGAATAAACTTCATTTTCTCCTGGGTGCTGCACTTTCAAGTAGGCGGCCAGGCACCTTTATAACACTATTAACCTGCATGTTACAGCAAAAAAGCAGTGGGTTACCGTTAATAGCGGCAGACCATGTGGCTGGTATGGGGACCTCGTGCCTGGCATCGCACTTTCAACTCTTGGATGCCAATTCAATTGAAAGCAATGATGGAAAAGGAAGCCATTATTTCTCTTTTCCACTATTCTCCCTGCATGTCTGAGCTCTGATGTACCAGCGCAGCGGGCACGGTGACATCACTATATTATACCCACTCTGGAGAGCAGTGCAAAGTGTTCAGAACACATGCTGTGGAGACCAAAGCAAATGGGGAATGAGGAGAGATGAGTATTTTTTTTTTTTTTTAATCAATGGGGGCCATAACAAAGTTTGTAGCTCTATGTGGCCATTATACCGTTTGGAAGGCTATGTGGTGGCCATTAGACTGTTTGGAAAGCTTTATACTGTGTGCAGACTATACAATGTGGAGGGTTGTGTTGGAGCCATCATACTGTGCATAGGGTTGTGTAGGGGCCATCATACTGTGTAGAGGGGGTGTAAGGGCCATTATATTGTATGGAGCACCGTTTTACGGTATGGAGAGTCATTATACTGCATGGTGGGCTGTTTTGGGGCCATCATACTGTGTTGGGGTCCCTTTGGGGGTCTCATACTATGCAGGGTGGGGGGTAATGTAGGGTCATCAAATTGTGAGTATGAAGTATTATGTGTAGGAATTCACTGGGGGTATCATACTGTGTTTGACGGGGACTTTTGTTGGCATCATACTTTATGGGGGCCATGAAAGGGGCTTCAATGGAAGGAAAATTACTTTGCAAGGGCTGCAAACTTCTGAGATATACTCTGCTGTGATCCTGCCTCTACCTTTATCATGGGGGTCTGCTACATCCTGCTGTGCATTAGCATTGTGACCTGGTGTTGGTAAATATGGCTTTTTGTTGTGATGTTTTTGGAATCTTATGTCTTTCTTTGATGAGTTAACCTGCAGATTAATCCTACATCTGCAGGTTAATAATGTTTTACGTTTGAACAAGTTACCTTTAAAGATGTAGTAATAAATGAAATTTGTAAACTAAGACAAATATATAAAGGCTAATATTCTATCCTCCTTTCAACTGTTAGGAAACTTTCTATACTTGAGATTAGCAATTTCTCTTAGAGAAAAATTGCATTTAACATACAGTTAGGTCCATATATATTTGGACAGAGACAACATTTTTCTAATTTTGGTTCTAGACATTACCACAATGAATTTTAATCAAAACAATTCAGATGCAGTTGAAGTTCAGACTTTCAGCTTTCATTTGAGGGTATCCACATTAAAATTGGATGAAGGGTTTAGGAGTTTCAGCTCCTTAACATGTGCCACCCTGTTTTTAAAGGGACCAAAAGTAATTGGACAGATTAAATAATTGTAAATAAAATGTTCATTTCTAGTACTTGGTTGAAAACCCTTTGTTGGCAATGACTGCCTGAAGTCTTGAACTTCTGTTCTCTACTGTTTTCTCTCCATATTGTGCACACATTTTATGCTGCCCCCTCTCCATATCCATTCTGTGACACCTCTTCAGACTATGCCCTCATACTTCTCTTCATTTTGTCCTCTCCAAACTGTAACCCTGCACAGTATAATGGTCACCATACAGTATAGCCACAACAGCCCCCAAATATACACTATGATGTCCACCATAGCCCCCTATGCAGTATGATGTCCAACACAGCCCATTATAAAGTATGGTCACATGCACAAACCTCTATATACAGTATAATGATAATATGATGTCCCCCACAGTCCCTCTTGTAATGTCCGCACAGCCAGCCCCTCATTATGTCCCCACATCCAGCCCCTCATAATATCCCCAAAGCCAGCCCTTCATAATGTCCCCACAGCCAACCCCTCATAATGTCCCCACAGCCAGCCCTTCATAATGCCCCCCACAGCCAGCCCCTTATAATGTCCCCACATCCAGCTGCTCATAATCTCCCCACAGCCAACCCCTCATAATGCCCCCATATCCAAATCTCAATGCCCCCACATCCACACTGTTTTCCTTACTGATCCACAACGTCCCCACTGTCTGCCATCAGCTATAACAACCACGCCATCCACTATTATGAACCACGGCCTATACCACGGCTGTCCCCTCTCAATTGTTTTCCCTTGCACTCTATATCTCCACACTGTCAACTGCCATGCTAGCCTCTTTCCATATTAAAGTCCCCACAGCAAGCCCCATGTAATGTCCCCACAGTTAACCCCTCTTGTAATGTCCCCACTGCCAGCCCCTCATTATGTCCCCACATCCAGTCCCTCATTATGTCCCCGCATCCAGCCCCTCATCATGTCCCCACAGCCAGCCCTTCATAACATCCCCACATCCCACCCATCAAAATGTCCCACACAGCTAGCCCCTCATAATGGTCCCAACAGCTAGCCGATCATAATGTCCCCACAGCCAGCCCCTCATAATGCCCCACAGCCAGCCCTTCATAACGCCCCCACAATTAGCTGATGCGCCCCCTGGGGCCGTGGGGTGCTCGGTAGCCGGGCAGGTCCTTTTCGGGGTAGTCACGGTGGCAGTGACCCGGTCCATGGCCCCAGGCGGTCAAATAACTAAAGAAAAGGGGAATAAAGTTTTGGGGATAATGTTTGTGACGCCACCCGTGTTATGCAGATATATGGGGCCGCCGCTGCGGTGCAGATCCACTGGGGCTGATGGTGACGCAGCAGAGTTGGTTCAGCTCTCCACAGGCAGAGCTAAGCTCCAGGGCAGTGTAGATGATCTGATGCACTGGAACAGGAGACTGGACTCTGCACCCTTCTCTTGCTCCCCTGAGAACACCATTCTAGATGTTTCTATCTTCCTTTTATACTGTTCTGCCTGTTCTCCCCTAAACTACAGCCTCCACCCACCTCCTCCACTTAGTTCCACCCTCCAGTAAGGGACCAGGGACTGTGCTCTCCCTCAGGAGCAATCTCGCCCTTCCCTAATGAAGTGGTGTAGTGTTGGATGTGAGTATTTGGGTCCCGGGTAGTGCTCCCTCCTTACCTGAGAGTGGGGTACCACACCTCTGGCTGAGATGCAGTACCTCTATGGCAACTGGAACCGCAGTGGCGCCACATAGCCCCTCATAACATCCCCATATCCAGCCCCTCATAATTTGCCCACAGCCAGCCCCTCATAATGCCCCCACATCCAGATCTCAATGCCACCACATCCACAATGTTTGCCTTACTGATCCACAACGTCCCCACTGTCTGCCATCAACTATAACTGCCACACCGTCTGCCATTATGAACCACGGCCTATGCCATGGCTGTCCCCTCTCAATTGTTTTCTCTTACACTCTTTATATCTCCACAATGTCACCTGCCATACTAACGTCTCTCCATATTAATGTCCCCACAGCCAGCCCCTTGTAATGTCCCCACCAGTCAAACCCTCTTGTAATGTCCTCTCAACCAGCCCCTCATAATGTCCGCACAGCCAGCCCCTCATTATGTCCCCATAGCCAGCCCCTATTTTGATAGCCCTCATTTATTGGCAAAGCTAAAGGGGTTGTGCTGCCATAAAGTATACATTTATTTAAGCGGAAAATATGTAAATAAATATTTTTGCAATTTACAGTTATAAAAAATTATGCTCCGTTCAAACACTAGCAAGCAAACTTTCATCTTCTGAAATAGGCCCCCTAGGGTTATTCCATCTGTGAGCTTTATCCGTCCATCCCAGTGGCCCATCAGCAGGCCGAGCATGTGCAGTTCCTGTCATCATAAAAAAGCATGTGTGTTTATTTCAAAAAAGTATTTTTGTGTGTGTTTCCTTTTTATTACTGGGTTAGTAATGGGGGTGTCTGATAGACACCTCTCCATTACTAACACCAGGGCTTGATGTCAGCTGTGTTTTTAGACATTTGACAGCTGACATCAACTCCAAGCATGATTACCCCCATTGCGAACTCACCAGGGCATTGGGCCAAGGCGAACCACCAGATTTGGAGCATCTGATTGTGGTCTGGTATTTTAAGGCTGGGAAGGGCCCAATAACCAAGGACCTCCCCAGCCTGATAATATTATGTCTCAGTTGTCTGCTTTACCTTTGCTGGTTACTAAAAATAGAGGGGACCCAAAGTCACACAGACAGCACACGGGGGCACAAGGAGGGCACACGGGTGGTACACGTACGGTACACACACACGGCCAGCAGAAAACCATATGGAAACCAGACCATCTCACACGTACATTTTTTCAAGCGGACGTGTAAGGGGGTCTAACACATATACAATAGCAGCAGCATGAAGGACATTACACAGCAGTACTGAGCAGTGTAGCTGTGAATCCAGAACTGGGGTTAGATAAATTGGTAGAAAAACTGCAGCACAAAACTGTTTCTCTGCCTGTAATAGTGCCTCTCCCTGCTTCTCACTTCTTTACTCTCCTTAGAGTTTAATTGGCTCTGTAACCTGACACCTCACTGTGCAGGCAGTCCGTTTTGTTTACAACTAAACAGATTTGAACTTAGGTCCAGAAATATTTAGACAGTGACACAAGTTTGGGTATTTTAGCTGTCTACCAAAACATATCCAAGATACACAGAGAAGAATCTGGCACTCCAAAATAAAAAAAAATCTGATTGGCCAGCAGCATGTATTCTGGCGCGTGGACCCGATGTGTCTGTGCGCCGCAATATATTTCAACTGGATGTGCGTCCGAGAATGACCGCTGCTCGCTGCTGGTTAGACCTCAAAATAACAGGAGTCTCGCAGAACTGGAAGAATTTTCCAAGGAAGAATGGATGAAAATCCCTCAAAACAATTGAAAGACTCTTGGCTGGCTACAAAAAGCGTTTACAATCTGTGATACTTGCAAAAGGGGGTGCTACTATATACTAATTATGAACAGCATAGCCAGAACAATAAACAGAATTTTGTAAAATAATTCCAAAGTCAAATTAGAAAACAACAAAAAGGCAATGGTACTCACCAGCCAAGATGTCAATAAAAATGCACACCAGGAAGCAGCCGGCCCCCTTTTGTAAGAAGGAGGTAACACGGGTGCAGAATGCTGATGAACAATCACTCTCATCCCCTCTCACTGGAGGAGCGACTGCCTAGCACTAAAACTGAACACAGATGAAACTTGCAATAGGGTGCAATTCACACACTCGCGGCACCGTGCCTAGTCAGCATCCTATTACACGCCCCTACTATTCGATTAGGCAGGATGCCCGGCACCCTATCCGTGCATCGCAGAGGTGCAAAGTCCCCATTCACAAGGTAACCATTAATGGGCCTGGCTGCGCCCTGGCAGATAAAAAAGTGCAAAAATATCATATGAGGTATTAGTTAACATTTTGGCCAAAATACGTAAGCTCACAACCAAAACGTCAAGGGTCCTCACGTGACGCGGTGACGCGAGTGTGTGAATTGCACCCTATTGCAAGTTGCATCTGTGTGCAGTTTTAGTGCTAGGCAGTTACTCCTCCAGTGAGAGGGGATGAGAGTGATTGTTCATCAACATTCTGCACTTGTGTTACCTCCTTCTTACAAAAGGGGGCCGGCTACGTCCTGGTGTGCATTTTTTTTGACATCTTGGCTGGCGAGTACCATTGCCTTTTTTGCTGTTTTCTAATTTGACTTTGGAATTCTTTTAAAAAATTCTGTTTATTGTTCTGGCTATACTGCAAAGTCAAAAGTTTACATACATTTCATTGGTATTTAGTACCATTGCCCTTAAAATGAATGACTTAGGTCAAACGTTTGGGATATCCTTCCACAAACTTCTCACAATAGTTGGTTGGAATTTGGGCCCATTCCTCCGGACAAAACTCGTGTAACTGATTCAGGTTTGTAGGTTGTCTTGCTCGCACCTGCCTTTTCAGCTTTGCCCATAACTTTTCAATAGGATTGAGATCAGGGATTTGTGATGGCCACTCCAAAACATTGACTTTCTTATCCTTAAGCCTCTTTGTTACCATTTTGGCAGTATGCTTCAGGTCATTGTCCATTTGGAAGACCCATTTCCGCCCAAGCTTTAACTTCTTGGCTGATGTCTTGAGATCTTGCTTCAGTATTGCCACATAATCTTCTTTTCTCATGATGCCATCTATTTTGTGAAGTGCACCAGTCCTTTCTGCAGCAAAACAACCCCACAACATGATGCTGCCACAGTTGGGATGGTGTTTTTAGACTTCCAGGCTTCTCCCTCTTTCCTCCATATGTAACAATTGTCATTATGCCCAAAAGGTTCAATTTTAGTTTCATCAGACTACAGGACTTGTCTCCAAAAGTTAAGGTCTATGTTCCTATGTGCATTTGCAAACATTAATGCATTTTTTATGTTTCTTTTGGAGTAACGGCCTTTCAGCCCATGTTGATACAGAACTTGTTTCACTGTGGATATTGACACCATTTTACCAGCTTCCGCCATCATCTTCACAAGGTCTTTTGCTTTTGTCCTTGGTTGATATGCACATGTCGGACCAAAGCACGTTCATCTCTGGGACACAGAACACATCTCCTTCCTTCAGGTATCTTTAAATTGTACCCAAGGATAAGCCAGACTTGTGCAAGTCCACAATTCTCTGCCTGATATCTTGGCTGCTTTGTTTAGACTTTCCCATGATGCAACACAAAGAAGCAGTGTGGTTCAGGTGTGCATTAAAATACATCCACAGGTGTGTCTCTAATTAACTCAGATGTTGCCAAAAAGCTTCCAAACACATGACATAATCATATGGGCAGTCCAGAATTGTTTAAAGGCATAATAATCTTAGTGTATGTAAACTATTGACTTTGCAGTAAGTAATAAAAATGGCTTAAAACATTCTCGCTCTCTCATTATTCTGGCATTTGGCCAATATTAAAAATTATGTTAATCCTAATTGACCTAAAACGTGAAAGGTTTACTCTGATTTCATGTCAGATATTGAGAAAACCATGCATATGTGTCTTTTTATATAGTGTATAGTGTAAAGTATATATAAACTTATGGTTTCAACTCACTCAGGTGCATCGGGAGGCAAACAGGAGGCATGTTGCTTTAAATGTCCATGTCGGTTTATTTTGTCATAAACTCGACAAAAGCAAAAAGAAATACAAACCAGCCTATAGTTCAGGCAAAAACAAAGTAAAGTCCTCAAGGCAAAGTCCCTGGTTAACCATTCCTGTGGGCACACAGGCTGGGTAGCTTCCAGTCCACTAGCTCAGTCGGGAGACCATAACACACAGGAGGCCTTCTCCCTCCAAACACACAGACCATGTGCCAAACAACGGCCCCATTTTATCTCTTAACTATACCCACGGGTGTGGTATGTGGGTTGCAAGACTCGCCCATCTCTCAAACTACCCGTAACCCAGTCCCAGGTGCACCAAACAATCCTCTTAGTGCTTACGTTCACTAGAGCAACACTCCGGGATACATCACAGAGGACAGCCATCTCTGTGATACATACCGCCCATCAACTATGTGTCTATTAGCAACCTTAAATACCTCCCCCCTCTGCCTAAAGCCGTTGGGCTTGGCACCTTCTAGTACCAGATAAGGGATTCTGGAGCATTACCATGTAGCTTCCATGCTCTATGTTCTACATGGAAGTTAAAATCCTGTAGGGCTAAAAACCAGTGGGTGACTCTAGCGTTTTTTCCCTTTTTCTCCCTCATCCATCTAAGTGAGGCATGGTCGGTGTCAGGGAAATATTAATGCCAGGGACCTATTAACAGAATATTAGCCCCTTCTCCCATGCCCTCAGCTGTAGTGTTTGTCCAGAGATGACAATTATACAGTGTCTTACTGCAAATTATCACCACTTGTCAGCACCGAGCTGTCCCATTTTCCTCAGCACAAAAGCCCCAATTAGCACACTCCTGAGAAATAGCTTATGCAAACAAGGCCAGCCAAGGAGTGTTATAACTTCATTAGGAAGCAAGCATCTTGTCTCTAAAAGATGCAGGCGGTAATTAAAACGCAGGCTTGCACTAATTTGTGTGTACCCGTGAGGCTGCTTCCCGAGCCTCAAAGGGAAATTTGCCGACGAACCGAATCCGATATGAAATATGAAATATTATGAGTTCCATACGTCCGTCAGTAACGGGTCCCATATGTGTAGTGACCAAATCAGCCCAGGAATGTTTAGGTAGTTTTCCAGGGCTGTAACCAAAATCAGGGAGCTGTAGCGCAAAAACACCAGAATAGCAGACTGCAGCTATGTGATGTGTGGTCTCTAAATACAGATAAAATCATAATGGAAAAAATGGCGTAGTTTGCAAGCTTCTGCGATCAACGAGCGATGAGTTATCGCAGAAGTTAGCGTTTTTAATAAAAATGTACAGGCTGGAAACCGGCCTACATGATGTCACCACAAGGGGCGTGTGGCCAGATCTCCCCTTAGGTATAAGAGAATCCATGGAGAAGACAGGAGCACTCATTGACAGGGGGGAATAAGAATTATAAGCAACGGGTCCTGTTAAATAACAGCATAATCCATCTGGGGAGATCAACCTCCACCTATATTGAATTGTCTCCGTGATCGTATAGTGTAAGTTGTCTTCTTTTTACCCTGTTTATTTTATGTAACTGCATATGTATTTTAATGTCTCCTTTGTAACATCCTTGTATATATTTTTCCTAAACACTGCCTCCCTTTTGGATTAAATATAAAATTTAATAGTTCTGTTTCTTTTGTTCTGTAATCTTTCCCTTCCCCGAAGCCATATACGCTACCAAAACGCAGGCATCTGGCCAGGCCTGTATTATATTTCAAACTCGGCCGGTGGTGGCAGAGAATATTAATAATTGGGCTATCGTGAAGCTGACAGTGAGCGTACGGAGGGCGTTAAACACGGATTCCAGGCTTTGGAATCCCAGAGGTGTGGCGCCATACGCTCACTGGTCGCTTGCGGATATCCACGTAGCGAGTAGTCTGGATCGCATGCTCGCGACTCCGGACAAATTACGGACAGCGTGATGGCACGGTGAGATATTGAGTGCTCTCCCCGGTGTCGACCCTCTGTGTGTGTTGGAATTCCTGACAAATTGGTGGCAAGCGGTGGGATATTACCGAACATCAATGGCTGGATTGAGCAATCATTCCTATCACTGAAAACTTGCACGGTTCTTGCGAGAATTCTGTGCAGAGTTTTAAGAAATCAGACTGGGTGTTTTTATATTTTTTCATCTGGGACATTACTATACGTGTAGCAATTGCATCCCCTCCCTTCTCTTGTTTTTTATGTCCTATCTTTTATTTGGCAATAATGGCTACACATTGAGAGCCCTGGTATCACCAGCAGGCGAAGACCACTATCACTGCCCTCTGTGAGCTGAGGCAGATTGCGCCCACGGGCAAAACCAAGGCCCAGATGATTGTTGAACTGTTTCAAGGTGATGCAGAGCCTGTCCGACAGCGGAGCCCTGATGGTGGGGCGGCCAGTCAAGGCCCGGATGGCGCTGCTGCAGGGGTCCCACCTGTGATTGCCAGCCATACCCACAGCCAGGGTAGTGTGGACCTCCACCTGCAGATGGCCTTGGAGCAGCTCGGTGCAGACGATCGCGACGGATGACTGCAGCTGATCCTGAAATTCCAGGAGCGAGAGGCTGAGAGAGCTGAGCGCCAGGCCCAAGCTGACCGAGAGGAAGGCCAGGCCCGAGCTGACCGAGAGGAGCGCCAGGCCCAAGCTGACCGACAACACCAGCTGGAGCTAGCCTGGATTCAGAAGGGATCATCCTCCATGCAGACCCGTGAGTCCAACAGTTCCAACTGCTTTAAACCCCGTCCTGAGTACTTCCCGGTGATGGAAAAGGATGGGGACTTGGACACATTTTTGTGAGGCTTTGAAAAGGCCTGCAGGCAGTATCAGCTGCCCACGGACCAGTGGGCCAGGTACTTCACTCCAGGGCTCCGAGGGAAAGCCTTGGAGGTGTTTGCTTCCCTCCCTCGAGAACAAGATGGAGATTACGAGGCCGTCAAGCAGGCCCTGATAAGAAAGTACCAGCTGACTCCTGAAGTTTACTGTAAAAGGTTCAGAGCCCCCCAACGTGGACCCCATGATAGCTAGAGTGATTTGGTGGATGGGCTCAGAACCAACTTTGAACAGTGGGTCCAAGGACTGTCAGTCACCACCTTCGAGGACCTGAAGGATCTGATGGTGAAGGACCAGTTTCTTCATCTTTGCTCAGTGGAAGTGAGACAGTTTGTGCTTGACCGGGAGATGAGGGAAGCCGCCAAAGCAGCCCAGATCGCGGATACCTATGAGGCCAACCGCACACCAGAGGTGCGGAAGTCGGCCACCGCCAGCTGGAAAGGGGGTAAGCCGACGACCACCCCCAGTGTTCCAGCCACCCGGACCTCAGCGGGTCCTGCCACATCTTCCAGCACCCGGCCTGCATTTGACTCCCTTAAGTAGTGTTGAGCCACCCCCATAGTGTTCGAGTTCGGTTCGGTTCGTCGAACACCCGTGTGTTCGCCGAACTGTTCGTCGAACACCTTCGAGCACCGTTAAAACCAATGGCAGGCAAACAAAAACACATAGAAACACATAGAAAACACCTTCAAAGGTGTTCAAAAGCTGACAAACTGCTCAGAAGACACAACTAACACATGGAAAAGTGACAAGTACATATAGTCATGCGAAAAGAAAAGAGGTGGAGGAGTAAAAGGAGGGGGAGACACAGATATAGGCATGTCATGCCCTTCTAAAATCCAAAAAGTGAGAAGCCGACACGTTCAGTCCGCTCCTGCCCGTGCCACCTCCGCGTCGCCGGGTTTGTGCCAGAGCCGCGGTGAACCCTGACGGCCAGCCCCCCTCTCCCAATACTGGTGCCTGTCCGCTGGTGGGTCGAGCGAGCCCCCCTGTGGTGGAGGCAGCTCTAAGCTTTTTAATTTAAATTGTCTCTCTAATTTGAATGAATACACTTTAAATCCATTTACAAGGATCTAATGGAGGGCAAGTCTCATGCCAGCAGCCGCGTAATTCCAGCTCCAGTAGCGTCCACTAAAGCTGCTGCAGTTAAAAAGCTTTTATAAGGATCGAGCTCGGCTGTCCACCGCAAGGCATCCTACTGCCAGTCCCAGCCCCTATGCCTTGGGGTGCCTCCTGATGCTCTTCACTGAGTATCCCGTGGTCCCGAAGCATTTCCTTTGAAAAAATTAAGTGTCCAAACTACAGGTGGTGCAGCTTGCTTAACAGCCGGGATAATCCGCTGACTAGCAGACACTGCTACTAGGCACAAAGTATTTCCTGGGCTAGATGCAGTTAAAAATTTGTAATTAGATACTCTCGTTGGATGCTGAGAAAGCATTCCATAGAGTCTCCTGGCACGCCATATATGATTCTCTTAAAAAGCTTGGGGTAGGGGTCTAGGGGACCCTTTTATAGCCAAAATCACGGCCCTGTATCGCAATACGTCACCTAGGCTGAAGATAAATGGAACTGTAGCACCCTGAGGGCTCGGTTGCTACAGTGGTATTGCACCTCACCCAGAGGTGTGATATCTCACTCTCAGGTAAGGATGTAGTGTGGATCAGGACCCGACACCTGCATGCATTACACCACATTGCCGTGGGGCAGGGCGACCAATATGCCCCTGAGATGGGCACGACAGTCCCTGTCCCTGGCTGGAGTGGGGGGAGGGAACACTGAGGAAGGGGAACCCTGTAGTGCAGGAGCAGGGAGGAAGCAGTTCCTGGGTGCATTGAGAAGGGAGTATAAAAGGTGGGCACCATCTTAGTTCAGTGCAGAGAAGTCTGAGCAGAAGTGGCAGGGAGCAGGGGCTCTGCATGAGCTCTGCTCCGGAGGCGGGCCTAGTAACAGAGGCCCAGGCCTGGAAGAGGGAGAAGGAAGGAAGAGGAGCGGAGAAGGCTCCAGGAACGAGGAACGAAGGGATCCCAGGGGTGCAGACGGGCGAGTCGCCACCGCACGCCCGAATCCACCTGCGTGGAGGGGTCAGGCCAAAGGGGGAGACCGGTCCCCGAAACTAGTGGAGGCAGGAAACGACCCTCAGCTAGAAACAGGAGGCTGTGACATTTTATGTGGCGCAGCCCCTCGCTACACCCGCTAGGAAGGCACCACATAGGGTCAGGGAAACTGGCGCCAAGTTTACCAAGAGGAGGCCCGAGGCAGCCGGACAGAAGGGTTGGTAAGAAAGGCCAGACAAAGGACACACAAAGGGGGTCCTGTGAAGCGCTCCAAAGTTATCTGGGAGTTGTCTGAGCCCCTCACCTGGTGAGCACAGTACGACGTGGGCAGCCGTTACCTGCAGACGTGGTCTGGATAATAAGAACTGTGAGTAAAGGCCCTGGACTGCATCACTGACTCCGTGTCATTACTGCTGCTGCCCTGCACCATCACCCCCATCCTCCGCATACACTGCCCTGAGGCTATACTCCTCCCGTGGGGAGTTATGCTACGCTCTGCTGCACCCACAACACCAGCCTCAGCGGTCTGCCCTGGAGCGGCGGTTCACTCTGACCGCAATCCACGGGTGGCGTAGTCGGACATTTAAACATCAAAACCACATAAATAGTTCCGCCACTGGTTTGACCGCCCTGAGCCACGGAAACGGGTCGCCGCCACGGAGACTACAACCACCAGCATCCACCAAAAAGGGTCCGGCTCCGGGTGTCCCAAGGCCCAGGGGGCGCGTCAGAACATTTTCATCACCTTTCACAATCACCAATGGGACAAGGCAGGGATGTTCTCTGTCCCCTCTCTTATACATCCTAGTGACGGAGCACCTGCTCTCATCAATTCGCCATAACCCCAATATTAGGTGGATTGAGGTGGGAGGCACCGAGTACAAGTGCTCTCTATTTGCTGATGATGTCCTAGTATATATCACTCAATCACATATATCCATCCATGCTGTTATGGCTGAAATAGATCACTTTGTTACATGGTCAAATTTTAAAATCAATGCAGCGAAGTCTGAGGCCCTCGATGTCTCCCTCCCCAAATCCATATAGGATTCCATCCAGTCCAACTTTCCCTTTGCCTGGCCCTCACAGGGTATCAAATACTTAGGAATCCCTATTCATAGAGACCTCTCCCATCTATGTTATCTTAATTTTGGGCCCTTTATTGAACAACTCCATACAGACCACGGTTGGCAAGTTAGAACTGTAAGATTCACTACGTGAACCACTGGTGTTTTGTGGAAAAGCACATGTACACTGTGTTCCAAATTATTATGCAAAAAGTGTTTAGGAGTGATAAGGGAAGAATTTGTTTGTTTGTCAGTTAAACTTATTGATGGTGATGTGTGTCAGGGCTCTTTATATCACTGTAAGCAATTGCAGACACCTGTGCTAATTAGTTTGGCAGGTGTGTCCAATGAAAGGCAAGACTACTTAAGAAGGCTGTCTCACATTATTAAGCAGCCTACATTTTCTGCCAAAATGGGAAAGAAAAAGGATGTGTCGGCTGCTGAGAAGCAACAAATTGTGGAGTGTTTAGGTCAAGGCATGACTACAATCAACATTGTGCGATGATCAGGATGAAGTGTCTTGGCAATCAAGAAGTATGTAGCTGATTCACAGTACACACGTGTGCGTGCTGATAAGGGCAAATTGAGGACTCTTTCCTACAGGCAATTACGTCAGGTTGAAAGAGCAGCGGCAAAAAAGCCTTGTCATAGCAGCAGACAAGTTTTTGAAGCTGCTGGTGCCTCCAACGTCCCCCGAACAACAAGATGCAGGGTCCTTCAGAGGTTTGCAGCTGTGCATACGCCATCCTGTCGACCTCCTCTATCCACTTCACACAAGCAGAAACGGCTCCAGTGGGCCAAACATTACATGAAGACTGATTTCAAAACTGTTTTGTTCACGGATGAGTGCCGTGCAGCGCTCGATGGTCCAGATGGATGGAGTGGAGGATGGCTGGTTGATGGACACCCCACGCAAACACGGCTACAGCGCCAACAAGGAGGAGGTGGAGTAATGTTTTGGGCTGGAATCATGGGGAGAGAGATTGTCGGCCCCTTTAGGATCCCTGAAGGCGCTAAAGATGAACTCCATAATGTATGTGGATTTTCTCAAACAGCACTTCCTGCCATGGTTCAAGAAGAAGAACCGTGTATTTCACAGCAAGATCATTTTTTTGCATGATAATGCACCATCTCATGCTGCACATAAAACATCTGCATCTCTGGCTGATATGGGCAGAAAAGGGGACAAACTTATGGTGTGACCCCCATGCTCCCCTGACCTCTACCCCATTCAGAACCTTTGGAGCATCATTAAAAGGAGTGTCTATGATGGCGGGAGGCAGTTCACATCTAAGCAACAGCTCTGGGAGGGTATTCTGTCCTCATGCAAAACAATTGAAGCAGAAACCATCCAAAACCTGACAAATTCAATGGACGAGAGAGTTCAGAAGCTCCTTTCGAAAAAGGGGTCCTATGTGAAAATGTAACATCACCTAGAATAAAGTTTTGAGTTGAAAACTGTTTGATTTCAGTTTCTAACAACCTGCTAATGCTTATAATTTCAAAAATGACCATTTTTTTGGTCTTTATTAAAATGAAAAGGTTGATCGAAAAGTTTGGGGGATCTAAGAGTGTGGCAACCCAGTAGTCATGATTACTTGGAATTCTGACAATATGAGGGTCATGCTGCAGGTAGTGCAGCAAGAAGGCACTTATGTGTCTTGCGCATCTCGGAGCCCGAAAATTATTTTCCGGGCTAGATGCAGCTAAAAATTATTATTAATTTTAAATCTGGTGAAGCTTTAGTATAGATGGCCTAATAGGATCAGTGCTGCACACTGCTACAAAGCCCAAATTATTTTCCAGTCAAGATACAGATAAACATGATTAGTAATTTTAAATCTGGTGGAGCTTATTATAGATGGCCTAATAGAATCAGTGCTGCACACTGCTACAAAGCCCAAATTATTTTTCAGCCAAGATACAGATAAACATGATTAGTAATTTGAAAGCTTAAAACGGTTGGTAGGGTGATTTTAACCAATCATCAAGCTTTTACTCTCCCCAGGATGACACAGGGGTAGAAAAGTCGTTTCGGATCCATGATTTGTTCATCTTTATGAACGTGAGTCTGTCTACATTATCAGTGGAGAGCCGCGTGTGCTTATCTGTCAGCACACCACCAGCAGCGCTGAACACACGTTCAGACAGAACGCTGGCTGCGGGGCATGACAAGGGGACAAACTTATGGTGTGACCCCCATGCTCCCCTGACCTCTACCCCATTCAGAACCTTTGGAGCATCATTAAAAGGAGTGTCTATGATGGCGGGAGGCAGTTCACATCTAAGCAACAGCTCTGGGAGGGTATTCTGTCCTCATGCAAAACAATTGAAGCAGAAACCATCCAAAACCTGACAAATTCAATGGACGAGAGAGTTCAGAAGCTCCTTTCGAACAAGGGGTCCTATGTGAAAATGTAACATCACCTAGAATAAAGTTTTGAGTTGAAAACTGTTTGATTTCAGTTTCTAACAACCTGCTAATGCTTATAATTTCAAAAATGACCATTTTTTTGGTCTTTATTAAAATGAAAAGGTTGATCGAAAAGTTTGGGGGATCTAAGAGTGTGGCAACCCAGTAGTCGTGATTACTTGGAATTCTGACAATATGAGGGTCATGCTGCAGGTAGTGCAGCAAGAAGGCACTTATGTGTCTTGCGCATCTCGGAGCCCGAAAATTATTTTCCGGGCTAGATGCAGCTAAAAATTATTATTAATTTTAAATCTGGTGAAGCTTTAGTATAGATGGCCTAATAGGATCAGTGCTGCACACTGCTACAAAGCCCAAATTATTTTCCAGTCAAGATACAGATAAACATGATTAGTAATTTTAAATCTGGTGGAGCTTATTATAGATGGCCTAATAGAATCAGTGCTGCACACTGCTACAAAGCCCAAATTATTTTCCAGCCAAGATACAGATAAACATGATTAGTAATTTGAAAGCTTAAAACGGTTGGTAGGGTGATTTTAACCAATCATCAAGCTTTTACTCTCCCCAGGATGACACAGGGGTAGAAAAGTCGTTTCGGATCCATGATTTGTTCATCTTTATGAACGTGAGTCTGTCTACATTATCAGTGGAGAGCCGCGTGCGCTTATCTGTCAGCACACCACCAGCAGCGCTGAACACACGTTCAGACAGAACGCTGGCTGCAGGGCATGACAAGATCTCCAAGGCGTAAGTGGCTAGCTCCGGCCATTTATCCAGATTGGAAGCCCAAAAAGAGCAAGGGTCCAGTGACACAGTCATGGCTTCAATGTTTACTTGGAGATACTCCTGTACCATCGTCTCTAGGCGTTGACTATGTGTCAGACTTCTTGTCTCCTGTGGCCTTGGAAAGGATGGGCTAAAAAAGTGGTGAAATGATTCCGCAAAATTGATGTTACCAGCAGATACTGTGGTTCTGTTACGGTTTGAGTGCTGAACACTTGACGGTCCCACGGTTGGCAAGTTGGAACTGTGAGATTCACTACGTGCACCACTGGTATTTTGTGGAAAAGCACATGTAAGATTCTGCAACAGTCTCTGCTGATACTCCTGCATGCGTGCATCCCTTTCTATGGCAGGAATAATTTCTGCAAATTTACTTTTGTACCGGGGATCTAACAGTGTGGCAACCCAGTAGTCAGGATTATTTCTAATTCTCACAATTCGAGGGTCATGTTGCAGGTAGTGCAGCAAGAAGGCACTCATGTGTGTTGCGCATCCAGGAGCACCAAGTCCCTGTTGTGTTGGTGGCGAGGTAACAATCATGCTTCCTTCCTCTGTCCTCTCCCCCCAACCTCGCACAACAGAAATGTGATCAAGGTCTCCCTCATCTGATGAGTCTTCCATCAGTTCGTCCTCCACTTCTTCCTGGGCTCCTGCACCTTCCTCACTAGTTTGGCTGCTACCATGCGCCCTGGTAAAACCATCTCCCCCACCCTCACATGCCTGCCGCCTTGGTGCTGCCGACCGTCTGGACCTTGCAGATGTTAGCCCTTCCGCATACAACTCCTCCTCCTCTACTTCCTCCACCTCCTCTTGTGCCACCACCTGACTCCGAATTCTGTTTAACATGTGCTCCAGCATGTAAATCACCGGAATAGTCATGCTGATAATGGCATCGTCAGCACTAAACATCTTCGTCGCCATTTCAAAACTGTGCAGAAGGGTGCATAGGTCCCTGATCTGAGACCACTCCTCCAGCGTGATTTGCCCCACCTCTGGATCTCGTTGGCCCAGGCTATACGTCAGAACGTATTGCACCAGGGCTTGTCGGTGCTGCCACAGTCGCTGCAACATGTGCAGAGTTGAATTCCACCGGGTAGGCACATCGCATTTTAGCCGGTGAAGTGGCAGGCCCAACGACTTCTGTAGAGATGTAAGTCGCTGAGCTGCGGGATGCGAACGGCGGAAGTGAGCACACAGCGACCGTGCCCTCTGCAGAAGGCCATCTAGTCTGGGATAGTGGGCTAAAAATTGCTGGACAACCAGGTTCAACACGTGAGCCATACAAGGCACGTGTGTGACATTGCCCCGGCGAAGGGCCGCACCCAGGTTTGCAGCATTGTCGCACACGGCCTTCCCTTGTTTCAGGTCCAGTGGAGACAACCATTCATGAAATTGGTTCTCCAGAGCTGACCACAACTCCTCAGCTGTGTGACTCACATTTCCCAGACATTTCAATGTAAAAACCGCCTGATGACGTTGAGCCCTACTGCCAGCATAGTAAGGAGGTGTGCAGGATCCCTTCTGCGCAGTTAGAAAGCTTGTGGCATGACCAGACAGGCTTTGGGTGCAGGTGGAAGACCGAGAGGAGGTTGAGGAGGCAGAAGCAGTGGAGGAACTTTGACATAAAGAGGATTGACGCACAACTCGTGGGGACGGCAAGACTTGGACAGCAGCCCCTTGTCCTGCTGTCACCATAGTTACCCAGTGCCCAGTCAGCGACATGTAACGCCCCTGTCCATGCCTACTCGTCCAAGTGTCTGTGGTGAAATGCACCCTGTCACACACAGAGTTTCTCAAAGAAGCGGTGATGTTGTGTGCGACATGCTGGTGGAGCGCAGGCACACCTTTCTTTGAGAAGTAGTGCCGACTGGGCATCTGGTACTGGGGCACTGCGACGGACATAAGGTCTCGAAAATCCTCTGTGTCCACCAGGCGGAAAGGCAGCATTTCTGTAGCCAAGAGCTTGCAGATGGTGAAATTCAACCTCTTAGCTTTCTCATGGCTAGGAGGAAATGGTCTTTTACTTGTCCACATCTGAGGGACCGAGGGCTGGCTATTGTGCTTAGACGGGGTTGATAAGGGTGTCCCCGGCAAACTGCCGGTCTGTGAGGAAGATGCAGGCGGACATGTTAGGTTGCCTTGATCCAAAGGTGGTGCTATCGATGTCGGACAGCGCTCAACACCAGCTGGTGTTACCACCTCCAAAGAAAATGATGACCTGCCAATCACGCTGGCTGTTGCGGGTAAAGAGGTGGCAGGTCTGCGCCCCAAAACAGGTGTGACTGCTGTCCCCCCAGTCACAGAGGATGAAGAGGCCGCGGATGCACAAGATATGGCAGACGGTGGTTGGCCCGGCCGGCTAGGCCGCATTGTAGCACACTGAGCTTTCCACTGCAACTTATGCTTCATGTCCATGTGCCGGTTCATGCATGAAGTACTCAAACTATGTATTTTTTGGCCTCTACTTAGCTTTTGCTGACAAATGTTACAGATAACACGAGTTGGGTCATCTTTATCGATCTGAAAAAATGCCCAGGCTATGCAAGGCTTAGCACCCATGCGACCTGAAGAGCCACCACGACTTGTGGTGAGAGGCAGAGTTGTGTTTGAGGATGCAGTTGTTGACGTGCTTCCAGTACTACGTCTCTGTCCAGGAAGGCGCAACCTGACCTCGTCGTCACTAGCATCTTCCTCCACCTCCTCTGCTGACCTCATCTCTTGGCTGACTGTGGATTGACAGTAAGTGGGATCTCCAACCTCATCATCATCACCCTGTGCGTTATCACACCCGTCGTCCTCAGAGCCAACCTGTTCCTGCCCTGACAAAAAACTAAAGTTGTCGCTCCAATCAGGTATTTGAGTCTTATCATCGTCTTCCTCATTGTCTCCACCAACAGGAGTTACAGTTTGGGAATGAGGGTCTACATTATGGTCAGAACCTTCTGCGTCTGGTCCTGGATCCGACTCATAAAGATTCTGGGCATCAGTGCAGATCATTTCCTCGTCTGGATTCACAGAAGCGCTGGAGTCGACCTCTGATTCCCAGGCTATAGTATGAGTAAACAGCTCTGCAGACTCAACCATCTGTTCTACCTCATACTCAGAAGGGCAGCTGGAGATTTGGGAGCTGTGAGGAAGCAAGTGCGATTGGGGTGACACCTTTGAGGACTGGAGTATTTGTGATGTTGAAGTTGATGTGGAGGAGTGCCCACTTAAAGGAGCACTTGATATCCGTTGAAGCACCTGCTGTTTTTGTGCCTCATCTGGAATTTGTAGCGATTGGCGTGGCCGTAAGAAAGGGATCTTATCACATTGTCCGCTAAAAGAAGTAGACATTTTAGTTTGGCTGGAAGATGGTCTTTCTTCTGCAGATGTTACTGTTGCTTTAACACCTACCCCACGGACACAACCTTTTTTCCCCTTCCCAACACGCCTATTCCCCTTTCCACCAGCAGCAGGCCTTTTTCCACTCATTTTGGTGGTTAACTAATTCACAACTCTGGAGTTGTTTGCACAAAAAAACAATGGATGGGAACCGAGCAGAGCTGAGTGGCCAAACTGTGGTATTAAGCCAAAACTATTGGCTGGGTTAGATGCAGAAAAAAATTATATTCAATTTGCAACCTGATGGAGGTCAGTATAGATGGACTAATAGAGAAAGTCCCACACACTGCTAGAAGGCCAAATATTTTTTCAGAGCTAGATGCAGACAAAAAATTATTTTGAATTTGCAACCTGATGGAGGTCAGTATAGGTGGACTAATAGAACAAGTCCCACACACTGCTAGAAGGCCAAATATTTTTTCAGAGCTAGATGCAGAAAAAAATTATATTCAGTTTGCAACCTGATGGAGGTCTGTATAGATGGATTAATAGAACAAGTCCCACACACAGCTAGAAGCCCAAATATTTTTTCAGAGGTAGATGCAGATAAAAATTATTTTTAATTTGCAACCTGATGGAGGTCAGTATAGATGGACTAATAGAGAAAGTCCCACACACTGCTAGAAGGCCAAATATTTTTTCAGAGCTAGATGCAGATAAAAATTATTTTTAATTTTCAACCTGATGGAGGTCAGTATAGATGGACTAATAGAGAAAGTCCCACACACTGCTAGAAGGCCAAATATTTTTTCAGAGCTAGATGCAGATAAAAATTATATTCAATTTGCAACCTGATGGAGGTCAGTATAGATGGACTAATAGAACAAGTCCCACACACAGCTAGAAGCCCAAATATTTTTTCAGAGGTACTGTAGATGCAGATAAAAATTATTTTTAATTTGCAACCTGACGGAGGTCAGTATAGATGGACTAATACAACAAGTCCCACACACAGCTAGAAGCCCAATATTTTTTCAGAGGTAGATGCAGAAAAAAATATATTCAGTTTGCAACCTGATGGAGGTCAGTATAGATGGAGTAATAGAACAAGTCCCACACACAGCTAGAAGCCCAAATATTTTTTCAGAGGTAGATGCAGATAAAAATTATTTTTAATTTGCAACCTGATGGAGGTCAGTATAGATGGACTAATAGAGAAAGTCCCACACACTGCTAGAAGGCCAAATATTTTTTCAGAGCTAGATGCAGATAAAAATTATATTCAATTTGCAACCTGATGGAGGTCAGTATAGATGGACTAATAGAGAAAGTCCCACACACTGCTAGAAGGCCAAATATTTTTTCAGAGCTAGATGCAGATAAAAATTATATTCAATTTGCAACCTGATGGAGGTCAGTATAGATGGACTAATAGAACAAGTCCCACACACAGCTAGAAGCCCAAATATTTTTTCAGAGGTACTGTAGATGCAGATAAAAATTATTTTTAATTTGCAACCTGATGGAGGTCAGTATAGATGGACTAATAGAGAAAGTCCCACACACTGCTAGAAGGCCAAATATTTTTTCAGAGCTAGATGCAGAAAAAAATTATATTCAGTTTGCAACCTGATGGAGGTCAGTATAGATGGACTAATAGAGAAAGTCCCACACACTGCTAGAAGGCCACATATTTTTTCAGAGGTAGATGCAGAAAAAAATATATTCAGTTTGCAACCTGATGGAGGTCTGTATAGATGGATTAATAGAACAAGTCCCACACACAGCTAGAAGCCCAATATTTTTTCAGAGGTAGATGCAGAAAAAAATATATTCAGTTTGCAACCTGATGGAGGTCAGTATAGATGGACTAATACAACAAGTCCCACACACAGCTAGAAGCCCAATATTTTTTCAGAGCTAGATGCAGAAAAAAATTATATTCAATTTGCAACCTGATGGAGGTCAGTATAGATGGACTAATAGAGAAAGTCCCACACACTGCTAGAAGGCCAAATATTTTTTCAGAGCTAGATGCAGATAAAAATTATTTTTAATTTTCAACCTGATGGAGGTCAGTATAGATGGACTAATAGAGAAAGTCCCACACACTGCTAGAAGGCCAAATATTTTTTCAGAGCTAGATGCAGATAAAAATTATATTCAATTTGCAACCTGATGGAGGTCAGTATAGATGGACTAATAGAACAAGTCCCACACACAGCTAGAAGCCCAAATATTTTTTCAGAGGTACTGTAGATGCAGATAAAAATTATTTTTAATTTGCAACCTGACGGAGGTCAGTATAGATGGACTAATACAACAAGTCCCACACACAGCTAGAAGCCCAATATTTTTTCAGAGGTAGATGCAGAAAAAAATATATTCAGTTTGCAACCTGATGGAGGTCAGTATAGATGGAGTAATAGAACAAGTCCCACACACAGCTAGAAGCCCAAATATTTTTTCAGAGGTAGATGCAGATAAAAATTATTTTTAATTTGCAACCTGATGGAGGTCAGTATAGATGGACTAATAGAGAAAGTCCCACACACTGCTAGAAGGCCAAATATTTTTTCAGAGCTAGATGCAGATAAAAATTATATTCAATTTGCAACCTGATGGAGGTCAGTATAGATGGACTAATAGAGAAAGTCCCACACACTGCTAGAAGGCCAAATATTTTTTCAGAGCTAGATGCAGATAAAAATTATATTCAATTTGCAACCTGATGGAGGTCAGTATAGATGGACTAATAGAACAAGTCCCACACACAGCTAGAAGCCCAAATATTTTTTCAGAGGTACTGTAGATGCAGATAAAAATTATTTTTAATTTGCAACCTGATGGAGGTCAGTATAGATGGACTAATAGAGAAAGTCCCACACACTGCTAGAAGGCCAAATATTTTTTCAGAGCTAGATGCAGAAAAAAATTATATTCAGTTTGCAACCTGATGGAGGTCAGTATAGATGGACTAATAGAGAAAGTCCCACACACTGCTAGAAGGCCACATATTTTTTCAGAGGTAGATGCAGAAAAAAATATATTCAGTTTGCAACCTGATGGAGGTCTGTATAGATGGATTAATAGAACAAGTCCCACACACAGCTAGAAGCCCAATATTTTTTCAGAGGTAGATGCAGAAAAAAATATATTCAGTTTGCAACCTGATGGAGGTCAGTATAGATGGACTAATACAACAAGTCCCACACACAGCTAGAAGCCCAATATTTTTTCAGAGCTAGATGCAGAAAAAAATTATATTCAATTTGCAACCTGATGGAGGTCAGTATAGATGGACTAATAGAATGATGCTATGCCCAAAAGATTTTACTTCACTAGGTGCAGTAAAAAAATTGGTATTCTATACACAGGTGGTATATCTTGCAACACAGATAGGCTACTCCACTGACTAACACACTCTGCAATAGGCCAAAAAGGATTAGCTTTGCTAGATTCAGCCAAATGCTGTGAAAAAAACTTGCACAGCACTGGCACAGACCTGCCTGGCAAAAACTGATAGGAACTGATGTAACCTAGTCCTGAAAAGGACTCCAATTACAATTAGTCTTTACTCCCACAATCTATCTATTTAAGAGCACAGACCTGCCTGATGAAAGTCGTAGGAAATGCTGTAACCTAGTCCTTAAAAGGACTGCAATCACAACTATTCCCTACTCCCAAGCTATCTGTAGATTTGTGCGAAAAATGGCTTGAAATTAACAAGGTATAGCGCACACAGCAACAGCGGTGCCATCTAACACGCAGCTGCAGCAGTGAGAAAATGGTGGCGACGGGGAAAATGGCTTGGTCTTATAGGGCAAGGACATGTGACATACACTGCCAATGACACATGCCCTTGCTTGTGTGAAAAAAAGCACTTCGCTCCGTGTGTGCGCTGCTGATAGGCTGACAGATTGCACCTCCCCACTGTAAATGCAGGAAAGAGAAAAAAAAAATGGAGATCTTCATTGTTCCTGCAGAGATCCATCCCCTGCCCCTCCCCCCACCCCGCTGTACACTCAAACTGCGTATTAACATTAATTTTCATCATTACTGAGAAAAAATCCAGTTATGATTTTGGTGCACGAACAGTTATCGAACATAACCTCGAACAGCCGAATTTTTCTCAAATTGTTCGTGTTCGCCGAACGGCTCGAACACCGCCCAAAACAGCTCGAATTTGAGATTGGCGAACAGTTCGAGTAGAACAACGCTCATCTCTACCCTTAAGTGATATACTTGTGACCAAACAAGTCACATCAGCCTTGTTTGCCCGGAGAGGCAGAAGATGAACCCCACACCTGAGGCGCCAGGGCCTACTGCAGCCATTCTTTTTGTGGGTGGGGCTGTCGGCCGGGCCCGGGAGAACTTACAACCCATTACCGTGGGAAACACCGTCACTGTCGGCCTTAAGGACACCGGCTCAGAAAGCACCCTGATCCGCCCTGAGTTTGTGTTGCCAGAGGAACTCATTCCTGGGAAGACCCTGACTGTCACCGGGTTTGGGGGTGTTCGCCGTCCCATACCGATGGCCTGAGGTTTCCTGGACTGGGGTGCGGGGAGGGGGTTAAGGGAAGTGGGGGTGTCAGAGAATCTCCCTATTAATGTGCTATTGGGAATTGATCTGGGACGGTTGGTTGCCCGATACATCCCTAACAACCCTCCTAGATCTGATATGTCACGTAATGCCGATGTCAAAAATGTCAAGGTGATGTCTAATAAAAGTGTGTGTTGCGGTAAAGGGGAACTCAGCCGCCTCACCCCGTGGGGTAATGCTGCTGAGGATCCCCTAAAGCGAGCCTGCATAAGTGCTAGGGGCAAGGGGAGCAGGCACGGACACCAGGAAGCAGGTCGTCTCGTGCAGGTGACCAGTGTCACGCTAGATGGTAACATGGTCGGTGGTAGCTGCCCCATGACTAGCACGGCTCCAGACGTGATGTGGAAGGATGGGGAGAAACACAGGGATCATAGGAAAAGTGGTCCCGTGCCGACGACCAGTGTGACGACGGACTGTGACATGGCTGGTCATAGCTCCCCTCTTGAAAGCACAGCTCCCAAGGTAAAAATGATGACAGGTAAAAAGGTAGGCCGCATAACCAGGCAGGGTAGGAGGAAGGTGTGTCCCCCTGTCTGTCAGGAGTATAGGAGGAAGGTACCCATAGCCTGTCAGAAGTGTGGAGAAAATATATCCCAAACCGATCAGGGTGATCGGAAAGCTGGACCCTCAGGTTGGTGGGCAAGTGAATCTGCGGCTTGTCGGATCAGCAGGAAGAGTGGGCCAGGAGGTGGGCTTAAAGGGGGCAATCTGTAAAACACCCCTTACGCCACCTCAAAGAGGGGGAGATGTCAGGGAAATATTAATGCCAGGGACCTATTAATAGAATATTAGCCCCTTCTCCCATGCCCTCTGCTGTAGTGTTTGTCCAGAGATGACAATTATACAGTGTCTTACTGCAAATTATCACCACTTGTCAGCACCGAGCTGTCCCATTTTCCTCAGCACAAAAGCCCCTATTAGCACACGCCTGAGAAATAGCTTATGCAAACAAGGCCAGCCAAGGAGTGTTATAACTTCGTTAGGAAGCAAGCATCTTGTCTATGAAAGACGCAGGAGGTAATTAAAACGCAGGCTTGCACTAATTTGCGTGTACCCGTGAGGCTGCTTCCTGAGCCTCAAAGGGAAATTTGCAGACGAACTGACTCCGATGTGAAATATGAAATATTATGAGTTCCATAAGTCCGACAGTAACGGGACCCATAAGTATAGTAAACAAATCAGCCCAGGAATGTTTAGGTAGTTTTCCAGGGCTGTAACCAAAATCAGGGAGCTGTAGCGCAAAAACACCAGAATAGCAGACTGCAGCTATGTGATGTGTGGTCTCTAAATAAAGATAAAATCATAAGGGAAAAAATGGCGTAGTTTGCAAGCGTCTGCGATCAACGAGCGATGAGTTATCGCAGAAGTTAGCGTTTTTAATAAAAATGTACAGGCTGGAGACCGGCCCACATGATGTCACCACAAGGGGTGTGTGGCCAGATCTCCCCTTAGGTATAAGAGAATCCATGGAGAAGACAGGAGCACTCATTGCCCGGGGGGAATAAGAATTATAAGCAACGGTTACAGTTCAATAGCAGCATAATCCATCAGGGGAGCCCCTCCTCCACCTATATTGAATCGTCTCCGTGATCGTATAGTGTAAGCTGTCTTCTTTTTACCCTGTTTATTTTATGTGACTGCATATGTATTTTAATGTCTCCTTTGTAACATCCTTGTATATATTTTTCCTAAACACTGCCTCCCTTTTGGATTAAATATAAAATTTAATAGTTCTATTTCTTTTGTTCTGTAATCGTTCCCTTCCCCGAAGCCATATACGCTACCAAAACGCAGGGGTCCGGCCAGGCCTGTATTATATTTCAAACTCGGCCGGTGGTGGCAGAGAATATTAGTAATTGGGCTATCGTGAAGCTGACAGTGACCGTACGGAGGGCATTAAACACTGATTCCAGGCTTTGGAATCCCAGAGGTGTGGCGCCATACGCTCACTGGTCACTTGCGGATATCCACGTAGCGAGTAGTCTGGATCGCGTGCTTGCAACTCCGGACTAACTATGGACAGCGTGACCGCACAGTGAGATATTGCGTGATCTCCCCGGTGTCGTCCTTCTGTGTGTGTTGGAATTCCTGACAGTCGGATACCAATCTAAAGTTTTGCCCTAACAGATAGTACAGTAGCGTGTCCACCGCCCACTTTATGGCTAAGCACTCCTTCTCTATGACAGAATAATTTTTCTCGCATGAGGACAGCTTCCTACTCAGGTAGAGAACAGGGTGCTCCTCCCCGTGTATCTCCTGGGAAAGGACTGCTCCTAACCCGACATCTGAGGCATCTGTTTGGAGTATAAACTCTTTCTTGAAGTCGGGGGCAACTGGAACCAGTTGCCTGCGCAGAGCCACTTTCATTTTTTGAAAGGCCATCTCCGCCTCTGCCGTCCACTTGGCCATGGCCGATTTTGTCCACTTAAGGAGGTCAGTCAGGGGTGCGCCATCATGGCAAAGTTTGGGATGAATGTCCTGTAGTACCCCACGATTCCCAGAAAGGCTCTAACTTGCTTCTTTGACAGCGGTCTCAGTCAAGTCTGGATTGCTTCCACTTTAGTGATTTGGGGTTTGATCTCGCCTCTACCCACTACATATCCCAGGTATTTGGCTTCTTCCTTCCACATGGCACATTTTTTCGAATTTATTGAAAACCCTGCCTTTCTTAGAGCATCAAACACCGCCTGGACCTTTTCCAGATGACTTTACCAGTCTGGGCTGAAAATAACAATATCGTCCAGGTATGCGGTGGCGTATTTCTTATGGGGCGTAAGGATTCAATCCATGGCTCTCTGGAAGGTGGCAGGATTCCCCTGTAGTCCAAAGGGCATCCAGACTTACTGGAAGCATCTGTCCGGTGTAGAAAACATAGTCTTCTCCTTGGCTCTCTGTGACATGGGGATCTGCCAATAACCCCTTCATCAAATCCAAGGTGGTTATGTACCTTGCTGGCCCAAGTCTGTCGATCAACTCATCAACACACCGTCATAGGATATGCGTCGAATTTGGAGACCTCATTCAACTTCCGATAGTTATTGCATAATCTCCATTCGCCATCGGGTTTTGGGTCTAGGACAATCGGGCTCAACCCACCGCTCTTGGATTCCTCAATGATCCCAATTTTCAGCATCCGACTCACTTCTTTGGAGATCAACTCTCGTCGGGTCTCAGGAATCCGATAGGGCTTCAAGTTCACTCGCACATGTGGCTCCATCAGAACCTCGTGTTCTATGACCTTTGTGCACCCTGCCAATTCTGAGAACAGATCCCTGTTCTTCTGCAGCAACTCCCGTCACTGCTGTTTTTGGGACTTCGTCAGCATCTGCGCTATTGTGATTCCTCCAACCTCACCTTCTGGTTTAACCAGTAAGCATGGAGCTTCAACAGCCTCTCTGTCTTGCCACGGCTTGATGATATTGACATGGTATATCTGGCATGGCTTACGTCGTCCTAGTTGATGAATCTTATAATTCACATCACCAACCTTTTCCACCACCTCATACGGTCCTTGCCACTTGGCCAAGAACTTACTTTCCATGGTAAGAATCAGTACGAGGACTCTGTCACCAGGACTGAACTGCCGACTCTGGCTGACCGGTTGTAGACCCTGGCCTGCGCCTCATGTGCCTGGATATGTTCTTTTACGATGGCCATCACCTTCGCAATCCTCTCCTGCATCAGGGTGACGTGCTTGATGACGCTCCTGTGGGGTGTGACCTTGGCTTCCCAGGTTTCCTTTGCTACATTCAGGAGAGCCCACGGATGTCGGCCATTCAGGAGTTCAAATGGCGAGAACCCAGTAGAGGCCTGTGGAACCTCTTGGATCGAGAACAACAGATACGACAAGAGACAGTCCCAGTCTCTGCCATCCTTTTGTATGACTTTCCTCAGCATACTCTTCAGTTTTGTTGAACCTTTCCATGAGGCCATCTGTCTGAGGATGGTATACTGATGTTCTCAGTTGGGAGATTTGCAGGACTTTACACAATTCCCTCATCACCTTACGAATATAGGGTGTTCCCTGGTCAATCAGGATCTCCCTTGGTAACCCTGTCCGGGAGAAAACATGGACCAACACGTGAGCTATACTCTTGGCGGAGGAGTTTCTCAGACGGATCGCTTCAGGATAGCGGATGGCATAGTTCAAGATGACCAATATATATTGATGCCCACGAGCAGATTTAACCAGGGGATCGACCAAGTCCATAGCAATTCTCTCGATGATGGGCAATGGCACGAGGGGACTTCGAAAGTGAGAGGTGTGGGTGGTTAACTGGCACGTAGGGCAGGACCTGGAATACTTTAATATTTCCCGGTGATATCCGGGCCAATAGAACCTCTGCACGATCCGTTCCTGCGTTTTTTCCACTCACAGATGTCCTCCCAAGATATGTGAATGGGCCATGTCCAACACCTTCAGTCTATAGGGCCCCGGCACCAATAACTGTTCCACAAGCTCCTCCCTCACTTTCATAACATGTTACAACAACTCCCCGCTCATCATAAAATAGGGAAATCTTGTGTCAGCTTCCGGCTCCTGTTCAATCCCATTTATGACCGTGACATTGTTAAAGGCTTCCCTTAGCGTTAGGTCCCTATTTTGGGCAGACAAAAATTCTCACTGGTCACCCCTAACTCTGGAATGTCAGACTCAGGGGACACTACCTCCTCATCCCCCACAAGAACACAAAAGGGAAACCCGTCTGACTCTAGGTGTGGTAATACCCCTTCAGGGTTAACTTGTTTCTTAACCGAGCCAGCGAACCCTTCTCCCTTCTCCCACAGATCCCAAAACAAACAAAAGTCCCAGCCTATAATAATGGGGTGCAACAAGTCCTGGACGCCGCCGACCTCATAGGACTCAGTAAGGTGGGCCATTTCAATGTCCACTCTGGCCACGGGGTAATCCTTAGCATCCCCATGAATGCACCGTAACCCAATCCTTTTTCCTGGGATCAGTTGGAGAAGAAGTGTGGCCCTCACAAGGGTCACCAGACTCCCGGAGTTTAGCAGTCCTGCCAACCATTCAACTTCATGGGACATACTTGTGGCCCCTCGCTGGGTGGACAGTTCGCACTGCAGGCCAGATAGGCATAGTATGAACAGCGGGATCTTATGCTGCAGTCCATCTGCTCGGGGGTCAGTTGACAATGGGTGGCTATATGGCCTGGGCTGTGGCACCTCCAGCAAATGACATCACCCGTAGGGACCTTGGGCATTACCTCCCCTGCTCCTTTGTACCTTGGATGCCCCACCACCTTTTGGGCCTCCGCTGCCTGTTGGGACCACCAGTATGGAGTGGGCTTCCTTCCCAAGGAACCATCAACCCCCCGGTATCTCTCGATCAGTCCTATCAGTTCATCGGCATTCCGGGGATCACTGTGGGCAACCCACATCTGTATTAGCCATCTGCGCAGGCGTATAGGACTCCGGTTGCAGCCATTTCTGGACCAGGTGCGAAAGGGCAAACATTTGGGAGCGAGGGGGTTTTCGCGGCACTTCGCCCTGTGGTACACCAGCTGCACCCTATTAGTCATTGTCACCCCCAAGCGCGCCAGAATTTCAGTTTTCAGCTTGCCATACTCCTTGGCGTCCTGCAAAGCTAAGTCATAGTAAACCTTCGGCTGCTTCCCCGTCAAGTATGGCGCTAGTACCTCTGCCCACTGCTCTGGCGGAAGTTTCTCCCTCTCAGCGACCCTTTCAAAGATGATCCAAAAGGCTTCCACATCATCCCCAGGGGTCATTTTCTGCAAGGCCCGTCTTACCGCCTTCCGGACGTGGGAATCATCCGCTGGACTTGGGGCGCTTGTCCTGTCCTGGATGGCAGTTGCCAGAAGCTGCATCTGCTGCTGCTGCTCCAGCTGGTACTGTTGGATCTGCTGTAACAACAGCCTGTTGGTCTCCTGCTGGCAATTGGACCAGGTGTTTCAGCAGGGCCTCCATTTTGTCCGGCGTCGCTTGCCAACCTGTAGCAGACTTCACCCAGGACATGCAGTCCTTCTTGTAGCAGTCGCACGTATCTGTTGGGAATGCTGCCTGCATTCTCCACTAATTGTGGGGGTTCTACTCACTCAAGTGCATCGGGAGGCAAATAGGAGGCATGTTCCTTTAAATGTCCATGTCAGTTTATATTGTCATAAACCTGGCAAAAGCAAAAAGAAATACAAACAGCCTATAGTTCAGGCAAAAACAAAGTAAAGAGTCCTTAAGGCAAAGTCTCTGGTTAACCAGTCCTGTGGGCACACAGGCTGGGTAGCTTCCAGTCCACTGGCTCAGTCGGGAGGCCACAACACACAGGAGGTCTTCCTCCAAACACACAGACAATGTGCCAAACAACGTCCCCATTTTATCTCTTAACCACACCCAGAGGTGAGGTATATGAGTAGCAAGACCCACCTATCTCTCAAACTACCCGTAACCTGGTCCCAGGGGCACCAAACAGTCCTCTTAGTGCTTATTTGCACTAGAGCAACACTCCGGGTTACATCACAGAGGACAGCCATCTCTGTGATACATACCTCCCATCAACTACAAGGGTTTCTCATTAAATTAGAACATCATCAAAAAGTTAATTTATTTCACTTCTTCAATACAAAAAGTGAGACTCATATATTATATAGAGTCATTACAAACAGAGTGCTCTATTTCAAGTGTTTATTTCTGTTAATGTTGATGATTATGGCTTACAGCCAGTGAAAACACAAAAGTCATTATCTCAGTAAATTAGAATACTTTATAACAACAGCTTGAAAAAATGTTTTTAAAATCCGAAATGTTGGCCTACTGAAATGTATGTTCAGTAAATGCACTCAATACTTGGTCGGGGCTCCTTTTGCATCAATTACTGCATCAATGTGGCGTGGCATGGAGGCAATCAGCCTGTGGCACTGCTGAGGTGTTATGGAAGCCCAGGTTGCTTTGATAGCAGCCTTCAGCTCGTCTGCATTGTTGGGTCTGGTGTCTCTCATCTTCCTCTTGACAATACCCCATAGATTCTCTATGGGGTTAAGGTCAGGCGAGTTTGCTGGCCAATTAAGCACAGTGATACTGTTGTTTTTAAACCAGGTATTGGTACTTTTGGCAGAGTGGACAGGTGCCAAGTGCTGCTGGAGAATGAAATTTCCATCTCCAAAAAGCATGTCGGCAGAGGGAAGCATGAAGTGATCTAAAATTTCCTGGTAGACGGCTGCGCTGACTTTGGACTTGATAAAACACAGTGGACCTACACCAGCAGATGACATGGCTTCCCAAACCATCACCGATTGTGGAAACTTCACACTAGACCTCAAGCAGCTTGGATTGTGTGCCTCTCCACTCTTCCTCCAGACTCTGGGACCTTGATTTCCAAATGAAATGCAAGATTTACTTCCATCTGAAAACAACACCTTTGGACCACTGAGCAACGGTCCAGGTCTTTTTCTCCTTGGCCCAGGTAAGTCGCTTGTGGCGTTGTCTATTGGTCATGAGTGGCTTGACACAAGGAATGCGACACTTGTAGCCCATGTCCTGTATACATCTGTGTGTGGTGGCTCTTGAAGGAATGACTCCAGCAGTAGTCCAGTCCTTGTGAATCTCCCCCAAATTTTTGAATGGCCTTTTCTTAACAATCCTTTCAAGGCTGCAGTTATCCCGGTTGCTTGTGCATCTTTTCCTACCACACATTTTCCTTCCATTCAACTTTCCATTAATATGATTGGATACAGCACTCTGTGAACAGCCAGCTTCTTTAGCAATGACCTTTTGTGGCTTACCCTCCTTGTGGAGTGTGTCAATGGCTGCCTTCTGGACATCTGTCAAGTCAGGAGTCTTCATGATTGTGGAGCCTAGTGAAACAGACTAAGGGTCCTTTTTAAACGCATCGGAAGCCTTTGCAGGTATTTTTTGTTAATTATTCTAATTTACTGAGATAATGACTTTTGTGTTTTCATTGGCTGTAAGCCATAATCATCAACATTAACAGAAACAAACACTTGAAATAGATTACTCTGTTTGTAATGACTCTATATAATATGAGTTTCACTTTTTGTATTGAAGAACTGAAATAAATTAACTTTTTGATGATATTCTAATTTAGTGAGAAGCACTTGTATGTGTCCATTAGCAACCTTACAATATATACAGTGGTGGCCAAAAGTATTGGCACCCCTGCAATTCTGTCAGATAATACTCAGTTTCTTCCTGAAAATGATTGCAATCACAAATTCTTTGGTATTATCTTCATTTAATTTGCTTGCAAGGAAAAAACACAAAAGAGAATGAAGCAAAAATCAAATCATTGATCATTTCACACAAAACTCCAAAAATGGGCCAGACAAAAGTATTGGCACCCTCAGCCTAATACTTGGTTGCACAACCTTTAGCCAAAATAACTGCGAACAACCGCTTCCGGTAACCATCAATGAGTTTCTTACAATGCTCTGCTGGAATTGTAGACCATTCTTCTTTGGCAAACTGCTCCAGGTCCCTGATATTTGAAGGGTGCCTTCTCCAAACTGCCATTTTGAGATCTCTCCACAGGTGTTCTATGGGATTCAGGTCTGGACTCATTGCTGGCCACCTTAGAAGTCTCCAGTGCTTTCTCTCAAACCATTTTATAGTGCTTTTGGAAGTGTGTTTTAGGTCATTGTCCTGCTGGAAGAACCATGACCTCTGAGGGAGACCCAGCTTTCTCACACTGGGCCCTACATTATGCTGCAAAATTTGTTGGTAGTCTTAAGACTTCATAATGCCATGCACACGGTCAAGCAGTCCAGTGCCAGAGGCAGCAAAGCAACCCTAAAACATCTGGGAACCTCCGCCATGTTTGACTGTAGGTACCGTGTTCTTTTTTTTGAATGCCTCTTTTTTTTTCCTGTACATTCTATGTTGATGCTTTTTCCCAAAAAGCTCTACTTTTGTCTCATCTGACCAGAGAACATTCTTCCAAAACATTTTAGGCTTTCTCAGGTAAGTTTTGGCAAACTCCAGCCTGGCTTTTTTATGTCTCTGGGTAAGAAGTGGGGTCTTCCTGGGTATCCTACCATACAGTCCCTTTTCATTCAGACGCCGACGGATAGTACGGGTTGACACTGTTGTACCCTTGGACTGCAGGGCAGCTTGAACTTGTTTGGATGTTAGTCGAGGTTCTTTATCCACCATCCGCACAATCTTGCGTTGAAATCTATCGTCAATTTTTCTTTTCCGTCCACATCTAGGGAGGTTAGCCACAGTGCCATGGGCTTTAAACTTCTTGATGACACTGCGCATGGAAGACACAGGAACATTCAGGTCTTCGGAGATGGACTTGTAGCCTTGAGATTGATCATGCTTCCTCACAATTTGGTTTCTCAAGTCCTCAGACAGTTCTTTGGTCTTCTTTCTTTTCTCCATGCTCAATGTGGTACACACAAGGACACAGGACAGAGGTTGAGTCAACTTTAATCCATGTTAACTGGCTGCAAGTGTGATTTAGTTATTGCCAACACCTGTTAGGTGCCACAGGTATGTTACAGGTGCTGTTAATTACACGAATTAGAGAAGCATCACATGATTTTTCAAACAGTGCCAATACATTTGTCCACCCCTTTTTTAGGTTTGGTGTGGAGTTATATCCAATTTGGCTTTAGGACAATTCTTTTTGTGTTTTTTCATTGAAGACAAATTAAATGAAGATAATAATACCAAAGAATTTGTGATTGCAATCATTTTCAGGAAGAGTATTATCGGATAGAATTGCAGGGGTGCCAATACTTTTGGCCACCACTGTATATACTGCTCAAAAAAATAAAGGGAACACTTAAACAACAGAATATAAATCCAAGTAAATCAAACTTCTGTGAAATCAAACTGTCCACTTAGGAAGCTACACTGATTGACAATCAATTTCACATTCTGTTGTGCAAATGGAATAGACAATAGATGGAAATTATTGGCAATTATCAAGACACACTCAATAAAGGAGTGGTTCTGCAGGTGGGGACCACATCTCAGTACCAATGCTTTCTGCCTCATGTTTTGGTCACTTTTGAATGTTGGTTGTGCTTTCACACTCGTGGTAGCATGAGACGGACTCTACAACCCACAGAAGTTGCTCAGGTAGTGCAGCTCATCCAGGATGGCACATCAATGCGAGCTGTGGCAAGAAGGTTTGCTGTGTCTGTCAGTGTAGTGTCCAGAGGCTGGAGGCACTACCAGGAGACAGGCCAGTACACAAGGAGACGCGGAGGGGCCGTAGGAGGGCAACAACCCAGAAGCAGGACCGCTACTTCGGCCTTTGTGCAAGGAGGAACAGGAGGAGCACTGCCAGAGCCCTGCAAAATGACCTCCAGCAGGCCATAAATGTGCATGTAACTGCACAAACGGTTAGAAACCGACTCCATGATGGTGGTATGAGGGCCCAATGTCCACAGATGGGAGTTGAGCTCACAGCCCAACAACGTGCAGGACTCTTGGCATTTGCCACAGAACACAAGGATTGGCAAAGTCGCCACTGGCGCCCTGTGCTCTTCACAGATGAAAGCAGGTTCACCCTGAGCACATGTGACAGACGTGACAGAGTCTGGAGACGCCGTGGAGAGCGATCTGCTGCCTGCAACATCCTTCAGCATGACCAGTTTGGCAGTGGGTCACTATTGGTGTGGGGTGGCATTTCTTTGGAGGGCCGCACAGCCCTCCATGTGCTCGCCAGAGGTAGCCTGACTGCCATTAGGTACTGAGATGAGACCCCTTGTGAGACCATATGCTGGTACGGTTGGCCCTGGGTTCCTCCTAATGCAGGACAATGCCAGACCTCATGTGGCTGGAGTGTGTCAGCAGTTCCTGCAAGATGAAGGCATTGAAGCTATCGACTGGCCCGCCCGTTCCCCAGACCTGAATCTGATTGAGCACATCTGGGACATCATGTCTCGCTCCATACACCAACGTCACGTTGCACCACAGACTGTCCAGGAGTTGGCGGATGCTTTAGTCCAGGTTTGGGAGGAGATCCCACAGGAGACCATCCGCAACCTCATCAGGAGCATGCCCAGGCGTTGTAGGGAGGTCATACAGGCACGTGGAGGCCACACACAATACTGAGCCTCATTTTGACTTGTTTTAAGGACATTACATCAAAGTTGGATCAGCCTGTAGTGCATTTTTCCACTTTAATTTTGGGGGTGACTCCAAATCCAGGGCTCCATTGGTTAATAAATTTGTTTTCCATTGATGATTTTTGTATGATTTTGTTGTCAGCACATTCAACTTTGTACAGAACAAAGTATTCAATGAGAATATTTCATTCATTAGATCTAGGATGTGTTATTTGAGTGTTCCCTTTATTTTTTTGAGCAGTGTATATACATATATACATACAATGTTAACTTTATAGAATACAAATATATGGTCTGCAGAGAACTGGTATAACTGCTATTACCATTATATTGTCACTGTATGGTGGTAATTAGTGATGAGCAAGTATGTTCGGGTGCTCGCCGAGTATCTTCAGCGTGTTCGGGTGTTATGTTTGAGTCGGGCTGTGTGCATGATTTGCGACTGTTTGACAGCTTTAATACATGTGAGGAATGCCTAAGAAACAGGCATTTCTCACATGTATTAAAGCTGTCAAACAGTCGCAAATCATGCACACAGTGCGACTCAAACATAACACCGGAGCACGCTGAAGATACTCGGGAAACATCCGAGCATGCTAGTAAATCTCCAGTAACGAGCATGCTAGCTCATCACTAGTGGTAATATTAGTCCTAGTACAGTAGTTTTGATTAGTGATCAGTATGATGGTATTACCACTACTATACATGTTGGTAAAATGTGGTTAATGGCAGTTGGTATCATTTGTCTATTATATTGCAATATTAATGCTAACATTGGCCTTATTACAGTCATGTTTGTTAAAAGGATTGTACACCCCTGAGTAAATTGGCAGCAAGCACTGCAGCTTGTAGAATCCCAACTGTGTGTAATATGTGCACCATTAGGATTCAACTCCGCTTGCCAGTTCCAGCGGTTGTCACAGGTTTGCTCTTGCACAATTTACATATTTGCAGTCACGTGCCGACTAGAATGGAACATTCAGCGAAGTGGCTGAGGCTCTAATTGGCACATATCCACAAGTATGCAAATTGAGAGTTCAAGCAATCCCATGACAACAGCTGGAACTGGCAAGGAGAGCCAAATCCTAATGGTGTGTATATTTCAAATCATTAGGATTCGGCAGGCTGCACTACTACTTGCCAAAAATTTACTCAGGGGTATACAATTACTTTAATGGTCAGAATGATGGCATTTATTCAGTCACTATGCCAGTGGTATTTTGTAGTCATGGCGTAGAGGTATTATTTAATTTTTTTATCGCCATTATTGGTAATATAGGTCTTATAGGAAATTTCGATTTCCTTCAGGCAGGGTAATATTTGTAATACAGACCTCTAACTGGAGAAGGGGAAGGGGGGCAGCATGGACCTGTGTGCTTTCAAACGCCAGGACTGAATTTCAGTCTCAGTTCGACCATGGTCATTGGTGCCCAAAACTTATTGATGCATGAGGGGAATAACAGCTAGCCTGTCTGGTCCAATCCTAAGGAAGACCTATTATAGCACATGTTGCTACAAAGTTAATGCTGGACATCTATAGAGGTCTGTTGAAACCCATGCATCGATGGATTAAATGTGTTCGGTAGCGCCTTGGGGACTCATGCGATATTAGGCAAGTGGCGGTTTTAATTTTTTTCTCGATCACTATATAATAATCCAACACCCATTGAACTCCATTGTTAAAGGGGTGGTACGAAACTAATTTTGATTTTAATCCTAAATGTCTATCTGTTGTAATAATCTAATTGCTTTTCTAATATACTTTAATTAAAAAGTCCCTTTCATTCCCTCTCTACTCTCTGCTTTATTTTTTTATTTACTACCGGTTTGATGACATTTTGCTTGAGAATCCCAAGTGCATGCTGGGATACTCAAATGAGACGTTATCAGGGTACAGAGACTGCGGTCACTGCCACAGCCTCTGTTGACATCCTGAAACTAAGAGTGGTCAGTGACATTTATTTCAGGGGCTGGGCTAGACTCCGCTCTACTGAGCATGCGTCAGTTGTCAATTCCGATATATGCTCAGTATAAGCTCCCGTGTCACTGTGAGATATTATTTTCAATGCACAGTGAAAGTTTGCTCCCTCCTCAGCTCTAATGAGAAGTGGAGAGCCGGCAAGAGAACACACTGTCAGTGCACATTGTAAGAAGAGAATACGGCAAGGAGGAGCCAGCCCCGCCCTCAAAATTGACATCAGGGGCGGGGCTAGGTTCTGCTTTCTTTGCTTGCTAAGCTCTCTCCTTACAATGCGCACTAACAGTGTGCTCTCTTGCTGACTCGCCACTTCTCATTACAGCTGACGAGGGAGTGCACTGTCACTGTGCATTGAAAAGAATACAGTACAGGGGAGCTGGTACTGAGCATACACACGTGGTCAAAATTGTTGGTACCCCTCGTTTAATGAAAGAAAAACCCACAATGGTCACAGAAATAACTTGAATCTGACAAAAGTAATAATAAATTAAAAATCTATGAAAATGAACAAATGAGAGTCAGGCATTGCTTTTCAACCCTGCTTCCACAGAATTTTTAAAAAAATTAAACTCATGAAATAGGCCTGGACAGAAATGATGGTACCCCTGAAAATAATGTGACAAAAGGGACATGTTAAATAAAGTTGTGTCCACTAATTAGCATCACAGGTGTCTACAATCTTGTAATCTGTCAGTGGGCCTGTATATAGGGCTACAGATACTCACTGTGCTGTTTGGTGACATGGTGTGTACCCCACTCAACATGGACCAGAGGAAGCAAAGGAAAGAGTTGTCTCAGGAGATTAGAAAGAAAATTATAGACAAGCATGTTAAAGGTAAAGGTTAAAAGACCATCTCCAAGCAGCTTGATGTTCCTGTGACTACAGTTGCACATATTATTCAGAAATGTAAGATCCATGGGACTGTAGCCAACCTGCCTGGACGTGGCCGCAGGAGGAAAATTGATGACAAATCAAAGAGACGGATAATACGAATGGTAACTGTAGCGTCGGCGTCTCTGCCTCCTGCCGGGCAGAGACTCCGTTCCCCTCACCGCAACGCTCCCGGTCCGGCGTCCACCAGTTCTCCTGCTGATGCTGCGTGCAGCTTCCCAGGCGCTGTGCTTAGGGTGCGCGCGCACTCCCTCCCTCTTAAAGGGGCCGCGCGCGCTGTCCTAAAGAGTCCCCGTCCAATGGCCAGAGGACCACTCCTATTTAATGCACCTCCTCCAATATGGAGGTGCCTGTGCAAGGTTGTAGTTTGTGTGCTAACACTCTCCTCAGTCCTCAGGTTCCAGTGCCCGCCAGTCTGTCTATCAGCGTGTCCGCCAGCCTGTCTATCAGCCGTGCCCGCCAGCCTGTCTACCTGCCGTGCCCGCCGGCTTGCCTACCCGGATCACCTGTCAGGTTACCTGCTGTGCCCGCCTGCTTGCCTACCCGGATCACCTGTTTAGCTACCTGCTGTGCCCGCCTGCTTGCCTACCTGGATCACCTGTCTGGCTACCTGCCGTGCCTGCCTGCTTGCCTACCCGGATCTCCCATCAGGCTACCTGCCGTGTTCTTCCGCTGTACCTGTCAGCTTCAGCCATCTGACCCGTGGGAGTCGCCTGCTCTCACACAAGGTCGGTTCCAGAATGGCACCTGGTCCACCTGCCCGGTCCTTCCCTGCTTCACGGAGTCGACTAAGCCGCCGTGTGACCAGGGTCGGTCCGAGTTGGCACTTAGTTACGCCCCTCTGGTCCCTCCTTGCATCTCAGCACAGAGGTTCCACCACTCGGATCCGTAACAGTTTGCACAGGCCATGGAACCCGGTGGCTGCCAGGCTCCTTCGCTCTCAGACCTGTACCAAGAGGTCTCTCGCCAGAGATCCCAACAGGATACTATCCTATCCTATCTGTGGACAGTCAACTCCCGCTTGGACGCGCTGTCCACCCCGACTGTGTCCGCCTCTAAGCAAGCAGCACCCGCTCCAGCGGCACCTCAACCCAGTGGCGCTGTGGCATCCGGCTTTGGACCCCGGCTTTCTGCGCCTCCACGTTTTGGTGATGGCCCTGTCCTATGTCGGGGCTTCATAAATCAGTGCACGCTGCACTTTGAACTCCTGGCACACCAGCTCACCTCCGACTGGGCCAAGGTGGCGTTCAGCATGTCTAACCTCACAGGAGAGGCGTTGGAGTGGCTTAACCCTCTGTGGGAGAGAGGGGATCCTCTGGTGTCCGATCTCCTGGCTTTCCTCGCGGCCTTCTGGAAGGTGTTTGATGAGCCTGGACGAAAATCTTCTACTGCCTCCTCACTTCTCTGACTCCACCAAGGGAGTCTCACTGTGGGCCAGTATGCCATACGTTTCCGAACCCTCGCATCTGAACTTGCCTGGAACAATGAGGCCCTGGTGTCCACCTTTTGGGAGGGCCTTTCCGGACGGATCAAGGATGAGCTAGCTGGTCGTGACATACCTCCCTCCCTGGATGACCTGGTGTCATTAGCTACCCAGATTGACATCCGTTTCTTGGAACGCGCTAAGGGATGACCCATGAGAGGAAACCTCAGCGCCTCGCTCCCGACCTCCAAAGTCCAGTCTAGCTACCTGCACTCCCCCGGGTGTCTTCTCCAAGTCAAGATGGTCACATCTCGCAAGGAAACCCGTCGTGCCGAGGGGAGTTGCTTCTATTGTGGCAATATAGAGCATCAGATCTGCTCTTGCATGGTGAGACCGGGAAACTCCAGTGTCTAGGACCGCTTGGAGAGGTCGTCCTAGGCAAGAGTTCTTCCTCTCCGCCCTTGACTCTGTCCGTTTCTGTTACCAGTGATGAGACCCGCTTCTTCGATACTGCCCATCTGGATTCCGGAGCCACTGGGAATCTCATCCAACAGGCCGCTGTGGAGCGTTTTCATATTCCTACAATACGTCTGGCGGATCCTTTAGTGGTTTCCTCTGTGGATGGAAAGATTCTCCCTGAAACCATCTTGTTGGTCACTGAGTCGGTAACCCTTCAGGTGGGAATGCTGCACTCGAAGAAGATCTCCTTTTACATACTGTCCGGTCTCTCTCATCCCATCTCGCTTGGCATGCCTTGGTTACAGAGACATGAGCCCGTCCTGAATTGGAGCTCAGGAGAGGTGCTCCGTTGGGGTCAGGAATGCCATAAGACCTGTCTGGTTCCGGTTTGTCCTGCTCGACCCCCGTCTACTCTGGCTAACCTACCTGGCCTGCCGGCACCCTACTGGTCCTATGTGGACGTCTTTGATAAAAAGGAGGCAGAAACTCTACCACCTCATAGGCTGTATGATTTCCCCATCGACCTAATACCTGGTGCTTCACCTCCTCGCGGGCGAAACTACCCCTTGTCGCTGGCCGAGACCCCTACCATGTCTGAATACATTGAACAAAATCTTGCTAAGAGATTTATCCAGAAATCCACCTCTCCGGCTGGAGCAGGATGCTTTTTCGTTAAAAAGAAAGACGGCTCTCTTCGTCCTTGTATCGACTATAGGGGCCTAAACCAGATCACCATCAAAAATAAGTACCTCCTGCCTCTCATCTCGGAGCTGTTTGACCGCCTAAAAGGCGCTAAGATCTTCACTAAGCTCGATCTTCGTGGGGCATACAATCTGGTCTGGATTCGCCAGGGAGATAAGTGGAAGACGGCAGTCAACACTAAGGATGCTCACTACGAAAACCACTTCGGTCTCTGTAATGCTCCGGCCATCTTCCAGGAATTAGTAGCATTTTTTATGCGTTTTTGCACTTTTGTATTGCTTTCAACCGTGACAAATGCATTCACCCGGAAATGTCATTTTAACATTTTACAACCTTATCTGGCCATGTGCTGTGTGACACATGCATACAGTGCTGAAAAGACATGGGAACAGCATGGGGAAGACCCCTGGAAGCATCTCTGACACCCAGGTCACTGCCTAAAAGTGTACCCATCAGAAGTCATCCTTGCCGCACAAGAAGATGCAGACTTGCAACTATCCCCGTGCAAGTTCTTGTCCCAGGGCACTGTTCAATTGTACCTCCCCCATTCCTTGCAATGCAAGCGCAAATATGCAGCCAACCACCCACCCACCCACAGGCTGCAATACCATACTGCTTGCTTGCACTTGAAATTGGACCTTTTAGGCATGTGGAGGCGGAATCTGGCCACCACGTCATGGCTGCGTTGGCGGCCTGGAATCCATACTCAGTCCTCAGCCGCCCGGCGGCCGGGTGTCCACACTCGGTCCCCAGCCGCCAGGGGGGCGGCCAGGTGTCCATACTCGGTCCCCAGCCGCCCCGCTGCGGGTGTCTACACACGGTCCCCAGCCGCCTGAGGGCAGCCGGGTGTCCATAAACGGTTCCCAGCCGCCCCTATTTCTCCTTGGAACATCCCCCCACACACTTTTCTTAGCCTGGCCTGCTTTAGGGCAGCATTGGACGAGCCCACGAGAGAACCAGACTCCTCCGGTGGGCCCTGGCTTCTCCATCAGGGGAGTTGAGAGTGCCAAGGTGAGGAGCATAATGATGATGATACAAGTTAGCATCTGCTTTGTTTTCTTGGAATGCAAGCGTAAGTGTGCAGCCTGCCACCCACCCACCCCCAGGCTGCAATACCATACTGCTTGCTTGCTTGCACTTGAAATTAGGCCTTTTAGGTATGTGGAGGCGGAATCTGGCCACCACGTCATGGCTGCGTTGGCGGCCTGGAATCCATACTCAGTCCCCAGCCGCCCAGCGGCTGGGTGTCCACACTCGGTCCCCAGCCGCCAGGGGGCGGCCGGGTGTCCATACTCGGTCCCCAGCCGCCCCGCGGCCGGGTGTCCACACACGGTCCCCAGCCGCCTGGGGGCAGCCGGGTGTCCATAAACGGTCCCCAGCCGCCCCTATTTCTCCTTGGAACATCCCCCCACACACTTTTCTTAGCCCGGTCTGCTTTAGGGCAGCATTGGACGAGCCCACGAGAGAACCAAACTCCTCCGGTGGGCCCTGGCTTCTCCATCAGGGGAGTTGAGAGTGCCAAGGTGAGGAGCATGATGATGATGATACAAGTTAGCATCTCCTTTGTTTTCTTGGAATGCAAGCGTAAGTGTGCAGCCTGCCACCCACCCACACCCAGGCTGCAATTCATACTGCTTGCTTGTTTGCACTTGAAATTGGGCCTTTTAGGCATGTGGAGGTGGAATCTGGCCACCACGTCATGGCTGCGTTGGCGGCCTGGAATCCATACTCAGTCCCCAACCGCCCGGCGGGAGGGTGTCCACACTCGGTCCCCAGCCGCCAGGGGGCGGCCGGGTGTCCATACTCGGTCCCCAGCCGCCCCGCGGCCGGGTGTCCACACACGGTCCCCAGCCGCCTGGGGGCAGCCGGGTGTCCATAAACGGTCCCCAGCCGCCCCTATTTCTCCTTGGAACATCCCCCCACACACTTTTCTTAGCCCGGTCTGCTTTAGGGCAGCATTGGACGAGCCAATGAGAGAACCAGACTCCTCTGATGGGCCCTGGCTTCTCCATCAGGGGAGTTGAGAGTGCCAAGGTGAGGAGCATGATGATGATGATACAAGTTAGCATCTCCTTTGTTTTCTTGGAATGCAAGCGTAAGTGTGCAGCCTGCCACCCACCCACACCCAGGCTGCAATTCATACTGCTTGCTTGTTTGCACTTGAAATTGGGCCTTTTAGGCATGTGGAGGTGGAATCTGGCCACCACGTCATGGCTGCGTTGGCGGCCTGGAATCCATACTCAGTCCCCAACCGCCCGGCGGGAGGGTGTCCACACTCGGTCCCCAGCCGCCAGGGGGCCGCCGGGTGTCCATACTCGGTCCCCAGCCGCCCCGCGGCCGGGTGTCCACACACGGTCCCCAGCCGCCTGGGGGCAGCCGGGTGTCCATAAACGGTCCCCAGCCGCCCCTATTTCTCCTTGGAACATCCCCACACACACTTTTCTTAGCCCGGTCTGCTTTAGGGCAGCATTGGACGAGCCAATGAGAGAACCAGACTCCTCTGATGGGCCCTGGCTTCTCCATCAGGGGAGTTGAGAGTGCCAAGGTGAGGACCATGATGATGATGATACAAGTTAGCATCTGCTTTGTTTTCTTGGAATGCAAGCGCATGTATGTAGTAGTGGCTAGGCCTGAGGTGGTCGGCATTTTGGCGCATATCCTACCTCCTCCGAGGATTGCTGGATGTTTTCCTGTTACTATCCCAGTTAGAATCATAGAATCATAGAATGGTAGAGTTGGAAGGGACCTCCTGGGTCATCTGGTCCAACCCCCTGCTCAAAGCAGGATTCACTAGATCATCTCAGACAGATGTCTGTCCAGCCTCTGTTTGAAGACGTCCATTGAAGGGGAACTCACCACCTCTCGTGGCAGCCTGTTCCACTCATTAATCACCCTAACTGTCAAAAAGTTTTTTCTAATATCTAATCTGTGTCTCCTCCCATTTAGTTTCATCCCATTGCTTCTAGTCTTTCCTTGTGCAAATGAGAATAAAGATGATCCTTCTACAATGTGACAGCCCTTGACATATTTGTAGACAGCTATTAAGTCTCCTCTCAGTCTTCTTTTTTGCAAGCTAAACATTCCCAAATCCTGCAACCGTTCCTCATAGGACATGGTTTGCAGACCAGTCACCATTCTGGTCGCTCTTCTCTGAACTTGCTCCAGTTTGTCTATGTCTTTTTTAAAATGTGGTGCCCAAAACTGTACACAGTATTCCAGATGAGGTCTGACCAAAGAGGAGTAAAGACCGATAATGACTTCACGTGATCTAGACTGTATGCTTCTGTTAATACATCCCAGAATTGTATTTGCCTTTTTTGATGCTGCATCACACTGTTGACTCATGTTTAGTCTATGATCTATTAGTATACCTAAGTCTTTTTCACATGTACTGTTGCTTAGCTCTATTCCTCCCATTCTGTATATGCTTTTTTCATTTTTATTGCCCAGATGTAGTACTTTGCATTTTTCCCTGTTAAAAACCATTCTGTTGGTTGCTGCCCACTGCTCCAGTTTATTTAGGTCTTTTTGAATCCTCTCTCTCTCTTCTCTAGTATTAGCTATCCCTCCTAGCTTTGTGTCATCAGCAAATTTAATCAGTTTACCCTCAATTCCTTCATCTAAATCACTGATAAAGATGTTGAACAATACAGGTCCCAGGACGGAGCCCTGTGGTACCCCACTTGAGACATTCATCCAGCTGGATGTGAAGCCATTTACAACCACCCTTTGAGTCCGATCACTAAGCCAGTTATGAATCCACCTAACAGTTGCCTGGTCCATTGCATACTTGGTCATTTTTTCAATAAGGATGGTGTGAGATACTTTGTCAAATGCTTTGCTGAAGTCAACATATACTATATCTACAGCATTTCCCTGATCCACCCAGTCAGTGATTCTGTCATAGAAGGAAATTAAGTTAGTCTGACATGATTTGTTAGTTACAAACCCATGCTGACTCTGGTTAATCACTTCATTCTTATCCATGTACTTACATACATGTTGTTTAATAATTTGTTCAAAGATCTTTCCTGGTATAGAAGTCAGACTCCCGTTAAAACAAAGCTTCAGGTGATAAATGATGGATGAGGTAGTGGCAAAGAAGAAAGAGCAGGAGGAACAGGGACCATTCACATCAATATCAGGCCAGTCAACCACATATGTCTTGTAGGATATGTTTCTGTAACAAAATGAGCGGTTCGGCTACACAGTTATAGGGCATACAGTGAGTGCAATGCCTAGCAAAAATTTTGAGGCACTCCAATGCCCCTTGGAAATGACATGGAGGTCAGAGGGCCTTAACTAAACCGTTTTTTCCATTTATAGCAACTGGGTCTCCTGAACACAGTTGGCCTAAGCAGTGAATGGAAGGCTTTCCAAAAATTATGAGGAACTGCAATGCCCCTTGAAACAGACATGGATTACAGCGTACTAAAAACCTTCTACCCATTATTGGGGAGTGAGTCTTCCTTAGTTTTCGCCTTTTCATTGAAAAGAAAAAGCTGACTAAAATTAGGAGGAAATGCAATGCCCGTTGGAAGAGTCGTGGAGGTTAAAGGTAATTAAAAACAACATTTCAATGCCCCTTGGAAGAGCTGTGGAGTTCAGAGTGGCTTAAGAAGACGCTTTTAATGCCCCTTTGAAGAGACGTGGAGGTCACAGTAGCTTAACAAGACGGTTTGAATGCCCCTTGGAAGAGACGTAGAGATCACAGTAGCTTAACAAGACGCTTTTAATGCCCCTCAGAAGAGACGTGGAGGTCCCAGTAGCTTAACAAGACTCTTTTAATGCCCCTTGAAAAAGTGGTGGAGGTCCCAGTAGCTTAACAAGACACTTTTAATGCCCCTCAGAAGAGACCTGGAGGTCCCAGTAGCTTAACAAGACATTTTTAATGCCCCTCAGAAGAGACGTGGAGGTCCCAGTAGCTTAACAAGACGCTTTTAATGCCCCTCGGAAAAGTGGTGGAGGTCACAGTAGCTTAACAATACGCTTTTAATGCCCCTCGGAATAGTGGTCGAGGTCGCAGTAGCTTAACAAGACGCTTTTAATGCCCCTCGGAAAAGTGGTGGAGGTCGCAGTAGCTTAACAAGACGCTTTTAATGCCCCTTACAAGAGCCATACAGTACAGCATCTTAAAAACATTATTCCCATTATTGGGGAGTGTGTCTCCCATAGTATTTGCTTATGCCTTCCAAGCATAAGCTGCCAAAAATTAGGATGGAGGAACTTGCAATGCCCCTTACAAGAGCCATGCAGTACAGCATATTACAAACATTATTCGTATTATTGGGGAGTGGGTCTCCCATAGTCTTTGCTTATGCCTTCCAAGCAAAAGTTGCCAAAAATTCAGAGGAAATGCAATGCCCGTTTGAAGAGTCGTGGAGGTTAGAGTTAATTAAAAACAACATTTCAATGCCCCTTGGAAGAGCTGTGGAGTTCAGAGTGGTTTAACAAGACGGTTTTAATGCCCCCTCGAAAAAGTGGTGGCGGTCCCAGTAGCTTAACAAGACGCTTTTAATGCCCCTCAGAAGAGACATGGAGGTCCCAGTAGCTTAACAAGATGCTTTTAATGCCCCTCAGAGAAGACATGGAGGGCCCAGTAGCTTAACAAGACACTTTTAATGCCCCTTACAAGAGCCATACAGTACAGCATCTTAAAAACATTATTCCCATTATTGGGGAGTGGGTCTCCCACAGTCTTTGCTTATGCCTTCCAAGCAAAAGCTGACAAAAATAAGGACAGAGGAACTTTCAATAATGGCAACACGGACCACGGTCACCATGGTGGTATAGTGGTGGTGGAGGCTGAGGATAAGGAGAAGAACATAAAACTGAGGAAGCGTATACCCATGTGTGGGTGTGAAGCGGTGCATGTGAATACACCTCCCGAAAAAACACAGTGGATTTGACTTTATGTTACTCTGCTGTCATTTGGTGGTGATGAGAAGTCTGGCCCAATCCAGCCCTTGTTCATTTTGATAAGGGTCAGCTTGTCAGCATTGTCAGTTGACAGGCGAGTGCGCTTATCAGTTTTAATTTCCCCAGCGACACTAAAAACACGCTCTGATAACACGCTAGCGGCAGGGCAGGCCAGGACCTCCAAGGCGTACAGAGAGAGTTCATTCCAAGTGTCCAGCTTGGATACCCAATAATTAAAAGGCACAGAGGAATCACGGAGGATGCTGGTACGGTCGGCAAGGTACTCCCTCACCATCTTTTGAAACTTTCCACTCCTTGTGAGAGTACCCCGCGCCTCAGGGCCTGTAAGCTGGGCGGGTCTCAGAAAACTGTCCCAAAACATTGACAGTGTTCCCCTGCCTCTGCTGGATTGGCGTTGCCTCTCTCTCGCTTGTACGCCTTGGTTGGTCAACGAACTGTGACCTCTGCCACTAGCGTGTTCAGATGGGAACTTTTTTAACAGTTCTGCAGCAAGGGCCTTCTGGTACTGCCCCATTTTTGTAGACCTCTCCACCTCAGGAATAAGAGAGTGAAAGTTCTCCTTGTAGCGAGGGTCTAAAAGTGTCACCAACCAGTAATGACTGTCACCCAACATTTTGACAACGCGAGGGTCACGGTTAAGGCAGCGTAACATAAAGTCAGCCATGCGTGCCAGACTGGTAACGGGCAAAACTTCCGTGTCCTCACCAAGATGACGACTGACCATGCTCTCCTCCTCCTCCTCCCCCCTGTCCTCAGGCCACCCACGCTGAACCAACGGTATGACAGTTGTACAGGTTCTACCGTCTACAGCGCATGATACAAGCTCCTGTTCTTCCTCCTCCTCCTCCTCTCCCTCATTGTCCCCCAATGCACGTTGGGATGAGATGAGGCTGGGCTGTGTGTAATCGACCGCAACTGCATCTTGATCCATCTCATCATACTCTGGCTGCAATGCCTCCTCTTTAATTCTCAGCAGAGAGTGTTGCAAAAGACAGACAAGTGGAATGCTGACGCTAATGATGGCGTCATCGACACTCACCATCTGGGTGGACTCCTCAAAGTTTGTCAAGATGGTACAGATGTCAGACATCCAGGTCCACTCCTCTCCTGAGGTCTTATGTGTGGAGTCTGACCTGAATATCACCGGCCTTGTTGCAGCTGGTACTCCATAACTGCTCTCTTCTGCTCACAAATCCTTTGCAACATGTGGAGGGTAGAGTTCCAACATGTGGGGACATTACACACCAGTCAGTGTAACGGAAGCTGCAAACGCTGCTGCAACACAGCAAGGGCGGCGGAAGCTGTAGCCGACTTGCGAAAATGAGCTGACAGACGGCGTACTTTGACGAGCAGATCTGGCAACTCGGGGTACGATTTAAGAAACCGCTGAACCACGAGGTTAAGCACATGCATGGTACGTGTGTGATCTCGCCTCGCCTCAGAGCCGCCACCAGGTTACGGCCATTGTCACACACGACCATGCCTGGATGTAGGTTCAGCGGTCTCAGCCACAGATCTGCCTGCTCTTTCACAGCTGTCCACAACTCACAAGCAGTGTGATGTTTATCACCTAAGCTTAGGAGTTTCAGCACAGCCTGTTGCCGCTTGGCTGAGGCAGTATTGCAGTGCTTCCAGCTTGTAACTGATGTGATGATATCTGAGATGGAGGCTGAACATGAGGAGGAGGAGGAGGATGATGCGCAGAAGCTGTACACTGTGGGGGCAACTCTGACTGACATAGGGCCCGCAATCCTCGGTGTGGGGAGGATGTGTTCCGTCCCAAGGTCCGACTGGGTCCCGGCTTCCACTCAGTTTACCCAGTGTGTCGTCAGGGAGATGTACCGTCCCTGGCCACAAGCACTTGTCCACGTGTCCGTTGTCAGGTGGACTCTCCTAGTAACTGCATTGTTGAGGGCACGGCAGATGTTTTGGGACACGTGCTTGTGTAGTGCGGGGATGGCACACCGGGCAAAATAGTGTCGGCTGGGGACCGAGGGACGGCCACCGCCATAAGGTTGCGGAAGGACTCCGTCTCCACCAGCCTAAAAGGCAGCATTTCCAAAACAAGCAGTCGTGAAATGTGCGAATTTAAGACTGTGGCCTGTGGGGCGTTAGCTGCGAATTTCCGCTTTCGTTCAAAGGTCTGGGATATGGACAATTGAACGCTGCGGTGGGACGTGGACGTGGACGTTGATGCTGTTTCTTGAGAAACTGCCATAACAAGTGAAAACTGAGAGGAGGGGGCATCTTTGCATGCAGTATGGACAGGGGATTGCCTTGCTCACACAACAGGGGGTTCTATTGCACGCACAATAGTGGAAGAAGCAGTGGGGACACCCGCTGACACTGGTCGTGGACCCTGGGGTTCGCCCCACAAAGTCGGGTGCTTTGCTGCCATGTGCCTGATCATGCTGGTGGTGCTCAGGCTGGTAGTTTTGTCACCCCTGCTGATGCTGGCATGGCAGGTGGTACAAATGGCCTTTTTGGGATTATCAGCAGAGTCTTTAAAAAAATTCCAGACTCTGGAAGACCTACCGGTTGTACTGGCAACGTCCCTCGTGTTGGTGTTACGGGGAACGGTTGCCCGCCTTCTGTCTGCGGCCACCACACTGCTTCTTCCTGCCTGTTGGAGTACTCTGCCTCCCTCCCCCTGTGTACTGCTGGCCTCACTCTGCATGTCCTCCTGCCACTTTGGGTCAGTTACTAGATCATCCACCACCTCCTCCTCTTTCACTTGCGCACCACGATCCTCCTCCTCACTTCCTGGCAATTGTGTCTCGTCATCGTCCACCTCTTGTGACACATTGCCAGCGTCGACTTCCTGTGGCCGTGGCTGTTCAAATATTTGGGCATCGCTACATGGGATCTCCTCTTCCACCACTTCAAGTGGAGCAGGCGAGGGGCACAAATCTGGAAATTGACCAATGAACAGCTCTTCAGAGTGTCCAAGTGTGGGATCAGTTGCTGTCTGACGACACTCGGCATGGTGGGAGGAAGGAGCATCAGGGTGAGGAGGAGTATGCAGTCGAGACTCACGGCTACTAAGAGTCGACCGTGTGGAAGACAGACCGGAGGTGGTGGTGCCCAGGTAACTGGAAGTATTATCTGCTATCCAATTAATAATCTGTTCACACTGATCAGTTCGCAATACTGGTGTTGTTCTGTGCTTCCCTAGTAATTCGGTCAAGAAGTGGGAGCGAGAAGATGTGGCTGTTGGTTGTGGCACATTTTCACCTTGGCCATGGCCCCGTCCTCTGCATGCACCATCACCAGAACATCCACTTCCACGTCCCTTGCCACGTGCCTTGCCCATTGTAAAGTAAGTAAAATAGCTTACACTCGCACTATCAATGGAAAAAGGGTAATAAAAAGTAGATTAGAACCGTGGAAGAGGAAAACCACAGTTCTATTTCTCTGGCCTACACCCGACTCTTTTAAACAATCTGAACAATCAGGGAGAAACTATTACTGTTTTTCTTTACGGAAAAAATACCAAAAGCTGAATAATAGAGATTTCTTACCGTGGAACAGCAAAACCACAGTTATAATTTACGGGTGTATGTATACCAGACTTTTTTAAATATATATATTTGCGGCTGAACAGTGAGCGACACACTCAAACTGTTTTTTTTAGATACAAATGGCCCAAAAGTGGATAATACAGAGGTTTGAACCGTGGAACTGCAAAACCACACTTGTATTTCTCGGGCCTACACCAGACTATTTTCAACAGATATATTTGGGTCTGAACAATCAGGAGACACTATTATTTATTTTTTACGGCCAAAAATTGCGAAAAGCAGGATAATACAGAGATTTGACCCGTGGAACTACAAAACCACAGTTCTATTTCTTGGGCCTACACCAGACTATTTTCAACAGATATATTTGGGTCTGAACAATCAGGAGACACAATTTATTTCTTACGGCAAAAAATGCCAAAAGCAGGATAATAGAGATTTTTTACCATGGAACAGCAAAACCACAGTTATAATTTACTGGTGTATACCAGACTTTTTAAAATATATATATATTTGCGGCTGAACAGTGAGCGACACACTCAAACTGTTTTTTTTTAGATACAAATGGCCCAAAAGTGGATAATACAGAGGTTTGAACCGTGGAACTGCAAAACCACACTTGTATTTCTCGGGCCTACACCAGACTATTTTCAACAAATTTATTTGTGTCTGAACTATCAGGAGACACTATTTATTTTTTACGCCAAAAAATGCCAAAAGCAGGATAATAGAGATTTTTTTTACCATGGAACAGCAAAACCACAGTTATAATTTACTGGTGTATACCAGATTTTTTAAAATATATTTATTTGCGGCTGAACAGTGAGCGACACACTCAAACTGTTTGTTTTTAGATACAAATGGCCCAAAAGAGGATAATACAGAGGTTTGAACTGTGGAACTGCAAAACCACACTTGTATTTCTCGGGCCTACACCAGACTATTTTCAACAGATATATTTGTGTCTGAACAATCAGGAGACACGATTTATTTTTTACGGCAAAAAATGCCAAAAGAAGGATAATAGAGATTTTTTACCGTGGAACAGCAAAACCACAGTTATAATTTACTGGTGTATACCAGACTTTTTTAAATATATATATATTTGCGGCTGAACAGTGAGCGACACACTCAAACTGTTTTTTTTAGATACAAATGGCCCATGGAACAGCAAAACCACACTTCTATTTCTCTGGCCTACACCAGACTATTTTCAACAGATATATTTGTGTCTGAAAAATCAGAGACACACTTGTTTTTTGGGGTGGGGGGACACCAAAAGGTTAATAAGATGGGTATTTGTACAGTGTGAAGGAGGAAAAAAAAAAGAGGATTTAGATGAAAAAAAAAGGATTTTTCCTGGCCCCCGAGACCTGGAGCTAAGTCCAGCAATTTCAGCAACAGGAGCACACAGGACTGTAATGCAGCGTTTGCTGGTATAACCACTGCGTTTCCTTTACAGCCTGCCTGCTTGCCTGATATCTGGGACGGATATTAGTCCTGAGAAGGACTGTTTGTTTGATCTGGCAGCCTTTACAGACCCTACACTAACTATTTCGCAAGATATATCTCTCCCTAAATCAGCAACGCTGTCCCTACACTGTCTGATCCGGAGCGACTGTGTCCAAGATGGCGGCGCCCGGTTTTAAATGCTCGAGGTGACGCTGTGCGGCCAGCCAATCACTGTAATGCCCACAATCAACATGGCTGCGGCATTTCAGTGACTGGCTGGCAATCCCTGCATGTTCATTGGCTCTGTAAAGAGCGTCAAACATGCAGGGCGGAGACCTGAGCTCCCGCCCGAGTAACCCGGAAATGCTCGGTGCTCGCCGAACATCCCGAGTAGCGTGATGCTCGGGCGAGTACCGAGCAGTGTCGAGCATGCTCGCTCAACACTAATGCTGATAAGAGATGTCTGGATCCGCCTCAATTCCGTCCGGGAGACAAGATCTGGCTTTCCTCCAAATATGTCCGTCTCAAGATACCATCATACAAGTTGGGTCCGTGGTTCATTAGTCTGTTCGAAATTCTGAACCAAATAAATCCTGTGGCTTACAAGCTGAAACTCCCGGCCGCCTTACGGATCCCCAACTTTCACGTGTCTCTCCTCAAACCGGTTGTCCTTAATTCTTTCTCTGACAATCCAGGTACCACTCCAGCTCCAGTCTCCGCTGAGGACGTCTTTGAGGTAGAGAACATTTTGGCCATCAAGAGGGTAAGAGGAAAGACTTTTTTTCTTGTGGAAAAGGGGGTTTAGTCCTGAGGAGAGATCTTGGGAACCCAGGAAGAACATTCATGCCCCTCGTCTTCTTGAAAAATTTCTTGCGGGCCTAAAGAAGAGGGGACATAAAGGGGGGATTACTGTAGTGTCGGAGGCAAAGGCAGAGACGCCGTTCCCCTCACCGCCGTGGTCCGGGTCCGGCGTCCTCCAGCTCTCCTGCTGCTGCTTCCTGCTGCTTAGTGCACGCGTGCGCTCCCTCCCTCTTAAAGGGGCTGCGCGCCGTCCTAAAGAGTCCCCGGCCAATGGCCGGAGGACCACTCCTATTTAAAGCACCTCCTCCAATATGGAGGTGCCTCTACAAGGTTGTTGTTTGTGTGCTAACACTCTCCTCAGCCCTCAGGTTCCAGTGCCCACCAGTCTGTCTATCAGCCGTGTCTGCCTGCCTATCAGCTGTGCCCGCCTGTCTAACAGCCGTGCCTGCCAGCCTGTCTACCTGCCGTGCCCGCCGGCTTGCCTACCCTGATCACCTGTCAGATTACCTGCTGTGCCCGCCTGCTTGCCTACCTGGATCACCTGTTTGGCTACCTGCTGTGCCCACCTGCTTGCCTGCCTGGATCACCTGTCTGGCTACCTGCCGTGCCTGCCTGTTTGCCTACTCGGACCTCCCATCAGGCTACCTGCCGCGCTCTTCCGCTGTACCTGTCAGCTTCAGCTATCTGACCCGTGGAAGTCGCCTGCTCTCACACAAGGTCGGTTCCAGAGTGGCACCTGGTCCACCTGCCCGGTCCCTCCCTGGTTCACGGAGTTGACTAAGCTGCCGTGTGGCCAGGGTCGGTCCGAGTTGGCACTTAGTTACGCCCCTCTTGTCCCTCCTTGCATCTCAGCACAGAGGTTCCACCACCCGAATCCGTAACAGTAACAAAAGAGCCCAGGATAACTTCTAAAGAGATTAAAGGTGAACTTCAAGCTCAAGGAACATCAGTGTCAGATCGTACCATCTGTCGTTGTTTGATCCAAAGTGGACTTAATGGGAGACGACCAAAGAGAAAACCATTATCGAAAAAAAATCATAAAAAAGCCAGACTGGAATTTGCCAAACTACATGTTGACTAGCCACAAAGCTTCTGGGAGAATGTCCTATGGACAGATGAGACAAAAATGGAAGTTTTTGGCAAGGCACATCAGCTCTATGTTCACAGATGGAAAAATGAAGCATATCAAGAAAAGAACACTGTCTCTACTGTGAAACATGGAGGAGGCTCTGTTATGTTCTGGGGCTGCTTTGCTGCATCTGGCACAGGGTGTCTTGAATCTGTGCAGGGTACAATGAAATCTCAAGACTATCAAGGGATTCTAGAGAGAAATGTGCTGCTCAGTGTCAGAAAGCTTGGTCTCAGTCGCAGGTCATGGGTCTTGCAACAGGATAATGACCCAAAACACACAGCTAAAAACACCCAAGAATGGCTAAGAGGAAAACATTGGATTATTCTGAAGTGGCCTTCAATGAGCACTGACCTAAATTCTATTGAGCATCTTTGGAAAAAGCTGAAACATGCCGTCTGGAAAAGGCAACCTTCAAACAGGAGACAACTGGAGCAGTTTGTTCCTGAGGAGTGGACCAAAATACCTGTCAAGAGGTGCAGAAGTCTCATTGACAGTTACAGGAATCATTGCAGTGATTGCCTCAAAAGGTTGTTTAACAAAATACTAAGTTAAGAGTACCATCATTTCTGTCCATGCCTATTTCATGAGTTTAATTTTATTAAAAATTCTATGGAAGCAGGGCTGAAAAGCAATGTCTGACTTTCATTTGTTCATTTTCAAAGATCTTTAATTTATTATTACTTTTGTCAGATTCAAGTTATTTCTGTGACCATTGTGGGTTTTTCTTTCATTAAACGAGGGTTACCAACAATTTTGACCACGTGTGTACATTGGAATTGACAACGGATGAATGCTGAGCAGAGCAGGGACTAGCCCAGCCCCTGAAACAGATGTCACTGATGATGCTTCGTTTAAGGGCGGGAACAGAGGTCGCGGCAGTGACCGCAGCCTCTGCCCCCTGATGATGTCTCATTTGAGTATCCCATGCGCTGGGGATTCTCAAATGAAATTTCATCAAAACAGAATAAGTAAAAAAAATAAAATAAAGCAGTTAGAGAGAGTAGAGAGAAAATGGTGTCGACTTTTCAATTAAAGTATATTATAAAAGCAATTAGATTATTACAATAAATAGATAGACATTTAGGAATAAAATCAATGTTAGTTTTGGACCAACCCTTTAACAGATGAAAATTTTTTACTGCATATGGTAATCAGATAAACTGCGAATGATAATTCAACATAAGCAATACATTCAATATGGTTATTTTTGGATTGCCCGGAGACATCAAGAGTGTAAGAAATGCTATATATCCTTACGATTGTTTTTTATATAGAATATATAGTTCATCTAAAACCGGTTATACACATAAGTCTGCTATTGGCCGTATCATTGTTCTTAGTGAGAAGTATTAGACCTAGGGATCAACCCTGACTCTTTAAATGAGACCATTCCCTAATAGGGCTGTGCAGATCGGGGCACAACAAAAGAATTTCATTGTAGTCAAACGCCATAGTTACTATATCCAGGACTCAGGTATTGTATGTTTGTCTCTGACCACTTGGCCATTACAAATGCCATTGTTTTCCAGCTAGCTGCAGCTCTTACCATAGTTCTTACTGTGTAAGCTGTGTTGGCATGTGATGCCATGCTGAGTCTGTGTACAATACCTGTTGTGTCCAGAACTACTTCCTGGTGTACGCATTACTTTCCAGTACACCTGCCATCAGACACAGTTGTCCAAGATCACTGCTTCCACATACAGTTATATGAAAAAGTTTGGGCACCCCTATTAATCTTAAGCTTAATGTTTTATAAAAATTGGTGTTTTTGCAACAGCTATTTCAGTTTGATATATGTAATAACTGTTGGACACAGTAATGTTTCTGCCTTGAAATGAGGTTTATTGTACTAACAGAAAATGTGCAATCTGCATTCAAACAAAATTTGACAGGTGCATAAGTATGGGCACCCTTATCATGTTGCATTTGGAGAGTCCCTGTGTGCCCAAACATTGGAGCTCCCCCACAAGTGACCCCATTTTGGAAACTAGACCCCCCAAGGCACCTATCTAGATGCATAGTGAGCACTTGGAACCCCCAGGTGCTTCACAAATTGATTCGTAAAAATGAAAAAGTGAAAAAAAAAACACTTTTTCATTTTTACGAATCAATTTGTGAAGCACCTGGGGGTTCCAAGTGCTCACTATGCATCTAGATAGGTGCCTTGGGGGGGTCTAGTTTCCAAAATGGGGTCACTTGTGGGGGAGCTCCAATGTTTAGGCACATCAGGGGCTCTCCAAACGCAACATGGCGTCCGCTAATTATTCAAGCAAATTTTGCAATCAAAAAGTCAAATGGCGCTCCTTCCCTTCCAAGCCCTGCCGTGCGCCCAAACAGTGTTTTTTCCCCACATACGGGGTATCTGCGTGCCCAGGGGAAATTGCACAACAAATTTTGGGGTCCATTTTTTCTTGTTACCCCTGTGAAAATAAAAAAAATTGGGTCTAAAGTAACATTTTTGTGAAAAAAGTTAAATGTTCATTTTTTTCTTCCATATTCCAAAAATTCCTGTGAAGCACCTGAAGGGTTAATAAAGTTCTTGAATGTGGTTTTGAGCACCTTGAGGGGTGCAGTTTTTAGAATGGTGTCACTTTTGGGTATTTTCTGTCATAAAGACCTCTCAAAGTGACTTCAAATGTGATGTGGTCCCTAAAAAAATGGTTTTGTAAATTTTGTTGGAAAAATGAGAAATCGCTGGTCAACTTTTAACCCTTTTAGCTCCCTAACAAAAAAAAATTTTGGTTCCAAAATTGTGCTGATGTAAAGTAGACATGTGGGAAATGTTATTTATTAATTATTTTGTGTGACATATCTCTCTGATTTAAGGGCAGAAAAATTCAAAGTTTGAAAATTGCAAAATTTTCAAAATTTTTGCCAAATTTCCATTTTTTTCACAAATAAACGCAAGTGATATCGAAGAAATTTTACCACAATCATGAAGTACAATATGTCACGAAAAAACAATCTCAGAATCAGGGGGATCCGTTGAAGCGTTCCAGAGTAATTACCTCATAAAATGACAGTGGTCAGAATTGTAAAAATTGGCCTGGTCATTAACGTGCAAACCACCCTCGGGGGTTAAGGGGTTAAAGGGCCCATTGAGACTCTTTCGCCCGGGGTCCACGAAAACCTGGAGTCGGCCCTGGTTGAGATGGACGAGGGTACGTCATGTAACACTCTCTCTCCCATCATTCCTCCTCTGCGTCTGACGCAGCGGCGTGATGACGCTCCACGCTCTGTCAGATAGTGGAGCTGGCAGCTGCTGAGGTGATGACAGAGACGCGCTGCAGAGACTGAAGCAGCAGGGAACGAGGAGCGGTAAGTATGTATTTATTTATAAATCAGTGAGTACTGATAAAACTGAAGGACTGGGGGCTGCATTTTACCCTATGGTGAGGGGAAGCTGCATTTTACCCTATGGGGGCTGCATTATACTGCGTACAGGACGTTGGGGTGCATTATACAGTGTTGAGGACCATTGGGAGTGCATTATACTGCGTGTAGGACCATGGGGAGTGCATTATACTGTGTTGAGGACCATGGGGAGTTCATTATACTGAGTAGAGGACCATGGCGAATGCATTATACTGCATACAGGACCATGGAGAGAGCATTATACAGCGTAGACGACCATGGCGAGTGCATTATACTGCGTGGAAGACCATGGCGAGTGTCTTATGCTGTGCTGAGGACCATGACGAGTGTCTTATACCGTGTGGAGGACCATGACGAGTGTCTTATACCCTGTGGAGGACCATGGCGAGTGTCTCATACCGTGTGGAGGACCATGGCGAGTGCATTATACTGCATGGAGGACCATGGCAAGTGCATGATACTGCATACAGGACCATGGGGAGAGCATTATACTGTGTGCAGGACCATCGGGAGTTCATTATACTGCGTGGAGGACCATGGCGAGTGCATTATACTGCGTGGAGGACCATGGCGAGTGCATTATACTGCGTGGAGGACCATGGCGAGTGCATTATACTGTGTGGTGGACCATGGCGAGTGTCTTATAGTGTGTGGAGGACCATGGCGAATGTCTTATACTGTGTGGAGGACCATGGCGAGTGTCTTATACTGTGTGGAGGACCGTGGCGAGTGCATTATACTGTGTGGAGGACCATGGCGAGTGTCTTATATTGTGTGGAGGACCATGGCGAGTGCATTATATTGAGTGGAGGACCATGGTGAGTGCCTTATACTGAGTGGAGGACCATGGTGAGTGCTTTATACAGTATGGAGGATCATGGCGAGTGTATTATACTGTATGGAGGATCATGGCGAGTGCATTACACTGTGCGGAGGACCATGGCGAGTGCCTTATACTGTATGGAGGACCATGGCGAGTGCATTATACTCTGTGGAGTGTGGAGAGTTGTGGGGCCATTATATTGTATGAAGGCCCATTATACTGCATGGAGGGCTGTGTGGGGGTCACAGTTGGGGGATCATACTGTGTTGGGGTCACCATACTTTGCCTTGGGAGTTGAGGTGGGGTACAATAGGGTCATTATACTGTGAATGTGGAGGAATTCACCAAGGGGGTATCATACTGTGTTTGGTGACACTTTTGTTGGCATTGTTGGCATCACACTTTATGGGGCAATGAAAAAGGAATCTAGGACTTCAGCAGGAGAAAAATTACTATGTAAAGGCTGGAAAGTTGTGAGATCTGCTCTTCTGTGACCCCGACAATTAGAACTTCCGCTATGGGGCCCCATGATTCCTATGTACGCCTCTGGTCATACATAAGGTTCTGCAGCAGCTGATGTGCTATAATTGCTATGTACAGAACCCATATAATATACAGTGCAGTTTAATATATAGCCCTGTATATAGATGAGCCGTATATGGTGCGCTGCAGCAGCTGATGTGCTATAATTGCTATGTACTGAACCCATATAATGTACAGTGCACTTTAATATATAGCCCTGTATATAGATGAGCCATATATGATGTGCTGCAGCAGCTGAGGTGTTATAATTGCTATGTACAGAACCCATATAATATACAGTGCAGTTTAATATATAGCCCTGTATATAGATGAGCCATATATGATGTGCTTCAGCAGCTGATGTGCTATAATTGCTATGTACAGAACCCATTATAATGTACAGTGCAGTTTAATATATAGCCCTGTATATAGATGATATGATGTGCTGCAGCAGCTGATGTGCTATAATTGCTATGTACAGAACCCATATAATGTACAGTGCAGTTTATTATATAGCCCTGTATATAGATGATATGATGTGCTGCAGCAGCTGATGTGCTATAATTACTATGTACAGAACCCATATAATGTACAGTGCAGTTTATTATATAGCCCTGTATATAGATGAGCCATATATGATGTGCTGCAGCAGCTGAGGTGCTATAATTGCTATGTACTGAACCCATATAATGTACAGTGCAGTTTATTATATAGCCCTGTATATAGATGAGCCATATATGATGTGCTGCAGCAGCTGAGGTGCTATAATTGCTATGTACAGAACCCATATAATGTACAGTGTAGTTTATTATATAACCCTGTATATAGATGAGCCACATATGATGTGCTGCAGCAGCTGAGGTGCTATAATTGCTATGTACAGAACCCATATAATGTACAGTGCAGTTTATTATATAGCCCTGTATATAGATGAACCACATATGATGTGCTGCAGCAGCTGATGTGCTATAATTGCTATGTACAGAACCCATATAATGTACAGTGCAGTTAATTATATAGCCCTGTATATAAATGAGCCATATATGATGTTCAACAGCAGCTGAGGTGCTATAATTGCTATGTACAGAACCCATATAATGTACAGTGCAGTTTATTATACAGTTACAGTGCTGGCCAAAAGTATTGGCACCCCTGCAATTCTGTCAGATAATACTCAGTTTCTTCCTGAAAATGATTGCAATCACAAATTCTTTGGTATTATTATCTTCATTTAATTTGCTTGCAAGGAAAAAACACAAAAGAGAATGAAGCAAAAATCAAATCATTGATCATTTCACACAAAACTCCAAAAAAGGGCCGGAAAAAAGTATTGGCACCCTCAGCCTAATACTTGGTTGCACAACCTTTAGCCAAAATAACTGCGAACAACTGCTTCCCGTAACCATCAATGAGTTTCTTACAATGCTCTGCTGGAATTGTAGACCATTCTTCATTGGCAAACTGCTCCAGGTCCCTGATATTTGAAGGGTGCCTTCTCCAAACTGCCATTTTGAGATCTCTCCACAGGTGTTCTATGGGATTCAGGTCTGGACTCATTGCTGGCCACCTTAGAAGTCTCCAGTGCTTTCTCTCAAACCATTTTATAGTGCTTTTGGAAGTGTGTTTTGGGTCATTGTCCTGCTGGAAGACCCATGACCTCTGAGGGAGATCCAGCTTTCTCACACCGGGCCCTACATTATGCTGCAAAATTTGTTGGTAGTCTTCACACTTCATTACGCCATGCACACGGTCAAGCAGTCCAGTGCCAGAGGCAGCAAAGCAGCCGCAAAACATCAGGGAACCTCTGCCATGTTTGACTGTAGGGACCGTGTTCTTTTCTTTGAATGCTTCTTTTTTTTTTCCCTGTATACTCTATGTTGATGCTTTTTCCCAAGAAGCTCTACTTTTGTCTCATCTCACCAGAGAACATTCTTCCAAAACGTTTGAGGCTTTCTCAGGTAAGTTTTGGCAAACTCCAGCCTGGCTTTTTTATGTCTCGGGGTAAGAAGTGGGGTCTTCCTGGGTATCCTACCATACAGTCCCTTTTCATTCCGACGTCGACGGATAGTATGGGTTGACACTGTTGTACCCTCGGACTGCAGGGCAGCTTGAACTTGTTTGGATGTTAGTCGAGGTTCTTTATCCACCATCCGCACAATCTTGCGTTGAAATCTCTCGTCAATTTTTCTTTTCCGTCCACATCTAGGGAGGTTAGCCACAGTGCCATGGGCTTTAAACTTCTTGATGACACTGCGCACGGAAGACACAGGAACATTCAGGTCTTTGGAGATGGACTTGTAGCCTTGAGATTGCTCATGCTTCCTCACAATTTGGTTTCTCAAGTCCTCAGACAGTTCTTTGGTCTTCTTTCTTTTCTCCATGCTCAATGTGGTACACACAAGGACACAGGACAGAGGTTGAGTCAACTTTAATCCATGTTAACTGGCTGCAAGTGTGATTTAGTTATTGCCAACACCTGTTAGGTGCCACAGGTATGTTACAGGTGCTGTTAATTACACGAATTAGAGAAGCATCACATGATTTTTCAAAGGGTACCAATACTTTTGTCCACCCCCTTTTTTGGTTTGGTGTGGAATTATATCCAATTTGGCTTTAGGACAATTCTTTTTGTGTTTTTTTCATTGAAGACAAATTAAATGAAGATAATAATACCAAAGAATTTGTTATTGCAATCATTTTCAGGAAGAAACTGAGTATTATCTGACAGAATTGCTGGGGTGCCAATACTTTTGGCCAGCACTGTATATGAAAAAGTTTGGGCACCCCTATTAATCTTAAGCTTAATGTTTTATAAAAATTGGTGTTTTTGCAACAGCTATTTCAGTTTGATATATGTAATAACTGTTGGACACAGTAATGTTTCTGCCTTGAAATGAGGTTTATTGTACTAACAGAAAATGTGCAATCTGCATTCAAACAAAATTTGACAGGTGCATAAGTATGGGTACCTCACCAGAAAATTGACATTAATATTTAGTAGATCCTCCTTTTGCAAAAATAACAGCCTCTAGTCGCTTCCTGTAGCATAAGTATGGGCACCCTTATCATTTTCTTGTTTTAAATACTCCTACCTACTTTTTACTGACGTACTAAAGCACTTTTTTTTTGTTTTGTAACCTCATTTAGCTTTGAACTTCATAGCCAGGTGTATGCAATCACGAGAAAAGCTACTTAAAGTGGCCACTTGCAAGTTGTTCTCCTGTTTGAATCTCCTCTGAAGAGTGGCATCATGGGCTCCTCAAAACAACTGTCAAATGATCTGAAAACAAAGATTATTCAACATAGTTGTTCAGGGGAAGGATACAAAAAGCTGTCTCAGAGATTTACCCTGTCAGTTTCCACTGTGAGGAACATAGTAAGGAAATGGAAGAACACAGGGACAGTTCTTGTTAAGGCCAGAAGTGGCAGGCCAAGAAAAACATCAGAAAAGCAGAGAAGAAGAATGGTGAGATCAGTCAAGGACAATCCTCAGACCACCTCCAGAGAGCTGCAGCATCAACTTGCTGCAGATGGTGTCACTGTGCATCGGTCAACTATACAACGCACTTTGCACAAGAAGAAGCTGTATGGGAGAGTGATGCGAAAGAAGCCGTTTCTGCAAGCACGCCACAAACAGAGTTGGCTGAGGTATGCAAAAGCACATTTGGAGAAGCCAATTTCTTTTTGAAAGCAGGTCCTGTGGACTGATGAAACCAAGATTGAGTTGTTTGGTCATACAAAAAGGCGCTATGCATGGCGGCAAAAAAACACAGCATTCCAAGGAAAACACTTGCTACCCACAGTAAAATTTGGTGGAGGTTCCATCATGCTTTGGGGCTGTGTGGCCAATGCCGGCATCGCGAATCTTGTTAAAGTTGAGGGATGCATGGATTCCACTCAGTATCAGCAGATTCTTGACAATAATGTTAAAGAATCAGTGATAAAGTTGAAGTTACGCAGGGGATGGAGCTTTCAGCAAGACAATGATCCAAAACACCGCTCCAAATCTACTCAGGCATTCATGCAGAGGAACAATTACAATATTCTGGAATGGCCATCCCAGTCCCCAGACCTGAATATCATTGAACATCTGTGGGATCATTTGAAGAGGGCTGTCCATGCTCGGCGACCATCAAACTTAACTGAACTGGAATTGTTTTGTAAAGAGGAATGGTCAAAAATACCTTCATGCAGGATCCAGGAACTCATTAAAAGCTACAGGAAGCGACTAGAGGCTGTTATTTTTGCAAAAGGAGGATCTACTAAATATTAATGTCAATTTTCTGGTGAGGTACCCATACTTATGCACCTGTCAAATTTTGTTTGAATGCAGATTGCACATTTTCTGTTAGTACAATAAACCTCATTTCAAGGCAGAAACATTACTGTGTCCAACAGTTATTACATATATCAAACTGAAATAGCTGTTGCAAAAACACCAATTTTTATAAAACATTAAGCTTAAGATTAATAGGGGTGCCCAAACTTTTTCATATAACTGTATAGCCCTGTATATAGATGAGGCACATATGATGTGCTGCAGCAGCTGATGTGCTATAATTGCTACGTACAGAACCCATATAATGTACAGTGCAGTTTATTTTATAGCCCTGTATATAGATGAGCCATATATGATGTGCTGCAGCAGTTAATGTGTGAAGATTGCTACATACAGAACCCATATAATGTACAGTAGAATCTACAGCTCTGTATATAGGAGAGTCATATATGATGTTCTGCACCAGCTGAGTTGTCATAATTGTTATATACAGAACCAGCTCTGCATATAGATGAGCCATATATGATGTTCTGCAGCAGCTGAGGTGCTATGATTTCCACATACAGAACCCATATAATGTACAATGCAGTTTGTTATAGAGCTCTGTATATAAGAGATTCATGTAGGATGTTCTGCAGCAGCTGAGGTGTGATTGCTATATTCAGCACAGGCTGCTCCATATATACACATCTAATATAGAAGAGGTTCTACGGCAGCTGAAGTGTCAGTATAAATGTCTTTCTTCTCTACAGGAGGTTCTGCAGAACCTGAGGTGTTGTGATTGCCATATACAGCACGATCCCTGTACTCTATGGTGTAGTGTATTATACTGTATATACCAGCCTGCTCCTTATACACACATCTAGTACAGAAGAGGTTCTATGTCAGCTGAAGTGTCAGTATAAATGCCTTTCTTCTTTACAGGAGGTTCTGCAGCAGCTGAGGTGTTGTGATTGTGACGCGCCCCCTGGGCCAGTGCTGTTTGGAGATACCCGGAACCGGATCAGATGGGGGTTGTAGTCTCCGAGTGGCGGCGACCCGGTCCGTGCCCAGGGTGTCAAACTCAGTGTGTGGCAGTCTTTACAGATGTTGTTAAAGGTCCTTAGTGTCGACTACGCCACCCGTTGATTTGCGGTCAAAAGGCCGCCGCTGCAGAAGGGTCCGCTGAGGCTGTTGGTATGTGTGCAGCTGTGGTAGTATAACCCCCAACGGGAGGGGTATAGCCTCAGGGGGTCAGATGTAGAGGATGGTGGTTGTGCAGGTGCAGGATGATTAGGCAAGAAGACTCAGAGTCGGGCTGTGCAGTTCAGGGGTTTTTACTTACGGGTGTTCTTATGGTCACTCTGGCCTGAAGCGACCACCCGAGCCGTGCTGCGTCCACCAGGTCCTGGACTCGGCTAACCCCCAAGCAATTCTGGAGCGTGGTCCTGAGCTCCAGTCTGACTTTCCCTCTCTTCTGGCCATTCTCACCAGGGATCCACTTATGGCCGGCTCCCTCGGGTCTCTTGGTGGGTACACCTCTTCTGGGTTCCCTGACCCTATACTTGGTATGCCTTTCTAGTGGATTTGGTGAGGGTCGTGGCAGATCCTGCCCACGACCTCCGGTCTCTGGCTGAGGATTAGTGGCCTCCACCAGCTTGGGATCCGGTACCCTGGGTGCCAACCCTTCACCCTGCTGTTTGTATTCTGGGGTCTTGGGGTTCCTTCTTCTTCTCTCTGGGTCCTTCTGACTCCTCTCTCTCTCTCAGACTTGGCCTTGGAGCTGGGCCCAGCCGGAACCACAACTCCCTGTCAGCCCTTCTGGCTGAGCTTCTCTGCTCTGCTCCTCTGACTCTACAAAAGACTGACCCTGATCTAAGATGGTGCCCACCTTATATACTCCCTCTATGTGTGAGCTCAGGTGACCAGCACCCAATGAGCTCCTAGCCTTACCCAGACTGCTCCCCCTATCTGCCCCTACACTACTGGGATGTTCCACCCCCCTCCCACTCCAGCCAGGGACAGACACTATCGTACCTGCACATAAACTGGTGGGAGTACCGTCGATCTGTCCCCCGGAAATGGGATGTATGTAGTGTATGCAGCTAACTGAGCTCAGTTCCACACTCCATCCTTACCCGGGAGTGGAATACCACACCTCTGGCTTGAGGTGTAATACCCCTGTAGCAGCCGAGTCCTCAGGGTGCTACATTCCCCCCTGGTAAATCACAGCACGTCCTCGGGCTGTAAGAGAATAAACATCCATAAACATACAATCTTTTTTTTCATAAAACATAAACATATAAAACATTATCATCAGTAAACTTTTCATATAAAGCTTTTCATAAATAACACTCTTGTTCCTCCGGCCACGGTGCAACTTGTGACCGGGTAAAGTGCAACAGTCTCTTCTGGAAAGAAAAACACAGCTTTCCTATAAAACCGGTAGAGGGCGCCTTTAAAAGCGCAACTATATACAAGGGGATATGGCCGCTCTCAGTCCTCGGCCAGTGTGAATAGGGACACACGGGTTTCAGTTCAATTTGCTGGTCCCAACGGGGACTATATTTTAACTAGCAGCAGTAACAGTTCTCATACCCTGACGGGCAACTATATACAGTCTCTTTACCGTACTTTAATGACGGCGTACTCCTGCTCCTCCTTCAGACCCGTCTGGATCCTCTTGCTCCTCTTCACACCGTAGCTCCTCCTCCGTCAGCCGGTGTACATGGAGGGCGTAGGGTCCTTTGGCACACTTGTGCCGGGTGAACGTGACCTCGTCCCCTACATATAGGTTACGACCTCTGTGTCCCTCCGGCAGATGGGACTCCACGTCTCTTCTGGTCACAAAGACGTCGCCGGGGGTGTGGTGATCCCTGATGAAACCCCATCCGTGCTGCAGTTGGAATTTAATTACAGTCCCGGTGGCACGGGGACCGTGGGCTGCACGGGGGTTCCTCCTGGTCCGGCTCTTCTGCTCTGCACTCTGTTCCTGCAGCCGCTGCTCTCGGACCCGCCTCTCTCTTCGCTCCCGGTCAAAGACCTCTAACTGCTGCCGGCAGCACTCCGCACGCTCAGCTGCGGCTGCCCGAGTCTCTTGGGTGAATCCCATGAGGTCTCCTCCGGTGGGGTCCCACGCAAACTGCGCTTCCTCCAACGAGAGTGGGGTGATCTTAACGGGCTTCGGAACCGGAATCAGGGGCTCATCTAGGGGTCTTTCTTTCCGGAGTCGGGGATGGTGGAACTCCGGTGGCCACACAAAGGGCTGCCCATCCGGGCACGTGTGCTGGGCAAACAAGTCTTCACCCAGGTGCGGCACTCTAGATGTTGAGGGCGCGGTGGTGGTAGCGGCGCCCGGGTTCGCCAGGCCTTGCGACCAGGCTTGGGGCACCCTGAAGGTATAGGGCACCGTGAAGACGGCGGCGCCCGGGGTTACTTGGCCCAGCGACCAGGCCGGTGGCTCAGTGGAGGTAGAGGGCGCTGTTGGTACTGCGGCGCCCGGGGGTACTGGACCTTGCGACCAGGCCGGTGGTGTTTCCTGCTTTGCCGCGCTCAGGGTTGAGGCGCGTGACGTCACAGGGGTCGCGGCCGCGGCTTCTGCTTGAGGCCTTGTCTGGAGCGGTGACGATGCAGCGACGGGCACGGCAGGGGGAATTTCGGGCTCTGCGACGGGGAGCTGGGGCAGGCACGCGGTTTCTCGGCTCGGGGTAGTGACGTCCCCTTTACCTGCCTCCATCTGTCCAGCTCCCTTCTCGGCGCCGTCTCCGGCCTTCACTCCTCCTGCACCATCCTCAGAGGCGGTCTGTCTCCTCGTCTCGGGTGGCGTGCTTCGCTGGCAGGTTCTTGCCTGCAGGGCCATCTCTCGGCTCCACTCCGTCAGCGTCTCTCGCTGCACCTGGGCCATCCTCCATGCGAGGCGCTCCAGCGCGGTCTGCGCACACTCCCGGTCTCGGGGGAGCTGTGCCAGGATCTCCACTAAGCCTAGTGGGGTTGTTGCTTGCAGCAGGCTCCTGACCACAGGGTCGGTGCTGCCTGACTCTCCTTCCATCTCCGGGTACGACTTCTCCGGAGTCCTCTCCAGACTTCTTGTCTCCGGGTGCGCTCTCTCCAGACTCTTCCAGGCTGCACCCATCTTCGCTCTCTTGTTCTGTCTCCGCCCACATTGAAGGTGGTCCCGGGGCAACTTTGTGATTGTCAGTTCCAGGGGCAGTTCTCTCACGCTGATGGACATATCAATCATCACAGTCTCTGTTGGTGGGGGCGGTTTCCACTTTTGGCGCCATTTCCGATCCTGGCCCACGATGGGAGGTGGCCTCTTGCCACCCTCTGGCACGCCCATAATGGCGTCCGCTCTTCCAAGGCGGGAAATCTTCTGGAAATGGCGGGAATCGTCTCCCAGTGGCGGGAAACTCCGTGGATGGCGGGAAAAAGCTGCAGATGGCGGGCAACCGGCGGGAAACGATCCGTGATGGCGTCCCATGGCGGGGACCCTCTGGAACCGGCGGGAGACTTCTTCTTGAGGTAAATTTGAACTTTTCTTCAGGCACGCAGTACCCGGTGGTTGCGGGCACGAAATCCTGCCGACTACGCCAAAGTTGACGCGCCCCCTGGGCCAGTGCTGTTTGGGGATACCCGGAACCGGATCAGATGGGGGTTGTAGTCTCCGAGTGGCGGCGACCCGGTCCGTGCCCAGGGTGTCAAACTCAGTGTGTGGCAGTCTTTACAGATGTTGTTAAAGGTCCTTAGTGTCGACTACACCACCCGTTGATTTGCGGTCAAAAGGCCGCCGCTGCAGAAGGGTCCGCTGAGGCTGTTGGTATGTGTGCAGCTGTGGTAGTATAACCCCCAACGGGAGGGGTATAGCCTCAGGGGGTCAGATGTAGAGGATGGTGGTTGTGCAGGTGCAGGATGATTAGGCAAGAAGACTCAGAGTCGGGCTGTGCAGTTCAGGGGTTTTTACTTACGGGTGTTCTTATGGTCACTCTGGCCTGAAGCGACCACCCGAGCCGTGCTGCGTCCACCAGGTCCTGGACTCGGCTAACCACCAAGCATTTCTGGAGCGTGGTCCTGAGCTCCTGTCTGACTTTCCCTCTCTTCTGGCCGTTCTCACCAGGGATCCACTTATGGCCGGCTCCCTCGGGTCTCTTGGTGGGTACACCTCTTCTGGGTTCCCTGACCCTATACTTGGTATGCCTTTCTAGTGGATTTGGTGAGGGTCGTGGCAGATCCTGCCCACGACCTCCGGTCTCTGGCTGAGGATTAGTGGCCTCCACCAGCTTGGGATCCGGTACCCTGGGTGCCAACCCTTCACCCTGCTGTTTGTATTCTGGGGTCTTGGGGTTCCTTCTTCTTCTCTCTGGGTCCTTCTGACTCCTCTCTCTCTCTCAGACTTGGCCTTGGAGCTGGGCCCAGCCGGAACCACAACTCCCTGTCAGCCCTTCTGGCTGAGCTTCTCTGCTCTGCTCCTCTGACTCTACAAAAGACTGACCCTGATCTAAGATGGTGCCCACCTTATATACTCCCTCTATGTGTGAGCTCAGGTGACCAGCACCCAATGAGCTCCTAGCCTTACCCAGACTGCTCCCCCTATCTGCCCCTACACTACTGGGATGTTCCACCCCCTCCCACTCCAGCCAGGGACAGACACTATCGTACCTGCACATAAACTGGTGGGAGTACCGTCGATCTGTCCCCCGGAAATGGGATGTATGTAGTGTATGCAGCTAACTGAGCTCAGTTCCACACTCCATCCTTACCCGGGAGTGGAATACCACACCTCTGGCTTGAGGTGTAATACCCCTGTAGCAGCCGAGTCCTCAGGGTGCTACAATTGCCATATACAGCACGACCCCTGTACTGTATGGTGTAGTGTATTATATATACCAGCCTGCTCCTTATACACACATCTAGTACAGAAGAGGTTCTATGTCAGCTGAAGTGTCATTGTAAATGCCTTTCTTCTTTACAGGAGGTTCTGCAGCAGCTGAGGTGTTGTGATTGCCATATACAGCACGACCCCTGTACAGTATGGTGTAGTGTATTATATATACCAGCCGGCTCCTTATATACACATCTAGTACAGAAGAGGTTCTACGACAGCTGAAGTGTCATTGTAAATGCCTTTCTTCTTTACAGGAGGTTCTGCAGCAGCTGAGGTGTTGTGATTGCCATATACAGCACGACCCCTGTACAGTATGGTGTAGTGTATTATATATACCAGCCTGCTCCTTATATACACATCTAGTACAGAAGAGGTTCTACAACAGCTGAAGTGTCATTGTAAATGCCTTTCTTCTTTACAGGAGGTTCTGCAGCAGCTGAGGTGTTGTGATTGCCATATACAGCACGACCCCTGTACAGTATGGTGTAGTGTATTAGATATACCAGCCTGCTCCTTATACACACATCTAGTACAGAAGAGGTTCTACATCAGCTGAAGTGTCAGTATAAATGTCTTTCTTCTTTACAGGAGGTTCTGCAGCAGCTGAGGTGTTGCGATTGCCATATACAGCACGACCCCTGTACAGTATGGTGTAGTGTATTATATATACCAGCCTGCTCCTTATACACACATCTAGTACAGAAGAGGTTCTACATCAGCTGAAGTGTCAGTATAAATGCCTTTCTTCTCTACAGGAGGTTCTGCAGCAGCTGAAGTGTTGTGATTGCCATATACAGCACGACCCCTGTACTGTATGGTGTAGTGTATTATATATACCATCCTGCTCCTTAGACACACATCTAGTACAGAAGAGGTTCTACGTCAGCTGCAGTGTCAGTATAAATGCCTCTCTTCTGTACAGGAGGTTCTGAAGCAGCTGGGGGCTCGCTGTCCTGCACCAATAGCTGCAGCCCCGGCCGGGTAGTGTGGGGCTCCATGCCCTGGAGCCGTTCCGTCAGTGTGCCCTCTTCCCCAGCCCTGAGCCCTCCCCTATGCCGGCTCTCCTCCCTCTCCTCCTCCTTCTTCTCTGTGAGCTCTCTGCTCTCAGGCTGGAGCTGCACTCGCTGAAGATGGCGGACTGCAGCACACTGCTGGATGAAGCGCTGGAGTCCTTCGTGTTTAGTTACCTGACTGACAGCCCGGTAAGAGCAGCCCCCCTTGGGCACAGGTTTGGGCTCTTGGGATGGAGGCAGTGATGGGTGCTGACAGAAAGTGCATTTGGAGTGACAGGTGGAACCCCCCAGTTTTCTTTAGCCACCCCAGTTTTTGCATCCTGCTTCATGTGCACATTTTCCATGCTGGCATTAATTCCTGTTATAACAATATGCCCCTTACCCCCCAGAATATGGGCATGCACCCCACTCTGCTGCCCCCCAGATGCGTGGTGTGCACCTTATTGCTCCAGTGCCCTCCACATGCCAGAAGTGCACCATGCTCCACTAGTGCCCACCACGTGCACCATACGCCTCCTGTGCCCCCCACATGCCAGGAGTACATCGTGCCCCCTTTCTGGAGGGCATCCCCCTAATCTCCTTCCTCACGTGTTCCCCTTAGTTCCTCCACATCACTGCCAACACGTGCACTGAAGTGTCTCCCTACCTGTGTGCCACCCTGGCACTGAGATGCCCGCTCGCCTGCAGTGCCCCCACGGGCTGTCAACTTCATTCATTCCCCGTCACCTGACACGTGGAGCACACAGCGATCGCGGGTTCCCCCGGGGCACGGAGCATGGGCTCTACAGTGCCCGGCTGCCGGGTGCCCATGTAGTGTGCGCTGTGTGGCACGGGGTGCCCGGTTACCCATGCGGCTGGAAGGATGAAGCATGCGGTGCTGGAGGGGGCGTGTAGCCGGCCGCTGCCTATGGGAGACTGTGCTATCATTCCCTTTCGCAATCCCGTGTCCATGTGGCTGCACAGAGCAAGTATATGGATGGTGGGCTGCCTGGTATATGGATGGTGGGCTGCCTGGTATACGGACGGTGGGCTGCCTGGTATACGGACGGTGGGCTGCCTGGTATAAGGACGGTGTTCTGCCTGGTATACGGACGGTGTTCTGCCTGGTATACGGACGGTGTTTTGCCTGGTATACGGACGGTGTTCTGCCTGGTATACGGACGGTGGGCTGCCTGGTATACGGATGGTGTTCTGCCTGGTATACGGACGGTGGGCTGCCTGGTATACGGACGGCGGGCTGCCTGGTATACGAATGGTGGGCTGCCTGGTATACGGACGGCGGGCTGCCTGGTATACGGACGGCGTGCTGCCTGGTATACGGACGGCGTGCTGCCTGTTATACGGACGGCGTGCTGCCTGTTATACGGACGGCGTGCTGCCTGTTATACGGACGGCGTGCTGCCTGGTATACGGACGGCGTGCTGCCTGTTATACGGACGGCGTGCTGCCTGTTATACGGACGGCGTGCTGCCTGTTATACGGACGGCGTGCTGCCTGGTATACGGACGGCGTGCTGCCTGGTATACGGACGGCGTGCTGCCTGGTATACGGACGGCGTGCTGCCTGTTATACGGGCGGTGTGCTGCCTGTTATACGGGCGGTGAGCTGCCTGGTATACGGATGGCGAGCTGCCTGGTATACGGACGGCGGGCTGCCTGGTATACGGACGGCGGGCTGCCTGGTATACGGACGGCGTGCTGCCTGGTATACGGACGGCGTGCTGCCTGGTATACGGACGGCGTGCTGCCTGGTATACTGACGGCGTGCTGCCTGTTATACTGACGGCGTGCTGCCTGTTATACGGACGGCGTGCTGCCTGTTATACGGACGGCGTGCTGCCTGTTATACGGACGGCGTGCTGCCTGTTATACGGGCGGCGTGCTGCCTGGTATTCGGGCGGTGAGCTGCCTGGTATACGGACGGCGTGCTGCCTGGTATACGGGCGGCGTGCTGCCTGGTATACGGGCGGCGAGCTGCCTGGTATACGGACGGCGGGCTGCCTGGTATACGGACGGTGGGCTGCCTGGTATACGGACGGTGGGCTGCCTGGTATACGGACGGTGGGCTTGCTGTCTTGCATCATTCTGGGCATGGATTATGCCCGCTGGCTGTACAGTGCAGATTGGGATTAGTGCAGGCAGTATATATGTATGTAGCTGGGATCTGCTGCTAGTGTAAGAAGTGATCTGCTATTTCCTCTCTGGCTGGTGATGGGCACTGTGCCAGTCTGTAGAAGTCAGGATAATCAGATGCACAGATCATTACTATTGCCTCATAATATTAAACCATCTATCGTGTTTAACCCTGCCATTTCCATTGCATTACATGTCATTAATATTATCTGTTTAGATCCCCCCCCCAGCCTGACCCCCAAATTCCAGCAATGTTGCTAGTTATCCCCCCAAAATGGTGAAATCTGTAAATAAAAATGGAGTAACGTATCAATCAATGTGTCAATAATCTGTGACAATCGCGCCAATCACATCGTCATGTCATTCATGCTGTGCCCTTGTGTGTCAGTCTAGAAGAAAAGTGTATCCAATGTGGAGACCCTATCAGGTTCCCATACTGCTGACTTCAGGCCACCTTATAGGTGCAGCAGAGCCGAAATCTTCACTGTTATCTGTCTGCTTACATGGGACTGCAAGTTATCCTGCTGAGTCCTTAGTCCAAGAGTTATCACGGTGAAATAGTTAAGTAACAAAGTCAGCTCTGCTGCATATGACAGCGATTCCCCATAAGACTAGGGGTGGTGTTGCCTTGCACAGACAGAGCTTGCACCAGGCATGTTACATAATGGCAGGGTACACACTGTTCTGCTGGTCCAGTCTGCACTTTGTCCGTAGCGGGTGACAATGTCCTGGGGTCTGCGGCAGGAATTGCCGTGTTAGCTTCACTACTGTCCATTTCGTAACATCGCTGCAGACTAGGAGTTACGAAACCGAGGTGTTCTGTGCATGTGTGTGATGCAGCCTGCTGCGGGCTATTATTATATTCTGTGACATCCTGCTATATTGACATTTATAATGGATGGAGACAGGACTGCATGAATCATATCGAGCAGCCGGGCCCAAGTAACATCTTACTCCATCTAGACGGATCCGGCTCTCAAGTTGATACTTGTGTAAAGCTCTTTCTCTTCTGGTTGGAACAGATCTATACTGGCCAATACAAAGGATGCCACTTTTAGCTGAAAGCAATTATGGATATGCTCAAATCTAGTCTGAGAGCAGCATACCGTAGCGACAGAGACCCTGATTCCAGCGATAAATCACTTACTGGGCTTCTTGCTGTAGTTTTGATAAAATCACAGTTTTATCAGCAGGAGATTATCACTTTAGGACTAGTACACCTGCTGCTATATAGTCCTCCATATTCATGAGCTCTGTGTAACCCCACCCCCACCACTGATTGGCAGCTTTCTGCCTATGCACAGTGTACACAGAAAGCTACCAATCACTGATGTGGGTGGTGTTATACAGGGCTCAGCATTCAGAGAACTGGTTGATCTGCAGCAGATAAAACCGTGATTTTATCAAAACTGCACCAAGCAGCACCATAAGTGACACGTCACTGAAATCAGGGTCTCTGTCCCTATATCATGTTGTTCTCAGATGTGATAGTAAAAACCTGGTGACAGATTTCATTTAAAGCCGAGGTTAGATAATTGCATGGAAAGAATAAAGTTTAAGAACAAAGACCAAATGTGTTAAGACAGCATTTGTCACTATCAATAGAGAGTGGGACAGTGTCACAAATAGATTGTCTATTTGTCCTTTATTACCTTCTCAAAGGTTAGTCAAATTTTTGCTGGGTAAAAATGACTAAACACTTTTTTTCCCAAATCACGTGGCAAACATGCAAAAAAAAAAAGTGGGCTTAAACTGTACGTGGTGAATGCAGCCTGGGAATGAATATTCACCCTTCATATGGACAGTTCACTTTAATAAACTATATAGAATAAATTACTCTTAGGGCGCATATACACAGACCAACCAGTGGCACTAAATGTCCACCGATCGGTAAGCATTTACCAGTTGGCAGTCGTTTAATAGCCTGTTTACACAGGCAGACTGCGCTAAATGATGCACATCGAATGATCTGAAATAGATTGTGCATAGGCTGCCATTGTTCTCGACCGTGCAAATCCTGGACAATGTGCTGCCGAGAGTGATGATCTTTTATGCAGCACAAACGATCATTTCTTTGCTTGTTCATCGGCTGAGCGGTAGCCTGTTTACACTGTAATCGCTAAGTGAGCATCTTAAGAACGCGCTCGTGTAAATGCACCTTTAATCACCATTATTGAGATTTTGGGAAGAAACAATTGCCATTTCTTCAATTATGTCTGTGAGACAATGAAAAAAAAATGTCACAACGTGGCACAAATTACTCAATATTTTGTGTCTGCCTTTAGCATTTGTTCAAAGATTATGGCGAGCAAAGGTTATAGTGAGTATTGTGAAGCTATAAATCTCCTAAACATCAGTAGTACTATGAAACCTTAGAAACTGGATTAGATTACGGCACGCTGAAATTGAGATTAGTAAGGCATTGCCAGTGACATCGACAGCTTTGATCAAAGCTCGTTTCATACGCAGCGTTCTTCATGGCGTTTTTCATTGTCAAAACCGCCGCAGCTAGATATCTTTTAAAGTCATTAGTGAGATAGTAGCATGCTCATGTTATAGAGTTTTTCTGGCATGTACTAAACAATCCAAAAATTAAAAGTTTTTGAAAACCGCTGAATCTTCTTTAATGCCAGTACGGTGGCTCAGTGGTTAGCGTTGCAGCGTTGGGGACCTGGGTTCAAATCCCACCAAGGACAACATCTACAAGGAGTTTGTATGTTCTCCCCGTGTTTGGAGGAAACTTAAGTATGGAGCAAAACCATGCAGACTCCAAAGACATACTGATAGGGAATGTAGATTGTGAGCCCCAATGGGGACAGTGATGATAATGTCTGTAAAGCGCTGTGGAATATGTATGCAAGTAAAATATCCTTTTTTTTTCATATTATGGCATCTGTGAGGTTAAAGTGTGACGTTTGAGCCACAGGTGGTAGAAAATGTAAATTCCGCAATTTCTATCCAATGTTTCTTTTATGTCTTTTGTGTAGGTCCCCAAGCAGGTATTTTATTGCTTCTCGGCCCCACAGGCTCCGGCCAAATGAAATAAGATTAGAAATCGAGTGGAAATATAACCCATTATGTTAATCCCTTCACTGCCCCGGCTGAATGGATGTTGCAAAAGTGATTAAATAGTGTAAGCCGCCTGGTAAAATATTATCCGGCGTCCATGTGTGGTCAGCAGTTGGTGCATGTGTGGTGAGGCGTTGGAAGCCTATGGAGTCTGTGATGCAACTGAGTGTAAGGCTTCCTGGAGCAGGCACATGCTGTGGTAAATTCTAAATGGAAGGCGTATGTCCTGACTGCTGCTGACGTCCCTCATTACTACCTCACCAGCCCCCTTTATGCCCGCCCTGTGCCGGCCTCCTCCTTACTACTCTCTGATATGTGAATGGAGGCATCTAAAGCAAAGTCTGCCTGACGCATGTTTTCTCTCAGTGACATAAAGGACATGAGGCGGCTCAGAGCAGAGCGTTTCCTCCTTCCTAACATGTGCTCTGTGCCTGAGAGGCTTTTGTAGGCCCCGAATATTAACACTAGTAGAAAAATGTCTTAGAATTCATATTCATCCTATTAAGAATTTTTTTTCTTTCACTTTGTAGAATGTTCCAAAGGAATTTTTATGAAAGGTTTTACAGCTCTTAGTTTACAAGAGTCGTGATACCATTGTAAATCCATTTTGTGAACATATATGGCAGTGTTTTGCGGGTTAATGGACGCGTTTACACCTGCAATTTGCTGTAATCACTCAGATGCCATTAAAATACTATTTTTATTTGTGATCAAAGGGGTAAGTTTTCTCCTTGTGGAGAGTGACATACCAGGTCTGGCATGCCAGTATGAGGAGACTTAAACCCATGCTACTCTGGGAAATTAAATATGCAAATTGTCTCTTCAGAGAGGAAGAGGACTTGAACTCTAGTGCCACCTTTTGGAAGCAGCAATCCTACAAGTCAATATCGACCCTGTAACAAGCCTTGCAATATGACTTAGGATAAAAGTCACATCAGAATCTCAATTTTGCAGATACACTGTTTCGGGGTATTGCCCCTCATCAGTGCAAAGTATGAGATCTGATTTGGCTGGGTGAGAGGCTTAAGACTGAGATCTAAGAGGTAACATTTGCTCCCTGTGCAGAGCGACATGCCAGGTCTGGCATTTTTATTTGTGTCATGGAATAAAAATCTCGCAGTCTCAGATCAGTTTAGTTCTTAAAAGAACCCTCTGGTGTTTTTTTTAAATGTATGTATGTGTAATGAGTGCGTTAACATACTCGTCTCAGGTCATCATCTTCTGCCGTTTTCAGCGGTGCTCTGGTGCCCTGTGACCACGTTTGTGACCTGCTGAATCACACAGCTTTTCTGTTTGGAGCAGAGGTCACTTTCTCAATGTGGGGCTACGATCAGTATTTGGTCAGTATTTTACATCAGTATTTGTAAGCCAAAATCAGGAGTGGATCAATCAGAGGGAAAGTATAATAACACGTCACCACTTCTACATTTTTCACCACTCCTGGTTTTGGGCTACAAATACTGATGTAAAATACTGAACATGTGAACGTGACCTAAGTCTATGAGATTCCGAACAAGGCTAGAGAGCCTAGTTTTGAGTCTCATAGACTTACATTGAAAAAATTCAAAAAATAACCTTTGCGCCACACAGAAGACACTGTGTGATTTGGCAGGTCACAAATATGGTCATCGGAAACTAGAGCGCCGCTGAAAACGGCAGAAGATGACAACCGGTGAGTATACTACTGCGCTCATTACTCATACATACATCCTAACAATAGGAGAAACAATTCAAAAAAATGACCAGAGGACTCCTTTAAAGTGGAAACATATTTGCTAACCTTCAGTACACACTGTAACTTTACACACGGTGGCGTAGAGTTCGTTAAGAACTGATTAACCAGAGCATATTCCAGAGTGCGGTGGCGCACATTTATCAGACATTAGATACCATGGTGCTAGGCATTTGGTTGGTATGTCAAGGCTTTTAATTACTTTACAAGTAGGGTAGTGATAATGCAGACCTGCAGGCGCTAGTTAACCTGTAACAGAATTGGAGTAAGCCTGGTAAGTCTACTGAAAGGATTTACATTGTGTTTTATAAATCTCTTTTAGGTTTATTAGTGGGGGGTTGGGGCTTCAGGGCTTATTATTCAGCCTGTAATTGAATCATTCATTACATACTTCTGACATCTTGGGTCCAATTTATCATTTTGAAATTTTTTTAAATCACTTTTCTTTTTCTGCTATTTTGGTATTCGTTGACTTTTTTTGCACCAAATTCATCCAAGTGCAAAGTCAAAAATTATCTTTTTGTCTTTTAACTTATTTTTTTTTTTTTTTTTTTAGATTCTTTAGTTCAAAAAGTCCCAAATCCTTTAAAATATCGCATGCAAGTGTTCCACTGCACCAAAATAAAAACTCCGGCAGAAACTATATTTAAGGCGGGGACTGGAGTGAGAAACACTCAAAAAAAGGCATCAAAAAAAGTTTTATTGGATGAATTTGTCTTAAATTGCTGGATAAGCAAAGTTGTTGAGGAAAAATAAGAAAAAAAAGACTTAAAAAAAGAAAAACAACTTAAAAAATGGCACAAATCTTATAGAGAATAAGGCCTAAATACTGAAATATGGAGAAACAACGATAATGAATTGGGGGCTCTAGTCCTTCTTGTAAAAAAGATGTTGGTAGTGAAGATGGCCATCTTTGCCACAATTCACATATTGTGCGCCTCTAGGCTTTTAATTCTGGGAAGGTGTAAGGATATGGCTCTGTGTGATACTTGTATAGTAGAAGACAAGCAAAGGCAGGCTATGTAGTCATTATAGGAGATGCCTAATTTGGGATGCAGGTTATAAATAACAAGCGCTGACCTTTATTAAAATTCTTTTTAAAGGGAACCTGTCAGTAGGATCAACCCTCCTAGGCCGTCTATATCAGCATGTAGGTCATAGGAAGTTGAATAAAATGATACCTTGATAACTGCAATCTGATGTCTTATTCCTTTGAAATCCATGTTCTTCTTAATATGTAAATGAGCTGCTGAGATCTATTGGACATAGAGCTCCCCAGGAATTATCCTCCATAGCCTATTTTAAATGAAAGGGGGCATTACCAGTGTGAGACATGTAGATTAGGAGAGCACAATGTCAGTCATTACATGTCTCACATTGGTAACTCCCACCTTCATTTAAAATTAGTTCTAGAGGCAGATTCTTAGGGAGATCTATCCCCCACCCATAGATCTTAACAGTTCATTTACCTATTAAAATAAACATGGATGTTTGTGGAATAACACATCAGATCGCAGATATCAAGGTATCATTTTATTCAGCTTCCTATGACCTACATGCCCATATAGACAGCTTAGGAGGGTTGATCCTGCTGACAGATTCCCTTTAAAACTTGGGCACCTTGATGGCTGAGGCAGATTTAAAGGCATTATTGCAATACTAGGCACCCCTATACAGAGTTTTTCTGGACAAATCTTCTAAAAATAGACTATATAAAGCTGTATTTTCCAATTACCACACATAAAAGAAAAGTTGGGCACCAATTGCCATGTTATAGACACCTTCTGAATACGTCCAACAGTGTCACAGTGCCTTTATCATGTGTTCCCTTTTGGAGCAGATGCTCAAAGAATAGATCAACATGAGGAAAGAATAAGCAATTTTCACCCTTTCCATGTAATTGTCTGCACCCCTGGCCTCCTGCTTCTTGCTTCACAGAATGTGACAAAGCTGCAGAGATTTATTAGACTTCTGAACTGATGGGGATTGCCACACTTTCCCATTTTGCTTATGAAATGATTAAACTTTATAACAGACTTTATTGCACTTGTGTTTTTTTTTTAAAATTGTAAAGTAAAAAAATTGAATTGGATTTCAATAATTCATTCATTTCAGGTGTATATTGGGGTGTCCGGAAATATCTTGTCTTGTATACCAATATGTAATGGCTCCCACTATAAACACAGCCCTGTAGGCCGGCTTTACACATCTGCATGTACAGACCACATTTTATAGACTGACCAGGGTTGGACTGGCCCACCAGAGAACCAGAGAATCCTCCGGTGGTCCCTGGCTTCTCCTTCAGGAGAGTTCATAGTACAAACCTTGCTGCTGCTATGGGGCTCTTGAGTGGGGAGAAAGGTGGGCCCTCAGAATTAAATCCTATGATGGCCCAATGTTCTTCAGTCTGACACTGTCCAGACCTGAAGGAAAAGCTTATGGTTAGGTCAGGTCAAGAAACCCAAGGCTGGTCAAACAATTGCATTTAGTGCAGAGACTGTAAAATGCAGAAGGTGAAGCCTACCTAAATCTTTTGTTAGCTAGAGAAGCAAGTGCAACCTTATACCTTACAGTACAACTTGACAGGGCAAATGCAAAAACTTTATCTCCTAATAAGATGATAGCTTGTCAACCAAGTCCTTAATTCTTGAAGGTTCCTACAGGGATTTTCTGGGACTTTAATATCAATGGCCTATTTTTAGGATAGGTCATCTATATCCGATGTAAGGGGGTCTGCCACCTGGCAGTCACTTGCGAGTCACTTGACTGAAAGGGCCACAATGCTCTGGAAAGGTCTGTGCCCCTTTTTGTTTGCCAGGCACAGCTCCGTGCATCTTGTAGTGGTTGTGCCTTGTACTGCAACTCCGTTCCATTCAAATGAATGTGACCGATACTCCGCACAACCGCTACAAAATACATAGATATGTGCCTGGTAAGAAGAGTAAGGGGGTGTAAAGCTAGAGAGAATAGAACAACTATTTCAATTAGCTGAATCATTGGGTGCCAGGAGTTAGACCCCCACAGATCTAATTAGTAGCCTATATTGATAATTCAGTGGCCGAAAAACACAAAAATCCAACCCTCTAGGTAGGTCAACAGAGAATTTATTAGATGGAAGATAATAAAGATCTAAAGGTGCACTTACACTGAACAGATTATTGTGAACCAGTCTTCCTAGGAACACTCATTTCATGATAATATTTCAGTGTTTATTAGGCTGCCGGTCAACTGATGAAGGAGCAGAACAATTTTTAAGCAGGCTTACTAATCATCGCTCTCTGCAGCACACTGTTCTACGTAAACATGACTCATGCTGCCGAGAACAGTGACTTTATGCACTGAACTATCATTCGGTTCTCATCTTAACGAGCAGTCTGCCTTTGTAACATAATATTTACCAATCAGTGGCAGTTTAGTGTCAAAGGAACCTGATACAGGCATGTTTAAGGCTTGCAACCATCCCCCAAACTCCTGCCATTGGACTCCCATCCTACATGTAAGATTGACATACTTTCCTGTTAAAAATGGCACAATATTTGCTTAAAGAAGCATTCCCATCAAAGTTTTTATCCTCTTAATATATATCAATCATCATATTATATAGCACTCTGTACTTACAATTGCTCATTTTGCCTTTCTACCCAGTTAATTCTTCTCTTTTCTTTGCTCTATGTAGAAACAGGAAGTCTTTTGTCCCTGCATAAATCATTCCCCTCTTCAACTCCTGACCCAGCTGCTCTCTCCTCCCCCTACTATGGACTTTTGCAGTGACTTATACAGGGAAAATTGACCTCTTGTTTCTACATAGAGCTTAGAAGGATTCAGCTAGTCAGTTTTTAATCATGTGATGTCATAGACCTAATGGAAAAGAGTAGAATTAACTGTGTAGAAGGGCAAAATGAACAATTGTAAGTACACAGTGCCATATAATATGATGATTGCTCTGTATTAAGAGGTTAAAAATTTTGATGTGAGAACTTCTTTAATGAGCTATCTAGTATTCCTCATTGGTTTGGCTCTGCATATTGCCGCTTATATGCTGATGCCCCATTAATAACTGATCTATTGTATGATGACATCTAGTGGACTATCTCGTCCCAATCATGGCTACAGTATATTCACTACTTCTGAGCCCTGACCCCCATGTGAGATGTTTGTAAGAGGGAAACAACTTTATCAAGAAGCAACTGAACCTTGGATGCGGCATTACTCATTCCAGGAGCCCAGAGCTCTGAGTCTGTATGGAACTCTTGATATGCTATTGACACTAGATTACTATTCCTTCTCCTTATGTCTGCACTTTTTAATCAGTGTCCCTGGAAGTGTTGGATATTTCTCGGAAGACATAAGACTTGTAAACTACAAACCAATGTTTCACAATGAACTCCTTGACATTTGAGCAAATGTGTTCTTTTTAAGGCTGAAAGGCAGCGAGCGTACGCGGAGAACACAGAATGATTTTGAACTTTGCAGAGACTTTCAGAATCCTCTTAAGCAAGCTTTGGTAACATAATTGGAATTAGCTCTGTGCTGGAAAGGATTTGTAACATTTGCTGCAATGCCTGAACTTTGTCACCAGTAGCTGTAAAACACTGTGTTTTATGAATGTTACATTTGGTAGTAGATTAGATCTTATTTGGTTACAGTAATGTAACAGTCTTAATTTGCAAATAAGGGAAGAAAATCTGTCTATCTAGTGCCACCTACAGGATGTATCTGCCTTATTCAAAGCAATGTCTATGACCTTTTATAGGCTATTGACTCCTTTTGGCATCTAAAAAATGATTTTCACTTATTAGTGCAATTTCATTAGCTAAAGTAAACACTACATGGCAATCTTAATCTTTATTCATTTTCAGAGCCCCTCATATGCAATTGGTAACATGTTTCAAAATTTGTCTAATGCAAGCAGGGCCGGCTCCAGGTTTTTCTGGGCCCCGGGCGAAAGAGTCTCAGTGGCCCCTTTAACACATACCACGATTCATGATGCAGAGATACGGCGGAGAAATAAATATAAATATATATATATATATATATATATATATATATATATATATATATATATATAGTACAATGCAAAGATTTCACTTCTTACATTACATGAGTGATATCTATTGTAAATTCCACAATAGCTCAGAAACCGGTGAATCGCTCCACACAGAATACTGGCCCCCATATGAGGCTCCATACGGAATACTGGCCCCCATATGGAATACTGGCCCCCATATAAGGAATACTGGCCCCCATATAAGGCTCCATACGGAATACTGGCCCCCATATAAGGCCCCATACAGAATACTGGCCCCTATATAAGGAATACTGGCCCCCATATAAGGCCCCATACGGAATACTGGCCCCCATATAAGGCTCCATACAGAATACTGGCCCCCATATAAGGCTCCATACAGAATACTGGCCCCCATATAAGGCTCCATACAGAATACTGGCCCCCATATAAGGCTCCATACAGAATACTGGCCCCCATATAAGGCTCCATACGGAATACTGGCCCCCATATAAGGCTCCATACGGAATACTGGCCCCCATATAAGGCTCCATACGGAATACTGGCCCCCATATAAGGCTCCATACGGAATACTGGCCCCCATATAAGGCTCCATACGGAATACTGGCCCCCATATAAGGCTCCATACGGAATACTGGCCCCCATATAAGGCTCCATACGGAATACTGGCCCCCATATAAGGCTCCATACGGAATACTGGCCCCCATATAAGGCTCCATACGGAATACTGGCCCCCATATAAGGCTCCATACGGAATACTGGCCCCCATATAAGGCTCCATACGGAATACTGGCCCCCATATAAGGCTCCATACGGAATACTGGCCCCCATATAAGGCTCCATACGGAATACTGGCCCCCATATAAGGCTCCATACGGAATACTGGCCCCCATATAAGGCTCCATACGGAATACTGGCCCCCATATAAGGCTCCATACGGAATACTGGCCCCCATATAAGGCTCCATACGGAATACTGGCCCCCATATAAGGCTCCATACGGAATACTGGCCCCCATATAAGGCTCCATACGGAATACTGGCCCCCATATAAAGCTCCATACAGGATACTGGCCCCCATATAACGCTCCATACAGGATACTGGTCCCCTTATAACGCTCCATACAGGATACTGGTCCCCATATAATGCTGCATGCAGGCTGTTACCCCCCACATAATGCCCCATACAGGCTGTCCCCCCCCTTATAATGATCCATGCAGGCTGTTACCCCCCACATAATGCCCCATACAGGCTGTCCCCCCCTTATAATGCTCCATGCAGGCTGTTACCCCCCCACATAATGCCCCATACAGCCCCCCCCTTATAATGCTCCATGCAGGATGTCACCCCCCCTCTTTATAATGCCCCATGCAGGATGTCCCCCCCCCTCTCTTTATAATGCCCCATGCAGGATGTCCCCCCCCCTCTCCTTATAATGCTCCATGCAGGCTGTTACCCCCCCACATAATGCCCCATACAGCCCCCCCCCCTTATAATGCTCCATGCAGGCTGTTCCCCCCCACATTATGCACTATGCAGTCTGCCCCCCCCCCCTTTATAATGCCCCATGCAGGCTGTTCCCCACCTTATAATGCCCCATGCAGGATGTCACCCCCCCTCTTTATAATGCCCCATGCAGGATGTCCCCCCCTCTCCTTATAATGCCCCATGCCTCCATACATTAAAAAAAAAATCAAAAACTCACCTCCCTTCTCCTCACCTGCTGCCCGCTGCCCGCTGCCTGCTGCCCGCTGCCCGGGTCCGAACTCCAGCGTTGTCGGCATCTTCCCGCTCAGCGCTCCCTGTGACGGCTCAGGGGAGGGCGCGGTGTAAAGACGTCACCGCGCCCTCTGACCTCACACGTCACAGGGAGCGCAGAGCAGGAAGACAGCTGATCTGCGGAGGCACGGGGAGAGGTAAGTATCCAGCTGCCGGGGCCCTGAGCAAGCGGAGGGGAGAGGGGAGGGGGCGCTGACACCGCTCTCCTCCGCCCATAGCCCAGCGGGGTGCGCGACCGCCAGTGGGCCCCTCTGCCTGCTCAGGGCCCCGGCATTTGCCCGGGTGCGCCGGGTGCTGACGCCGGCCCTGAATGCAAGATTGTCTCTCCCTGTAATATAGGTTGGAAGTAAGTTGTGTTTATCTAGATTGCTGCTGTCATGACTCTTGTTTCATGTATCAGCACAGCTTCTAAAGTGCACAAATTTCTTTTCCACGTGCTTTTGCTCCTCTCCTTTCTCTGCTTTCCGTAGGACTGTAGATTCTTCGTCCACTGTCCATTGCAGATCTGTGCACCATCTCCTCCCTCAAGCTTATTCCCTCTCGGAAAGCTAATTTGCTTATGTTTTTTTTTCCTCTGGGGGTATTGCTGGTCTAGAAGTCCTAACTGAAGCATCTAGATCTATTATTTTTACCTTACTGCATCTCTCTAACTCATGAACCGTTTTATATCTTAATACAAGCATAATGGGGTGCAGACAATATGGAGGTATCTATTTCGTGCCCAAATCCAGCATCAATTAAAAAGGTATAAATACAACCGAGAATATACATATCAATAACTCTTAGGAGTATTATTTGTAACACAGATATTATATAACAGTTTACTGCTTTATGTCTCTCCGTTCCCTTTCGCATTGTGGCTGTTCTTTTTATAACTGACCCTAGACATTCTTCAGGAGGCTTAGATGTAATTCTATACTGACTGGAGTAAATATAGAGTTGCCTTTCTTCTATCGTGCTACACTAGGAGTGTAAATATTTACCCAGGCCCCCCCATGAGTACTAGTGTACCCCCATGTGCACCCAGAAGTACATACATATTTGTTTAATGTAGGCGTTTGTATCTAAGTTTGGATTTGGATTGTATCGATCCATGGGGTGTACGCCCTGAGATCTGGTGTTGGTATCTCTGAATAAACAGCTATGTAGTTATTGGGGTATTTTTACCCATAATTGATTATATTTTTGTGAATGCAGAGTGGTTGAAAAGCATACAAGAAGCTTTATTTGACTCTTTGTTTCTCCTTACATAATGTTGATGCGTTGTGTGGGATTGGTGGTCAGGGTAACAGCTCTTAAAATTGTCTAAAATAGCCATAGTATTCCTACTATGTGTCAAGACCAGTGTCGGACTGGGTTGGGAAAGGCCTACCAGTAGCATTGATTCTTGGGGTCCACTGTTCAGCTACATGCAAAAATAACCTGTCCCTAGTACACAAATATCCTTTGGCTTCTATGTAATATTAACTTGGCTAGCTTGCTTAATGAATGATTAGGTAATACCTTTTCCTGTAAATTGTGACTGTAGTATAATGGCACTGCTTATCAACACTACTTCACAGGGGCCTACCTGAGGATTTTCCTGTTCTCCTGTGGGCCAGTCCGAGGATGGTCAAGACATATGAATTTCAATCCCTATAGAAGACAGTGACGTCCGTCACCATTTACTCCACAGTTGTACATTATAATCGGGTATGGAAACCAACCTAAAACCCCTACAATGTAAGGCAGCGCCTTATACATTTTAGCTGGGGGGCGCTCAATATTTTGAATAAATTCTGCTTATATCTAGTAGTTGTGGTTTGAATAATTTTTGGCTCATGTTTTAAATTAAACAACGTAGCATTGTCCTTCCTCCCTACACGCCATGTATATCCGGAAGAATAGTTGTCCTTGTATATTATTCCTATAAACACTGCAAAAATGGAGACTTTGCAGGAGTGTATATCTACAGTAACATATCTCAGACACTGCTTGCCGGAAGGACATGTGATTCATTTCTGAACTATATTAGTCTAACATGGTGACAACTTTTAACAACGAGCATAATAGGACCGAGAGGGATTGTCACTTGTTTTTTCACAGACCCACGAAATAAACCAATCTTTCTATATAGTGCTTGTAAATGGGAAGATATATATTTATATTTAAATAGCTATTTAGTGTATGCGATGTGCCGCCTGTGGTGTCTTCATGATATGTCTCCTTAATGGACTCTAATGGTATCTAGTTTAGGAAAAAAAACAACCCTTATCAGATTTCTTTCTCTGGTAACCTGTGTCCATGAGCAGTATCCGTGCTATTCAAACAACCTAGATCTGTTTCGGGTGTGATTAATACGCATGATTAGTCCCTTACAATGCCGCTATTGGGCTCAATAAATCATATTATTTGTACTAGGAATTGTGGATGCCAGCTGGCGGCATGGGTGTACAGTGTTTGTCAGATGTACATGATGTTCCACAATTCTTCGCGATGTAATAAATGGAGTCTTGATGACAAGTGCGTGCGGCTGTTCCCCCTATCTATTCATGTGCTGAATGAAGTTCAGAGAAGCGAGACATTGATGTTGGTATAGGAAGACGAACACAAGTTATTCACAAAGTTATCTGGTGATTAATCTATTAAAATCTAGGGAGAAGCCTGCCATGTAAACCGCATCGCTCTCTTCTAAATGATCTACGCAAGGCCGCAGTCTGCCGAGAACTAATCTATCCCGTGCTATGCTTAACTTCTTGGCCCCAAAGGCTGTAGGCACTGGGAACGACCTTGGTTAAATAAAATATAGGTTATTCATTGAAAGCACAAGGGCAGCCAAGCATTTAACGAGATTGGTTTCCAGTATCCCCCCTGGAGACCCTTGGTGCCTTTTTCATTTCCTGCAGATCATTAACAAAGACTTGAGAGGGTGTCGGAGGCGAGAGCACAGGTGCTGGCTGGAGCTGCACAGCCTGATTTACCTGTAGGGTGGTTATGCTGTGTATGCAAACCAGGCGGCTTCCTGGCTGTCTGCAAATGGTGCACGGATGAGGAAGTAGTACTGCACGTACGCTGTGCATTTTCACACAAACCGCACTGGATCATTCTACTGTATTCTGAGAAAAAACAAGTCTCACCCCGCTGCTGTTCTACTTCTATCCTACGCCTTCTCTCACAAGAGTCCCCATCCTACGTGCAGCTCCAAACGGGAGAGATGTGCCTACTGTGATATAGTCCTGCAAGGGCTTGATGTTTGAATCAATGTTACCTGCCATAAATCTGACTGTTTCATATTGTCATGGTGTATTTATAACGCTATGCTCTTCGCTGCGGTCATGAAATAATTTAAAGGTCTTCGAGGCTTCATTTGATACTAACAATTACAGGAGTGACGTGCCCGGTCAAAATTAGAAGGGTCCGTTCAGATGAACCGACCGGAAACACTAAGGCTGTGTGCCCACGATGCGTTTTTGGTGCGTATTTTGGTGCGTATTTCCAGCGCGTAAACGCTCCAGAAACGCATTGCATACCTTATCCCATGACTTCCTATGACATTCTGCAAGTTCTGTGCACATGGTCCGTATTTTTTCTGCGCAGATTTTACTCGCAGAAAATTTATGGACATGACCAATTCTTGTGCGTTTCTGCATGTGACGCGCCCCCTGGGCCAGTGTTGTTTGGGGGATACCCGGAGCCGGATCAGATGGGGGTTGTAGTCTCCGAGTGGCGGTGACCCGGTCCGTGCCCAGGGTGTCAAGCTCAGTGTGTGGCAGTCCTTATAGATGTTACTAGATGTTCTTTTAAGTCGACTACGCCACCCGTTGATTTGCGGTCAATACGGCCGCCGCTGCAGCAGGGTCCGCTGAGGCTGGTGGTGCTTGTGCAGCTCTGGTAGTATAACCCCCAACGGGAGGGGTATAGCCTCAGGGGGTCAGGTGTAGAGGATGGTGGTAGTGGTGGTGCAGTGTGGATGTTAAGAAGACTCCGAGCCGGGCTGTGCAGTTCAGGGTTTTTACTTACTGCTGTTCTTGTGGTCACTCTGGCCTTAAGTGACCGCCCGAGCCGTGCTGCGTCCACCAGGTCTTGGACTCGGCCAACCCCCAGGTGATTCTGGAGCGTGGTCCTGAGCTCCCTTTCTGACTTGTCCTTCTCTCTGGCCTTCCCCACCAGGGATCCACCTAAGTCCGGCTCCCTCGGGCCTCTTGTTGGTAAACCCTTGTCTCTGGGTTCCCTGACCCTATTCTTGGTTTGCCTTCCGGGTGGATTTAGTGGGTGGTCGTGGCAGATCCTGCCCACGACCTCCGGTCTCTGGCTAAGGTGTGCTGTAGCCTCCACCAGCTTGGGATCCGGTACCCTGTTGCCAACTCTTCACCCTCTGATCTAATTTTGGGTTCTTGGAGTTCCCTCTTCTCCCCCTTCTGGGTCCTTCTTTCTCCTCTCTCTCTGCTTCTCAGGCTCTCTCAGACTGACCAAACCTCTACAAAAGACTGACGTCTCACAGACTGACCCTGATCTAAGATGGTTCCCACCTTATATACTCCCTCTATGTGTGAGCTCAGGTGACCAGCACCCAATGAGCTCCTAGCTTTACCCAGGCTGCTCCCCCTATCTGCCCCTACACTACTGGGATGTTCCACCCCCCTCCCACTCCAGCCAGGAACAGACACTGTCGTACCTGCACATTTCTCTAGTGGGAGTACCATCGGTCTGTCCCTCGGAAATGGGATGTGTGTAGTGCATGCAGCTAACTGAGCTCAGTTCCACACTCCATCCTTACCCGGGAGTGGAATATCACACCTCTGGGTTGAGGTGCAATACCCCTGTAGCAGCCGAATCCTCAGGGTGCTACACATGCGTATTTGCCTATACAATACATTGGAAAAACGCATGGCAAATACGCATGCAAATACGCGTCAAATACGCGTCAAAAACTCATGTAAAAAATGCATGCGTTTTTCTGCCAAGGAGATGCAGAAATGCTCAGGAAAATTTCTGCTTCATTTCTGCATCGTGGGCATTAAGCCTAAATGACCGCTGATCGGTAAATATTTACCAATTGACAGTCTTTTAATTACCTGTTTACTCAGGCAGGCCGCGCTAAACGATGTGCACTGAATGATCTGTTCTAGATTGCTCAGTGAGTGTAGGCTGCCTTTGTTCTTGGCCTTATACAGGATGGGGCGCTGCTGAGAGCGATGATTTTTAATCAGTTCACCCAATGAACTAGCGTTTTCGGCAATCTGTATACACAACAAGATTACGGTGAAACGAGCGTTCCTAGCAGCACTCGTTTGCAATAATCTTTCCGTATAAATGCACCTTCAGACTTTCGAATGCTGCAATAAAACTTCCAGGGTTATTCCCTTGGCACATGGATAATGTAAGCCAATATAAATGCCTGATAACTGAAGGCTCCATTTTTGGTACCCTCTTATTGGGAGAATGGAGGTCTCTCCCTACCCCATTCGGTATACCAAACAGGAGACGATGATACATAAACTAGGCTATTTATTAATTATTAATTTCAGAATAGTGTGTATTTTATAACTCCTTATGTACTACAATGGGGTGAGGTTCACTCAAGAGCGACCACTTCTCAACCTTATTGTTCCTCTTTGGAGTGCCAAAGTTCTCAGAGTTGGTGTGGCTGGCTAGACATCATCAAATCCTCAGCAAAACCTACAACACTTGAGATATCCGAAACTGGTCCCATAGAGCACCTCTCACTGTCAGGACCACATGTCTGACAATAGTTAGTTCAAACTGTAAAATGGACCCATTACCCTCATTATTCCAGTTTTTTGGCATAACTAACATTATAAATAGGTGATCACAGGCTGAATACCTATAAAGGTACTTTTCTGACTTCATTATATGCCATTGATCATACACCATGCCCGTTTGAGTTTTAATGGGCGATTTGCTATGATCTAGAAAAGTAGCATTGCCATGAATTGTCGATTAGTAATGGATTCTGGCGTTATCTGGGACACCGGATACCTTTCTGTCACACAGGGTTTCTCCCCCCTCTACTCTAACCTTATTGCTCAAATTGATGGCGTGTGAAATATTCGGTTCCGTTGCTTTGTATATGTATTTTTTGTCCCTTTTTTGTAGATACACAATGAATCACACTGTGAACAAAGCAGAACAAAGCACAAGGCTGCATTTCCACTATAAAAACCCCAGTGCGGAGGTCTTGGGACATGAGAAGGTTGTGAGTGACTTGCTTCCTTGTATGTGGTTTCTAAGAGCGCTAGGCCATGGTTTCCAGATTTAGATCGCGTTCCATTGCTGGCTAAAGTGCTGTGTGACAAGTCTTGTGACTCTGTATCAGACTGGAATGCATGAGAGGGGTTGTGAGGCGCTGCCTCTTCTCTTTGCTGCTCTGTTCGGCTGGGAGAGGGCTTTTTGCGATTTCCTTTTAAAGGCATGATTCCAAACAAAACCCTCCTGATGTTCCTGGGGAGGGCGACCATTCGCATCCTTCTGCTCACTTCTTTTATAGCAGAATTGCACTTTAACCATTGATTCGCTAGAAGTGGGGGGAATTTCTGCCTCCATGCCGCACAAGCGGCTAATTGTTTTCTATCCTTCTCTGTAGCATGTGACGTGTACCATCTTACATCCACTGCGGAGACATGATATGCAAGCAGTGCAGAGCTGCATGGACGTCAGCAGCTGACAGTGATGTGCAGCAGTGTTTTGCATAGAGATGAGAGCGTTGCTGGGGAGCGTGCTTCCTATGCACCATATCAACAGTCCATGCCATCCCGAATCTAATATGATTAATGGCCCACATTTCTCCAAAGCTTTTATGTTTTTATATGGTGTGTGTGGCTCTGAAAATGACTTTAGATCCGTAAGTGAGGCCTACAGGTCATCCTCATGATGGACTGTCATAATAATTAACAATGTATCCGGCCCGAAGGCACGACCAAGCTGGTGGCACAGGTGGAAATAGCTTAACGGTATGTTCACATAACTTAGATAAATCCAACCCATAATTTCCATGGCAGAATTATGAGCTGACCCACGGATTCCGTTTGTACTGCAACAGATCTGTATGACTAGCCCTGTTATCAGTCAGTCCTTTTTTTTCCCTGTGGAAACATGTTAGTTATTTAGATGGCAGATTCCAAAAATCTTCCAGAAATTTTCCCAGAAAGTGAACTGGGTTCATCTATTTTCAGATATTTGCCATTCCTTATCCCAGTGTGGACCTAGCCGCGGGTCTTCTGACCTGAGCTCAACAGTCACATGTATGAGGCTTTTGAGTTGGGGTCAGGAGACACTCAGTGGACTCATACATTGCGCTTTGTGCTTGGACAGTGAATGTCGGACACGTGAAACCGGCCTTACAGAAACCGTATTGAAATGCATGAGATGGACACAACGAAATCTATGTAAATATGTTGATTAAATTTCGATCATTGACCCATCCAGAATTAACTATTGCTTCTATTTCAGATTTTTTTTCTTTTCTATAGAAAAAGTTTACAATTGCCCTGCATTGTGAAGTTCTAATTGCTGGTGTCCTCTGCACCCAAGTTGAAAGGTCAAGTGAAGATACTGCAAGGGTGCTTGTTATCCTTGCAGTATCTTCACCACTAGGAAGTGCAAACATTGATTCAGACTTTACGTTAACTTCACTAGCCATTTTTTCTTAGTATTTTGACTCTTTTCTAGTGGCAGTAGTGACAAATAGGGGCGTAATATGTTCATTTCACCCTCATAACACATTACAGCTGACACAAAGACATTAGTATCTGCAGAGCATGAAATGGCCCACAAAATTAAGAAGCTATATTGATTGCAAGCACAGAATATTCCGACGTCATCGTAGCCTCCTCCATCTCTAAACATAGCCCATGCATTGAATGCTGAGAGCTAGCGTGATATCACAGCCTCTGCTTCACTGGTCAGTAAAATGAATAGTGAATCGTATTCCCCGAGGATGTGCGTCGCTTGCACACGGCTTTATTTGCTTTACTTCAAGTCCTCACGTGACTGCCGTCAGGTACATGTTTTGAATGAAGATGTGGATATATACATCGGCTGCTATCTCTTATCTATCCATAAAAGCTTTCTTATTTGGTGTGTCCATGGTGTCCAGGTGGATGAAGCTCAAGCTCATTCAGTTTGACAGATTTATGTTTAGCTTATGGCAGAGACATCTGGACTAATGAGAGGATAACCTTTAAACCTCTTCTACTTGGGGGTACACGAGGACTGCTACTAAAAAGACCCAAATTATCTCTAGGAGGATTGTGGCGGCATCAGACATAATGTCGCTATTAAATGTTGCATAATATAATGCAGATCGGTCTTTAAAATATGGCTAACCTCCTTCAAATGGCTTCAACTCTGCTTTTCCTAAGTGCTTATTAAAGTCCAAATGGGGTTTTAGGATCTGATGGCCGGAGCCCATACTATTATATTTATTGTAGAGGATGACTACATTGCTTAGGCTGTTGGGTAGTGGAAGATAGGAGCCATACGCTGTTGATAGTGTAAGTATCTGTAGACAGGGCAGCACGGTGGCTCAGTGTTTAGCACTATTGCTTTGTAGCGCTGGGGTCCTGGGTTTAAATCCCATCAAGGACAACATCTGCAAGGAGTTTGTATGTTCTCCCTGTGTTTTCGTGGGTTTCCTCTGGGTTCTCTGGTTTCCTCCCACTCTCCAAAGACATACTGATAGGGAATTTAGATTGTGAGCCCCGATGGGAATAATGTCTGTAAAGTGCTGTGGAATTAATGGCGCTATGTAAGTGAGTAAAATAAATAAATCAATAAATATTCATCCTCTGCAGTCAGTTTTGACACTGTCCCTTATAGAAAACCCAGCCTTCTAATACTGATTTCTTATTCTGTGCCTTATCATGTATCCGTATTTGTAAACCGAAACCAGTCATGGAACCTCCAAAGCATAAGTATAATGAAAAAATGTACATCTATTCTGCATTTTCCACCAACATCTAGTTTTGGTTTACAAGTACTCATTCAAACATTGCCGTGTGAATGTGACCTTATAATAGTATGTCATGCGGTCTTTTGTCAATTGCATGGACAGGTGCATGAACTTTACAGGTTAATCCTAGTGTTCTAATCCATAATCTCATGCCGTCTGCATTCGCTTGATGAACTGATATAGGTTTTAAAATCCTATATCTGTGTTCCTATACACTGTGCACACTAGCTATGTCGTGTAATATACCTCCAGCATACAATGTTCTACCTCCTGCAAGTGTTTGATGTCTGTTGCTATAGTCGGCTGGCTACGCTCTCTGGAAACAGGATGCTTACAACCCTTAATGGATTCCATTTCTGGATATCTTTGGCTCCAGGGAAAGCTACTTATTCATGCAGGTGAAATGGGTCATTTCTATTCCATTACACACTGTACCGAACAAATAATTTGAAGGAACAAGGAATCCCCTGAACCTGCTTTGAACTTTTGCTTATCTCTTCTAGGGGAAGGTGGGCCTTTACCAAAGTTTTGCTTCCTTATATTTTATAATATATGTTAGTTGGTGTCATTTTATGCATAATACTGAAATAAAGAAGAAGCTACTGTAGTACATGAGGAAAACCTGGGCATGCATAATCAACTGTAAAGGATTCCAGTGGGGGCTATAATGGGGGTCCCATGCACCCAGCATATTCCAAAAGAGTGTCTATTTGACATGAGCAGTATGCTGCATGCATTGGCATAAAGTAGTGTCGAAGACTTTGCTACATTTTCCCATTTAGAGGAACATGGTAAAAAAAGTTAAACTGCAGGGTTATATGTATTTATTTACAATGGTAGCTAATGGTCATCGTATGTCACCGAAAGCCTATAAAGCAATGCTTTGGAGGCTTCTGTCAGGAATGTATCCAACATTAATACAGAACTTTATTCTACAAAAGGGAAAGGAGACTTGCTACATGTAGTCGTTTTTCATGTCAGATAATAGTTATTACAGTATGGAGTATACATGCTAGGACACATCCATGGTACGTGTTCTAGAAGAGGGACCATGACTATGCAACATCTGCATTTACAAAACTTGGGTGAACTTGCCTGTCAGTTGTAAAAGAGCAACATTCTTGGAGAGCAGCCAGACCATGTATTCCTTTTCTAAGGTATTAAAATATGCTGTTAGTTACTAGTACATTATGGTGCTTTGTGGCTATCTGGGAAGTTCCCCGGTTCTGCAGGTCTATGTTACGTACTCCTTCGAGACGAACCATTGCTGCTGTCAGCGACATTGACTTTAAACAGTAGCTGCCCCATTACAAAACCATTTTGAGTTATAAACTGGAGGCAGTTGTTTATTTTTAGTCAAGGAGGAGGCATCAATGTGCGGCACAAAGCTATTAAGTGAGGTTGTTAGCATACCCCAGATTCTGAAGAGAGCAGCACAAGACGTCTTGTGCATCCAGTAACCCCAGTTGTTTTAATAACAAGGTTTTAAATCTTTATGGATTCAGTTTCATATCTTCATCCTTGTTTTGACCCTTTAATTCCAGATTTGTGCAGATTGATGGCTTATGAGAAGCCTTACAATGCGTAAACTATTCTATGCTATCATATGAAAACTAATCACACATTTTAAGTTCTCTTATTATCATTTCCATATTCTTGGCTTTATGTTGGAAACTGATGTCATTTAATAAAGGAATTTTCCACTTTCAGTAAAGTGGACCCCAAATGTTGTAAAATAGCTAAAATAACACAGCAGGTATTTGCTGTCTCCAGGTCCAGCGCTGTTGCTCGGTGTGCCGATGGTAGGTGTGAATCCACTGCGCCACTTGCTGAGCTTACCTAGGAAGGGCGTGACTAAGTGACTACCTGGTCTTCACATGAGCTCTGATGGTGAGGATAGGCTTGGCTCGTTTGGATAGTCACTAGATGCTACTCCAGGGCAGTGCCCAGGCCTGCAGCAGCTGCAGGGTCAGAGGACAACAAGAAGCGCCAAGGGCAAAGACAGAGACGTGATCAGACTGACCAGGGTCGGGGAGCACAGGATCAAAATCTGAAGCTGGGGTCAGGAGCAGAGAGCTCAGACAAAACGAGATTACAAGCCAAATCGGTAACACCATCAAAAACAAACATGCACCTTGACAGATTACTAGATGGACCGAAACTAGGAACCTAAGTTCAGGGATGGGGTGGAGAGAGCAGCTGCCTAATATATCACCTTCTGGCAGCGGATAGACCAGGGAAGCAAAACTCTGCAGGACACAGCTGGTAAATTTCTGCAAAGTCTGGCCGCGCCTCCCTATAGCCAGGTGGAGATCCTCCAGCAGCAGGTGCGTACATCAGTGATGGGACTGCTGCAGAAGACAGTTCAACTCGATGGCCTAACACTGGGAGGAGCAGAGTGGTGAGCGCAGTGAGTAGGACGGCGCTGAGAAGGTGTGCAAGTGACCGGCGTGACACTTGGGTACTTGGTGTTTTGGCTGCAGCGGTGAAGTGACGTCAACAGCTCGCATCACCACTGTAGCCAATCACTGAGCTCAATGACTCATGCTGTCTACCTTGGCCGAGTCACTAAGCTCAGTGATTAGCTATGGCAGTGATGCATGATGTCTACATGATCTTGCTGCATCCAAAACATTGAGACATAAACCACGAAGGAGAGCGGGCACTGGACCCATGGAGGGTGAGCACCGACTCTATTATTTTAGATATTTTAAAGTGTTTAGGGTCCACATTATTGAAAGTGGAAAACTCATTTAAGTGACTACAGCTCTACACCAGAACTAATGTTCTCATCATAGCAATGTTGATCTTTTTATCTACTGTAGGTAAAAAGGTATGAAATCTTCATTTAATGGTCTGACGTTCCTAGGAGCAGCCTAATGGCATGTGTGCCCATTTTCTAGATGAATTAAACTAGTCATGGCAAAGTTTGACATCTTAGTTAGTTCTATAGGTTGTCATTATGCTTTTAAATGAGATTCGACATTATTCCAGTATTAACAGTTCAAGAATTGTAGGGTTTGGCTGACATTCCTGTCAAAGATCACGTCTCATATTGTAGTTCAACTCTGTTCCCCTTTGGCTATGGTGCTATACAGACAATGGGAAGGAGTGGTGTCGTTGCTAGGAAGAAACACAGCCTTGTTTTCGAGGTGGCCATACACCTCATTTAGCAGTTTACTGAACTCTTGTTCAACTGACAGCTATTCCATGCACTGCTTACTTCATATTCTGACAAAGAAAGTACACCAGCCTGATCAGGTCTAAGAGATCTACTTGATAGTACACAATTTCTTTTAATAACCCTGGTGACATGTCCGCTTTAATGCTAGGACATCAATTGACTGTCATAGGAAATCGTTTTCGCTAGGGATACCATTTATTTTTTCCATTCATTGTCAGTATTTGTTTCAACCTGGAGCCAAACTGGATGTTTAAATCTCTGTGGGAAGACTCAGTCTTGGCAGCGTTAAGCCAAAATGACTCTCATTACATATCGCACTGTACTGGTTATTGGTGCTGAGCTAATTGTTATGAGAGCAACTGTTCTGGTATGTAACAAGCAGTGACATAAGGATCCGCTAGATATCCTGGCGGCTTTCTAATGGCACCAAAGTTATGTGCAGGGCAAGTGACATTCAGTTTGGGCTGCTACAGAAGGTAGTGGGCAGAAGCTGTTAGCTGGTTGCTTTACACTGCCCCCTTGTGGGCTTATTTACATGTTCTATACTTTCTATGACTAATTTACTTTAACGTGTGTGTTTATTTTAAGGAGTTATTTATCATCTTTGCCATCTTATATATGATCTATGGCTGAATTTTACACATCAGCAATGTTTATTACGTATATATATCAGTTTTGTCAACTTTTTATAGAGTAACAGAAGGGCAACAAGTGTTACACTGTTTTCTGCTATATGAGTGGTCCTGTGGGAAGGTCTGGCAAGCTTGTGATGGAGAAACGGCCTAAACAAGTCTTACTTATCTTGATCCCAGGGAATCGCTGCACCTAGCCAAGTCTTATCAAGACATCTTACAGTTGTGCTACTGGTTCAGCCGGGCGAGCTGAACAATTGTACGGTGTGATATTCCCGCCTTCTTTCCGTTGGTCTTTTGCAACAGAATGTACAAAGAAAGGCTAGGCTGAGATTTAAGAAGGCCGTTAGCACTACATCACAAGGTATAAAGCGTGTCCAGACTCATTTCCTCATCATAACTACACAATGAGATTGGATGTATCACAGTAAACCACTTGCATGCATTAGATGTGTACATAGCAGGAGCCCAGACAGCATCTTAAATGGATTGTCTACTACTTTTATACTGAAAGAGGTGAGATGAATTACGCCAGAAACAGCCAACTAAACAGTGTAAGGAGCTACGATGTTCTGCCTCTGTACACTGCTTACATTTGGCAGATTACAGCTGAAAAGTGGGGGTGTATTTGTAGGACACCAACTTATCTGATTGTGTGGACCTAAGGATAGGTCATCACTATCAAGATAGTAGACAAACCCTTTAATGTGGCCACGTAAAGGTCCATTTACACTGCGCTGTTATCAGGATTAAGCATTCCTAGGAACACAGGCAAAACACTCGTTCGTCGGGTGAAATTATCTTTTTGGCTTGCACAAAAGATCATCATTCTTGGCAGCACATTGTCCTGTATAAACAGGACTAGTGCTGTCGAGAACGATAGCAGTCTTGTGGAAACAGGTTGTTAAATAACCGCCAACCAGCAAGGATGTTGCCGGTCGGTGGACATTTAACACTGTGTATTGCACCTTACTTGTGTGGGGTTTTTTCTTGGTGTTTTTTTTGGTGTTTTTTTATATTCAATTACTGGGCTGGGATCATAGGTTGTGGTCACCTTGTATTTTTCATTGTTACCTCAGTTGGAGCTGTAAGGCAATGTATTGCCATGATTTTTCTCCAAATCGCGGTTGCAGCAACAAAAAAAACCTCAACACGGTCGCTGACGTGTGAACGTGAAAAAGTATTTTTTCGATCAAATACTGTTTTGGAATATTGGGAGGATATGGTACAACATTATAATTGGTGGGTGTGGGCCCCAGCCAATCCAAGGCACCCTGCAGGGCACTGCAAAATGACTCTGTTTATAGGGTTGTCTTTTCCCATTATATTGGTGACCTATCCAGTTTATAACCAGAATCTATATGAGATAGATGAGGTTCTAACAGCCAGCATCTTCATGATCAGCTAAAAAAAGCCCCAGTAGCAGCCTGATGTAAATGCATTCAATGGAGCTGCAGAACTACATTCAGTGTGTAGTGGCTGCTGCCATGTACTGCAGTACAACTATTCATAGGAATAGAGGCTGTGGTACAGTGCCCTGCAACAGCCGCTATACACTGAACGGAGCTCTGCAGCTCCATTCAATGCATTTACATCCGGCTGCTACTGGGGCTTTTTTCCGTTGACCGTAAGGCTGCTGGATGTCAAACTTACTCTGAACCCATATTGATGACCTATACTACGGATAGGTCATCAATATGGTTTGAATGGACAACCAACTCCTATAAGTGAATGTAGATGGCTGCTTGTAGACTATACAGGGCAGGAATCACAATGCTTAACTATCGCTCTCTAAGAATTGGTTGGGGTCTCAGGAGTCAGTCTTATTGATCAGCTCGTGATCCCCTAACGTTTTTAGATTGCTCTCTGACCTTGTGTTAGTGATCTGGAAAAGCTTCCACACTGGCCTCTTCTCACCTCGTGATGGGGACAGACTATAAACTAGCAGAAGTACTAGTTTCTTTAGTCAAGTAAACTTACTTGACTTTCTTAGAAACCACTGTTTGCATCATCTTTGGTAATATAGAATTGCACCATCTTAATGCTGTGATATTATTTTGTACCTCCTTTTTAAGGAAGGGATGACTGAAAAAGAAGCGGAACTTAAAGTTTGGTTAAAAAAGACATATATCCATCAACGTTAACCAGGGAAAGAGAGGGAGAAGATGTAGGTTTTCATGAGCATAAAAACAGAATGCCACCAATTACTGGGATCCTGTAGTTGAGCATTCAAGGACAAATTGGAGTATCACACAAAGAATCCAGGGGACATCTGTTCTGGCCTCACACCTTATTGTGCAGAAAGTATAGTCTTAAAGTATGTAGTTGTGGCACCCTGCTACCACAGGTACCACAGGACCCAAAAGGGTGCATGGACGGACTTCTCCACAAGAGGCCCTCATTACATAACAGACACCTCCACCCTTCCACCTCATACCACCAGAGTGAGCCTGTTAGGGATATATATACAGGAGGGTGGAGATAGGTAGTCGGAGTGTGTGCTGGCACAGAGATCAGTGAAGAAGCAGCATGTGAGCTGCTGTGCTGAGGGCCAGCCAGGGCCTAAAGCACGTGCTTAAGTCCTGGGGGCCTAGAGCGGGGCCAGAGGCAAGGAGAAGAGTGAGAGGAGTTATGGGGGCAGAGGAGCATCTTAGGCTCACCCCAGAACACCAGCCGGACACCGGGTCCGCGCCTACAGGGTCCTCTACGCCCAGTAGGAATAACCGGTATACCAGGAGGATTCTAAACCCCTAGTCAACCTGAAGCTACAATCATTTAAAGAACTTGGAACCACGAAGGCCCCAGCGTCCAGGGATAGTGGTAGCCAGAAGAAAGTTCTTACCACCAAGCATGCAGGTGAGGAGAGGGAAAGAGTACAGAAGCTAGGCCTAGTTTCAGGCTGGTCAGAAGCTTCAGAGAGAGAGGAAGAAACAGATCAGGAGGCCTTATACCCGCTCACTGGGGAGAGTCCAGAAGTGCACCCTTCCTATCAAGTACCCTGGACCGTACCTGCCATCTACACCAGTAAAGGTACTGAAGCGAACCCCCTGTGTGCGTGTCTGTTATTCTCCCCTGGCCCGGCTGGGTCACCTCTCACCTGCATCCCTTCCATCAACCCTGCCTCGGGGGCCCGCTCCGCCTGTGGGGAGCCGAAGCATCCCAGCTGCCACCCCATCACCCCCGGAGGTCTGCAGCAGCGCCGGTACTCATTACTGGGAACCACAGGTGGCGTCACGAGACAAAACTGTTAACAATCCCCTTTTTAAAGAGTGACCCCAGGGTACGGGCCCGGGAGCCGACTGCCATGACATCCCAAAGAAGGTCAAGGCCCGGGTACCGAGTTTCCCCCCATATTCCCCCTGGGCGAGTCATAGTCATTCACTAACCAAAACTGTTTGGCAATTTCCGGAAGTCCCATAGAAGTGAGTGAAGAAAATAATACCTGGTGGCAATATGCTTATGGCAATATACTTTTGGTTTATGTCATGGATATATGAGCTGGGAATAACTCTTTAAAGGGAATCTGCCAGCAGAATTTCACCCCTAAATTATTTAAATATGCATGTAGCACTTTCAAAGACAAGTCCAGCAATAACTTTACATAGACTGTCCGTTCAATTTAGTTACTGAGAATCAACATGTGAACTGGTATGAAAATGAGGCTTAAGATCTGAAGCTTCTGTCACTCTGGTTCTATTCTCCGCCAAACACCGTCTCCTCCTCCTGCTTGACTAGCGGACTCCTATTCTGTGTCACTTCAGGCAAAGGAACCATCAGTCAAGCAGGAGGAGGCGGTTCTGTGTGGGGAATAGCGCTGGAGTGACAGAGGCTTCAGATCTACAAATGTTTTTTCAGCCTCATTTGCATATTGTTTCAAACACTGATTTCTTAGTAACGGAGGAATGGACTGGTATATAAAGGTATTGGTGGACTTATCGCTTAAAGAGATACATGGACAGATAGTTTCGGGGTGAAATCCTGCTTCCCTTTAAATCTGAATTGAAGGTTCATATGTGTGTAGTGTCTTCTAGTTACCTATGAAAGCTGTCTCAAGAGCAATGCACAAGGTTCCCAATCCATTATATAGTCAGTAATTGGATCCTGTAGTGGTAAAAGGTAGGAAGTTAATTTACGAATAAGCCTATCTATTTCACCAAACCAGTTATAATCCTAAAATAATGAGCCATGAAGACATTATTATGGCTGCATCAACTTTGTGTAGAACGGAAGTGTCATACTTGGATTATTATAGTTTTCTGTTTCATTCTAACATTTTCCATTTATTGTTCCATGTTTATTAAAGCGCCACTCCAGTGGTTTTTTTTTAAATTTTATTTCAGCACTGGAGTGGTGCTACTAATCTAAGTTCCCTGACCTCAATGTTATACTTGCCAGCCGCCGTCTTCAGCTTTTCTCTGCACCGCTCCGTTCCCTCGCCGATATCTCGCGTCCGCCGCTTCTCACTCACCGGAAGTCAGGGGTAACAGTCACAAGCGCTCAATGTAAGTCTGTGAGAGCATCATTCTGGCTCTCATACACTTACATTGAGTTCTGACTTCCGGAACACTGGAGCGATCCAGCAGGTCATAAACTTCTAGAGACCGACAGGGGCGGCGCTGGGAACAGCTGAAGATGGCAGCTGATAAGTATAAGACTAAAGACAGGGAACTTAGATTAGTAACACCACTCCAGTGCTGCAATACAAAAAAACACTCACTGGAGTGGTGCTTTCATAATTTCCCCTTGATTATTGCCATACAGTATAATATGGCTTTAGAATTTGTGGTATGGTAAGGTACAACATGAATATGTATTGGTATGAAGCGCTATTCTCAGACGCTGAATCTGTCTCTCTCCCCTCATTGCTGTGTTACCTTTTGATAATAATGCAAAGCAGCACTTCTTTGGGATTTCCTTTTACAGTATAGCTTGTTGGCTGCTGGCGAGCACAAGGGATCTCTGCATTTCTGCTCTTTGCCTTGTTTGGTCCTTATCCCCTCTGCTTTCTCTTCTAGGCCCAGCCTCATCTTGTTACTCTGACTATGTGGAGATGAGAGCTCTGAAAACTCTGTAGAGTATATATACCTAATGCGATACAACATATCCCTTATATTTACAATCTATACTTTTTCTTTATCCATTCTTTTGGAAATAGTTTACATTTTTGTTGATATTTTATTGTGTTCATAGTATTGTAGGTTTTCGGATACAGAACACTGGATGAATTGCTGATGGAAAGCCGGGTAATTTGCATTGGCGGTATGCTTGTTTCGGATCAATATGAAAATGATTTATACACAGGAGTCTCATAAATCACTAACTGCTCAGTAGGTCACACAGAGAATTGTTTGAGATAGCCTAGATGGAGAACGAGGATTCATATCCTTGCCAGTGGTTCAGTTATGGAGGTATGCTATCGAGAGGCACCGTACAGGCTGCGTATGAAGAATTGTAGGGATTCCATTTTCCGCCATATATGATCAGCACATACTGCTTTATTATGTGCATGAACTGGAAGGGTGACTTGGGTTAGGTTACGGATTAATGATGAAATGTATAAATAATTATTAAATTGATTGGCAGGAAAAGTTGCTGTTCTGGCAACCTGGGTATTAAAAAGAATAGTTCTCTGGTTATATGACCAGGATTAAGGCTATGTTCACACACGTTGTGCTTCGCTGCATATTTTGCAGCAGATTTTTATGTACATTTTCAGCTGCATCTTGCAGTACCAGCAAAGTGTATGAGAAACCAGAATTCTCTGTTCACACATGTTGCTTTTTGTTTGCTGTGTATTTTCTGCCTTGCTTGCATTTTTGGAAAATAGAGCATGTCACTTCTTTCAGCGTTTTTGCAGCGTTTTTTCACCCATTGGAAGTAATGGGTGGTGAAAAAAACACTGAAAAAACGCATAAAAAAAAGTAGCTACATTTTTTTTCAAGTTTTTTTTCAGCGTTTTTGATCGCAAAATATGGGTTCTATTTTGTGATTAACCATCTTGTCTTGGTCACTGAGATGGTTGTTTGCATTGGGAGAGTTTTAAATAAATTAGTGATGTGTACTGTGTAAACATTAGCTGACCTACCTGTGAGATTGAATAATACCTGTGGCACAGGGAGGTGTGAAATTGAACAATGCCTGTGCAACTGAATGGCAGATCCCATAGTGTGAAAGTAAATAGTGTCATACAAACTCAATGCCTTGCCAGTGTCTAAATTATTCTTGAACAATTCACCTCCACCACTATGCCAAAAACATAATGAGATTCTTTTCACAGAACTTTATGTACATGCATGAATAGAGACAGAAGGACAGTGGAAAAAAAAACACTGAAAAAACGCATCAAAAAACGCAGCAAAACCTGCATATTTGACGCAGCTGTTTTGCTGCCAGAGAAAAATTGTCAGCAGATTTGCAGCAGATTTAACTGCAGAAAAAAACACAACGTGTGTGAACGTAGCCCAAATGTATAGGTTATTTATGGTCACCACTGGACATTATAGGAAAAGTTTATAGTTAGAATTCTCTGCTCGGGACTTTACTCTCCATTCTCAATAGTTAGACAGCTGCATCAGTATTTATACAAATGTAACCACTATTATTATATTATACTGTGTTATTTCACATCTTGGACATTCCCAGTTGTTGGGAGTCTCTATGATTTGTCCCTGGCTTTGCAGAAAGATCAAGCCTAATTGTCCAAACTTGGAAATTGCTATATATGAATATTTGATATTGGTCCTGGATCTGAATTATCAATGCACATAGTGCAACCTTTAGTACTTTCCAGTAATTCAGAATCCATTGTGGTTCATGTCTGTTTTTTCACATGTCCCTTAATATGTAATGTGGACAGTGTGATGACAAAAGGAGTCATACCATGCAATAGTCGCTTATTAAACAAACCCCAGAATATAGCAAATACAAACTTGATTTTCTTCTTGTATTTAGGCTATAGAAGATGCCCTGACATTGTCCGCCAGCTCCAACTGCTTATGTCAGGTTGATGTGGTGTGTAAACAGTCATGTGTGTGTACACCATAAACACTAGTGTGTATGATGTGTTTGCTACTTTGTATACAGTGTAGACATTTACCTGTCTGAGCCAGCAGTCCTGTCAGTGTGGTGAAAACAATACTTGTGTGCAAACACCCAATGAATTATTAATATCTACATAATCCATAATGTTCAGCCTGTGCCTTTACTGTTACATCAAAGATAATGGGAGGAAGGGACAAAAAAACAGTATCCTGCCTGTCTGCATACCACGCAGAATAGAACAATTACAACACAGCAAATACAGACATGTAGATTTTATAGCTGTCTTGGGATTACGTGCCAAATTTTCTTGAAGGTTAATGCTGCCATTAATAGTTAGAAAAGGGAAAATTCTCTTTTTTTTCTTTCTGTAACTACAGGTATTACCATAACCTGTACATGCAGTACATTAGTGATGTAGCTTTCTGCCTCAAGACTATGGTCAAATGTGAACTAGACCATTTGTTTCTCTTGTGTAATATTGTTTAGACATTTCAGGAAATAATATTGGTTTATATGTCCCATAATCAATTGGGAATCTTGTGCATTTTTAAAGGACCCTCAGTAATGTACTGTGTAGTTCCATGACCTTTAAAAGTAGTGTTTTTTTTGCTTCAATAATAATTGGTTAGATTTTGTTATCATTTTTTGTATTATATTTAAATACCTTATTTTGCCTCCTTCTCTCTAAAACACCATGTTGTCGGGCTGTTTCAATGCCCAATTCAAGCTGCTTTAGAAGCTGCTTTCAACCTCTGCTCTGCAAGGTCTCTACACTATTTACAAACAGACTGTGTATGGCACTTCTCTGCCTCAGCCCCTCGGCTTCCCATCTCTGTTCTCAAACAGGACAATTCCCTTTCTATTATGGTTTGAATATAGTGCACTGATCTTCCTGAGCAGCAATTGAAAGGCGCTTCTAAAGGAGCAATTAAAACTGCACTACAACATGGTGTTCGGAAAAGAAGCCAAAAGAAGGTAATTTTGGTAAGTATTTTACAAAAACTTTGTGAAAGCTGGTCGATAATTATTTATAGAAAAAGTAAGTTTAGTTCTTTTAATCTATGATTTACAAAATATTTGTGTAAGGCTTTGGTCATATCTGCATTGTGGCTTCCATTGTAATTAAATGGCGCGAAACTGTGACACATTCAAAGAACACCAATGGCGTCCATGGATCTTACTGATATAATGGAGTCCTTTGGTCGGCCATTTTTGAAAATGCTGACAAATGCAGCACTAATTTTCCTTTAGTGTCATGGAACTTTGATTAACTAGTGAATATAGAGAAGGCAATGCGTTTCATACAGATTGAGTTGCAGAACTGAGAGGTTCTATAATTATTTGCTCCTTTTTTATTTTATAGCAAATAATGTAGCTATAGATAAATGTGGATATGAAACTTTCCGTCCATCTTTTCTATATGTTGGCATATTCTCTTCTGCTAAAGGCACAAATATTGCTTCTTGTGGATACATTGTGTATAGTTCTTGTTATCCTTTCATATCCTACACTGTCGAGCTTTTAATAGTATTCTTTCATCCCCGGTCTTGAGCAGAAGCTGCCTGCGGCAATGCAGGTTTTCTTAAGGGAGGTGACGGAGCTGTCCTCCGCATGCGCTCCATTGGGCAGCGATAATAAATGAGTTGGCTATATTTAGATGCACAGTGTGTAGTATGGTCACGTGGGTGTCAGCGCATTTTACTATGCAGTGTATACAATCTCACCTCTGTCCAAACTTCCAGCCTTCTCCATGGATCTTCTGAAAGACATTTACAGTAGAAAGTGAAGGGCACAACAGTCTACCAAGAAGCAAATGAATGACATTCCAGTTGAGCAACTTGCTCTTTTCTGACAGCTCGGCCTGTCATGGAGTTGTATCATTTCATTTTAAAGGGAACGTAATTTTTTTTAGCTTGTACTATTGTGATAGTGCCTTTTTATAACCAGCTGATTGTTTTGTGCCTACGTAAAATGTTTCCTGCGGCGATAGTTAACATATGTTTGGTTATTTCTGGAAATGCAAGGTTGTAATTGAGCATCATCACTTTCCCAGCATCCCCTTTATTGCAACCTTTGGGTTAACAAGAATGAATTCTTCCATATCAATCATGCTGTCAGCCTGCAGAATTTGTCTATAAGACACTGCAGCTGCTCCTGATTCCCTAGTGAAGCGCTCATACCAGCATTTCCTATTGCTTTGTAAATTCAGGCTGTAGACTGATATACTCTGGCGAATATAAGTATTTGATATACTGACGATTTTGCAAGTTTTCCCACCCTCAAAGAATGGAGAGGTCTGTAATTGTTATCGTAGGTACACTTCAACTGTGAGAGACAGAATCTAAAACTAAAATCCAGAAAATCACACAGGATCCAGGGTCACACATATAGGAGATTGGCGGCGGAGGCAGGATTCGGACGATGCTGCGGGCCCCATCCTCAGAAGAAGGGTTGCTGATTCAAGGCGGTGGTGGTGGCGGCGTGAGCGGGGCGATGCTGCGGCCCCGTCCTCAGAAGAAGTCGGCTGTCAGCAAAGGTTACTTATCCCGTAGCTATAGCCCTGCAGTGGGCTTTGGGAAAATGGCCGCTGGAGCATGTTCAGATCGAGATCTCGAGAGACAAGATCTCATCTCCCAAGATCTCATCCATGCTCCGGCGGCCATTTTGCCGAAGCACACCGCAGGGCTACGAACGGGATAGGGAACCTCCGCTCACCGCTGACTTCTTCTGAGGACGAGCCGCAGCATCACCCCGCTCCCGCCGCCACTGCCTTGAATCAGCGACCCTTCTTCTGAGGACGGGGCTGCAGCATCGCCCCTCTCCCGCTGCAGCCGCTGCCAACCTCCGGTATCTGTGACCCCGATCCGACGCCACCCCCCAGGTAAAATACTGTACCTTTGCATTATAAGACGCACCCCCTTTTTCCTCCCAAATTTAGGGGGAAAAAAGTGCGTTTTATAATCTGAAAAATCCGGTACTTATTTCATGCAATAAAATGCAAATTAATTATTTGAAAATCATACAATGTGATTTTCTATTTTTTATTTTTAGATTCTGTCTCACAGTTGAAGGATACCTACGATAAAAATTACAGACCTCTCCATTCTTTGTAGGTGGGAAAAATTGCAAAATCGGCAGCGTATGAAATACTTATTTTCCCCACTGTACATATATTAGTAATATATGTTGATAATGTGGAACCCAATTATGGTACATAATATAAATACTGCAGAGACGTTCTGAGCTATAGAAGCTTATATTCTTCTTTTTTCCATCTAGCAATATCAGAGTGTCATCTGTTCCACCTATAGAAAACCATTATCATTTATCGAAGAAGAGATCAGATATCAAAATATCAGCAGTAATCTGAAACCCTTGATGCTTTGGTCGGATGGTCCCGTTTCATCCGAGACCTAGCTCTTCATGACGAACTGTGCTATTTCCACAAAGGAAGCTGTGACAATGACAGAACAAGGATAATATGATGGATGGGGCGATGACCATGGGAATCGTGTGTATTGTTTAATTTTGTAGCATCAGGTCTTGTAGAAGAGAACAGTCAGCAATGAGAAATGTGCTCAAAGCTAGCGTTATGGTTGAATAGATTAAACAGGCGCCATTATTTCATCTCGGCATGGCTATTAAGTGCAAAGAATTGTGATAGGGATGCAGAGCTACTAGATGGGAATCTATACTAATATACTAATTGTCCTCCATAGGCACATTATCTCAAGTTTTCAGAAATCCGGATCCTTGGTTTTAAAGATGATTGCATATAGAAAGGTATTAGTTATTCACTAATGGAGTGTCCACCAATTAATGAATCAATGGAGCGTCTAGTCTAATTTTACTGGTGGGTCAATTGGCATCTCTTGTATTGGGCAATTAGACTGTGGTCCCCACTGGTGACAGAGACTGATTACTGTATTTTGCATTGGTTATAAATCTATGTTTTGATCATGCACATTTTCATTTGTCAATCTGGTTTCCTGGCATTACCTCTTGCAAAAAAAAATGCTAGACACCGCAAAATTGGTCACTGTTCCTACTCTAAACATTACTTGTTTTGTCATTTGTGACCCTGAAGCTATAAACAGTGGTTTAGCAAGTTCTAGTATTGCCCAATGAGGGTAAGTGGGATAAATAAGCCCTAAGAAAGGTGCGCTCTTATTAATTTGGTACTGGTTTAACCAGTCTCCTGGTACAGAAGTGATGTATTATCCTCCAGAGAGGGTTTCCAACAAGATTTGCTTATTCCTTTCTCTTTTTCTTGGGTCTTTTCTTAACCACAGATGAAAGTGCAACAGTCTGTGTGCTGCCCATATGTAAGTCAGTGTGATAATTTACATGAACGTTTTTACACACAGACTGATAGTCCGTGTGTAAAAAAATAAAATAAAAAATATATAAAATTAGTTTGCAACTACTTTGATCCTTATTTTGGATTAGACTCTGCAATTAAGTCAATAGGTTTGCAAAAATTGGATCACATACAGGTTACCATCTATATGACATCCATTTTTTATGGATTTTCTTAACATTGGAATCTGTATTTGGCCTTCTTTTTTATTTAATAAATTCTTGATGTAATAACCCGACACCAAATCGATGCCATACGGATGTAAAAAAACGGACATATGGAAGACAATTTGGATGAAAAATCATTTGTTGTTTAAATCGCATGTTGATAAATAGTCAGGAGGCAAAAAAAAACACGACTTTTGACTATATTCATGGGGCTATAAATGCCCCCAAAGTTTAATTAATCAGAATGATGTTCTTACAAAACTGCTGTCTTCTACTAGGTCACAACCAAAGCCTGTGCTGCTTCTCATCGGGTTATTATGTATGAAAAAAAAATTACCAAGCTTTAACAAAATACATTGTTTTTCATAGTATGATCTGTATTAAAGCGAAAACAGAAATTGTGCCATTTTCACACTGCCTGCTGGGGCTGTTCTAGACTCTTACTTCCTGTTCTTTTATGAATTTCACATGTATATTAGCAGCAATATGTAGACTCAAATTCAATGTTTTGTACTGAAGCATCTAATGAGCATGTGCAATTGTCATTGTGAGGGGAGAGGGAGCAGGGTCCATGGTAACATTACTTAGAATGAATTGTGGATCCTGTGTTATCAGCTGTGTATAGAGGTGTTACTTATCATTGTAACTCTGCCTCTGATGGTAATGAATATGCTGATAACTCTTCCTAAAAGGACTAGAAACACGAGTCTAAAAAGCCCAAGTGACTAGTGTGAAAATTGCATGATTTCTATTTTTTTTTCTAATATAGACTGTGATATAAAATAAAAAACTTGCCAAAGATTTTGCAAAATGCGCAAAAACCTGATTTAGACAATACGTCATTTTCTGAGGATACCTTCACTTTAAACATCATCACTTAATGTTACAGTGATGATAATGTGGAGAATATGTAATAACAGGAAATATCGGAAAGCACAAAGCCTCATCAGTGTAAAAAGAGAGAACAAAGACTAGAAGCAATGGGATGAAACTGAATGGGAGAAGATGCAGATTAGATATTAGAAAAAACTTTTTGACAGTGAGGGTGATCAATGAGTGGAACAGGCGGCCACGAGAGGTGGTGAGTTCTCCTTCAATGGAAGTCTTAAAACAGAGGCTGGACAGACATCTGTCTGAAATGGTTTAGTGAATCCTACATTGAGCAGGGGGTTGGACCAGATGACCCTGGAGGTCTCTTCCAACTCTACCTTTCTACGTTTCTATCTATGTTTCTAACATATATACCGTAATCATCATGTAATATCTAACTTTTCTTTGTGTTGAACCCTTATAACAGTGATTGAGAAAAACATGTAAAATAAGTAGAATTTGTGTGGTCTGAAAGATTAGCAGGTGGGTATTGCCTCCATTGAAGCCCAATGTTTTCCATTGGAAGCAATGCTTAAAGGGGCTGTCCACTACTAGGACAACCCCTTCTTGATCTAAATGTTTGGCGCTAATAAAATAAAAAAGCTTATACTTTCCTCCTCTTCCCACGGAGTCAGCACTCGCGTTCCCGGGGATCTCTGCGGTTGTTATAACATGTGAGCCCTGCGTCCAACCAGCGCTGGCATCACTGTTTTCACCTTCGGACAAATCAACAAGAAGTGAGAGAGCAGCCTAAATCCTGACTTTCTCGTGATGTTCGATTGGTCCGAAGGCGGGGCCAGTAGCGCCAGCGCTGGTTGGGCGCCAGGCTCACGTGTTATAACAACAACATAGGAGTCCCGGGAACGCGAGTGCCGACATCGCTGGAACGGCGACGGCATGGGAGTGGAGTATAAGCTTTTTTTCTTTTATTGGGGCCAGGCGTGGGATATGAGATGGGGTTGTCCAAGTAGTGGACAACTTCTTTAAAGGTGATGTACCCTTGTAACTTTTTACATTGTGCAACCTCTTGCATATGAATAAACCTCCATGTGAAGTGCTATGGTGTAGTCCCATAGGCGTCTATGAATGCGGCATTCCGGATCTTGCTCTTTTCATGATTCTGTGGCTCACTGATGCCATTCTTGAATTGCCATTATCTGGTAATTAAAGCTTTGTCTACTGACAGAGTTGACAGACGACACAAGATTGTTTACCCGCCAGGAACCTAAAACTCCAGGAGGTGAAGCTGTTGGTCACATCTAAGAAGCTTTTAATAAGCAATGTAATAGTTTAATTATCTGGGGATGTTTTTTTTTCCAGACAGTCTGTCAGATACTCTATAAAACCCAAAGAGAACAAAATGGAAGTGGAACTCTGATCAAAATATCAAGGCCTTACTGATGTTGGCCAGAAAGTCTTTGTAGAGTGTGCTCATCTGACAGTCTCTTCAAGAAAAAGGACAATAAGGAAAATTGGTTTGAAGAATCTGCAGCAATAGATGTAAAAGATTCACTTATGACCTATTTTCTTTTATTTTTCCTTTTTAGTTTTCCGTAAGCCACTCTGCTGATAAATGACTCGCTTATATTTCCATGTCCATTAAATTGAACAGATAGCATGTACATCGTATAACTGGAAGCCAGCTCTTTGAGGAATGCTTTTTGGATTATTCTCCATTTTTCATTTTGAGCACTGCCTTTTAAATATATATATTTTTTCAAAATACACATGAAAACACATTATTTAGAGGTATTGAAAATATACAGCGTTAGTATACGCTCCTAACGACATAATTCCATCTTGGTAATCAATGCCTCCATTCATTAAGACTGGCATTTTGTACGCCAGTCTCATTGAGTGTGCAGGAATAAGATGCGCCTCATTCATTAAGAGGCACACACCAATTAATAAATTTGGTGCATCTTATCACTGGTGTGCACCTCTCCAGTAATGTTTAAGGGTTTATCTACTCCTTGGACAACCCCCCCCTGTATTTACTGTATTCCCCATTGGATAATAAAAATAACGTATACTCGCCTCCCACACTGGCGTAATTCCACCGATATCCGCACAAGGTATCCTGGCGCTCACTTGAAATCATGCCATGTCAGCACTGCCACCAATCTGTAGTCGCTAATGGTTTGCTTTGTTCACACGTCCTTCTGACGAAACTTTGATATCCAAAGGAAGTGTGAGAACTGCAGCCCATCAGCGGCAGCTGATTGGCTGCAGAGCTCACGTGGGGTAGCAATGTCACACCAGTCCGTGGAGTTCTGATATCTCTAAGTGTTGAGAATATACTGTATATATATATATTTTTTTTTTTTGAATAGGGAATACAATATGTAAGAAAGGGTTATCCGAGTAGTAGACAACCCCTTTAAGCTTGTCATAATTCACACAATTGGTATATAATGGAGACATTACTGTGTCTGCTATAGAAAGCTGCCCCCAGCCTTTAAAAAGCAACATGCTCCGTAAAATACCTGGATGAGAATTGGTCTTAAAGGAGACCTGAAACTTAATATATGATGATCCCTATAAAACTCAATTGGCAGTTTCCTGTGCTCCTCGGGGAGCAGTTGGCGTCATAAACACAAGAAAAGGAATGGTTCTGTCAGCTGCCAAGAGGGACAGCGATCGCCCCTTTGGGTGATGTGTAAGCTATTTCCAACCCCCTCCAAAGAAGTTTTCCTTTAATATCAAGTGTTTTATTTCAGTTGTGTGGCTACGTAAATTAAATTACATTCAATTATTATACATACAGATCCACTAATCTGATCAATCCCAGCCAGATAATCTCTGGACGTGGATGACCTTTTCAGAGTAATTAGTCATCTTTTGCTTAATATGTGGTCAGCACATCACTCATCCCTACACTTCAGAAGGCTGCTTATTTTCTGAGGATCAGGAGTTTTTTCCTTGCTTGGACCCTTAAGAGCAGCTTGATGTGAATCCAAAGTGACTTGCTATCACATCCCCAGGCCGCCAGTCTCCTACGCTCAACGCTCTTCATTGCCACATTTCAATTTCAAGTGGTTTCTCATGAAATGTTTTGTGGCATCCGATTCAGTACATGCATGGGAATCACTGGGAGGTAGTTTTGGAAGCAGCGATTCTCGCCTTAATGTAATTCTTATTTTTTTTTTCTCTTAATTTAATGTAAGAATGCAATTTCTGGAGCTGGTTAGAGCAGGTAGTTCATGTGAGTGGAGAGAAACTAGTCCCAAATGTCATCATCAGATGTTCCATTAATGCACCAGTCACTGCCAGGTTGTGGCAATGATACGGCAAGAAAAAGCAATGCAAAGGTTCACAGTGATCTCTCAAAACATCAAAACCACCCACCTAATATTGTTCGGGTTACCCTTGAGCCACCATAACATTTCTCACCTGTGAAGGCTTATGCTCCACAACACCTCTGATGGTGTCCTCTGGTATCTAGCACCAAGACCTAATCAGCTGACCCATTATGTTCTGCTAATTGCAAGGTGGGTATCTCTTAGATGTGAGATTGAATTGCTAAATCAACACCTGTATCATCTTCATTAACCCATTCCTGAACACATTTTCCAGTGTTACATTATCCTGCTGAAAGAGACCATATCCATTATGGAATACTATTGCCATAAAGGTGTGTATTTGATTTGCCCCAGTGTCTAGATAGGTAGTACTTATTAGAATCCTCATGAATACCAGGACCTAGTGCATGGTTATGCTTGACCATTTTTTTCTGCTTTAAATACATTTAAACGGGCTGTTCAGTAGTTTAATATCGATGGCCTATCCTTATCCTTGTGTGACATCCAGCACTTCCGCCAGTCAGCTGTTCCCAGTGCCGGCGGTGGCCATATATGTTTTGTCCAGGAACAGAACAGCACAGCTCTGTCAACTGCATAGTGGCAGTAGTGTGATAATGCAGATCCAGCCTTATTCATTTGACCGGCACCAGGAACAGCTGAGCGGTGCGGATGCTGGCTGTTGCCCCCTCACCGATCTGGTAATGATAAAGTACCGTAATGATAGGTCATCAATATTAAAGTACTGGACTACCCCTTTAACTTCAAGGACTGACATTTCCTACACGGCCTAATATGTCTCACCTCCTGACAGCCTTCATTATCATGAGTGTTATTCACTTCACTTATGGATTTTGTTTTTATTTTAATTTTACTGCTAGAGTGGTGCTTCTAATCTAAGGTCCCTGAGGTACTCTTATACTCACCTGCCGCTGTCTTCACCTTTAATCACCGCCGGTCTACAGCAGCTTGTAACCTGCCGGATCGTCCTAGTGTTTCATGGAGTGAGCCGTAGGACTATGAGAGCCTCGTTCTGGCTCTTATAGACTTGCATTATGAGCTTGTGACGTAGCTTCTGAGTTCCGGGCCAGTCAGACGTTGCGTTCACAAGATGGTGGTGCTGAAAAAAGGTGAAGACGCCAGAGGGTGAGTATAAGACCGTGGGCAGGGACCTTAGATTAGTGCTGGAAAAAAAACAAAAACGCTGGAGTGGTGCTTTTATTGGCAAATAGTTTTGCAGGACCCTGGTCTAGGTGCCATGTCAGTATTCCACAGTTGCTGGACTTGAGCCCTGTGAACCACCCTTGGCATTCCCAGTTCTTCTTTTGACTAACTGGCCTGTCACGATGTTGTGTGTATGTGTTTTTCACACTACTACAACAACAAAGTTGTGCAAGGCCGGCTAATCAAAAGAGATGCCAGCATGTAGGAGGCGTTTCGAAGGGCCTCTGTCCAGCGGCCACTGAATACTGACCTGACCGTTGGACCAGGGTCCTGCAAATCTATTTGCTCGTTTTAATGTTATGGGTTTTTAATCTGAATTTATTCTTGCAACTACTAACATCATTCACCTAGGATTAAGGGGCTTCTGACTCTAGGGCATGCGTGTCAAACTCCGGCCTGTGGGCCAAATCTAGCCCACAGCGTTTTATATTTAACCCGCCACACCAGAACCACCACCCCTATGTGTGTCCATTATTCTGTATGGAGGATTATGGGGGGCCCATTATACTATATGGAGGACTATGTGGGGCCCATTATACTGTATGGAGGACTATGGGGGGCCCATTCTGTATGGAGGACTATGGGGGCCCGTTATACTGTATGGAGGACTATGTGGGGCCCATTATACTGTATGGAGGACTATGTGGGGCCCATTATACTGTATGGAGGACTATGGGGGGCCCATTCTGTATGGAGGACTATAGGGGCCCATTATACTGTATGGAGGACTATGTGGGGCCCATTATACTGTATGAAGGACTATGTGAGGCCCATTATACTGTATGGAGGACTATGGGGGGCCCATTCTGTATGGAGGACTATGGGGGCCTGTTATTCTATATGGAGGACTATGTGGGGCCCATTATACTGTATGGAGGACTATGTGGGGCCCATTATACTGTATGGAGGACTATGGGGGCTCGTTATTCTGTATGGAGGACTATGTAGCGCCCATTATACTGTATTGAGGACTATGTGAGTCCATTCTGTATGGAGGCTTGTGTGGCCCATTATACTGTATGGAGGACTATGTGAGTCCATTATTCTGTATGGAGGCCTGTGTGGCCTATTATACTGTATGGAGGACTATGTGAGCCCATTATTTTGTATGGCGGACTATGTGGGGCCCATTATACTGTATACAGGTTGGCCTGTGACTTTGTCCAAGTTTTTCACTTTGGCCCTCTGTGTGTTTAAGTTTGACATTCCTGCTCGAGGGCATGAAGTTGAACCTCACCTTTACTTGATTTCCAAATTTTCAACTGATGTTATTAGCAATTCAGTTTGATAGGTGCTTTCACTAATATATATAGTGTGTCTAAAGCAAGCGCAACTGACTCACGCAATGTGTTTTACTGACAGTTTACATACTTTTTTGCTCTGTTATGGGTAGATATCTCCTTACTGTAGTCTTACGAAATGTTTACATGTGTGACCAAAATGTGACACTGAATCTATAAACCGTACGATGGTGATTGATGGCTGAACTAATGAGCCTAGAATATGTCTTTACCCCCATGGTATCTAGAGGTCATTGCATCACTGCAGTGCTGCGACATGAAGGCTCTGACTAGTCATTGTCAATTTTTTTTATTAAGATGGTGCCTGCCAGAGAAATTCTTCAGTCGGCTAGTTTATCCCAGTTTTTGTTGGTTTATATCCGGAGAATGATGCTTGGTTTAACAAGGACAAACTAGAACTGACTGGCTAGGCATCTGAGGTTACTTCAAGGAGTAACACGCTGGGTTACTGAGGGAGAGGTCAAGGTTGTTAGTTTGCTCAGTTCTCTATAGGGTCATGGTGTATAATTGGAATATGTAGAAATAGCTAGCTATATGTACAGATATAAGTATATGAGTGGCAGCACATGCACATGTTATACACTATTGGGGTATGTGCATCTTTTAGATACCAGCATACCTGCTGAGGTTTACTTTGGGCAGACGCAGGTAGTGTTCCTTTATGGTGCCCTTTCTGCAGTTTTTGCCGTGGCTTTGCGACTGGTGCTTTAACCAGTGATAGAAAGGTCAGGTCACTTCTATTAATCGCTTCACGTCTTTGGAAATCAGAATCGGTTGAAGAAAAAAATTTGAACATATGCACAGCAAGTCGTTTTGATGCTGCAGTGCATATCTACATTCATTTTTAACTTTTATTGATCACTTTTTCAGGAGGAGTACCTGGAGGAAACCCATGCAAATACAGGGAGAACATACAAACTCCTTGCATATGTTATATTTGGTGGTATTTGAACCCAGGAACCCTGTGCTGCAAGGCTCCAGTGCTAACCACTGATCCACAGTGCTGCCTGTCAAGTTGCCTTTCTTAAAGGAAATCTGTTAATAAGATCAACACCCTCATTCTCCACCCATCCAAACCCCATATATTGCCATGCAAGTCTTTGAAATTAAATCCATCAAAATCTTTATATCTTCTAACTGTTGCTGCATTCCCAAATTTGTGTTTTACTTTATATGCAAATGAGATGTTAAGTGTTCTGGGCATGTCAGAGCTCTAACATTTCCCTTCTTCATGATGGTTGTTTCATCGCCAGCCTCCACCTTGATTGATAGCTTTAAGTCTTTGTGACATCAGATATTAGAAAGGTAATCAGGCCTGCATCTAACAATAAAGCTAAAGAGGCTGGTTCTAGACAGGGAAATGTCAGACAGTGGCTATCTAAGTGCTCTGCCACGCCCAGAGCATGTAATGCTTCATTTGCATATGAATCAAAATGCTTAATACTCAGAAAAGCAGCAACAGATAGAAAATATAAAGGTGTCAGTGATCTACATTTCAAAGACCTGCATGCCCATATGCTTGTGGGGGAGGGATGGTTTAAACTTGCTTTCATATTCTTTTTAACTGGATTTTAGTGCTGTATATAGTGAGATATTATCTTGAGTTTGTTTTTATAAGATTTGCTAATAAAATACTAAATACTACAAACACTAAAATTATTTTAATAAAGTACGACTTAAACTTTAGGGTAGGTTCTGTACTGTTTGTAAAAATCCACGCGCAGGCTGCAGATGCAAATCTGTCACGCACTTGAAGGGCTGGATTTACATTTTTTAGCACACCATTTTTCTGATAAATGCGGTTATGTGATTATTGATGGAAACTGTCAGACGCTGGCTTTCTATGTGTATGTATAAATATTTTTTTTCTCCTCCCAGTTTTTTGTAAAGGTGTATAGGTGTGGATGTGTTACAAAAGAACATTTGGTTTTGTAACTCTTCCCATCCATGTGTGCCTCCTGGGAATGGGAGGGAAGGACAGCTGCACATGCCAGACCCTATCTCTGCAGTTCCTGAGAAAGTGGAGTGTGTCATGCACAGCACACCCACTAATGCTGGGAAATAAGCTATTTGAGTGGAATTTCTTTAGCAAACATGTTTCCAGGCTCTGCAGAATTAGATTTTTTTTTTATCATAACCAATTTTTAGAATACTTTTTTGATATGTTGCCTCATATTGCCACATTTGCTATCCAAGTCAGGATTTGGCTAATATACAGAAAATAATTGACATGCATTAATAAACATTTATTATGGCATTTCCAGTTAGAAGTATGTGGTATGATTTTGTTTTACTCTATGGCATAAGTTTATTTATGAAAAATTATTTTTTTCTTTATCGACAGAAGTGAAAGCCATAAATTCTCAGGTTTCTTTTGTCACAGGACAGATCTATAAGCAGTCCTGCATATGCTGAAGGTTAAATGCTACAAATGTTATTCAGACCCAATTCCCTTCCAGCAGAACTCCTTTCAGGATTTATTTTTAAGAGGATATTGATGTTATCTCATCTCAAGGGCAGCCGTGATATTGACTGGTTTCACTGTAGCAGGAAGCAAACCTATGACGGATTTCCAGTATTCCAGATTTAAGACCTCTCTACCATGTAATTGCCAATTATAAATCATGTTTAACATATCACGGGATTGCTAATCTCTCTGTGGGGCCATCATGCAGATTATTAAACTTTATTGGTAACCGGTGCTCATGAGTAACCTCTTCACAATCCTGAATTTCACATAGGCTCCTCTGCTTCCCTTCTACTTGTAGGCACAAAGTTTTTTGAGGTGTTCAAAACTCACAAGTTTTTCAAGTAGAAACTGCTTGAAACTCCCCTTCTTTGGGAAGTTTTTGGAGGAGTTTTTTTTTCCTGAAGCACTCTTTGCAGCCTTTTGATTGGACAGTGCCTTGTTTGGAGAAGTTTTCTTCGGAAGCCTCTTAGGAGAAGTGACATGCACTTCTTTTTTTCTACCAGGAATTTTTCAAAACCTCTTGGGGGGGGGGGGCTCAACCACCTACTCATGAACTGCAAAGTGGATTTCCCATAGACAGACTAGAGAGGTGGATCCTATCTTGACTGTTTTCAATGTTTGTTTCAGAACATATAATCCACCATCTCAATTTATCAGTGATACCTCACCTTGGTCATCAACGATCGTCACGGTATGGAAGTTTCTGACCAGCGCTGGAACATTTCCGTTCCGATGCTTATGGTTTTAATGCCTCTTAATTATATGAATCTTAAGAGATGCCAGATTGCTGACCCCTCTTTGGGACATCTGGAATTCTTAGTTCTCTTTTTTTCCGTGCAGTTGTCACAACACCTGAAGGGTTTCTTGATGCCAGCAAGGTGAATGAGAATTCTGAAGTCTCATGCAAACGTTGCTTATTTGTGACTTGCAGAATTTAAATCTGCAGCATGTCAATTCTTTCAACGTTTTTGCTGCAGATTTCACCCATACTAATGAGTGGGGAAAAATCTGCGCCAAAACCGCAAGTGAAAAAACGCATCAAAAATGCGCCTTTTTGCCCCTGCGTTTTTCCTGCCAAGAGATGCAGAAATTTCTGCATCAAATACTTAACGTGTGCACATACCCTTAGGGTCTTCTAATGAATTCATTTTTACTAGACATATGATGCACACCACTTGCATGATATTTAGCCTAAATTTCCTTTACCACTGCGACAAACTCACTCGATTCCCTTCGGGATTATATTTGCCCACTGGCTGTAACTTTGTTTGGAGGTTAGACATGCGGCTGCTATGCTTCGGTTACTTATCACCTGCATTGCAAATAAAGCTGAAAACTTTACCAAGAACCATATTGATTGCAAAAAAAAAAAAAGTAATGTGAAAATCTCACAGATAAGTGTTCTCACTTTGAAGCCCCCCAGAAAGCTATCAATTTCAGTTGTTGCTTAATGGCAATGTTTGTACAGTGGACCCTTTTGCACCTGCTTTCCTGTACTCTGTGGGAGAAGGGCTTACTGCTTCCTTCTAAAGATTAAATATTTATACATGGGAGAGCTCGCTTCCCCCCTCGAGAGACGTCGTCTCTTCTTATAATTATAATTCAATGGTTGGTGGCATTCAGACAAAAGAGGCAGCAATTTCTATTCAGTCTGACATTTTATCCAATGCCATAGCGGGGGTCCCCCTGCATTTCGTAAGTGTTTGCATGTGACATTAAACAGCCGACAAATGCCAGTCTTCATCTCTGCAGTGGAGTAATTTTTAGCAAGCAAGTGGGTATAATAAGCGTTAAACAGACAGGTAAAGCTGAGAAGAATGAGGAGTCACCGTATAAAAGTATCTGGACTAATGTGGCAAACGAAAAATCGCACCTCATTTGGGATCACCTGTCATGAAGAATATGGCTCTTGGCGCGTCAAACCCGGATAATACTTGTCTTGTTTTTTTTTTTTTTATGCTGCTGCTTATATTTATTTATTTTATTAATTTATTTTATTCATTTACATATATAGCGCCCACATATTCCATATTCACCAGTGTTGTACAGAACCATACTCTCCCCATGGGGGCTCACGATCTAAATGTCACACTATAAAGAAGCATTCGAGGACAATCTTTCATTGTTTTCTCCATTTGTTTTGAACATTTAGTAAATGGAGGTACCATTCTTTTTCGTGCTAAGCGCTTTTTGGGATCAGTTTGGGCCCTTAAAGGGGTTATCCAGTCCAAATCAATAAGTCTGCAGTCAATCTGTGTGTCTGCGCACTTATGAATCCCCCTGGTGCATGCTGTGGTAATTCGCCGGTTTCTGAGCCGGGACCGGAGGGTATGTTTGAGTTATACATACTCCTGATCAGAGCCCGTCTACTTGTATGGAGTGAGGCTGCGCCCTGTCTAGTAACGCGGCTGTCCAGTGGGCGTGGGCGACTAGAGGGAGTGGCCTCGCTCAATAGAAGTGTATGGAGTGAGGCCATACCCACTAGACTTGTTCTGGCCGGGAGTATGTATATACCCTCCGGTCCCGGCTCAGAAACTGGCAAATCCCCGCAGCGCACACTGCGTGCTCTGGGGGGATTCATTAGCCTGCAGTCACAGAGTGACTGCATGCTTATCGATTTGGACTGGACAACCCCTTTAAATTGTGCCATGTGACTCTGAGTTTAGCTCCTTAGAGACTCATATTGAGGCTTGCATAGTAAGAAAGTTAATAATAATAATAATAATCTTTTTATGTATATAGCACCAACATATTCCACAGCGCTTTACAATTGAGACACTTTACAGACATTATTGGCACTCACAATCTAGATTCCCTATCAGTATGTCTTTGGAGTGTAGGGGGAAACCGGAGAACATACTAACTCCTTGCAGATGTTGTCCTTGGTGGGATTTGAACCCAGGACCTCAGTGCTGCAAGAACACAACTACTATTTACCACAATACAAATGGAGGGAGTTATGACATTTTCCACCTATCGCTATGCTTTTTGGAGTGTGGGAGGAAAGCAGAATACTTAGAGGAAGCCCATGCAAACACAGTGAAAAATGCAAATTCCATGCAGATGTTGTCCTTGGTCGGACTTGAACCCAAAATGCAATTACTAACCACCGAGCCAGCTTCTTGCCTATAATTAAGAAACTATTGGCCGACACGGAACTGTCCCTCGTTAATGGGAAGTTGTACATGCAAAATTAATTCTTTTTAGAGGTCTGCTTAAATATAAAACAGTTTATACACTAGCTTTTTAACTATTTAAAGGAGGACCAGTCAAATCTCCGGTCTGTGAGATTGCAGATTGAAGTCTTGACAGATTAAAAAATAAAGTAAAAGTGGGGAAAAAAATAAGATTTTTCCTTTTTCCTATTCAAAAATAATGAAATGAAAACGTCCTTCAAAATAAACATATATAGTATCGTGTCCAAAAAAAGTCTGAACTATCAAAATGTAATATTATTTATTTAATTTAATTATTAACCCCTTCAGGACCCAGCCTATTTTGACCCTAAAGACCTTGGCATTTTTGTCAATTCTGACCAGTGTCCCTTTACGAAGTAAAAACTCTGGAACACTTCAACGGATCCTAGCGATTCTGAGACTGTTTTTTCGTGACATATTGGGCTTCATGTTAGTATTAAATTTAGGTCGATAATATTTGCGTTTATTTGTGAAAAAATCAAAAATATGGGAAAAATTTTGAAAATTTAGCAATTTTCAAATTTTGAATTTTTATTCTGCTAAACTAGAGAGTGATGTGACACAAAATAGTTAATAAATAACATTTCCCACATGTCTACTTTACATCAGCACAATTTTGGAAAAAAAAAAATTTGGGGTAGGAAGTTAGAAGGGTTCAAAGTTCATCAGCAAATTTTCTTTTTTCCAGCAAAATTTGCAAAGCCATTTTTTTTAGTGACCACATCACATTTGAAGTCCCTTTGAGGGGTGTACATGACAGAAAACACCCAAAAGTGACACCATTCCAAAAACTGCACCCCTCAAGCTACTCAAAACTACATTCAATAAGATTATTAACCCTTCAGGTGCATCACAGGAACTAAAGCCACATGGAAGAAAAAAATGAACATTTTTATTTTTCTAACAAAAATTTTCTTTTAGCCTAAATTTTTTAATTTTCACATGGGTAACAGGATAAAATGCATCCTAAAATTTGTTGGTCAATTTCTCCTGAGTACACTGATACCTCATATGTGGTCATAAACCACTGTTTGGGCACACGGCAGGGCTCAGAAGGGAAGGAGCACCATTTTACTTTTTGAATGGAAAATTAGTTCCAAAAGTCAAATTGCGCTCCTTCTCTTCTGAGCCCTGCCATGCGCCCAAACAGTGGTTTATGACCACATATGAGGTATCAGTGTACTCAGAAGAAATTTACCAACACATTTTAGGATGCATTTTATCCTGTTACCCATGTGAAAATTAAAAAATTTAGGCTAAAAGAAAATTTTTGTGAAAAAAAAAGTACGGTACTTTTTTGTTTTCACAGATCATTTTGTGAAGCACCTGGGGGTTCCAAGTGCTCACTATGCATCTAGATAGGTGCCTTGGGGGGTCTAGTTTCCAAAATGGGGTCACTTGTGGGGGAGCTCCACTTTTTAGGCACATTAGGGGCTCTCCAAACGCAACATGGTGTCCGCTAACAATTTGAGCCGATTTTCCATTCAATTTGTTTTCGGACACCATGTCCCGTTTGGAGAGCCGTGTGTGCCCAAACATTGGAGCTCACCTACAAGTGACCCCATTTTGGAAACTATACCCCCCAAGGCACCTATCTAGATGCATAGTGAGCACTTGGAACCCCCAGATCCTTCACAAATTAATCCGTAAAAATCAAAAAAGTGTTTTTTTTTCCACTTTTTCATTTTTATGAATCAATTTGTGAAGCACCTGGGGGTTCCAAGTGCTCACTATGCATCTAGATAGGTGCCTTGGGGGGTCTAGTTTCCAAAATGGGGTCACTTGTGGGGGAGCTCCAATGTTTGGGCACACAGCGGCTCTCCAAAAGCAACATGGTGTCCGCTAACAAATTGTCGACTCAAATTGTTAGAAGACACCATGTTGCGTTTGGAGAGCCGCTGTGTGCCCAAACATTGGAGCTCCCCCACAAGTGACCCCATTTTGGAAACTAGACCCCCCAAGGCACTTATCTAGATGCATAGTGAGCACTTGAAACCCCCAGGTCCTTCACAAATTAATCCGTAAAAATAAAAAAGTGTTTTTTTTTCCACTTTTTCATTTTTATGAATCAATTTGTGAAGCACCTGGGGGTTCCAAGTGCTCACTATGCATCTAGATAGGTGCCTTGGGGGGTCTAGTTTCCAAAATGGGGTCACTTGTGGGGGAGCTCCAATGTTTGGGCACACAGCGGCTCTCCAAATGCAACATGGTGTTCGCTAACAAATTGTCGGCTCAAATTGTTAGAAGACACCATGTTGCGTTTGGAGAGCCGCTGTGTGCCCAAACATTGGAGCTCCCCCACAAGTGACCCCATTTTGGAAACTAGACCCCCCAAGGCACCTATCTAGATGCATAGTGAGCACTTGGGACCCCCAGGTCCTTAGGAAATTAATCCGTAAAAATAAAAAAGTGTTTTTTTTTTCACTTTTTCATTTTTATCAATCAATTTGTGAAGCACCTGGGGGTTCCAAGTGCTCACTATGCATCTATATAGGTGCCTTGGGGGGTCTAGTTTCCAAAATGGGGTCACTTGTTGGTGAGCTCCAATGTTTGGGCACACAGGGACTCTCCAAACGCAAAGGGTTCCAATTTGTTAGTGGACACCATTGTGTAGGGCATGTCAGGTTGGTGTGCGGTGTGGTATATTGTAGTGCATACACCACACACACACACACACACACAACACACACACACAATCTCATACACTACAACACACACACACCAACCTGACATAGCCTCCTCAGCTGAGTACGCCCTAGACTGGGATGAGCGGGACGGGCGGGACATTTTGTGTGCTTTGTGCGTGTGTAAAGAAAAAAAAAAAAATCAAAACTTTATTATAGTGTGAGTGTACGTGTGTGTGCTTAGTGTATCCTTCTGCAGTCACGTGTGGGGGCGGTCAGGCGTAGGGGCCGGTCAGGCGTAGGGGGCGGTCAGGCGTAGGGGGCGGTCAGGAGTAGGGGGCGGTCAGGCGTAGGGGCGGTCAGGCGTAGGGGGCGGTCAGGCGTAAGGGGCGGTCAGACGTAGGGGGCGGTCAGACGTATGGGGCGGTCAGACGTAGGAGGGGGCTGAGGAGATGGAGGAGCCAGAAGCAGCAGCAAGGGGGGTGATCACTGGGGCAGGAGCCGGCAGCAGCAAGGGGGGGTAGGAGGCCGGCAGCATCGGGGGGTGATTACTGGGGCAGAAAGGGGAGCAGGAACTGGCAGGAGCAGGGGGCTGATTACTGGGTTTTCGGGGGGGGTGATCACTGGGAACAGGGGGGGGTGAACACTGGGAACAGGGGGGGGTGAACACTGGGAACGGGGGGGTGAACACTGGGGGAGGGGGTGATTATTGGGAGGTGGAGGGTGATATCACTGGGACTGGGGGATGGTGGGTTTGATCACAGGAGCAGGGCATTTACACTGAGCCTGCTGCTGCTGTGATCACAGTCAACCAGCTGTCAGAAGGAGAGCAGCAGCCGGTGGATGAAGACGTGGGAGAGGGAGCGGAGGTCGGGGTGCAGGTATGAAAGTGGAAGGGGGGTGGAGAGGGGGGCGGGGGGGGTCGCGGGGGGAGGAAACAGAGGTGACACTCCCCCCAGCCAATGGCTGATGCTGTAAGCATCAGGCAATGCCCAGATTTAAATATTACACCAATTTTCATTGGTGAAATATTTAATTCATACCGATTGGCAGTTTCACTAAAAGTGAAAATGAAACAGCCAATCGGAGGGGTCCCAGGCACGGGGGGGTTAATCCACCCCCCGGGGGGTCGACTTCAGGATGTCCAGTTGCAGTAGCAACTGTGACACCTGAGCGACCCCGCTCGCAGGCGCTGCAGGGGCTCTTTCCCTCCATGTCACAGACGCTGTGACATGGGTCGGGAACGAACTGTTTTCCATGTCACAAACGGTGTGACACGGGTCGGGAAGGGGTTAAAGGCATTGAACACCGCAAAGAAAAAAAATCCAAATGCTAAAATCATCATTTTTCTGTTGCCAGACATCCAACCCCCCCCAAATAATACAATAGAAAGCAAAGAAAATGTGATTTGTAACCCAAGATGGCATCAATAATAATGTTAGTTCATTGTGTAAGGATCAAGCCCTCGCCCAGCCGTATGGACTGAAAAAAAAAATTACAGGTCTCAGAAAATAGTGACACAAGCAAAATTTTTTTTTTTGCAAGGTACTGAATTTTTCTAACCTGGAAATAAGAAAAAAAACTTTTTACGTTTTGTATCTCTGTAAACAATAGTGTAATTGCATTTTTTCACCATTTCACCCTACGTGGATTTTTATTTTCCTGTTTTTCAATTAATTATATGGTAAAATAAATGGTGTCATTCAAAACTATAGTTCCTTCTGCAAAAAATGTTTTGCTGATGTGAGTGCATGGTTACTGTTGAATATTGCCTCTCCCTAGTGCAAAGTCCAGGGAAAGGTAAATTTCTCAAGAAAATGAGACTGCCAAGTTTCCCATTGTAACTAGTATTTGTTGATCAAGGGGATAATACAATGATAAGTCAGTGCTTACAAGTAGTAAATTCCTAATTATGACATGAGGAATCATGAATATATTGTAACCAACCCTTTTTCGCATTAAACCTTATAGGGGTTGTACAGATTTATCACGAAAGTCTGCAGTGGCTCTGTTACTGCAGACTTGTGAATCCTCGCAGTGTGTGCTGTCAGGATTCTCCGGTGCCAGCAGCGAGACAGACTGGTCATGTGTCCTCAAGTATGCGCTCTGCATACTCCCGGCCACATCCCGACTAGATAAGTGAATAGAGGAAGGTAGTGCTGGTCTAGTTGGAATGGGAGTATACATATCTCATACTTGTGGGCCCATGACAACTCTGTGTCGCTGCCGGTACTGCAGAATGCTCACAGCGCGCGCTGCGAGGATTCACGAGTCTACAGTAACATAGAGCGACTGCAGACTTTCGGGATAAACCTGGACAACCCCTTTAATGTTTTAATATGGGACCCTGTTCCTCAAGGTATTTTCCCCAGGATTCTGGCATGAAACACTTTAAAATGTCGCAATTTTATTTTCTTTTGGCGTTTTTTCGCCACTCTTCGCCATCTCTGCCAACTTTTAAAAAAGAACTGAGGCAGGATGGGGCATGACCAAGTGCACCCGACTAATTTATAATAAGTTCTGCGACTAGACATGTATTCCAGCACCTGTAGTATAATTTCTGGTAATGGTGCACAGAAGCTGAATAATGTCCCATATTCATTAATTCAATGAATTTGTTGCAGCGCACTTAAGTAAAACTGGCATAGAAATGGAATCTGGCCTCAGGTCTTTATTAGAAATAAACCCAAATAACTGTTCACTGAGAATGTAAGGATAACCCGTCCTTCTATTGATGAATGTACTGGGTTCAGGGTTCATAGTTGTACTATTTTTATGCTTTATGGCAGGCAATGTCCTGCTCTGGTGAGCAGTCAAACCATCCAGGCATTTATAGTTTGGTGTCCTTGTTAAGGATTTACTTGCTTGCCCAGCATGAACATTTGGCTAGTAAATTGAAATTAATATGAATGTGCTGATACAGAAGTGCAGCTTCAATAGTCCAAATGTTAATTTTACATTCAATTATTCATAAAACGATTACAGTAGTTATTTTTTTTAGCACTTTATGTTTGCAGCTTCCAAGATCCAACCTTTATTTTTTTTTGTTCAGAACACCTATGGTTTGTGGCCACGTTGGACAAAAGGTTGCAGCCTGTTCTTCTAAGAGGGTTGAGGACAGTTGGAGCTAAGATACTGCATTTACTGTGGTGCACCAAATGGTTGCATTACAAATCACTATAATGTCTTTCCCATCCTTCATCCTACTAATGAGAGTTCTTGCTGGGTAATGTGGGCATTTTGTAAGCTTTAAAACCAAGCAGATGGTTTGTAGGCTGCATTAACTAGGCTTTCAGAAAATAAAAACCGTCCTGGACACTCTTCACCGCTATACATCATACGGATATCGATGATCTGACTTGCTTTATTTCATCTTTGTAAGAGAGTATTGTGAACAGCGTTCTGCAGTCATCAAAGTCATTTCAACCGGGAATATTATAGTATTAATTACATTGCCCTGCTAAGCTGATCTGGATCAGGCACTATTGACCTACATTACAAGGACTATATGGGCGTCACCAGTATGGCAAAAATTATGGGCAGCATGTGCACGGATTCCTTCATGCTGAGTTCAGAAAAAGAGACCAATTTAAAAAATTCTGACAATTGTGAATATACGCCTAAGGTTAAGTGATGAGTTTTTGAAGCTGCATATTTTTACTGCACATCTATGGAAATCTCATGCGCACTGTGTCTTTTTTTTAACGTAAACCATCCTGCGGTGCGCGTTTCAGATCCGCAACATGTCAATTTCTCTTGTGAGTACACTGAGTTTCATCCATAGAATTGCAATAGATGCGGAAAATCCACAGATTAAAATATATGCGTTTTTAGTGCATTTCCGCATGTAGCCTAAAGGTTTATTTACAACACAGTCATTAGTGACATTTCCACAGAAATTATTGCCTAATTGATGTGGGTCCTTATGTAACCCTGTCCTCTATGGTGAACAATGGTTTCTTCTAATATTGTTTCCCATAGGAGATTTTCACATATTTCTCAGTAAACATTCTATATTGGTCCTTGATAGGGACTACTGAAGGCACTGTTGGTCACACGTCCACTAATAATATAGCTCTTCCCTGGTATTTCAACCGGTGTTTTTTTCCGTTTTGAAACTTGTGTCTCAAAGGTGATATTATCAGATGATTGTGTTCCTTGTATCTGGATATCATGTTCTGTAAGGGCTTAAAATAACTTGTGGCTCAGGGGACAATTCTATATTGCTGGTTACAGAAAATTTTGTTTGACAATTCTTCTAGGTATCAAAGGTGAACACTGGTTTCATGTGTTGCAGGCTGAAGGTGCGGCTGTATCGGTGCGGTATAATTTTTCTGCTGTAGCTTCTTTAGTTTGCCCAAATGCATTGCTTACAAATTATAGTTTCCTACTTTGTAATACTGTATGTCACTCCATATTCCCTGCCCAGGGCCACCTCCTCCTGCTTGACATGCAGCCTCTATGCTTTGTGACTTCAAGCAAAGGAGCTGTCAATCAAGCAGGAGGAGGCGTTGCTGGGAGAGGAGTAGAGCTGGAGTGACATATACTTCAGATCTGCAATTAGCTCTTCAGCCTTAAGGCCCCGTCACACTAAGCGACGCTACAGCGATCCCGACAACGATACGACCTGTCAGGGATCGTTGCTGCGTCGCTATGTGGTCGCGGGTGAGATGTCAAACAGGCAGATTTTCCCAACGACGCAGCAACGATGCGGCGACCCGTAACGATCTGTATAACGATGCACGCCTATGTGTTTGTGTCTGAGTCGTCAACAAGGTCGTTGGTAAGGTGTCAAACACACTGATACATGCTACCCAGCGGGGCCTCAACGATCAAAGAAATGTCCAGACCATTCTGACACGACCAAAACGTGTGACTCAGCAGCGATCTCGCTAGCGATCTCGCTTAGTGTGACGGGGGCTTAACTTGCATATCAATTCAGACGCTCAGTAATGGAGGAACGGACGGTCTAGGTAAAGAACACTTATAAATAGTTTGGGACATGAAATCCTGCTTACAAATTCTCTTTAAGGGGGCAGCCATACTTTCAGGTGGCATAAAAAGGGCATTATTATTGGGTTAGTAACACTACACCATTGTACTAACTAATGTATGAGCAATGTATGCCAAAGTAGTTTATGGGATATTGTCATCTGTGTGGCATTTTCTGAAGAATTTCCTGTTGTAAAAAGGTATGGTCAGTGATAAAAAGATTGAATTGCCAACCAATTAAGGTGATTATTTCATGGTCACACCCTGTCGCAGAAGTGGCGGCCTTTTTTCTCTTAAATGAATATATTTTTATCAATGAATATTTATATAGTAGATAAGTCATTAAAGGCTTGATTTAACAGGGTGGACCTCCACTGACATTACAGCTGTCATGTCTGGCTGGAAAAAATTGAAATTTAATGCCAAAATTTTTTGCCAGAAACAAAAATCGCCATGTGCAAATGTAAAAGATTTCACCATTGCTTCTTTCTCTGTATTTTTCTGTCTCTCTCCTCTACACCTAGCATACATTCTCCATGCTCCCCACAGAGAGGACATGGATCTTGTATGGGAGATTCTCTTCAGGTAGGTTCTTTAGCCAGCCAATGAGATTCCAGCTCTCATTACTTTATGATGGATTTTATAATAATAGCTAGGATCTGATTGGATGAAGGTGCAATTTCACATTTTGCAAATTCCTTTTTTTCTCCCTTTTTTAATTATTTTATTTTAAATGTATGTTTTTACTCTTCAGAGACAGAACTACAAGTTCCAGCACCACAACCCGCAGTGACAGATCAATGTGTACTGTAGTTCTGCCATTTTAGAGTGATTTTTCTTGTTTAACGTTGTCTTAGGCACAAGACGTATCTGCGTGGCATAAACGTTACGATATTTTTTCCTCAGGTTAAGATGTCCTGTTAAAATAACAAATCCAATTTGCTAATGAAATAATCCACATACTGTGTGTACGGTATATGGTTCATGTAAAAAGTTACCAAATGCCAGACACCATTTTGGAAAATGTTGGTTAAATCCACCATTTTGTGAAATCTACTACTGTTGAGTGTGATAGAAAGGAAGGAAGGCTAACAAATGGTGTCTAATTAATCACTGCTAGACTTTTTTTTTTTTACTCTTTCGGACATCTTTATCACTGCTGTTCTGGCAGAGCGTTCTTGTAATCAGTGTAGTATTGCAGAGCAGCACTAGGCCATCCAGCTGCCGTCTGAGGAAACTGGGTCAAAGTTCAGCTGGGCCATGAGGAAGTGCCACGTGAGGGAAAAAGACATATTGTATGTCTGCGTGTGCAGTGTAATACATATGTGTGTGTATATCTATATAGAGAAGCTCTGGAGAGGGACACACAAAATAGGGCAATACCGTCTGGTAAGGGATGTGTATAATCAATGGCAGCACTCATCTAAGGGTGTTGTGTGCAGGCACAACACCTATAAAGGAATGGAAAGCCACTGCTGCTGCCCCATGGCTGGAGGAAATGGTTCTTCCAGAGGTATAATGGCGAAATTTGATGCCGGCACTATAATAATAAAATAAATATAATATAATAAAAATAGTTATGGAATCCCAAGGCTCTTCATTCCTACAGTGCAGCCCACCTAAACGTGCCAGGATCCATTTTTTTGCCATTATATCTATATATACCCACTACTCAATAATGAAATTTCAACAGCAAGAAAGAAGTCGTGGAATTCTGAAAATTATAGAATGGATAGACCTGTTAGTGTTTTTTTTTTTTATCAGTGAGGTTATTAATGGTTGTCTAAGGAATCTTCTGCCACACTGAATGCACTTGGGCATGCTAATCATCAAGATCCACTTCTGGCAGCTACCTTTGAAATTACTGGCCAACGATGTCCCAGATGTGCTCGATGGGGGACAAGTCCAAAGATGCTGAAGCCTGGTGTTGTATTGAAAAAAGGGCTCCTGGGACATGGTGGAGAAATTGATTCCACCACCAAATCAATGTAATGCTGAGGTGGTAGTGTATCTGGAATGAAGACTAGAGGGGTCCGAGTGCCATACATTATACCACCCCACACCATAATCCCAGAAGTAGGACCAGTGTGATCCCATTTGAAGTTGACCTCATGCCTGAGGTCTGAAACACAGTAATGGTGCATAGCAAATAGCATGACTGCATTGAAGGCTAGAATAGAGGTCTATCCTTCTCAGCAATGAGTCCCACTTTTGTCTTGGATGCAGTATAATAGCCAGTGATTGGTCTGGTGACCACGTGGGGAATGCCATGAAGAGGCCTTCATGAGGGAACATAACACCATAGTGAAGGCTTGGACACAGGAGTGAAAGCTTTTATGCAAGCCTGGACAACCACTGTAATGGCCTACATTAACGATCCAATCAGTCGACAAATGAGCAGTTTGCTTGTTGATCTGATTGGTGGCATGTTTATATAGGCTGATGATTGGGAACATGTGATCTTATTAATGGTTGTTTGTTTGTTGATTTAACTTTATGGCCCCAATTTTTGCTTATTTCAGCTTGTAGAAACCCATATGGAATAACCCAATAAGCGACTATTTGCTTTGTTTTTTATTTTTAGGTTTAGGTTCCTCTAAACATCCAGTCACCCTATTTTATTAATGGGGTGATTTTTCTTTACACAGTGCGTATGTTACCTGTACTTATCTGCTGGATTTTCCGCCATAAAGCAACAAACTTGAATATGCCAAGCACACTTCTCCGCGGGTACTTCTAATCAATTGATTAAAGCCCTACAATTTCAGCTTTTACATTACATAGAAAATGTAATTTAATTTGGTCAAATCAACCAGGTCACTTACTGGATAAACTGTATTGGAGCAAAGTGATTGCTTCTAGTACTCTCATTTATTTCTAAGCACAGGGACACATCTCCAGCCTACCCGAGCAAGCATTATAAGCCGTTGTATCATAGATTTCTAACTATGCTACCATATCCTCTAAGAATTGAAGCACCAAATCAAAACCCATAGTGAGCCCTGAAAAAGTGTGCAATATGCAGTGTAGTTATATGGTTGTTATAAGATGGACATATGGAGATCTGTATTGGAAAATCAAGGTTTTAAGAACATGGTTTAGTGGTGTAGATGACCTTTTTATAAGATCTTTATTCTGCAAGTGTCCTTGGTTATATATACTCCATTCCAGAACAGTACAACCTGCTTCTGAGGTTTAAGGATCACATGCGGATGTTTTGAATATCTCCATTCATGTTGTTACATAGCAGTAAGACATGAAAGGATAATTTCATCTTAAGTAACCACAGAAATTTATAGATGGATAGATAGAATGTATATGGTGATGGACGAATCCCAAGATCAACATAGATCAAGTGACAAAAATATCCAGAGTTGTTATATTTGAGTCACGTGTTTTTACTTTAGGTCCATTATCACTAGTAATGAATATATAACAAATAGTCCAAATAAAACTACCAAGGCCTTGATTCATGAAGACCAGCATTGTTAACGTCAGTCTTGACGAGGGGGCATGGTGGATGCAGAGGCGCCTGAATCATTAGGCAGTGCAAAACTCTTAATGCATCAGGCAAGTCTTAAAAATGGAGTGGCATAAGGCACACCACAGATCATCATGATTTGGACAAATGGGCGTCACCACACTGCATACTGCCTCTATTCCACTCATGGCATTATCATGCCAGTTTCCGCCCATGTTGGTGAAACTAGCGTGAAAATTTTGTGCCACCTCGTGTTGCACAAAAATTTTCATGACTCTTCAAAGTGTTTTACAATCTGGCATAAACATTTTAATGAATTGGGGCTGTGGTAGATCGGCTCACTCAGCTGCTTAACGAGGTACTCAGAGGAATGCTTTTTGTTTAAATCTTCAACTGGTTTATTAAAAACACCCTCATAAACCAGTCCAAAACAAAATAGACATATTAAGTCTTCTTGGCATAAACAAACAGCACCCATTACAGTCCGTATAACAGCGAGGTCCGCCTACTCAGAAAACGGGGTTCTGCTCTGTTTAACAAGAGCGCAGCTCACCTTCAAAGCACACAGAACTCTGAACGAGTCCAGAGGCTAACTTTTTACCTCCTGATCCACACGCTAGGGTGGATATATGGTGAACAGCTGTCCTGCCCGACTCTTTAGCTGTTCACGCAAAAACTGGCCCTTTCATGGCCGATTAACCCCTCTCAGCACATAACATGCTGAAGCAAGCTTCCAGGTTCATGTCACTGAAGCTAATAACCTCAGTGAAACATATCTCCCCTCCGGTATATTACCAGTGACCCTCTTACAGGGCCCAAAACTTTATTTTGGGGTTGGTGCTGATATAAGTCTATTAAAAAAAGAAAAGTGCAGAATTAATGGCTACTGCTTATCTGTCTGTATGCCACATTTATTTGCAATCTTCTTTTACTCTCAGGAATGGTTATGGAGGTATAAAAACCTGTTTCCCTCTAGCACACACTAGGATATTTTTTTATATCTTTGCTTTACACATCTTCATTTTTATGAATGGACTGTCTGCCTGCATTATGTCTGTTATCAATATGAATGCGTCGCCAGTAAGCATATACGGCGTATTCCTATTTCATCTGCATTTTAAGTGTGAGTGTGAACAGTTAGTCACAGTTTTAACACAACTTGGTAAGTTATATTTAGAGGTCTATTTCTAGGCCTTAATTGAGCTGAGTGGGAGAGTTTTGTGAAGATTGTCACAGAGCAAAATCAAAGTGAGCTTTTTCTGTGATTTTCAATGAATATATTTGTGTAGTATGTACCTGCAGAAAATGATAAGGTCTTGTATTGTGAGTGGGGGGTGTATTATGTGTAGAAGTGAATTTGTTGCTAGGCACCTAAAGAAGTCTTCTTTCTTTTTTTCAGAATCCGTTAACATGCGGTTGATTTAGGAGGTCCCCAACCGCCGGTCCGCGGACCAGGACCGGGCCGTTGGGGTTTTTCAGCCGGTCCGCGGGGAGAGGGGGCCCCTCCAGCCTCCAGCAGGGCCGCCATCAGGGCATGACTGCCCTGACTCCAGTATGGGGCCCGGCCGGTAGGAGCCCCCCTCTTGTGCGTCTCTCTCCTCATGGGGCCCCCGGCCGCATGCTAAGCGCCGGGTCCGGGACATCTTAGCGCTGCGCTGCTGCGGCAGCACCTTCATAATTCCCCTGACTTCCGGTCATGTGACGGCGCCGTCACATGGCCGGAAGTCAGGAGAACCTGGTGTCAGCGATTTGGACGAGCGCCAGGATTCTGCAGGGATCGCATGGGGGTAAGTATAACAAGTTTTATTTTTTTTTAAATACAATTAACTAGGAGTGGGGGGAATGGGAGATGCACATGGGGGGAGGGGAGAGATGAGAGATGCACATGGGGGAGGGGAGAGATGAGAGATCCACATGGGGGGGAGGGGAGAGATGAGAGATGCACATGGGGGAGGGGAGAGATGAGAGATCCACATGGGGGGAGGGGAGAGATGAGAGATGCACATGGGAGGGAGGGGAGAGATGAGAGATGCACGGGGGGGTGAGAGATGCACGGGGGGGATGAGAGATGCACGGGGGGTGGATGAGAGATGCACGGGGGGGTGAGAGATGCACGGGGGGGATGAGAGATGCACGGGGGGTGGATGAGAGATGCACGGGGGGTGGATGAGAGATGCACGGAGGGGGATGAGAGATGCACGGAGGGGGATGAGAGATGCACGGAGGGGGATGAGAGATGCACGGAGGGGGATGAGAGATGCACGGGGGTGGGCTGCACATGGGGGGGGTGAGAGATGCACATGGGGGGGTTATGTTTACATAACTTTGTTGCCTTATGAAGGGCGGGGGGGGCCCCCAAAAATTTCTTGCACAGGGGCCCACTACAGTCTGTGTCCGCCCCTGGGATGAAGTAAATGCAGCTGAACAGCAGCTGTCAGGACAGCTGCCCTGTCCTGCTGCAGGGCGTGATGGGGCCTCAGTGATGCGGCTCCTGGCACAGCACATTATGTGGGGCTCCTGGCATAGCTCCTGGCGGGGACCTGGTCTACACTATATGATAAGTATGCACTAAACTCCAAATCCCTCCATTACCCCGCCCCCATATGACCAAAGCCCCGCCCACCCCACCCCCTCCTTGCTGGGCCATGGAAAAATGATCTTGCTTCAAGCCGGTCCCTGGTGCAAAAAAGGTTGGGGACCACTGGTTAGGCATAAGAATAATAAACTCTGAGCAGGGTATAATAGTATTTGTTCACTTTTTCTTGCTGACATAATTGGATTTCAAAGTCCACTTACAGGGAGTTTGTCAAGGTTTCATAGCTTTTTAAGGTTCACGGTAGGCATAAGTTCATAGAGTTCATGCTATAACGTGACCTGTTGATCCAGAGGAAGGCAAAAACTTCATGAGGCAGCTGCTAATTGCCCCATATTAAAGAGAAAATTCTTTCCCAATTCCAAAAATGACAATCAGACTAGTTGGATCAAGGTCCACTCAAGAATCTAGTACTCATAACCTGTAATATCTTTCAAAGAAGGCATCCAGACCCTCATTGTGCTTATTTAGTAAATTTACCATTACATCATCATACGGCAGAGATTTCTATAGCCTCACTGCTCTTACAGTAAAGAATCACCTTCTGTGATCATGATCAAACCTTTTTTCCTCTAGATGTAGAGGATGACTCCTAGTCACCATTGTAGGCCTAGGTTTAAAAAGATCATTAGAAAGATCTCTTAACTGTCCTTTCATATAGTTGAACATTGGAATAAGATTGCTCCTAATCGTTTTTCCAAACTGAATAACCCCAAGTTTGATAATCTGTCTTGGTATTGAAGTTCACCCCTTCTTTGAATAACCTTGATCACTCTTCTCTGCACCCACTCTATTCAGCACAAAATGACTGTTCAAACCAAGCGCTCTGTGCACTCTTGGCGTGGCTGAGCAAATCAGTGCACCTTCCCACCCACTAGGTTCCATCTATCTCTGTCCTTTTCTGACTTTTGTAAAGTCAGATTGTAAAGTCAGAGCTGTGAGTGAAGGAAGAGGAGGGCAGAAATAAATGGGAAAACAAGTAGATGGGAAGGTGCTTGACCATGGGTGCACCTGTGCTTTGTTTGGACAGTCATTTTCTGCTGACAGACTCCTTTTAAAAAAGTGAGGTACATTTACGCTAATATGGATATTGTCTGTGAATTAGAAAATATTTTTTTTCCTGCAGAATGAGATGGATAACTATTGGTGTCCAGATAACCTAACACCTCTACAGTTGTCCGATGAGATAGTGCAGTTCACAAATGTAAAAAAAAAAAAAAAATAACCTAGGGACTCTGTCAGCACAGAATGACTGTTCAAACTAAGTCCCACCGCTCTGTGCATCATGACGGGGCCAATCATTTATATACAGCTTCTCACCTGATTGTTTTCCCTCTATCTCCACCCCATCTTCTTTGATTGACAGTTCTGGCTTCATAGAGTCACAGAAGGGCGGCGATAGATGGAAACCAAGCTGGTGGTAAGGTGTATTTAAATGATTGGCCCCACTGTGATGCACGAGCGCCTGTACTTGGTTTGAACAGTCATTCTGTGCTGACAGTCTTTTTAAGAGGTTAAGGAAAAAAATCACCACCGTTTTAAAGGAAATAAAAAAGCAAAACACTTTTGTTTTCACTTGAAAGTAATTTTCATTTAAAGCTTCAGGATTTTACCGTCTTAGCGGAGCGATCCTATAACAACTTCTTTCTCTTGCTAAGGCAGCCAATATGGAAGATGTTCTTGTGAATGACTTTCTGATACCGCTAGCTGCAATCACAGGCCACCCATTGTCCACTTGCGACTTTAGGGTAAATTGGAAATATTATATCAAATAATTAAAGTTTATAAAGATATTCACACTTTATGATTCTACTGAGTTCAGAAAATGCAGTAATGTCCTCATTCAATACAGTAACGATTGTAATAGCTTTTTAAAGGGTTGATCCCAAACTAACATTGATTTAATCCTAAATGTCTATCTGTGTAATGTAAAAATATACTTTAATTAAAAAATCCCTACCATTCCCTCCACACTAACTACTTTTTTTTTTTCCTCACCAACTTCGTGTTTGACGCTTTGTTTGAGAATACCCAGTGCATGCTGTGAAACTCAAATGATGCTTCATCAGGGGACAGAGATGGCGGTCATTGCCGCAGCCTCTGTCCCCACCCTGAAATGAAGAGTCATTAGTTGACATCTATTTCAAGGGCTGGGCTAGTCCCTGGTCTAATGAACATGCGTTGATTGTCAATTCCAACATTTGCTCAGTAGAATCTGGTAACTGTACAATATTCTTTTTAATGCACAGTGACAGTGCGCACCCTTCACCAGCCCTGATGAGAGGTGATGAGCTGACCAGAGTGACCTTTCAGTACACATTGTAAGGAGAAAAACTAGCGAGCAGAGACCAACCTCACCCCCGTAAGGATGCCACTTTCGGAGGCGTGGTTGTTTTTTGTTTTTTTCTGCTCGCCTAGTTACAATGCTCACTGACAATCCGCTTTCTTGTCGGCTTGTCATTTTTCATCAGAGCCAGCGAGGGAGTGCACTGTCACTGTGCATTAAAAAGAACATTGTACAGGGACAATCTTCTACTTGGTATATGTCAGAATTGACAACAGACACATGCTTAGTAGTGTAGGTACTAGCCTAGCCCCTGAAACTGACGTCACTGGCTCTTCTTTCCAGGGTGGGGACAGAGGCTACGACAGTGACCATTGCCTCTGCCCCCTGATGACATCTCATTTAAGTATCCCAGCATGCACTGGGGATTCTCAAATGAAGCGTCATTATTTGGGAAGTTAATAAAAAAATAAATAAAGCAGTTTGAGAAGAAAGGGAACAATAGGGACTTTAAAGTATATTAGAAAAGCAGTTAGATTATTCCATTAAATAGATGGGTATTTCTAATTAAATCAATGGTAGTTTTGGAATATCATTTTAACTTAAAAGTATATCTTTGCTCATTAATCAAAGCATGATTGTTCAGAGAACATGCATTGTTTTGTCATTTTGATTTTTGGATTTTCTTGCCACTTTTATACTTGAGTCTAGGGAATAGCTAAGGTATGGCTGCCATTCTAGCTATGATGGTGCTATAATTCTGTCACATAGTCAAAGATTAGAGTACAGGTATGTGCCTAATTAGGGATAAAATATTTTATTCTGGTGGCACTTCTAAATGTGACTTATGTACATGGGTGGTCAAACAATACTAAACGATATTTCCTTAAAGGTAACCTGTCATCTGGTTCATGCTGCTCGAACCATGGACAGCATAAATTAGAGACCAACCATGTTATTTCAGCCATGTATATTTTATTCGGAAACACTATGGCGTTTCCGAGAAAGCATATCTTGGATAGCCCGCAAAAGACTATGGCTCTTTGTTGACTACTCCAAGGCAAGTCGCCAGTGGCTTCTCTCCACCCTACTCCGCTCGACTTACAGGTCTCTTCGTTTGTGTGTACATTCATGTTCTATCACAATCTATGGAATGGGGGAGCGGAGAAGCTTCAGTGACCTTCAGTCTAGTCTAGTGATTCGAGACACTTATTCCCCGATTCATTTAAGACTGGTGTTGTACGCATCAGTCTTAATAAATCGGCTCTTACTCCACAGTGTTCCTTGATTAAGAGGTGCAGCTCACTTAATGAATCTGGCGCATCTTACTAGTGGGGTGTGCCTCGCCTGAAATCTTACTTGAATTGGGGGACTGGAGTAGGATTTATAGTATAAGCTACACCACATTTGGCCATGATTTTGATGCTCCCTTCCCATACATGATCCACCCACTTTGATGGATGGAGCTAGGACTGGCACGAACATGCCAGAAGTCTCAACATTTTTGCGCAACTTCAGAATTTTCAGTGTGTTTTATGACATTTTTCTGGTGTACACACTTTAAAAAGCTGGCCAAGGACTTTGGCTTTGATTCAACAAAGTATGCTTTCTCTGAAACGCTGCAGTGTGTTTTATGCTGTACATAGGTCGGACAGCATGAATCAGATGACCTTTTCATTGATGGATACATAGTCCTTCCCTCCAAACGTGAGATGCCATAAGTACATTTCGCCACACTTTTAGCTTTTCATTAATCTTATCAAGTAAAATATTTTAGTCATTTTCTATATTTGAGTGGGGATGCTGCCTATTTGGGCAAGTTACTCCTGAAAACGTCTCATTTACCTCCTGCTTTATGTAATGCAAACAGACAGTGAGAGTGTAGAGGAAACAGGCACTCTAGGTACCAGCTGCTTTCTGTAATTAGAGAGATATATTTAGCTTGTGTTCCCAGAGCATAGAGCTAAGTCCTACGCACATCACAAGGAGGGAGGGAAGCGAGATGTGATACACAAGCTTGGGCCTCCTCTTTGTGCTGTGTGAATAGTGGAACCTGTTTTAACACCTCTGCTGCCATTGTCCCCGCCTGTCATAGTCATGTGGAAATTATCAGGTTAAAAAAAAAAAAATTTCAGCTTGGTGATGCTAGAAGCATACATCTCTGGAAATGTACAAGACCATTATCCGATCTTCAGAAGTAAGCTGTGATTTCATGTCAGATAAAGAAAAGGCCTCTCTTCACTTTATTAGATTACCCATAATGAAGTGGCCCTTTCTGGCAAACATCAAGTGCATCTTAAAGAGAATGAGAAGGATGGCTCTGAATGACAAACCAAACTTGTAAACGGCTTCATTGCATCACCAAACAGCCATTAGAAATATAATGGAGATGTACGTTGGTTGATAGTTAGCAGATTTCTCAGTTCTGCTGTCTTTTAGTATAGCTGCGTTAATCATTCCAGCATTTTATACATGCTAGAAAATTGGTAGTTGATCTAAATGCGCAATCAGCTCATGCTGGGTATGAGTTACCAATTTGACAAATCCGACATTCACAGTCCTAGTACAGACTGCTGGTCTCCTGTCCTGTACTCAAAAGCCTTATGGGCAAATATGAGGCTGGTAAGATCACCTTTGGAGACCTAGCTTGGCCTATCTATCTATCTATCTATCTATCTATCTATCTATCTATCTATCTATCTATCTATCTATCTATCTATCTATCTATCTTTATAAAACCTCCCAATGAGTGTTTCCACTAGGCCCTTGATTAGGGGTGGGGAATCTTTTTTTCTGTCAAGGACCATTTGGATATTTATATCATCCTTCGGGGGCCATACAAATTGGGTGCAAACTCCACCCACAAAGTACGTACTGACGCTGGCACTGGTATCAGGACACAACCTTTTATTGCACGCGCCTCAGCGTTCAGTAGTGAACACTGCGTGCACATGCTCATAGAGCAAGAAGAAATTAATGGGCCGGCGGGCGTCGCAATATAACTGCCGGCCCAAGCACTGCGGTCCCTGGTAATCTGCCCGGGAGCCGGATAAAAGGTCATCAAGGGCTATAAACGGCCCGCGTGCCGGAGGTTCCCCATCCCTGCCCTAGAGGAAAAACTAATTATAGGAGGATTTATAATATACAGTGTGTGTACGTGTGTGTGTGTGTGTGTTTGTATGTATGTATGTGTGGCACCCCAGGGGTCTGGTTTCCACAGTAACGGCAATGTTATGTCTGAGAGCAGGTGGGAGGTCTCTTGGTCAGGAATCCTATGCATGCCACACCTCCTGCCCAGTCCTGGGAGGGGAAGAACTTCCCCTGTATAAACCTGGGGCTGAGGCAGGGTTAGAGAGTTCAGAGGGAGAGTGCAGCCAGGAGGGCTGACAGGGAGCTGTGGCTCCGGCTGGGCCCAGCTCCTGGGCCATGCCAGAAGTAGAGAAGAGAAGCAGCATAGGAAGAAACAACAGGAGCTCTGTGGGAGCAGTGTTACAAGGAGTCAGGGGCTGGCAGCTGCAGAGCTCGCCCTGACTGAGAAGATTTCTTACCGGACCCGGAGTCCGAGGCTGTGGGGACTAACTCCTACCCAGCAGCAGAATCCGTCAGGCAGGGGATTTCAGGTCCTCTGGCCAAGAAACCCGAAGGCACGGTCACACGCATGGGACCAGCACCGCCGTCATGGAGCGGAAGCTACTAGAAGGCCCCGAGTCACCGGCCATACGGGTGAGCACCACACGGTACACTCAGGGACGTGGGCTACTTATACCCGCCTCTAGCAAGGTAGCCAGAAGAGTACAATTAGTTGGGGAGGCCTACAACTCCGCCTGGCCAGGGGAGATCCCATCTGCTCAAGGACTGACCAGGCCCCGATCGCTAGCCAGTACTCCGGGAGGGTCTATCTTTGTCACCAGTAAAGACCCTGAATCACACCGCATCGTCTCTGAGTGATTCCTGCTACCCCCATCATCCACGTCGGCTGCCCTGAGGCCATACCCCTCCCGTTGGGGGTTATACCATCTACGCTGCACTATCCTACCACCGGCCTCAGCGGTCTGCCCTGCAGCGGCAGCTCCATAGCTGCATTCAACGGGTGGCGTAGTCGTCCTACATCTACCGCTGATACAGCGCCACTTAGTCTGACTCCCTGGGCACGGACCGGGTCACCGCCACGAGACTACAACCCTCAACAGATCCGGCTCCGGGTAAGCTCCCGCATGCGCAACGCTGCGCGACACAGGCCCAGGGGCGCGTCAACTTTTGGCGTAGTCGGCAGGATCTCGTGCCCGCAACCACCGGGTACTGCGTGCCTGAAAAAGACTGTTCAAACTTACCTGTGGTGAAGATTCCCGCCATCCGGCGCCATCTTCCGCTTCCTTCCCGCCATCGGTGGAGTTTTCCCGCCATCCGGCGCCATCTTCAGCCTTCTTCCCGCCACACGTGGAGTTTTCCCGCCATTGGACGCCATCTTGAGGACGCCGCGTGGGAAGAAGAGGGGCGTGGACTCCAAAAGCGCGCGAGAACTGAAGCCCCGCCTCACGTCCAGACGTCGCATAAGGTCCTGGAAGGAGCCCAGCAGACGCTGACGTCACAGGAGCGCGACGGAAGGTCCTCAACCCTGACGATCCACTGCGGAGCCGCGGCCTACGGAAGAGGATCATCGCAAGGTAGGCCACGGTCCACTAGGGGGGAGAAGGATGTCGGATACGGAGGAGAGCTTCACCGCTTCAACCCCCGCCAGCGCCACCGCTGTTGCGGTCATGCCTTTCACCATGCCCTATATCCCGGGGGCAGCCTGGCTACCCCAGTACTCAGGGGAGTCACATACCCTGCATGACTTTAGAGAAAAGCTGGATAGCCTCTTCCAGGTGTACCCCCTCACAGAGGAGCAAAAAGTGAGCATCCTGGTGGCCCAATTAACCGGGGCAGCCCAAAGGGAGGTAAAGTCCTGGCCACCTGGGAGGAGGACTGTCGCAGAGATACTAACCCAGCTAACCGAGGAGGAGCTGCAGTACTACCAATACGAGGAAAGCCAAGAGGACCCGGACGGGTCTGAGGACTACCCTCAGGAGGGAGCACAAAGAGGACATAGCTACTGAAGGGAAGTAGCGTGAATAAAGAGCTGTAAATAGTTACCCGTAAGGGTACAAGGACTGCTGCTAATTAAAATATGGTCCCCGTTGGGATTAGTGAATTGTTCCCCATGTGCCCCTATCTTAAACCAGGCTGAGGACTGTGAGCAGCCATTCCTTATCCCCACTGGCCGAGGACTGAGAGCGGCCATATCCTGTAAATAATTATGTGTTTCTAGTAATTTATGGGAGTCTTTGGTGGATTTGCCGGGAATCCTTTGTACATAGTTGGAGCGTAACCCAGGACGGACTAAAGACTGTTAAGGACTCGGGGCAGGACAGACCCCTACCTGGTTACGTCTCCCTGTTTTGGTGAAATGGACACCTTGCTTTTCTTCAAAGACTGCACCCGGTTGCGGACACGCCGTAACCATCTTTATGTGTTTTTCTTATTGTATTATTATTGTTTATACCTTGTTATGTTTTTCTAAAAATATGTTTAGTCCCGGAGTACTAAATTTCACTAGGGGGGAATGTGGCACCCCAGGGGTCTGGTTTCCACAGTAACGGCAATGTTATGTCTGAGAGCAGGTGGGAGGTCTCTTGGTCAGGAATCCTATGCATGCCACACCTCCTGCCCAGTCCTGGGAGGGGAAGAACTTCCCCTGTATAAACCTGGGGCTGAGGCAGGGTTAGAGAGTTCAGAGGGAGAGTGCAGCCAGGAGGGCTGACAGGGAGCTGTGGCTCCGGCTGGGCCCAGCTCCTGGGCCATGCCAGAAGTAGAGAAGAGAAGCAGCATAGGAAGAAACAACAGGAGCTCTGTGGGAGCAGTGTTACAAGGAGTCAGGGGCTGGCAGCTGCAGAGCTCGCCCTGACTGAGAAGATTTCTTACCGGACCCGGAGTCCGAGGCTGTGGGGACTAACTCCTACCCAGCAGCAGAATCCGTCAGGCAGGGGATTTCAGGTCCTCTGGCCAAGAAACCCGAAGGCACGGTCACACGCATGGGACCAGCACCGCCGTCATGGAGCGGAAGCTACTAGAAGGCCCCGAGTCACCGGCCATACGGGTGAGCACCACACGGTACACTCAGGGACGTGGGCTACTTATACCCACCTCTAGCAAGGTAGCCAGAAGAGTACAATTAGTTGGGGAGGCCTACAACTCCGCCTGGCCAGGGGAGATCCCATCTGCTCAAGGACTGACCAGGCCCCGATCGCTAGCCAGTACTCCGGGAGGGTCTATCTTTGTCACAAGTAAAGACCCTGAATCACACCGCATCGTCTCTGAGTGATTCCTGCTACCCCCATCATCCATGTCGGCTGCCCTGAGGCCATACCCCTCCCGTTGGGGGTTATACCATCTACGCTGCACTATCCTACCACCGGCCTCAGCGGTCTGCCCTGCAGCGGCAGCTCCATAGCTGCATTCAACGGGTGGCGTAGTCGTCCTACATCTACCGCTGATACAGCGCCACTTAGTCTGACTCCCTGGGCACGGACCGGGTCACCGCCACGAGACTACAACCCTCAACAGATCCGGCTCCGGGTAAGCTCCCGCGTGCGCAACGCTGAGCGACACAGGCCCAGGGGCGCGTCATATGTATAGTGCATTGTGAAAGTATTTCGCCACCTTGAACTTTTCTACCTTTTGCCACATTTCTGGCTTCGAACATAAAGATATAAAATTCTATTTTTTTTGGGAAGAATCAACAAGTGGGACACAATCGTGAAGTGGAACGAAATATATTGGATATTTTAAACTTTCTTAACAAATTAAAAACTGAAAAGTGGGGCGTGCAATGTTATTCTGCCCCTTTACTTTCAGTGCAGCAAAATCACTCCAGAAGTTCAGTGAGGATCTTTGAATGATCCAATGTTGTCCTAAATGACTGGTAATGATAAATAGAATCCACCTGTGTGTAATCAACTCTCCGTATAAATGCACCTGCTCTGTGATAGTCTCAGGGTTCTGTTTCAAGTGCATAGAAAATCATGAAGACCAAGGAACACACCAGGTAGGTCCGTAATACTGATGTGGCGAAGTTTAAAGCCGGATTTGGATACAAAAAGATTTCCCAAGTTTTAAACATCTCAAAGAGCACTGTGCAAGCGATCATATTGAAATGGAAGGAGTATCAGACCACTGCAAATCTACTAAGACCCGGCCGCCCCTCCAAACTTTCATCTCGAGCAAGGAGAAGACTGATCAGAGATGCAGCCAAAAGGCCCATGATCACTCTGGATGAACTGCAGAGATCTACAGCTGAGGTGGGAGAGTCTGTCCATAGGACAACAATCAGTAGTACACTGCACAAATCTGGCCTTTATGGAAGAGTGGCAAGAAGAAAGCCCATTTCTCAAAGATATCCATAAAAAGTCTCATTTGAAGTTTGCCACAAGCCACTGGGGAGACACACCAAACATGTGGAATAAGGTGCTCTGGTCAGATGAAACCAAAATCAATCTTTTTGGCTACAATGCAAAACAATATGTTTGGCGTAAAAGCAACACAGCTCATCACCCTCAAAACACCATCCCCACTGTCAAACATGGTGGTGGCAGCATCATGGTTTGGGCCTTCTTTTCTTCAGCAGGGACAGGGAAGATGGTTAAAATTGATGGGAAGATGGACAGAGCCAAATACAGGACCATTCTGGAAGAAAACCTGTTGGAGTCTGCAAAAGACCTGAGACTGGGACGGAGATTTATCTTCCAACAAGACAATGATCCCAAACATAAAGAAAAATCTACAATGGAATGGTTCAAAAATAAACGTATCCAGGTGTTAGAATAGCCAAGTCAAAGTCCAGACCTGAATCCAATCAAGAATCTGTGGAAAGAGCTGAAAACTGCTGTTCACAAATGCCCTCCATCCAACCGCAATGAGCTCGAGCTGTGTTGCAAGGAAGAATGAGCAAGAATTTCAGCCTCTCGATGTGCAAAACTGATAGAGACATACCCCAAGCAACTTGCTGCTGTAATCGCAGCAAAAAGTGGCGCTACAAAGTATTAACTCAAGGGGCTGAATAATATAACTTTTCAGTTTTTAATTTGTTAAAAAAGCTTAAAATATCCAATAAATTTCGTTCCACTTCACGATTGTGTCCCATTTGTTGTTGATTCTTCCCAAAAAAATTATAATTTTATATCTTTATGTTTGAAGCCAGAAATGTGGCAAAAGGTAAAAAAGGTGTGTCCATTTTCATAGGCGGTTACTATGGGGGTCCTGCTTTGAGGGATGTGGTCTCGGATCTCTGGCCATTTTACATCTGCCGTCTTTAGTCACCCTAACCACTTGTAGTGTATCATACATTTCATAGTGCTTTATATCTTTTCTATTTATGGACAATAAACATTTATCATCATTAAGAGCTTCATCTCTGGCTTTTTCATGAGACTTGTGCCATTCATAAATATTAATTAGATACTGGATACAGTCTTCTTCTTTGGTGCTATATGTATGTGTGTATATGTATATATAATATATATATATATATATATATATATTTATACGTGTGTATATGTATATATATATATATATATATATGTATGTATGTATGTACAGCATTGATATCTTTTAAAAACCAACCACAATGTAACGAGAATGTAATTGAGATTCTGATTTGGCTTGTGACTTGTAGGATTGCTGCTTCAATAGGTGGCGCTATAGTGTTCAAGTCCTCTTTTTCTCTAAAGAGGCAATTTGCATGTCTTGAAGGTGAATTTCTGTCCGTTGTCAATAGATCTAATAGATGTCTATAGCACGTGGCACAACAAAAAGGAGAAAAAAAACATCTGTAATACTGTTACACTGTAGGACTATTAGACTAGCCTGAAATTCATTAGAGGATGAGTAAAGATCAGCATTTGTTAGGGAGAAGACTGTTGGCAATTGATGGGTCCTGCTTGTTCTTTTTGCGGGAACTTTTTGGAGTTTCTATGTTAAACCAGATAATTAGGGAAGGCCAGACTGAGGGCTCAAAGAGCCTAGGAGGAAGCCAGCGTGATTAGGGAGGTAGTGAGCATAGAAGTAAAGGAATTAGGTAGAAAAAGGATCACTTTTGATTGGATATGGATGTGGTGGCATTATTGGCATAAAAAATAAATATTATTATTATAATAATAAAAGGTAGTCTAACCACCATTCTACCATATTGGTGGAGATGGAAGCTGCCGCTCACTGGTCGTTAGCCACAAGCTGGGAGGGTATGGACATGGAGTGGTAGACAATAGGTTGAGAAAGAGGGTCGATTGGCTAAACATGCAGATATGTAGTGTAGTATCATCACAGTAGTTGGGAAGTTGGGAGGTGTTGGGGTAGTCCTTAGAGTTAGTGGAATTGTGGCTCTGGTATACTTTGGGGAGGGAGCGAAGAAAGCTCTAAGCTCTACAAGACAATAATTTACACGTTGGCTTGTCACTAGACAGCAAGTTTGGGGTTTGGCCCATATTTACTATCTTCTGTCTCTGACCTGTGGAACAATGGCTAGACTGAGTTCTATGGGGCAGAATAACACTAGATTTGTTGGGCTTTATGCAGGGCCGGCGTCAGCACCCGGCGCACCCGGGCAAATGCCGGGGCCCTGAGCAGGCAGAGGGGCCCACTGGCGGTCGCGCACCCCGCTGGGCTATGGGCGGAGGAGAGCGGTGTCAGCGCCCCCTCCCCTCTCCCCTCCGCTTGCTCAGGGCCCCGGCAGCTGGATACTTACCTCTCCCCGTGCCTCCGCAGATCAGCTGTCTTCCTGCTCTGCGCTCCCTGTGACGTGTGAGGTCAGAGGGCGCGGTGACGTCTTTACACCGCGCCCTCCCCTGAGCCGTCACAGGGAGCGCTGAGCGGGAAGATGCCGACAACGCTGGAGTTCGGACCCGGGCAGCGGGCAGCAGGCAGCGGGCAGCGGGCAGCAGGTGAGGAGAAGGGAGGTGAGTATTTGATTTTTTTTTTAATGTATGGAGGCATGGGGCATTATAAGGAGAGGGGGGGGACATCCTGCATGGGGCATTATAAGGTGGGGAACAGCCTGCATGGGGCATTATAAAGGGGGGGGGCAGACTGCATAGTGCATTATGTGGGGGGGAACAGCCTGCATGGAGCATTATAAGGGGGGGGCCTGTATGGGGCATTATGTAGGGGGTAACAGCCTGCATGGAGCATTATAAGGAGAGGGGGGGGACATCCTGCATGGGGCATTATAAAGAGAGGGGGGGGACATCCTGCATGGGGCATTATAAAGAGGGGGGGTGACATCCTGCATGGAGCATTATAAGGGGGGGGGGGCTGTATGGGGCATTATGTGGGGGGGTAACAGCCTGCATGGAGCATTATAAGGGGGGGACAGCCTGTATGGGGCATTATGTGGGGGGTAACAGCCTGCATGGAGCATTATAAGGGGGGGACAGCCTGTATGGGGCATTATGTGGGGGGTAACAGCCTGCATGCAGCATTATATGGGGACCAGTATCCTGTATGGAGCGTTATAAGGGGACCAGTATCCTGTATGGAGCGTTATATGGGGGCCAGTATCCTGTATGGAGCTTTATATGGGGGCCAGTATTCCGTATGGAGCCTTATATGGGGGCCAGTATTCCGTATGGAGCCTTATATGGGGGCCAGTATTCCATATGGAGCCTTATATGGGGGCCAGTATTCCGTATGGAGCCTTATATGGGGGCCAGTATTCCGTATGGAGCCTTATATGGGGGCCAGTATTCCGTATGGAGCCTTATATGGGGGCCAGTATTCCGTATGGAGCCTTATATGGGGGCCAGTATTCCGTATGGAGCCTTATATGGGGGCCAGTATTCCGTATGGAGCCTTATATGGGGGCCAGTATTCCGTATGGAGCCTTATATGGGGGCCAGTATTCCGTATGGAGCCTTATATGGGGGCCAGTATTCCGTATGGAGCCTTATATGGGGGCCAGTATTCCGTATAGAGCCTTATATGGGGGCCAGTATTCCGTATGGAGCCTTATATGGGGGCCAGTATTCCGTATGGAGCCTTATATGGGGGCCAGTATTCCGTATGGAGCCTTATATGGGGGCCAGTATTCTGTATGGAGCCTTATATGGGGGCCAGTATTCCGTATGGAGCCTTATATGGGGGCCAGTATTCTGTATGGAGCCTTATATGGGGGCCAGTATTCTGTATGGAGCCTTATATGGGGGCCAGTATTCTGTATGGAGCCTTATATGGGGGCCAGTATTCTGTATAGAGCCTTATATGGGGGCCAGTATTCCGTATGGGGCCTTATATGGGGGCCAGTATTCCTTATATAGGGGCCAGTATTCCGTATGGGGCCTTATATGGGGGCCAGTATTCCGTATGGAGCCTTATATGGGGGCCAGTATTCCTTATATGGGGGCCAGTATTCCATATGGGGGCCAGTATTCCGTATGGAGCCTTATATGGGGGCCAGTATTCTGTGTGGAGCGATTCACCGGTTTCTGAGCTATTGTGGAATTTACAATAGATATCACTCATGTAATGTAAGAAGTGAAATCTTTGCATTGTACTATATATATATATATATATATATATATATATATATTTATTTATTTATTTCTCCGCCGTATCTCTGCATCATGAATCGTGGTATGTGTTAAAGGGGCCACTGAGACTCTTTCGCCCGGGGCCCAGAAAAACCTGGAGCCGGCCCTGGCTTTATGGACCACTGGGGATGATTTTACATATTGATGAGAAATTGTTCTTTGAAATGGTTTAGCTCCCATTGAGGTGACTTGGATATTATAATTATATACATTTTTTGTGTTATTTGTTAATAAATGGCTGCTGTTGTCAATGAAATCACCCAAGTCTTTGTGTCTTTATCTCCAAGGCTAGTTTCCAAGGGAGCCAAGCAAATCTATTATCTCCTAGGCAAGTCCATAACATCTTAGGTTTTGTTCATCCTAAATATATGAAATCTGGTACAAGTAAGAATATCCTATACATGGCTGACTAGATTGAAGTATTTCTGGTCACCCTAATGTGCTCTTTAATAAAACAAGAAGGAACAGATGCCGATTTGGTTGGCTCTAAAGATTTGCTATGTTCCCCTTGGGTGATGATTAGTAAGGTTCTGAATATTCTAGTTATTTCGCAGATGGGAACACTTTGAATTGCTCTTGGTGTTCTTCTTGCACAGGTAGGCTTGTATAATCCGAACAAGCCCTCCGCACACTGCCCAGCCAAACAAATCTTTAATCACACTAATGACTGAGCTCTTAAACCATATGTTTGGATTGTTCATTTGAATATTGAGTTTAATCGATTTTTAATACTACACCTTCAAAGCCCTATATTTTCTGATCTAATGTGAAAGGACAAACCTAATTTCAATTGATCTTCAGTGTCATATTTTTTTTCTTAGCTTTGCTGAAATCAAATTTGTTTTCTTATCTTGGCACAAATTAATTTAAAATGTACATTTTTAGCAAGAGATGGGAAAGTGAATGAAACCAAGATCATATTGCTGGGTGTAAACTGTTGTACATTAGCTTACTAAAGAGATAAGTTTTGCATCAAGGACAGACCATTATTCTATCACACATTATCTTGTGGAGAAGGATTCTGTAAATAGGCCTAAAATAGAGGCAGACATTTATAAAGATGTTTGACTTGCCTTTTGACATGTCTAATGAAGAAACCATCGTTGGGTCTATGGACTTTGTTATTACACAGAAGCCACAGCCAAGGTTAAATTATCTGTGGCTAGCATCAGGTTTCCTTAGTGATCATCTGGTGAAATGTTGTTAGGTTGTGTGCAATTTGATATGCAGACAAATGTCACAGAATGGTCTTCCAGTGTTTGGAATAGTTTTCTATTTTAATGCTGGGAATAGATGGCTTACAATGTTCCCAGTATGGTAACCCATAATAACTAAATGCGTATAAATACAATTGGAGCCTTTTATGCCCAGGCAACTACAGAATTTTGAATTGGAGAGCGTTAAAGTGACCATCCACCGCAGCACTTAAAAATAACTCTACATTTGTATAGTCACCATATGTATTGTTAAGTGTTGGCCTTACACTGCCACCTCCGCAGAGACCAGTGTCCCAGTCTCCCTCCATCCAACAATGGGGAGAGCAGTGGTAAGTCAGAATTTTGCCTGCCTTTCTTGTGTAGGAGAGGCCTGATTTAGACTTTCTTTGCTACCTATGCCACTCCAATATTGGATGCAGGTGGACCGGGACACTAGTCTCAGCACTGAAGGTAGTGGGAGGCAACAAAGGGGCATCAGGTAGGGTGACTACACATGACAAACTGTATAATGCCTTTTAAATGCCAGCGTGCGGGTTGCTTGAAACTGATCATACAGTTAAGACTCCTATCCCTCCCAACCTAATTCCTAAATATATGAGAACCCTAGGTTTAGCCATTAGAGAATGTGGAGGATGGTCTGCTCTGAGGATCCCACTGAAATGGATGGGTTAGCCATCATTAATTTAATGTGTGTGTGATCAGGCTTACATTGTATAGTGTGCCCAGCATGCCACATTTGCTTTTCTTTTTGGGGATCTGCAGCTTCGTCAACTTTTGCCCTCTTTCTAGAGAGGTATTGGCAAAATTAATGTTTTGTACTCCCAGTGGTATTGAGTAATATGTCCCCCCCCCCAGCTTATTAGGTCATTTATTCTTTCAAAAGGCAGTCTTGACTTTTGGAACATATATATTTTTTTCTGTGCTAGATGTCTGAGGCCTCCAAAGCTATTCATTTGTGCTGTCAATAATGGGATTTTCCTGATGCCCTGTAGTACGAGTCATTTTGTTTATCATCATGTGTCCTTTGCTTCTCTTTTAGGAGCCTGGTGAGGAGCCTCTGTCGCTGGACTTCCCCGAGATCGATCTGTCCCAGTTGGATGCCAGTGATTTTGACACTAACAGCTGCTTTAATGAGTTACAGTGGTGCAATGATCAGTCGGAGAATGAGTCCAGCCAGTACAGCACCGATGACTCTGAGCTATTTCAGGTGAATACTGACTTTTTATATATCCATTTATGTTGGATAGCTCATTGGAAAGCTATATGGTCCATACAGCTTCTAATACTTAGACATAGACATGGATTGTTATGGGAACTACTGTACAGATTGGTGTTACTCCCTTCACCAGGTTTCTATACTTAAAGGGGTTTTCCCATGAATAAAAGTTATTTTTAATCAATAGATCTTGGAATAATAATAAGTTCCACAATTGAATGTATTTAAATAAAATGTCCCTGTGCTAAGATAATCTTATAAATGCTCCCCTGTGTAATGACTGTGTCTGACCGTGTACGAAACACGGTCTAATCATACCACATCTTCGGGCCGGGGAGGAAGCAAGAGTATACCTACATTACAGCATGGGATCACAGCTGATTCTTTCTTTGAACATTGTTTAAAAACAGGCAGAGAAATGTTTTACCTCACAAAAAGAATCAGTTATGATCCCCTGCTGTGCTGTCTGTATACTCTTTTGCTTCCTCAACTGCCCAGGAGATGTGGTATGATCAGACCATGTCCCTGCACGGTCAGACACAGCCATTACATAGGGGAACATTTATAAGATTATCTCAACACAGGAACATTTTATTTATACAAATCCAATTGTGGAACTTATTATTATTCCAAGATCTACAGTGGTGGCCAAAAATATTGGCACCCCTGCAATTCTGTCAGATAATACTCAGTTTCTTCCTGAAAACGATTGCAATCACAAATTCTTTGGTATTATTATCTTCATTTAATTTGTCTTCAATGAAAAAACACAAAAGAATTGTCCTAAAGCCAAATTGGATACAATTCCACACCAAACCTAAAAAGGGGGTGGACAAAAGTATTGGCACTGTTTGAAAAATCATGTGATGCTTCTCTAATTCGTGTAATTAACAGCACCTGTAACTTACCTGTGGCACCTAACAGGTGTTGGCGATAACTAAATCACACTTGCAGCCAGTTAACATGGATTAAAGTTGACTCAACCTCTGTCCTGTGTCCTTGTGTGTACCACATTGAGCATGGAGAAAAGAAAGAAGACCAAAGAACTGTCTGAGGACTTGAGAAACCAAATTGTGAGGAAGTATGAGCAATCTCAAGGCTACAAGTCCATCTCCAAAGACCTGAATGTTCCTGTGTCTTCCGTGCGCAGTGTCATCAAGAAGTTTAAAGCCCATGGCACTGTGGCTAACCTCCCTAGATGTGGACGGAAAAGAAAAATTGCCGAGAGATTTCAACGCAAGATTGTGCGGATGGTGGATAAAGAACTTCGACTAACATCCAAACAAGTTCAAGCTGCCCTGCAGTTCGAGGGTACAATAATGTCACCCCGTACTATCCGTCGGCGTCTGAATGAAAAGGGACTGTATGGTAGGATACCCAGGAAGACCCCACTTCTTACCCCGAGACATAAAAAAGCCAGGCTGGAGTTTGCCAAAACTTACATGAGAAAGCCTAAAACGTTTTGGAAGAATGTTCTCTGGTCAGATGAGACAAAAGTAGAGCTTTTTGGGAAAAAGCATCAACATAGAGTGTACAGGAAAAAAAAAGAGGCATTCAAAGAAAAGAACACGGTCCCTACAGTCAAACATGGCGGAGGTTCCCTGATGTTTTGGGGTTGCTTTGCTGCCTCTGGCACTGGACTGCTTGACCGTGTGCATGGCATTATGAAATCTGAAGACTACCAACAAATTTTTCAACATAATGTAGGGCACAGTGTGAGAAAGCTGGGTCTCCCTCAGAGATCATGGGTCTTCCAGCAGGACAATGACCCAAAACACACTTCCAAAAGCACTATAAAATGGTTTGAGAGAAAGCACTGGAGACATCTAAGGTGGCCAGCAATGAGTCCAGACCTGAATCCCATAGAACACCTGTGGAGAGATCTCAAAATGGCAGTTTGGAGAAGGCACCCTTCAAATATCAGGGACCTGGAGCAGTTTGCCAAAGAAGAATGGTCTACAATTCCAGCAGAGCATTGTAAGAAACTCATTGATGGTTACCAGAAGCGGTTGTTCGCAGTTATTTTGGCTAAAGGTTGTGCAACCAAGTATTAGGCTGAGGGTGCCAATACTTTTGTCTGGCCCATTTTTGGAGTTTTGTGTGAAATGATCAATGATTTGATTTTTGCTTCATTCTCTTTTGTGCTTTTTCCTTGCAAGCAAATTAAATGAAGATAATAATACCAAAGAATTTGTGATTGCAATCATTTTCAGGAAGAAACTGAGTATTATCTGACAGAATTGCAGGGGTGCCAATACTTTTGGCCACCACTATATTAATTTAAATAAACTTTTGTTCAAGGGAAAACCCCTTTTAAGCAGGTTTACACTGGCCAATGAACAATATAACAGGTTGATGGGCGCTAAATTAAGGCCCTATACATTTCTGGGGATGAACAATTGTTAATACGATTGTTTGGCCCATATACCGCTTGCTCATGTCTGTAACACATCCCCTGTTTACATTGGGAGATATTTAGGCTCACTTTTCAGCTGATCACTCCCATGTGTACATGGACCAGTGGAAGCGATCGTTACAAAGCATAGCGTAACAAGTACATAATTTCTTTGTCTATTATTTTCTTCCCAACCAATTAGTTTGTTTCCTTCGTCAGGTTTGGATTACACTGAGGACTCTTGAATATATTTTCCACCTAAATTTAAGGTTCTCATTTGTCAGCATGGATTTGGATTCTCTGAGGATCCCATAAATGAACCTTACAGGATGTTTGGGAGTTTGGGTTTAAACACCTCTGATGTCTCCGAGACTGCAGCAAAGTCTGTAAGAAGACTAAGGGGATTTGGGAGCTAGGTTACCAGCAGGTTACAGCAAACACCACCATCAGACTCTGGAAATGGCTTAGATTTTGCAACGAAATTGCCGAAGAAGTGGAAAGCTTTTCCTCTTTGTGGAATAATCAAATCAATTCCATCTCGATCTCTCGCTAAGCCCAGGCTCTGCTTTAGACCATCATTTGGGTACTGGGAGACATAAACGTGAAACGGTCTGAAACTCCACATAAAATACAAGTGCACTGCTTGTTTCAGGTCAGCTTTCAGTCCCCATTTTTCATGAGCTAATACACTGTATGACAGAATGTCTCATACCGACAACCTATAAATCTGTTGCTGTAGGTCAGACATCCCTTTTTAGGAATAAATCCCCGCAGTGGTGCATTGTAGACATTGATTTTATCATTATTAAGGTAATCTGGCCATAGTGTTTAGCCAATTCTAAATAAGAGTGACGTGTATATTTACTGTTGCTTTATAACTCGACTTTTTATTGAATATAACATATTAACATCAGAAAGTAGTTAGCACAAGAATATAACTAACAAAAATTAGAAGCGGAGAGCAATTTGAATGGTTACCATGAGGTTTGTATTAGAATTATGCAGCAATATTGAGGATTTGTAGGACAATAAGAGATTACAAGATGGGTTTATCTACAGTTACTGGGAAATTTGTGTTAAAGCTGACCATACGTGCCAAAAAGCTGTCTCTCCCGAACATCCCCATCCCTCATAGGCATATATGCCAGATAGCAGTCTCTCCCAAACATCCCCATCCCTCATAGGCATACATGCCAGATATCTGTCTCTCCTGACCACCCCTTCTCTCATACACATACATGCTAGATAGCTGTCTCTCCCGAACAAACCCCATCCCTCATAGGCATGCATGCCAGATAGCTGTCTCTCCCGACCACACCTTCCCTCATGCATGTACATGCCAGATAGCTGTCTCTCCCGACCACACCTTCCCTCATGCACATACATGCCAGATAGCTGTCTCTCCCGACCACACCTTCCCTTATGCACATACATGCTAGATAGCTATCTCTCCTGACCACCCCTTCCCTCATGCACATACATGCCAGATAGCTGTCTCTCCCGACCACCCCTTCCCTTATGCACATACATGCCAGATAGCTGTCTCTCCCGACCACCCATTCCCGCATGCACATACATGCCAGATAGCTGTCTCTCCTGACCACCCCTTCCCTCATGCACATACATGCCAGATAGCTGTCTCTCCCGACCACCCCTTCCCTTATGCACATACATGCCAGATAGCTGTCTCTCCTGATCACCCCTTCCCTCATGCACATACATTCCAGATAGCTGTCTCTCCCGACCACTCCTTCTCTCATATGCATACATGCCAATTAGCTGTCTCTCCTGACCACCCCTTCCCTCATACACATACATGCTAGATAGCTATCTCTCCTGACCACCCCTTCCCTCATACGCATACATGCCAGATAGCTGTCTCTCCTGACCACCCCTTCTCTCATGCACATACATGCCAGATAGCTGTCTTTCCTGACCACCCCTTCCCTCATACACATACATGCTAGATAGCTATCTCTCCTGACCACACCTTCCCTCATACGCATATGACGCGCCCCCTGGGCCTGTGCTGTGCAGGGGGATACCCGGAGCCGGATCGCTGGGGGTTGTAGTTCTCCGTGGCGGTGACCCGGTCCGTGCCCAGGGCGGTCAAACCAGTGGCAGTCTATTGGTATTGTAATTGTCCGACTACGCCACCCGTGGATTGCGGTCAGTGGGGACCGCTGCTGCGCTGTCGACCGCTGAGGCAGATGTTGTTTGCGCAGCCGAGTATGGGATAACTCCCCACGGGAGAAGTATTGCCTCAGGGCAGCTAATGTGGATGATGGGAATGATGGTGTGAGTGTCCCAGTACTGATGGTGCTGGTGCGGCGATGAAACACAGAGACTTGTAATTGAAGTTTCCAAAGCTTTACTCACGGTTGTTATTCTGGTCACTTGTGCACATGAGGGACCGCCTGAGCCGTGCTGCGTTCACCAGGCAAGGGACTCGACCAACTCCCAGGCAATTCCAGAGCGTTGCACAGGGCTCCCTTCCTTTCCTTTCTCTGGCCGTCCCCACCAGTGACCCACCTTTGTCCAGCTCCCTCGGGCCTTCTCTGGGCACACTGATCTCTGCGTCCCTGACCCTATATGGTATGCATTCCTGGTGGATGTAGTGAGGGGTCGCACCAAGATGTGGTAACAACCTCCGGTCTTTGGCTGAGGAATCTGTTGCCTCCACCAATTTGGGTTCCGGTACCCTGTTCTGCCAACCCTTCACCCTGTATCTCCTGGGCATATGGGGTTCCTTCTGTCCTCGTGTCTCTGGGCCTTTCTCTGTGTTCCTTGCTTCCTTTCTCCTCTGTTCCAGTTCCTTTCTAACTTTCCTTTCCGTTCCTTCTCCTCTCTCTTTCTGCTATTTCTGGCCTCACTCCAGGCCTGCCTCTGGAGCTGGGCCCAGACTGAGCCACAGCTCCCTGTCAGCCCTCTCTGGCTGAGCTCCTCCTGACTGAACTCACTCCTGTCCTAAGATGGTGCCCACCTTATATACCTCCTTCTGACACCCGAGCCCAGGTGACTAGCAACCAATGGGCTCCTACCTATGCCCAGAGACCCACCCCTATCTGCTCCTACACCACTGGGTGTACTTTCCCCTCCCCACTCCAGTCAGGGACAGATGCTGTCGTGCCTGCACTTCTATCTTGTGGGAGCACCGTTGAGCTGTCCCTCGGAAATGGGGTGTGTGTGGTGCATGCAGCTACCGAGTCCTGGTCCACACTCCATCCTTACCCGGGAGTGGAATATCACACCTCTGGTTTGAGGTGCAATACCCCTGTAGCAGCCGAGCCCTCGGGGTGCTACATTCCCCCCTGGTAAATTACAGCACGTCCTCGGGCTGGAAAAGAATAAAACAATTTAAAACATACAAATTTTTAGAATGCATTCGCATATAAGACATTAACTTTTCACTCATCCCTTTATGGGAGGTACTCTTTTTCTTTTTAACGTTACAGGTATAAAACATTTTACTAATGCCACCGGAACTCTTTTATAAAATACTATATAAAACTTTGGCATTATTATTTTAGCAACATATTAAACTTTTCAATTTAAGACATTTTCAAGTAAAACATTTTCAAACAGATTCTTGAACTCTGGCCGCTGTGCAACTTGCGACCAGGTAAAGGTGCAACAGTCCATTTAATCCGCCTTGAGGTAGACGTTGCGGTTTTTGTATAAAACCAGTAGGGGACGCTTTAAGAAGCGCAACTATTTACAAGGGTGGCCGCTCTCAGTCCTCGGCCAGTAGGGATAGGGGAATGGCTGCTCTCAGTCCTCAGCCTGGTTAGGGATTAGGGGCACACAGGTAACAGTCCCTTTAATAACTCCACACTAGTCCCAACGGGGACCACACTTCAATCATTTAACAGTTTCAGCAAGTTCTCATAACAGTTCTTGTACCCTAACGGGTAACTATATACAGTTCCACTTTACCGTTCACTGGTAACGGTGTCCTCCTGATGCTCTTTCCTTGTACTCTTCAGAACCGTCCGGGCCCTCTTGGCACTCGGCCTTGCGAGCAGGCCGGTGGTCGTCTGTTGGTCGCGCCCGGGGATGGCACCGCCAAGGCAGGGGGCGGTGGTGAGGCAGCGGCGCCCGGGTGTGCTGGGCCTTGCTACCCGGCCTGTGACGTCTCCCGCTTTACGGCGCCCGGTTCAGAGGGCACAGAGTGGGGCGGGGCGTGACGGTGACGTTTGCAGCCTGAGGCCTAGCAGGCGGCGGTTGAGGCATGATGTCAGGTACGGTCCCCGGGGCTTCGGGTCCCGCAGTGGAGGGTGAGGGCAGGCTGGTGTTCCCTGGGCTTGGGGTGGTGGCGTCCCCATTACCTGCCTCGGTCTCCGTGGCCTCCGCGGCGTCGTCTGCAGCTGCCGGTCCCTCTTCTCCGCGCCCAGCGGTAAGCGTGCTGCCCGGTCCCGGCGGGGTCCTCCGCTGACTGCCTTCGTGCTGCCGGGCCATCTCCTCTCTCCACCCGGCAAACACATCCCGCTGCGCCTGGACCATCCTCCTGTTCAGGTCTTCCAGCGCTGTGCGCGCACTGTCCGGGTCCCTGGGCAGCTGGGCTAGCAACTCAGTCAGGCTGCAGGGTGGCTCAGCTTGCAGCAGGCTGCGGGCCAGGGTGCTGGTGGAGTTCTCTGCTCCCTCCATCTCCGGGTGCAGCAGGTCCAGACTGATCCAGGCCGCGCCCGGCCCCACAGTTTTCTTTCCTATCCGCCCCCATGGGGGGTGGTCTTGGGGGCATCTGCTGACAATCACCTTTAGGGGCAGCCCCCCCACGTTGATGGACATCTCCATTGCTGCACTCATCGTTGCTGGGGGCGGGCCCCTCCTTTGGCGCCACTCTGGGACCTGCCCACAATGGGAGGCGGCTTCCTGCTGTCCTTTGGTGCGCACATAATGGCATCCGCTCTGCCAGGGCGGGAAAAACTGATGAAGACGGCGGGAAACAGTCCAAGATGGCGTCCGATGGCGGGAATCGGCTCCGGATGGCGGGAAACGACTCCGGACAGCAGGAAACTTCTGGAAATGGTGGGAGACTCCTTTTCAAGGTACATGTACAAAAGTCTTTTTCAGGCACGCAGTACCCGGTGGTTGCGGGCACGAAATCCTGCCGACTACGCCAAAGTTGACGCGCCCCCTGGGCCTGTGCTGTGCAGGGGGATACCCGGAGCCGGATCGCTGGGGGTTGTAGTTCTCCGTGGCGGTGACCCGGTCCGTGCCCAGGGCGGTCAAACCAGTGGCAGTCTATTGGTATTGTAATTGTCCGACTACGCCACCCGTGGATTGCGGTCAGTGGGGACCGCCGCTGCGCTGCCGACCGCTGAGGCAGATGTTGTTTGCGCAGCCGAGTATGGGATAACTCCCCACGGGAGAAGTATTGCCTCAGGGCAGCTAATGTGGATGATGGGAATGATGGTGTGAGTGTCCCAGTACTGATAGTGCTGGTGTGGCGATGAAACACAGAGACTTGTAATTGCAGTTTCCAAAGCTTTACTCACGGTTGTTATTCTGGTCACTTGTGCACATGAGGGACCGCCTGAGCCGTGCTGCGTTCACCAGGCAAGGGACTCGACCAACTCCCAGGCAATTCCAGAGCGTGGCACAGGGCTCCCTTCCTTTCCTTTATCTGGCCGTCCCCACCAGTGACCCACCTTTGTCCAGCTCCCTCGGGCCTTCTCTGGGCACGCTAATCTCTGCGTCCCTGACCCTATATGGTATGCCTTCCTGGTGGATGTAGTGAGGGGTCGCACCAAGATGTGGTAACAACCTCCGGTCTTTGGCTGAGGAATCTGTTGCCTCCACCAATTTGGGTTCCGGTACCCTGTTCTGCCAACCCTTCACCCTGTATCTCCTGGGCATATGGGGTTCCTTCTGTCCTCGTGTCTCTGGGCCTTTCTCTGTGCTCCTTGCTTCCTTTCTCCTCTGTTCCAGTTCCTTTCTAACTTTCCTTTCCGTTCTTTCTCCTCTCTCTTTCTGCTGTTTCTGGCCTCACTCCAGGCCTGCCTCTGGAGCTGGGCCCAGACTGAGCCACAGCTCCCTGTCAGCCCTCTCTGGCTGAGCTCCTCCTGACTGAACTCACTCCTGTCCTAAGATGGTGCCCACCTTATATACCTCCTTCTGACACCCGAGCCCAGGTGACTAGCAACCAATGGGCTCCTACCTATGCCCAGAGACCCACCCCTATCTGCTCCTACACCACTGGGTGTACTTTCCCCTCCCCACTCCAGTCAGGGACAGATGCTGTCGTGCCTGCACTTCTATCTTGTGGGAGCACCGTTGAGCTGTCCCTCGGAAATGGGGTGTGTGTGGTGCATGCAGCTACCGAGTCCTGGTCCACACTCCATCCTTACCCGGGAGTGGAATATCACACCTCTGGTTTGAGGTGCAATACCCCTGTAGCAGCCGAGCCCTCGGGGTGCTACACATACATGCCAGATAGCTGTCTCTCCCGACCACCCCTTCCCTTATGCACATACATGCCAGATAGCTGTCTCTCCGGATCACCCCTTCCCTCATGCACATACATGCCAGATAGCTGTCTCTCGCGACCACTCCTTCTCTCATCTGCATACATGCCAGATAGCTGTCTCTCCCGACTACCCCTTCCCTCATACGCATACTTGCTAGATAGCTGTCTCTCCCAACACCCCTTCCCTCCTACACATACATGCCAGATAGCTGTCTCTCCTGACCACCCCTTCTCTCATACACATACATGCCAGATAGCTGTCTCTCCTGACCACCCCTTCCCTCATACACATACATGCTAGATAGCTATCTCTCCTGTCCACCCCTTCCCTCATACACATACATTCCAGATAGCTGTCTCTCCTGACCACCCCTTCCCTCATACACATACATGCTAGATAGCTGTCTCTCCTGACCAACCCTTCCCTCATACACATACATGCCAGATAGCTGTCTCTCCTTACCACCCCTTCTCTCATACACATACATGCCAGATAGCTGTCTCTCCTGACCACCCCTTCCCTCATGCACATACATGTCAGATAGCTGTCTCTCCCAACACCCCTTCTCTCATACACATACTGACCATACCTTCGGACAGCTCCATCCACTTTTTTGAGAACTGGGCAGAGCTCTGTTTGGATGGGGCCTGGCCAAGTACACCTGACAAATTCATCCCGGGCTGTCTTACATTTCTGTTCCTGGGCGCAGCATCTGAAAGATGCACATGCCTCTTACTGAATTTGGGGTGTCTTACTCCAGCACACACTCAATCAAGACTGGCATACAAAACGTCAGTCTTGATGAATCTGAGCCTTAGTATCTTTATCTGCATTTTTGCTTGAATGGCTAGATTTGGCTAAAAGGCATGGCTTGGTTTAGCTTGATGTAAGTTAATAGCCACCATCCTGCCAGAGAAACTGCTTCCCTCTTGTCCATATGACTCGCCCCCTGGGCCGTGGGGTACCCGGAACCAGGCTTCTGTACGATGCTGGGGGTAGTAGTGGCAACCCGATCCCGTGGCTCAGGGTGGTCAGACCAAATGTTGTGGCAGTCTATTTATCAGTGTTTTGAATGTCCGACTACGCCACCCGTGGATTGCGGTCAGAGATAACCGCCGCTGCGAGGCAGACCACTGAGGCTGGTGTTGGTGCGCAGCACAGGGATGGGATAACTCCCCACGGGAAGAGTGTAGCCTCAGGGCAGTGTATATGAATGCTGGGGGTGATGGTGCCGGCGCAGCAGAAATCACACTGAGTCCAATAATGCAGTCCAGGGTCTTTACTCACAGTTGTTATCCAAGTCACTTCTGTCAGCAATGACTGCCCAAGCCGTGCCGCGTCCACCAGGTGAGGAGCTCGGTCAACCCTCAGGCAATTCAGGAGTATGGCACAGGATCCCCTTCTGTCCTTTCTCTGGCCTCTTGTGCCCCACCAGTGACCAAACTTCTGTCCAGCTACCACGGACCGTGTCGGGCAAGCTTTGACCTCCGCTTCCCGCTATCCTATATGGCGCCTTCCTAGCAGGTTTGGCGGGGGTTCGCACCAATAAATGATCACGACCTCCAGTTCTTGGCTGAGGCATGATTTACCTCCACCAATTTGGGAATCCGGTACCCTTCCACAGCCTGACCCTTCACCCAATATAACGCGTGTTTGCAATGGTTGCTGTCCGTTCTGCTCTCTTAGGGTCCCTTCTGCCTTCTTGTTTCTGGAGCCTTTCTACTCCTCTGTCTCTTCTCCTTCCTTCCTTCTCCTTCTTCTTTCTCCTTCTTCTCTTCTCCTCTCTGGCCCCGGCCTTCTCTCTAGGCCTGCCTCGTGGAGCTGAGCTCAGGCTGAGCTGCAGCTCCCTGTCAGCTCTCTCTGGCTGAACTATTCTGCTTCTCTGAACTCCTCACTGATTAAGATGGCTCCCACCTTTTATCTGCTTCTCTGTGTCTGAGCTCAGGTGACCTGCACCCAATGAGCTCCTTCCTATGCTTCAGAAACCGTCCCCTTCCGCTCCTACATCACTGGGTTCTCACCCCCTCCCCACTCCAGCCAGGGACATGGTCAGTTGTGCCTGCATAAATGGGAGCACCGTCGAGCCTAGTCAGTCGTGCCTGCATAAATGGGAGCACCGTCAAGCTGTCCCCCGGAAATGGGGTGAGTGTGTGTGCGCAGCTAACTGAGCCCTGGTCCACACTCCATCCTTACCTGGGAGTGGAATATCACACCTCTGGTTGAGGTGCAATACCCCTGTAGCAACCGAACCCTCGGGGCGCTACATTCCCCCCTGGTAAACCACAGCACGTCCTCCTGCTGGAAAAGAGCAAAAGACAATTCAAAAACATGCAAGACATGCAAAACTTTCTCAAAACTTTTTACATTAGAAAACGGCCGACATTATGCAACTCCCTTTATGGGAAATACTTTCTCTTTTCCAACACTTTTCTTTACTAGACATTATAAGGCATTTTTAATATTACCGGAACTTTTTTTACCAGACATTATATAAAACATTTTCACTATTATGTAACTCTCCTAGCAGCACATAAAACTTTTCAGGCAAAAAATTTAATTTTTTTTTTAAAGTAAATTCTCTTCTTCACTGGCCACTGTGCAACTTGCGACCAGGTGTCCATTTTTTTTAATAAAGTGCATAACTTTCAGCAAACTTTCAAACATGAGGGACTCGCTCGTAAACCCTCAACGTAGGTCCTGGTCGTGGCTGCAGGGCATAGGTTATCCGGTAGTTGGACCACACCTTCGGCCACGCCAAACGAGTTTTTGTCCAGAGGTAGACGTTGCAGTACTTTTATAAAACCAATAGGGGGCGCTTTAAGAAGCGCAACTATTTACAGGGGTTGGCCGCTCCCAGTTCTCGGCCGGATGGGAAAGGGGAATGGCTGCTCTCAGTCCTCAGCCAGGTGGGGAAGAGGAATAACTGCTCTCAGTCCTCAGCCAGGTGACTTGGGGGTTAACTTTGAACGGGCAACAGTCCCAACGGGGGCAACAAAAACAGTTCCTTGTACCCTGTCGGGTAACTACTCACACTTGCTCGTTGCCGCTCATCAGTAGCGGTATCCTCCTGATGCTCCTTCTTCCTCCTCATACTCTACAGACCCGTCCGGGTCATCTTGGTAGCAATGCTCCTGGTACTGTTCCTCCTCCACCCTCTGGACATTGAGGGCATACCACCCCCGCAGACCTCTGTGTCTGGTGTAGAACACTCGATCTCCCGGGAATAAATCCTGCTTCGGGTGTCCTTCTGGCAGGCTGACTCTCTACGTCCCTCCGGGTAACAAACACATCCGTGTCCGTTGTCGAGTCTCTGATGAAACCCCACCCTTCCTCTTGTTGGAATTTCACCACAGTCCCTATGATTCTAGGACTGCGTGCAGTTTGGAGGTCTCGCCGGGCGCGCATTTTCTGTTCCGCGCTCCGGGCCTGCAGCTGTTCATACCTCTGGCGCTGCACCTGCCTCTTTCTCCAACTGCGCCACCCGTCGATGACAGAACTCCCGCCTGCGGGCTGCGGCCGCCCGCGTCTCCTGCGGGAATCCCATGAGGTCCTCCCCGGCCTGGTCCCACTCGTACTGGACCTCTTCGATCGGGAGCTGGGGGACATCAACGGGCTGTGGAGCAGGCAGGAGCGGACGAAACAGGGCTCCGTCCTCTGTGGACAGGCCCACCCAGAGACAAGGGTGGACCCACCCCTCTGGTACGGGGACCGGCTCTCCATCCGGACCGGTCAGTTGGGCATACAGGTCTGCGCCCAGGGGTGGTGGTTTCGGGACCGGGGGCACACGTGGTCGGGAGGCGCCTGGGGTGGTCAGACCTTGCGACCGGGCCTGTAGCGGGCCGCTTCCTACCGCACCCGGGGTCAGGGGGCACGACTGGGGGTGTGGTTCAGCGGCGGTGTTCGCGGCTTGAGGCCCAGGTGTATGCGGCGGGAGCGTGGAAGCTGCAGCGGCTCCCGGGACTTCTGGCTCCGCGGCGGGATCCAGGGGTAAGGCTACGGCGTCAGGACCTGGGGCAGGGGCGTCCGCCTTACCTGCCTCCGCGGCAGTGCTGTTCTCGGCCTCCGGTCTCCTCTCTCTGTCCTCTCTCTGTCCTGCTCGGTGCTGGCAGTGTCTCTGACTGAGCCCTGGTCCACACTCCATCCTTACCTGGGAGTGGAATATCACACCTCTGGTTGAGGTGCAATACCCCTGTAGCAACCGAACCCTCGGGGCGCTACACATACACTTAAGGTGGCCACACATTGGACAAACTCTGGCTGAGTCTGCCAAACTTGTCAGAACTGGCTATTCCAACTAATATGGCCAATGTCAGATAAAAGAAGGATTGGGCATATTGGTTTCAACATGCTAGATCATTTGTTCTCAAAAAAGATACAAGGTGAAAAGCAGTGGCTTATTCCTCTCTTAAGATCACTGAGAATCTGTTTTTCGTGGTAAGTCTTTAATTGTAGACATTACATGGTAATTGGATGTATAACTAGTGAAATGGCATTAATGAAGCTGGACAATACATGCTGGAAGTTAGAACATTTGATTAGCTGCATTCTGCATCTTGCATTATAATGTGGAGATTAAAAGCATAGCTCTGACATACTGTACCACAACCATTTCAGTTCTTAATAGATCTGCACCATTCCTCACCAAAAGATCATTCATGTTTTATTTTTTATAAATGGGCTTCAAAATATGACACCCCGTAATTAAGCCATACATGTCAAGTCCATTTGAGTTTTGCTAAGCTATTGTATAATTATGGCGAGCAGAACGCCTTTTAATAAATCGGACTCAAATAAATATGCTGTATATATACATAGTGCTAAATATTAATGTCACTATTTCTCTTTTCAGATTGATGGGGAAAATGAAGCCTTACTGGCGGCCCTCACACAGACACTAGATGATTTTCAGGAAGATGATATCAACTTCTCAGCCTTCATATCCTCTGAAGATGGGGACATCTACCCCGCACCTGCCCTTTCGCCAAAACCCAGCTGCCCAGCTGAATTCCCTAAGGGTCTAGAAACTGAAGATGAGCTGTCTATAGTAAGAATCACTTCCTACTGTTTAAAGTGGAAATGGATGAGGCCCTGAATAGCCGCCTGCATGGGTATGATAGGCACCAAAGGTCTGAATTTTTTCATTTAAGGCTTTAAAAATATACAAAACTCATCCATATGTTGTTTGTGTAATATGTTCTTACTAGTATCCAGGACCTAGATCATTTCTTTTTAAGTGGCAGTTCACATATTCACGCTTATGGAACAATCTACAAATACCCTAGAACTGGCTGCTGGAATTATATGTATGACGTGATGTTTTATTTGCAAGGAATAATGTAATTTGGCGATAAACACTGAAGAAGTTTCTATTGTCCAGTTACATGTAATATTACTATAAAGCTGTAATCAGGTCCTTAAACTGTGAGAGCCATGCCTGTTACAGATTTGTTTATTATGGTTTTTATATTAAATTCTCATAATCATTGCGGTTGTGTCTCTAAGTAATATTAAAAAGGCTGCATCATTGACTATAATTAATAGTTATCTTAATTTCTCCCCTTAAATTCAAGTCCTAAGTGTAATTGTAATGTGGAGTAAATGTAACAAATAAATTTCTCCATTATAGCTATCTTTTCATTATGAGTTACACTTTACAGGGACATATTACAAGTAGTCATGTTTAAAGGACTATGCAGATTGAATAACGAGGGGTGGGACATGGTTAATTTCTTGGATTTAACTAGCATGAGGCCCTGTTGACATCACGTTTTGTGTCGACAATTAAACATATGCGTTTAATCATTTACACTAAAACGTAGACAGAAGTATATGATTTTATGCTTCTGTCTACATCCATTATATGTTTATGTAATTTTTTACAATTAAAGTGTATACTTTTTTCCCCCTCTTCCTCTCTAGTCACTAGCTTCTTCTTTTGCCCCAGATGAGGGTTGGGTGATGGGGAGTGGTTAAAACTTTTTTTTATCTCCTACCAAAAAAGAATTAAAAGCTTATACATTTAAAGAAGTTTTCCACTTTTATTCATATGGACCCCAAATACTCTAGAATACCTACAATAACAAACAAAGCAGGTACTCGCCCTCTTCAGGTCCAGTGATGACTCCCCGCTGTTGTTCAGGCCTCAGTGTTATGACTGCAATTTTTTTTCACTAAACAGCATAAACATGATGTGAGCAGGGCCTAAGGCTGCATTCACACTTGCGTTGTAGGCACTGCAAGTCACTTCATTGTGATTTCCATCTATGACAGAAACCACATTGCAAAGTGTACAGAGCCTAAAATTTTTCCCTTTGAACTTTGTGGCTTTTTTTTGTAAAAATAAGGCATTTGTAAGTAGTAATTTAAATATATAAACATACATATACAGTGCATTGTGAAAGTATTTGGCCCCCTTGAACTTTTCTACCTTTTGCCACATTTCTGGCTTAAAACATAAAGATATAAAATTCTAATTTTTGGGGGAAGAATCAACAACAAGTGGGACACAATCGTGAAGTGGAACGAAATTTATTGGATATTTTAAACTTTTTTAACAAATTAAATACTGAAAAGTGGGGCGTGCAATATTATTCGGCCCCTTTACTTTCAGTGCATCAAACTCACTCCAGAAGTTCAGTGAGGATCTCTGAATGATCCAATGTGGTCCTAAATGACTGGTAATGATAAATAGAATCCACCTGTGTGTAATCAAGTCTCCGTATAAATGCACCTGCTCTGTGATAGTCTCAGGGTTCTGTTTCAAGTGCAGAGAGCATCATGAAGACCAAGGAACACACCAGGCAGGTCCGAGATACTGTTGTGGCGAAGTTTAAAGTCGGATTTGGATACAAAAAGATTTCCCAAGTGTTTCTCAAGGAGCACTGTACAAGCGATCATATTGAAATGGAAGGAGTATCAGACCGCTGAAAATCTACCAAGACCCGGCCGTCCCTCTAAACTTTCATCTCGAACAAGGAGAAGACTGATCAGAGATGCAGCCAAAAGGCCCATGATCACTCTGTGTGAACTGCAGAGATCTACAGCTGAGGTGGGAGAGTCTGTCCATAGGACAACAATCAGTCGTACACTGCACAAATCTGGACTTTATGGAAGAGTGGCAAGAAGAAAGCCATTTCTCAAAGATATCCATAAAAAGTCTCGTTTGAAGTTTGCCACAAGCCACCTGGGAGACATACCAAACATGTGGAATAAGGTGCTCTGGTCAGATGAAACCAAAATCGAACTTTTTGGCCACAATGCAAATCGATATGTTTGGCGTAAAAGCAACACAGCTCATCACCCTCAAAACACCATCCCCACTGTCAAACATGGTGGTGGCAGCATCATGGTTCAGGCCTGCTTTTCTTCAGTAGGGACAAGGAAGATGGTTAAAATTGATGGGAAGATGGACGGAGCCAAATACAGGACCATTCTGGAAGAAAACCTGTTGGAGTCTGCAAAAGACCTGAGACTGAGACGGTGATTTATTTTCCAACAAGACAATGATCCCAAACATAAAGCAAAATCTACAATGGAATGGTTCAAAAATAAACGTATCCAGGTGTTAGAATGGCCAAGTCAAAGTCCAAACCTGAGTCCAATCGAGAATCTGTGGAAAGAGCTGAAAACTGCAGTTCACAAACGCCCTCCATCCAACCTCAATGAGCTCGAGCTGTTTTGCAAGGAAGAATGGGCAAGAATTTCAGCCTCTCGATGTGCAAAACTGATACAGACATACCCCAAGCGACTTGCAGCTGTAATCGCAGCAAAAGGTGGCGCTACAAAGTATTAACTCAAGGGGGCCGAATAATATTGCATGCCCCACTTTTCAGTTTTTAATTTGTTAAAAAAGTTTAAAATATCCAATAAATTTCGTTCCACTTCACGATTGTGTCCCATTTGTTGATTCTTCCCCAAAAAATTAGAATTTTATATCTTTATGTTTGAAGCCAGAAATGTGGCAAAAGGTAGAAAAGTTCAAGGGGGCAAATACTTTCACAATGCACTGTATATATATTTGATTATGTGATCTTTGGAATTGCACTATAAGGGCATGTATTTTTACTGCACAGGGTTAAACTTTAGGGTTCAATAAGGAAATGTTTCTATTTTCCAAGAAGATAAAAATATGGGGATAGCTGGTGGTGCATGCAAGTAATATAACACTTATTACACAGAAGAGCCGGCTGGCGAAAAGGATCATTTATTAGGCGCTTACAAATGACATATATGCTTAATGGGTGTTTTCCCCATTTGTACAGCATCTATTTTAGCCCTATGATTGTTCTGATCTTATAGATTGAAACTTGTGTGTAATATATATGTTCAAAGGGATATCAGACAGCATAAAAGGTATATTTCCATCTCAGCCATTCATGTCTGAAATGAGAATATCTGTCCCTCTGCGGTGGTTACAACTGGTCAGAAGGTTAGAAACAGCCAAGTGCTGAATGGCTATGATAGGCACCAGAGGTGGATATACTATTGGTGCAACCTGTGCCGCCGCACAGGGGCCCAAGAGGTAAGGGGGGCCCATTTCTACCTCCAAAACAGGTGGAATTGTGCATTATAATGAACTATTAGACCGCAAAGGGCCCATATATTGTTCTTGCTCACGGACCCTTTTCTGTCTGTAACCGCTCTTGATAGGAAAAGCCCTTTAAAAAAAGTAAACAGCCCACTTACTAAACATATATTACATTATTCATAAATAGACAATGTATATTGTTCCTCAATCATTTCTTAATAGCTGTGCAGTTTACTTACATATATGATGTATACATGATGTCCGCAAGTAGTGTTGTGGTCCCGCCAATTTTTACTTGCTACCATATAAATAAGACACGTATTAATATCCGATTATTAGACTGGATGATGTCTCCACATATTCTGTGTTCAGTTCACTTATGTAACAAAAGCCATGCCAGTATTTTAGTGCCAGGCTTATAACGTGTACTTAAGCTTTCCTCATTTTCAATGTATGGTCTCTGATGTGTCTTCACTTCATGTTTTACAGCTTAGGAAGTTGCTTCTTTCTCCTGCACAGACGCCCACAGGCTCTGATGCACACAATGAGAGCAGCTCTCGACATCAAGGAACCTCAAAGGTCCGTCTTCAGCGGCAGTGTTTGAAGGTAAAGTCAGCCTTGTACTCGTTAATGTTGGCAGTGTGATGGTGTACTAGAAGTTTTTATCTTTTTGTATGTATCATTGTAGGCAACCTGTGTGTATGACCATACTGAAAGTGCAACTTTGCTGATCGGTGGCAGTTCGGGTCCTTAGATCCTCTCCGATTGGTCAAAACACCACTCTGAAGTGCTCATCTCCTGAGTGATCTGCACACAGAGTAATGAACACACTGAATAATAAGTCTAGGGGGCTCATACACTAATTCTCAAAGTTCGGTGTATGGAGCCATAGACTTACTGTTGAGTCTGTACAGCGCTCTGTGTGCTCAGCTCAGAGTGGTGTTTTGACTGATCAGTGGGGTTCTCGTCAGCAGTATGCAGTGCCCACAATATATAAAAACTTTTCTAAAATGACAGCATCGCTAGTCTTTTCATCATCCGTACAGATATTAGTGTGGTTATATGTTATAATAATTTGTGAAGTTTTAACAAGCCTATATTAAAGCAACCAGCAAATATAACAGTTTAGATACACTTTGGAGAGTGGACCTATTCGGTCAATATAGCAGTTTCGATACAGCTGGAAGAGTGGACCCATCCGACCATTTTAACAGTTTAGATAAATTTTGGAGAGTAGACACTTCTTGTCAATATAATACTTTAGATAAATTTTGGAGAGTTCATCCATCCAGTCGGTATAACAGTTCAAATACACTTTGGAGAGTTGGAGCCATTTGTGGCCAAAGATGCTGGTTATTCTCGATCATGAGTAGTAATAACATCATTTATCTTGTAGGTGGAGAGTCCAACAGAAAGACCAACTTGCATTCCTCAAGCACAGGGCAGAAGCTGTAGTGAGCTACATAGACATTTGGTATCAACCATGTGTGTCCCTCAACCTGCAGCTAAGGATGAAAGCAATAAAGGAGAAAATGATTTGAATGATGAGGAGCCCAGCGAAGATGAGTCTGGGAGCTCCTCGCCATTGTATGCTTTACAGGAACAGGATCCACAGTTCACATGTGAGAAGGAAAAGCAAGCGGTGGTAGATCTCATCCGGTATATGCACACCTACTGCCTTCCACCCAAAAAGCATCATAGTGATGAGAAACACCAGCAATCTAATAGTCTTTTAAAAAGAGCTAAAAGCGATTCCACGCAAACCCTACATAATTGTGGAAGCAAAGTGAACTTGGCAAATGCCAAAGGGAACTGTCTTACATTGGGCATGCTTAAAAGGGCAAAGCGAGCCTGGTCTGGGTCCTCAATATTGAAAGAACTCCTAGCGAGAGACATTTGTGAAGACGTGAGCAAGCCATATCGGCTGGCACAGCCAGTATATGCAGCATTCTCAAATTTATCATGCAGCCGTCTGCCACAAGATAAAATAGAAGGGGGAATAGGGAAGGGGATTAAACATGTATTGGAGAAAACTGAAAAGCCATATCTGGCTCTCAAGAAAGAGGGCCGATGTATGGGAGCAGGTTCTGGAAGCTCAACACATACTGCTCAAGAGCAGGTGACCAATAAATCTGCTTCTAAACAGGAATGCTCTGTTTATGTGAGACGTTCGAGCAGACTAAATCCAGAGTTCTGGTTTAATGAAACCTCTCCACAGACATGTATAGCTCGGACGGATGCTGACAGCCAGCTCCCGGCAGCACAGAACCTCTGCTTGACAGTGGAACCTTTTGTTGATGAAGAGCAGGTTGCTGAAATAGAAGTTGGAGAGTCAAATGAAACAAATGGCCAAACAGAACTGGACAGAGCTCTACAGGATTTAGACATCCTTCAGAGTGATGCCCTAGAAGCACACGGTGACATTGCCAACCAACAGTGTCATCTGCAAGGTAAGGCAGATCTGAAAGCCATGATGTGTTGTCTTATCCAAGGGTTTAATATTGCTGATAGCAGCAATGTGTGATTTGGTTTTCCATAGTCTTTTTCACTAAGAGCAGAATGAAGAAGGTAATATACTTAAACCTTCAGAGGACAAGGCCTCTATTCACATCTGTATCACAAAAAGTGTCATCTGCCACTCAGTGTGGGTGAGGATGAGGATCGACATTGCTGCCCACCATGAGGGACAGTTGCAGAGGCAATTGACTGTTAGGCAATGATGCTACCTCCCTCATGCTTCACTGTGGGTATGGTCTTGGTGATGCAGCAAACATACCTTTTGTAATAATGGCCAATAAGTTCAACTTTGAGGTCCTCAGACTGTAACACATTTTCCATTATGTTTTTGGCAGACTTGATGCAGGTTTTGGCAAAACATGGCTGAGCTTGGATGTTTTTTTTTTTTTGTAAGAAAAGGCTTACATCTTGACACCCAACCCATCGGCCAGACATTTGAAGAATACGGGAGATTGTTGTCACATGCAGTAAACATGATGTCAGTTTCAGCAGCTGGGCTAGTCCCTGCTCTACTGAGCAAGCCCCGGTGGTCAATTCTGACGTATGCTTAATAGGATCTTGTCATGCACTCTCTTGCCAGCTCCTCACTTCTCATCAGAGCCGAAGTGGGAGCTCACTGTCACTGTGCATTGAAAAGAATATTGCACAGTGACAAGAGCATATGTCGGTACTGACTAACGACGCATGCTTAGTAGAGCCTGGACTAGCCCAGCCCCTGAAACTGACATCACTGATAACGCTTCGTTTAAGCGAGGATACAGAGGCTGTGACAATGACCGCTTTGCCTGCCCTCCTGATGATGTCTTGTTTGTGTATCCCACGATGCACTTTGTTTTCTGAAATGAAGCTCCCATCACACAGGAAGTTGGTAAAAACTTAAGCAGTTAGAGAGAGTAGAGAGGGAACGGTAGGGAATTTTCAATTAAAGTATATTAGAAGGGGGGCGTGGCCTAGCTCTTGATGTGAGAGGTCGGGTGGCAGTGCCTCTCCACCACCATTAGCTTCAATTATCCTGCACAGAGCCCGAACCAGCCAAATCCCTTATCAGGAACTGCTGTCTGAGGGTCCCGGGAGTCAGAGGCAAGCTTCTGCCAGACTCAGAGAGTCCAACATGGGCCGCAAAAGGCAGAAGGATGCCAGGGCCTGCAGCAGTGCCTCAGCCCAAGATGGCACCGAGACAGAGGAAGAGGCGGGAAGGAGGAACACAGCCTATGCACGGAGGCTGGAGGCTTCAGCACAGCTGCACAGGTATGCGAGGGGCATGAAGGCAGATGAAGAAGGAAGTGAAGGCAGTGAGAAGCATGGAGATGAGGAGGAAGATGGTGAGGAGATGCCTGTGCCTGTGCTACATAATGAACAGCAGGAGGAGGGGGATGGTGACACTGTGCTGGCAGCTGAAAGTTCAGATGAGGCAGAGCCGACTCTGCGAGATGTATTCCAGGCTGTCTTATACTGCAAGACTGCTTTAACTGCTCTGACAAAGCAGGTGAATGGTCTGAAAGCCGACATGGGAGGCATTGAGGCTTCTATGCAGAAAGTTACAGCCAGATTGACTGAGGTGGAGGGCAGAGTTGGTGTAACAGAAGATCATTTAACCTCAGTGCAAAAGACGCAGCAACAGCACACTCAGAGGATCACGGTAGTGGCTAACAAAAATGATGACCTGGAAAACCGGTCACGCAGGAACAATTTGCGTATTGTGGGCATCCCTGAAAGAGCTGAGGGTGCTGACCCCACGACCTTTGTTGAAACCTGGCTGCTGGGAAAGTTTGGGTCTAATATCCTGTCGAGGGTGTTTGTTGTGGAGCGTGCCCATCGAGTGCCCATGAGACCCCCAGTGCCTGGAGAGGGCCCTCGTACGATGTTAGCCAGAATCCTGAACTGCAGAGACCGGGACACTATCTTACGTAAGGCCAGAAAATTGACAGATCTTACCCTGGAGGGCAAACGCATTGAAATATACCCGGATTACTCGGCTGAGGTGCAAAAGCTGCGGCTACGGTATGGTGAAGTGAAGAAACAGCTCCGCTCTTTGAATGTGAAATACTCTACAATTTATCCTGCCAAATTAAGAGTGGAAGCCTTTGGAAAGGTCAATTTTTTCCCGTCACCGGTAGAGGCCGCCTCGTGGTTGGAGCGGAACCGGAGCAAATTGAGAGAAGCTGAGGACTCGGCACGGTGAATGCACGACCCTGCTATCCTGACCACTGGACAGGGTTGTGGCTCTGCATTGCTCTGCGAAACCGCAGAGGAGGGGGAGAAACCCCCGCTGGGATCTACGTTTTATAGTTTTATAGTTAATTTGTTTGATTAATGGTTCGGGACTATGCATACTATTGATTATGTGGTGGAGAGACTGCCAATGCTGGAGGAGGACACGGCGCATGTTGATATGCGGTATACTACGATGTTGCTCAGGTTCTTTGAGCTCCCACTCTCACGTTGGGAAGAGAGTGACAAGAGAAGGGTGGGGGGGGAGTTGGATGGGTTGGATTTGCGGGAAAATGGGGTTGCTTATGCTGTTTGACCTGGTATGCTTGGGAACAAAATGGAAAGATGTTACTTGATGATGGTGGATTGTTTTTTCTAATGCACAATGAGTAACCATACGGTTCGGATTTTAAGTTGGAATGTACGTGGTATATCTGACAGGATTAAGAGGGCAGCAGTTCTGAATCACATCAGATCTTGTGATCCTATGATTGCGTGCTTACAGGAGACCCATCTCACTAGAGATACTAGGCACTGGCTATCGAGAGGGTGGATGTTAAAGACATATCATTCCACTTATTCCTCGTACTCCAGGGGGGTGTCAGTCCTAATACACAAAAACGCACATTATGAAGAGCTGGCAGTGCAAGTAGACAGTGAAGGGCAGTATGTATGGATTGCGTGCAGATTGTATGGACACAAAATGATTTTAGTGGCTTTATATATCCCTCCACCTTATTCTAAAAAGGAACTTCAAGCAGTAATGGACTTGACGGCCAGATGGGGGGAGGCTCCGATGTTGATTATGGGAGATGTTAACAACACCATGAATGATTACTGGGATAAAGTACGTCCGGCAGGTATGGAAGCTGGACGGGACGGAATGACTGCATTTGGCACCTACGTGGGGGAGCTGGGACTGGTGGATCTGTGGAGAGTACGAAATGAGGGTAAGAGGACCTTCTCGTGTCATTCGGCTACACACGGAACACTGTCAAGGATAGACCTGGCTTTTGGGGATACTGCCATGGATGGGATGGTTGGGGAGGTGGAATACCTACAGAGGACTCTATCGGATCATAGTCCTATGGTTGTCACGCTTCTAGTGGGATCTGCTCAGGGTCAGAGGGGAGGTTGGCGTCTTCACCCGACGTGGCTTAAAGTGGTGGATATGGGTGGCATAACCAAAGAACTAGAGCACTTCTTCCAAGTGAATGAAGGGAGTGCTGAGGCCACAGTGGTGTGGGAGGCTATGAAGGCATTTACGAGGGGACTCTTTATAAGTGAGATCTCACGGTGTAAGACCAAAACTAAATTGGCAGATCAACAAATAAAGGATGACTTGACAAGGGCAGAGGCAGACATGATTTTGGCGCCAACGAGTGTAGCTCACAATAGACTAAAATTGGCACAGGAGGCAGTTAATAAACTGCACATGATGCAAGCTGAGAGGAAAAGGGCATTTCAGCAAGCCCAATTCTTTGAGGAAGGAGAGAGAGTGGGTCACTTGTTGGCGGTGATATCTGCGGCACAGAGGGAGTCTTCCAGGGTGTACAGGTTGAGAGACCAAACGGGGACGACTCTGACAGACACAAAGGACATATTGGAGGTCTTCAAGGAATATTACATGGCACTGTACAATTCAAGAGTACGGGACACGGAGGGGGCCGTAGAGGAATTTTTGGAAGGCATCTCACTGTCTAAATTGTCTGAGGAAGATAGGATGAGGTTGGATGAACCTGTGAGTGTGGAGGAGGTGGAATGTGCAATTCTGTCTATGCCCAATAACAAATCACCGGGTGCTGATGGTCTACCTGGGGAGGTGTACAGGGAGCTGGTGGAACTGCTAGCTCCAAAATTGAAATCTGTGTTTGATGAGGCTTTGGTGAAGGGGGCGTTACCGAGATCAATGGAGGAAGCGGTGATAGTGGTTCTGCCAAAGGAGGGGAAAGACCCCATGGATGCGGAGTCGTATAGGCCCATATCGTTGTTGACAACGGATGTCAAAATACTCGCTAAGATCCTGGCCACCCGGCTCACCGGGGTTGTGCATACTGTTATTCACGAGGACCAGTCGGGCTTTATGCCCAACCGCTCCACGGCTGTTAACTTGAGAAGATTATTTCTTAATATGCAGCTGCCTGCTGATAATGGTGGCGGGAGAATAGTGATGTCATTGGACGCTAGAAAAACATTTGATAGCGTGGAATGGAAATATTTATGGAAAATCATGGAAATAATGGGATTTGGCCCCGCATTCATGGCCTGGATGAAGTTATTGTACTCCTCCCCAAGGGCGGTAGTTAAGGTGAATGGTGAACGGTCCGGGATGTTTGACTTACATAGGGGCACAAGGAAGGGGTGCCCGCTGTCCCCGCTATTGTTTGCGGTGGCAGTGGAGCCCCTGGCGGCCAAAATAAGAGCTGAGAGAGGAGTGGTCGGATTTAAATTTGGGAGGCTGGAAGAAAAAATATCACTGTATGCCGATGACATCCTGTTATTTCTGGAAAATGCAGGAGAGGCATTGGGGTGCACGATGGATGTAATTAAACACTTTGGGAGCATTTCGGGACTGGAGATAAACTGGCACAAGTCTTATGTCATGGCTGTAGATAGACCAATAAAAGCGGAGGAGATAGATGAGAGGGGGAAGCAGCTCCAGCTGGTTTCACAATTTAAATACCTTGGGATATGGGTGGTGCTTCCATTGACACGATTCACGGATCTGAATTTAGTTCCTCTGCTAGAGAAATTTAAAAAGAAAATAGGCGCATGGTGCCAATTGGCTTTGACGGTGACGGGTAGAACTAACCTGATTAAGATGGTCCTTATGCCACAACTAATGTACGTTTTGCACAACTCACCGATATGGCTACCAAAAAAACGGTTTCAGGGTATTGATTCTATCTTCAGATCCTTGATATGGGGCAAGAGGCAGGCAAGGATTAAATTGGGAACGCTGCAAAATGGGAAGGAGGAGGGAGGATTGGCCGCACCCAATCCCTGGGTCTATTTCTTGGCAGTACAGGGCCAGCATGTCAGGGGATGGAGAGAACCCGATTGTGGAGGGGCAGCTTGCCGGGTGCTGGTACATGTGTCGGGGAGACGCCCACTGGTCCAGGCGTTAGAGGATGGTACCTTTAAGAAATTGGGAGCAATATATCCTACCTTAGGCTTGACTCAGAAGGTATGGGACACTATTAAAAAGATCAGGGGGGTGGACGGGCTGACTAAGTACTCACCGGTGTTGGGCAATGAACATCTGCCGGAACTTAATAAGCTGTGTCAAATGGGCAATTGGAAGGCGCAAGGAGTGAGATATGTGTGCCAGCTGCAGAGTGGAACGGACCTGAAGACCTTTGAGAAATTGAGAGAAGAATTTGATTTGCCTTTGGTATGGGGATTTCAATACTATAGGCTTCGACATGCTTGGAGGGCACAGTGTGGATTGGGAGCCATGACGGTTCAGGGTGACATTGTACTAGACTCTGTATGTATGAAGGGAGGGACGAGGGGAGTCATATCGAGCTTATATCATGACCTACTGCACTCCTATCTGGGGGGAAATCACTTCATTGCAAAGAGTAAATGGGAAAGGGAGGTGGGTACCCTCACAACAGAACAATGGGAGGCAATTCTAGAATATGTCCCGAAGATCTCTTTAAGCGAGCAGGCACGGATCTCCCAATTATACATAATACATAGGACATACAAAACACCGCTGCGCCTGTACAAGGCGGGCTTGAGGGGAGATTCCAGTTGCCCTAGATGTGGCACGGACCAGGCCGGACTGCTACACATGCTATGGTCATGCCCACGGCTAGTGGCTTATTGGTTGGTCGTTGTTAACAAAATTGAGAGGGCTTATACATGTACAATTGACAGAAACCCGGTGCTGTGTGTTTTGGGGGAGGTGGATGGAATACCTGTCTCAGAACATTACAAAGTGGCGATAGCGCGATTGCTATATGTGGCACGCAAACTAATAGCACGAAAATGGACAGATTCGGAACCCCCCACTAGGAGGGAATTTATTGCTCAGACACGTACGGTAATGCATTTAGAGGAAAGCATTTACAGGCGGAGGCATGGAGAGAGAACTTTTGGGAAAATATGGTCCGCATGGATGGCGGTAATATGATTGTCAATGTTCCCAGGTATGCCCGGCATAAGGAGTATTGGCGGGAGGGGGGAGGGGGGAGAGGGTTTTGACTGTATTACTACACGTTATGTGAATTGTTATATGTATATTGATAACTGTTTGCTGTAAATTTTTGAAACCTAAATAAAAATAATTGGTTTAAAAAAAAAAAAAAAAGTATATTAGAAAAAAAATTAGATTATTACACTAAATAGAGATTTAGGATTAAATCCGTGTTCGTTTTGGATCACCCCATTAAGCCACTTCTTCATAATGTTTCATAGTATATCTAATGCCTTGGAAAAAATATTTGTAGCCTTCTCCTGACTGATAACTTTCAACAATGAGAACCCTTTGATGTGTTATAAGCTGTTTCTGAACCATGACTTTTGTAAAATGAAACTGAAAAAGTCATTAAAATTCTACTAGAAAAGGTAGACTTTCTATTGGGTTAATCAGAATCACTATAAATGGTGGCAGCTGTGTACTGACTACTATTTAACATGAGTTTACATGTGATTGGCTAATTCCGAACACATCCACATCCCCAGATATAAGAGGGTGTTCACACTTATGCAACCACATTATTTTAGTTTTGTTATTTTTATTTCCCCCCTCAAATTGATTTCAGTTTTTCTCAATGGATTTATATTGATTAAAGTTGGAAAAAGTTCTGAAATGATTCATTTTGATATTTTTTACATGACAAAAACCTGGAATTTTAACAGGGTTGTGTAGACTTTTTTATATACACTGTATATTATCAAAACTACTGCAAGGAGCCTAGAAAGTAATACAGAACTGCATTAAAGGTCTATGTCACTATTTTATGGTGACCACAGATTGCAAAGCATACACTTGGTGACAGATTTCCCATAAACTTAGCCACAAGGATGATTGAAATCCTATATAGATTTCTCCTGTTAGCTCCCATTCTGAAAACGCATGTGAAATTAAGTCTTCATTCCAATTTGTAATGTAAACCATGTATTGGGTAATTTGATAAGCAGACATGTAAAACATAAACCTTTTCGAGAATAGTGTGTCTCAGACAGGAAGCCTAAGAAATCATTGGCAGAGCTTATACAAAAATTACATTAAAAATGTCTTTTGAAGAAAGGATCAGTGTGTGTTTCTGCATCCACATTTTAATCCTTTCTCGTATAGTACAGGTAATTGGGATTTCAGCATTCTAGTCAGACTAAGTGTTCTCATTAATGTACCTTAATGTATCTATAGGCTTTAGCGCCACCAAGTGGAAATAATTAGCATTGCTCCTAGATGCATTTTATAAAATTCCAATAATATTCTAATTTACTTTCACACTTTCAGATAATATCGGATGCTCTCCATTGTCCCCAGCTGAAACGTAAGCACTTTATATACTACTGTATTATATGCAATCATCAAGCCAAGTTTTATTTATTTATTTTTTTCCATTTCAAACTTCCTTACCATAGGCGTGCTATATATATGGCACGCTGTCGACGATGATGAAATGACTATAAGAAATAAACACAAATAACCTTCCTCAATCAATCCACAAATGCCCATTGCTAAAGTCAAGCAACTGTACCAATATAATTCTTCATGTTATCCATTTTGCCCTACATGCTCAGGGTTTCGCACTGCCACCTTGTGGTAAAAGAATGCTCTTTCATATTTACCCTTCTAGGCCTTTTTTCTTAATTTATCATATTGAAAGTGTCTGTTTTCTACACCATGCTTATTTTGTAAATTTTACTTTGATAATTTAAAGGGGTATACCCCAATTCACCTTTAATTGGCTAAAAATGGCCATGCATTTATTGAAAATTTAGGTGCAGAATCTAGAATTACCCTATGTTTTCTTAGCTCATCAGTTTGGCAATGCTTGGCCTTAAATTTCCCCTTGATCTTTTGCAGCAGCCCTACATTTGAAAAGAGGACTTTCGAGCAAGGGCTTACCGTTGAGTTGTGTGGGACCGCAGGTAAGGACTGTATTCTGTTCTATATATGTTTTATTAGGAATTTGTTATTAGCATCTACTTTCACCTTTTTAGGTGTAATAGTTTCTTACAAACACTTCCCATTGTAGTTAACATAAACCAGGAGGCCCAATCTGATAAACCCTTTCAGCTATGAACTATCACCTACATTCCCTAATAGTCTCCAAATAGGGCATGAACTATGGAATGATATGAAAGGACCTTTAAAAGGTGTGAGGGAAGTAGAATTTAATGCGTAGTTTTGTAAATACTATCAGCAATTATCTGTGTGCCTGGAAAACCCCTTTAATCAATGTTAAAATTAAGAAACTTTATCACTTACTGGCAGGGGTGGATTAAGAGTAGCAAGGGCCCCGGGCAGTTTAGAAGGCGCGGCCCCCCCCCCCACCTGATGTATCACATGTCACATGATCCCCTGTGATAGATCATGTGATAGTTCACGTGAAATTTGGCACAATATTAATTATAAGAATTTTTTTTAGGCTGTGTGCCCACTATGCGTTTTTTAAGCTATTCCGCTGCAGAAACGCTTAAAAAACGCTTGGTAGAAGGTCTGCCATGTTCCCCAATGATAATCCGCATGTGCTGTGCACATGCTGCGGAAATTTCCGCTGCGGATTATCATTGCGGAAAAATCCGCAGCATTACCAATTATTTTGCGGAAGCGCTGCGTTTTCGCCGCCATTGACTTGCATTGGAACGCATGGATTCCGCATCACTGTATATGTAGATAAGCATTCCATGCGTTCTAATGTGCGGATGGTACCCAGGTCTAGAGGAGAGGAGACTCTCCTCCGGACCCGGGTACCATAGTACCTGTAAAAAAAAAAAGGAATAAAATAAAAAATAAATATTATACTTACCTTCTGATGGCCCCCGGTGTCTTTATCCGATGCGTCCTGGCTTGCCGGCAGTTCACGATGGTCTGAAAAGGACTTGCCGTGACGTCATTTAGTCATGTGACGGGTCACGCGACCGCTGACGTTGGCAGGCCATCAGAAGGTAAGTATATATTTATTTTTTACCATTCTTTTACGGTCACACTATATAAATCCATGCCGGTTGCATGGATTTATATAGTGTGACCAAGTTGTCAAGCACTTTCCAAGTGATGCTAAAATCGCTTGGAAAAGCGCTTGATAACCCGCATGCAGAAATGCCAGTGAATAACGCTTCACATCCGCATGTCCCTGGCAGGAAAACTCATGTACAATCCGCATGTGTTTTTTTTCCAGGGAGATGCAGAAACGCTCAAAAAAAATCCGGAGCATCGTGGGCACATAGCCTTACATTAATTGTATGACTCAATATTGAGCACACGTAGCCATCTAAACATGGCGGGAGGCCGCACGGCGCCATGTACACACAGCGGGAGGCCGCACGGCGCCATGTACACACAGCGGGAGGCCGCACGGCACCATGTACACACAGCGGGAGGCCGCACGGCGCCATCTACACACAGCGGGAGGCCGCACGGCGCCATCTACACACAGCGGGAGGCCGCACGTAGCCATCTACACACAGCGGGAGGCCGCACGTAGCCATCTACACACAGCGGGAGGCTGCACGTAGCCATCTACACACAGCGGGAGGCCGCACGTAGCCATCTATACACAGCGAGAGGCCGCACGTAGCCATCTATACACAGCGGGAGGCCGCACGTAGCCATCTATACACAGCGGGAGGCCGCACGTAGCCATCTATACACAGCGGGAGGCCGCACGTAGCCATCTATACAGCGGGAGGCCGCACATTGCCATCTCCACACAAAGAGGGAGGCCGCACATAGCCATCTACACACAGTGGGAGGCCGCACGTAGCCATCTACACACAGCGGGAGGCCGCACGTAGCCATTTACACACAGCGGGAGGCCGCACGGCGCCATCTATACACAGCAGGAGGCCACACGGCGCCATCTATACACAGCGGGCGGCCGCACGGCGCCACCCCCAGAGACAGCGGGAGGCTGCACGCAGTCACGCACACACAAACATATACAGACATATACATACACGCATAAACACATTTGAGACACAAAAATACATATAAACAGACATCGCACAATGATATCTGCCTGCACACACACACACACTCACTCAATCACACATACACACACTCAATCTCACACATACACACTCTCTCACATACACACTCTCTCTCACACACAGACTCACACACAGACACACACACACAGACACACACAGACTCACCATCCCCCGGCTTGGCTCCAGTCCTGCTCCTCTCCGGTGGTAAGTAGCAGTGCAGGGCGCGCACTGCGTGACGTCACACTAGCAGACACGGCCGCGCACAGGGCCGTGTCTCCTAGCAGTGACGCGGCCGGGCCAGCACAGGGAAGTTAACTGCTGCAGTGCTGGCCCGGCGGGAGAAGAAGCAGCGTCCATGCGCCGCTGCTGGGGGAGCGGTCCGGGGACCCCCCCGCCACTGTCTGTCAGTATGTGCCGCGGCGCTGCACATATAATGAGGTCAATTTGGACATAGACACCCCGGAGCCCCGGGCCCCCTGGAGGCCCGAGGCCCCGGGCTTTAGCCTGGATTGCCCTCATTATAATCCGCCTATGCTTACTGGCTATTTAAATTCTATTCTCTTCCGGAGTTGCTGATGTGACCTCCAGCTGCTTTCTTCCTGCTACATTCTGTTTAAAGCACAGAGTAGAAATGTCCTGCCTGTGCTTTGCATGGCTCAGCTCTACAGTGAGCTCCTAATGGTTGTGTCATGGTGGTCGCGGCCAGTCTGCCTTGGCAAGTTTACAGTGACTGGTGATGTGCATAGGGAGGGAGAGCACATACCTTGCAGGCTCATCACAGAACAAATAATCTTAGCAGCTTGTGACTTTAGACAGAGGGGATAGAGCTGGGTGTTATAGATCACATTAGAATGAATTACTACATAATGACTTGTTGCTCCCCTTACAATACATTGAGCCAGTGTCATCATATGTAATATTACGGACAATAGGAGAGTGTTAGGACAGCACATAGTACGTGAAGTGGGAGGAATGTTAGGAAAGAGAAACTGTAAGTTCAGAGTTGTATCCATCTTGAGACTGTATAGGAGTCTCTAGATGGTGCTTTTGTAGAAGGAACGAGCAGACCCTGAGTGTGGAAATTAGGGAACTGTGGGACAGATACAGAACAGGAATGAACGCGGGGGTTTATATAAAAAAAATATAAGTAATGGAGGGGTTGGGGACTCATTACAGGGACAGCCAGATTGTATATGTATTGCATATATTATAAAAACTGTTTGTAATGCAACAAGAATAATCTTGTTGTATTTTCCCAAAAGGACTCACCCCACCCACTACTCCACCATACAAGCCTGCAGAAGAAGACCTGTACAAACCAGAGATCAATCCGGAATCTGTAACTAAAGGTCCACTCCTGTCTCTCAAAGGAGAAGCAGACGTAACTCTGTCTGTCAATAGGAAACTTTCAAAGAAGCATCCAGAAAGGACCGAACTATATGCACATTTGAGTCGCTCACAGTCCCTTCCAGCAACCTCTCCCTCACTTGGACATAAAAGACCATTTTCCCGCTCTTTTGGAGACCATGATTATTGCCAGGTTAAGAAATCGGAAACTGTTCTCCAGAGAAAAGTATTGAAGTCTCTGGATCTACCAAATTATGGTGAAAAGAAAAAGAAGCAGCCCATACCTCCAGTATCACAGCGGAAAATCACCGAAGGGTCTTTGACACAAGACACCAAAGTCTTAAAAGATCATGAGATTCGAGCCAGTCTCACTAAGCATTTTGGCTTTCCAGATAATACTCTTAAAGAGGAAGAGGATGATGTTACATGTATTAACCCTGAGTATGACTCGGTTTTTGAGGACAGCGACTGCAGCTCTCCTGACGAGGTTTGCCTGTCACCTCTTAGAGCAAAGTTGTGTTCTAGAAGGAGCCCCCAATCCAAGTTACAGAGCTATCGTCAACCCACCACTGCTAGAGTTATAAGCTCATCCGACAGCAAGAGGACACACAGGTACACTTGTCCAGTATATATACAGTACTGTATTTATGTATTGAGATAGCTTTTAGTGAAGGCAGCAGATCAGGTAGATGCCAGGTGGTGTCCGCTTTCTACATTCTGCTCGCCGTCAAGATATTTTTTTACTAATAATACTTAGCTTGCAATAACATTTCATCCTGCCATACCGTAATATTGCTGATGCTTGTGCTGGATGCCTAGTATCTGGTCACAGTAAATGAGATGGCCCAGGGGTTTTCTGCAATAGCATAAGCTTTGCCGTTAAATTATTCATATCTGTGACATTTACCTTTTGCATAATACTCCTTATGGCTTCTCTGTGGGTGCTGACAATAGAAAATGAATGTATGAATATATAGATATAGATAGATAATATCATTACTGATTTTTATTCACATGTTTCCTTTATCTGTCTTTAAGCAGGTGTGAAAGCAATGAACAGAGACAGACTGTAAACTTGAGCCAGAGGCAAGTCCAGAGGAGGAGGCAGAAGGCAATTGTGAGTAGTGAAGCATTCCATACATTCTTCAACTTAATGCATCAAAGCAAGGGAAAAAGTGTGCATTAATCAATCTACACTGTGTGCAGAATTATTAGGTAAATGAGTATTTTGATCACATGATACTTTTTATACATGTTGTCCTACTCCAAGCTGCATAGGCTTGAGAGCCAACTACCAATTGAGTAAATCTGGTGATGTGCATCTCTGTAATGAGGAGGGGTGTTGACTAATGACATCAACACCCTATATAAGGTGTGCTTAATTATTAGGCAACATCCTTTCCTTTGGCAAAATGGGTCAGAAGAGAGATTTGACGGGCTCTGAAAAGTCCAAAATTGTGAGATGTCTTGCAGAGGGATGCAGCAGTCTTGAAATTTCCAAACTTTTGAAGCGTGATCACCGAACAATCAAGCATTTCATGGCAAATAGCCAACAGGGTCATAAGAAGCGTGTTGGCCAAAAAAGGCGCAAAATAACTGCCCATGAATTGAGGAAAATCAAGCGTGAAGCTGCCAAGATGCCATTCGCCACCAGTTTTGCCATATTTCAGAGCTGCAACGTTACTGGAGTATCAAAAAGCACAAGGTGTGCAATACTCAGGGACATGGCCAAGGTAAGGAAGGCTGAAAAACGACCACCTTTGAACAAGAAACATAAGATAAAACGTCAAGAATGGGCCAAGAAATATCTTAAGACTGATTTTTCAAAGGTTTTATGGACTGATGAAATGAGAGTGACTCTTGATGGGCCAGATGGATGGGCCAGAGGCTGGATCAGTAAAGGGCAGAGAGCTCCACTCCGACTCAGATGCCAGCAAGGTGGAGGTGGGGTACTGGTATGGGCTGGTATCATCAAAGATGAACTTGTGGAACCTTTTCGGGTTGAGGATGGAGTGAAGCTCAACTCCCAGACCAACTGCCAGATTCTGGAAGACAACTTCTTCAAGCAGTGGTACAGGAAGAAGTCTGTGTCGTTCAAGAAAAACATGATTTTCATGCAGGACAATGCTCCATCACATGCATCCAACTACTCCACAGCGTGGCTGGCCAGTGAAGGTCTAAAAGAAGAAAAAATAATGACATGGCCCCCTTGTTCACCTGATCTGAACCCCATAGAGAACCTGTGGTCCATCATAAAATGTGAGATCTACAGGGAGGGAAAACAGTACACCTCTCGGAACAGTGTCTGGGAGGCTGTGGTGGCTGCTGCACGCAATGTTGATCGAAAACAGATCAAGCAACTGACAGAATCTATGGATGGAAGGCTGTTGAGTGTTATCATAAAGAAAGGTGGCTATATTGATAACTAATTTTTGGGGTTTTTGTTTTTGCATGTCAGAAATGTTTATCTCTAAATTTTGTGCACTGATATTGGTTTACAAGGTGAAAATAAACAAGTGAGATGGAATTATATTTGGTTTTTATTAAGTTGCCTAATAATACTGCACAGTAATAGTTACCTGTACAAACAGATATCCTCCTAAGATGTCCAAATCTAAAAAAAAAACACTCCAACTTCCAAAAATATTAAGCTTGGATATTTATGAGTCTTTTGGGTTGATTGAGAACACAGATGTTGATCAATAATAAAAATAATCCTCTAAAATACAACTTGCCTAATAATTCTGCACACAGTGTATGGGATCCTAAAATAGGCCACTTGTATAAGCCTAAAAGCTAAGCCATGAAGTGCACCTGCATTTAATGCATGGCCCCTGACTCCTCATACCTATCTGCTGCGGAAGGTGTATGATTCCCCTGAGTTAGACCAAGGCTGCTGACTATCTAGTATGCTGCAAATGCTTTTACATTGCAGAGGTGTTGTATACAGGGTCAGGCTGTAAAAAAGGCCTTGGGGATACAATCTTCTAGGTAAGCCAGGGAAATGCTCATGGAGTCAGTGAACCTTCCTGACACAGCAGCTTCCGATGCAAGTTCTCCATACATCAGCTTATCCAGAGGCAGAGGCCACATGTAAAATGTATGTGTATATATAAGGGACGAGAGCTGGTGTGTGGGAGGATCCAGATGTTAAAAGGGGGTATCCCCATCTCAGACATTTACAGCATATCCACAGCACATGGCGTAAATGTCTAATAAAAAGTGGATCCCAAATCTCGAGAGTGCAGCCCTGTCTTGCACTGCAGGGAATGGAGCGATGGCCACTCATGTTCGGTCTCTCCATTTAATTTTTTTGGAGTTTCCTTTTCCAGTGCAGTGTAGAAAATTAAAGCATATTACCAGTTGGTCACTGGGAGGATTTTACATGCATAATGCCAAAGTCAAAAAACAATGTAGTCGATAAAGACGAAAAATCCAGTTTTTATTGAAAAGCGTTATCCCAATAATTTTTATAGTCATATCTTTTATTACAATATTGCTGCTAAGTGATGTAATGTTGGCATATTTAGCGAATCCCTGATTACTTTATTATGCAGTTATTATGGTAAAGGTCTTTGACATAAAACTCGCTGAGTAGTCGCTGCAATCATGTGTAATAAGCTGGTGAAATGCTATCATTAAAGTGCGGTTAGAGGCCACTAATTTCTAGAATCAGATTTTAGATAGACTCTGCGCATTACTCTGCATGTGAACAGCTGTCACCGTGGGGTACTTCATGGCCTCCTTTAGTGCTGTGCGTTAAAGGGAATCTGTCAGCTATTTAATCTGAGAGCAGCAAAATGTAGGAGCAGAGAGCCTGATTCCAGAGATGTGTAACTTGCTAAGCAGCTTGCTGTAGTTTCAATACAATCAGTATTTATCAGCAGGAGATTATCACTAGAGGACTAGGTCTCACATGTAGACCAGTCAGGCTAATTTGTGTAACTACGCCCTCACCACTGATTGGCAGCTTCCTGTGTACACTATACATTATAAGTGAGCAGCCAATCAGTGGTGGGGGCGAAGTTATACACAGCTTAGCATTCTGCCCACTGCTACATCTACAACAGGGATGCTATCCAGTCTACACCAAACAGCCCAGTATGTGATACATCTCTGGAATCAGGCCCTCTGCCCCTACATCATGCTGTTCTCAGATTACATAGCAAAACCTGCTGACAGATTCCCTTTAGTGTAATTCCCAGAAGAAATATGCAGGAATAAGCTGCTCCTCTGACAATAAATTCTGATTGCTAAGTGTAATGCACACGCCCGGGCTGAGCGGCGTGTGCGTGTGATTCCACTGGACCGTGCCGGAGAGTGAATGCCTGGAGGGGCGTAACTAGGTATTCACCCGATCCGACCAGGGTCGCACGACGGCATACGACGCCAGTGCACCAAGGAGGAACCGAGCAGAGGGACCAGGTGCTACTCCAGGACAGACCCCGGACACGGCTGTTGACCCACACAGGGGAATACAGGAACAGACTGGTAGGCTGGCACACAGACTGGTGGGAATAGGCAGGCACGATTGGTATGCAGGCAGGCGGGTATGCAGGCAGGGGGGTACAGGCAAGCACGGCTAGAGTTCAGACAGGGAGGCACTAGCAGGTAGGAACACAGGGGGAATGGGACCCAGTACACACTGGGACTCAGGAACAGAACCACAGATGTGGCGGACAAACACAGCAGAGTGAGGGCCCAGAGAGGTGAGCGAGAGCAGGGCAGGACAAGGCCGCCTGGAGCGGTGAGCAAAGGGTCAGAGCTGAGCGAGACTGCCGGAGCAGTGAGCAAAGGAGTCAGAGCAGGCTAGAACCGCCGGAGCGGTGAGCAAAGGAGTCAGAGCAGGCTAGAACCACCGAAGCGGTGAGCAAAGGAGTCAGAGCAGGCTAGAACCGCCGGAGCGGTGAGCAAAGGAGTCAGAGCAGGCTAGAACCGCTGGAGAGGTGAGCAAAGGAGTCAGAGCAGGCTAGAACCGCCGGTGCGGTGAGCAAAGGAGTCAGAGCAGGCTAGAACCGCCGGAGCGGTGAGCAAAGGAGTCAGAGCAGGCTAGAACCGCCGGAGCGGTGAGCAAAGGAGTCAGAGCAGGCTAGAACCGCCGGAGCAGTGAGCAAAGGAGTCAGAGCAGGCTAGGCTGAGCAGGGGGGACAGGGCTCTGTTCACACGGAACAGACAGGAAGGGAAAGGCAGAGCCAGATACCCACAGGGTACTTGCAGTGAAGTAGCGAGTGGACCACAAACTCACAAACGGGAGTACAGAGACAACAAGCAGGAGTTAGGTACAAGTTCAGACTCTGCAGAAAAAGGAAAGGAACGGACATAGAGAAAAAACAGGTAAAAGATAGGAGAGAGTGCAGACTGGAACTGAGTGTACGGAGGAGACCGACACTGCAGCGGGATACAGGAGCGGGTCTGGGAATACGGCCCCCAGAGAGGCAGGACAAAGAGGCAAGGAGCGTGTTCAGACAGGACAGACAAGATACAGGAGCGGGTCTAGGTAATCGGCCCCTAGAAGGCAGGAGGAACAGGCTAGGAGCGTGTTCAGACAGGGCTGACAAGATACAGGAGCAGGTCTAGGTAATCGGCCCCTAGAAGGCGAGAGGAACAGGCTAGGAGCGTGTTCAGACAGGCCTGGAAATACAGCCTCCAGGATAGGCAGACAAGAGAACACAGAACGGGACCTGGCACCTTCAGAGTGCAAGCACACACTGAATGAAACACTATGCTCAGGCAGGGATTGATTGGAGCAGCTGGGTTATATACCAGGTGACAGACAGCAATAGGCTGAGGACGCACAAGGGGTGTGACCCACAGCAGGTACAAAAAGCAGGAAGTGATCGGGCGCCGCCCTTAAGCAGCAGAAACAGACACAAACAGACAGCATGGAGGGAAGCCAAAGAGACATTCTGGACTGGAGATCAAGTGCGCGCTCTTGCACAGTGGGAGATGGACCACTATGCAAGGACGCCGCCAGGTATGTTACACTAAGGGCTTCAGAGGCTGAACTCTCTGTGTAGAAAGTCAACACTGGAGTACAGGGTCTACAATATGGTAAGAGAGTTGTAATCTCTTTAAACCACTAAAAATCAACTTTACCAGAAAGCACAGCAGTCCATTAGTTGACAAATCCTTCATTTTAGGCATTGTTTGTCAGATCTGTATCCCATCCATTTGTTGTTTCCTTTCATGCACTCCTCCAAAGCCATGTCACCACATTCCTATACAGTGGGTATGGAAAGTATACATTTTTCACTCTTTGTTTCATTGCAGCCATTTGGTAAATTCTAAAAAGTTAATTTTTTTCTCATTAAAGTACACTCTGCACCCCATCTTGACTGAAAAAAATAGAAATGTAGAAATTTTTGCAAATTTATTAAAAAACAAAAACTCAAATATCACATGGTCATAAGTATTCAGACCCTTTGCTCAGACACTCATATTTAAGTCACATGCTGTCCATTTCCTTGTGATCCTCCTTGAGATGGTTCTACTCCTTCATTGGAGTCCAGCTGTGTTTAATTAAACTGATAGGACTTGATTTGCAAAGGCACACACCTGTCTATATAAGACCTCACAGCTCACAGTGCGCTCAAAGGAACTGCCCAAGGAGCTCAGAGACAGAATTGTGGCAAGGCACAGATCTGGCCAAGGTTACAAAAGAATTTCTGCAGTACTCAAGGTTCCTAAGAGCACAGTGGCCTCCATAATCCTTAAATGGAAGAAGTTTGGGACCACCAGAAGTCTTCCTAGACCTGGCCAACTAGCCAAACTGAGCAATCGTGGGAGAAGAGCCTTGGTGAGAGAGGTAAAGAAGAACCCCAAGATCACTGTGGCTGAACTCCAGAGATGCAGTAGGGAGATGGGAGAAAGTTCCACAAAGTCAACTATCACTGCAGCTCTTCACCAGTCGGGCCTTTATGGCAGAGTGGCCCGACGGAAGCCTCTCCTCAGTGCAAGACATATGAAAGCCTGCATAGAGTTTGCTCAAAAACACATGAAGGACTCCCAAACTATGAGAAATAAGATTCTCTGGTTTGATGAGACGAAGATAGAACTTTTTGGTGAAAATTCTAAGCAGTATGTGTGGAGAAAACCAGGCACTGCTCATTACCTGCCCAATACAATCCCATAAGTGAAACATAGTGGTGGCAGCATCATGCTATGGGGGTGTTTTTCAGCTGCAGGGACAGGATGACTGGTTTCAATTGAAGGAAACATGAATGCGGCCAAGTACAGAGATATCCTGGATGAAAACCTCTTCCAGAGTGCTCTGGACCTCAGACTTGGCCGAAGGTTCACCTTCCAACAAGACAATGACCCTAAGCACACAGCTAAAATAACAAAGGAGTGGCTTCAGAACAACTCTGTGACCATTCTTGACTGGCCCAGCCAGAGCCCTAACCTAAACCCAATTGAGCATCTCTGGAGAGACCTGAAAATGGCTGTCCACCAACGTTCACCATCCAACCTGACGGAACTGGAGAGGATCTACAAGGAAGAATGGCAGAGGATCCCCAAATCCAAGTGTGAAAAACTAGTTACATCATTCCCAAGAAGAATCACGGCTGTACTAGCTCAAAAGGGTGCTTCTACTCAGTACTGAGCAATGGGTCTGAATACTTATGACCATGTGACATTTCATTTTTTCTTTTTTAATAAATTTGCAAAAATTTCCACAAGATTGCAGAGTGTACTTTAATGAGAAAAAAATGAACTTTTTAGAATTTACCAAATGGCTGCAATGAAACAAAGAGTGAAAAATTTAAAGGGGTCTGAACCCACTGTATATATGTTTCTCCTGTGAAATGTACGCTGTTCATGACATCGGTGCCGTCCAAAGGCGAGTATCAGCAGACATCAGAAAGGAGATGGTGAAATACAAGGCATGTCCAATATTTTTCTGTAAATGGCATGTAAGTGCATGGTCTGCACTACTACATGTCATTAACGTATAGTCTGGTTTTATTTATTTTTTGCATATGCTTTAAAGGGAATCTGTCAGAAGGTTTGTGCTATGTCATCTGAGAGCAGCATGGTGTAGGATCTGAGTCCCTGAATCCAGTGAGGTGTCATTTACTAGGATGTGTGTTTCAGCTTCAATAAAATTCAATGTTTTATAGTCAGGAGATTATCACTAGTGTTGAGCCACCCCCGTAGTGTTCGAGTTCGGTTCGGTTCGTCGAACACCCGTGTGTTCGCCGAACTGTTCGTCGAACTGTTCGTCGAACACCTTCGAACACCGTTAAAACCAATGGCAGGCAAACAAAAACACATAGAAACACATAGAAAACACCTTCAAAGGTGTCCAAAAGCTGACAAACTGCTCAGAAGACACAACTAACACATGGAAAAGTGACAAGTACATATAGTCATGCGAAAAGAAAAGAGGTGGAGGAGTAAAAGGAGGGGGAGACACAGATATAGGCATGTCATGCCCTTCTAAAATCCAAAAAGTGAGAAGCCGAGACGGCCAGTCCGCTCCTGCCCGTGCCACCTCCGTGTCGCCGGGTTTGTGCCAGAGCCGCGGTGAACCCTGACGGCCAGCCCCCCTCTCCCAATACTGGTGCCTGTCCGCTGGTGGGTCGAGAGAGCCCCCCTGTGGTGGAGGCAGCTCTAAGCTTTTTAATTTAAATTGTCCCTCTAATTTGAATGAATACACTTTAAATCCATTTACAAGGATCTATTGGAGGGCAAGTCTCATGCCAGCAGCCGCGTAATTCCAGCTCCAGTAGCGTCCACTAAAGCTGCTGCAGTTAAAAAGCTTTTATAAGGATCGAGCTCGGCTGTCCACCGCAAGGCATCCTAGTGCCAGTCCCAGCCCCTATGCCTTGGGGTGCCTCCTGATGCTCTTCACTAAGTATCCCGTGGTCCCGAAGCATTTCCTTTGAAAAAATTAAGTGTCCAAACTACAGATAGTGTAGCTTGCTTAACAGCCGGGATAATCCGCTGACTAGCAGACACTGCTACTAGGCACAAAGTATTTCCTGGGCTAGATGCAGTTAAAAATTTGTAAGTAGATACTCTCGTTGGATGCTGAGAAAGCATTCCATAGAGTCTCCTGGCACGCCATATATGATTCTCTTAAAAAGCTTGGGGTAGGGGTCTAGGGGACCCTTTTATAGCCAAAATCACGGCCCTGTATCACAATACGTCACCTAGGCTGAAGATAAATGGAACTGTAGCACCGAGGGCTCGGTTGCTACAGACGTATTGCACCTCACCCAGAGGTGTGATATCTCACTCTCAGATAAGGATGGAGTGTGGATCAGGACCCGACACCTGCATGCATTACACCACATTGCCGTGGGGCAGGGCGACCAATATGCCCCTGAGATGGGCACGACAGTCCCTGTCCCTGGCTGGAGTGGGGGGAGGGAACACTGAGGAAGGGGAACCCTGCAGTGCAGGAGCAGGGAGGAAGCAGTTCCTGGGTGCATTGAGAAGGGAGTATAAAAGGTGGGCACCATCTTAGTTCAGTGCAGAGAAGTCTGAGCAGAAGTGGCAGGGAGCAGGGGCTCTGCATGAGCTCTGCTCCGGAGGCGGGCCTAGTAACAGAGGCCCAGGCCTGCAAGAGGGAGAAGGAAGGAAGAGGAGTGGAGAAGGCTCCAGGAACGAGGAATGAAGGGATCCCAGGGGTGCGGACGGGCGAGTCGCCACCGCACGCCCGAATCCACCTGCGTGGAGGGGTCAGGCCAAAGGGGGAGACCGGTCCCCGAACTAGTGGAGGCAGGAAACGACCCTCAGCTAGAAACCGGAGGCTCTGACATTTTATGTGGCGCAGCCCCTTGCTCCACCCGCTAGGAAGGCACCACATAGGGTCAGGGAAACTGGCGCCAAGTTTACCAAGAGGAGGCCCGAGGCAGCCGGACAGAAGTGTTGGTAAGAAAGGCCAGACAAAGGACACACAAAGGGGGTCCTGTGAAGCGCTCCAAAGTTATCTGGGAGTTGTCTGAGCCCCTCACCTGGTGAGCACAGTACGACGTGGGCAGCCGTTACCTGCAGACGTGGTCTGGATAATAAGAACTGTGAGTAAAGGCCCTGAACTGCATCACTGACTCCATGTCGTTACTGCTGCTGCCCTGCACCATCACCCCCATCCTCCGCATACACTGCCCTGAGGCTATACTCCTCCCGTGGGGAGTTATGCTACGCTCTGCTGCACCCACAACACCAGCCTTAGCGGTCTGCCCTGTAGCGGCGGTTCACTCTGACCGCAATCCACGGGTGGCGTAGTCGGACATTTAAACATCAAAACCACATAAATAGTTCCGCCACTGGTTTGACCGCCCTGAGCCACGGAACCGGATCGCCGCCACGAAGACTACAACCACCAGCATCCACCAAAAAGGGTCCGGCTCCGGGTGTCCCAAGGCCCAGGGGGTGCGTCAGAACATTTTCATCACCTTTCACAATCACCAATGGGACAAGGCAGGGATGTCCTCTGTCCCCTCTCTTATACATCCTAGTGACGGAGCACCTGCTCTCATCAATTCGCCATAACCCCAATATTAGGTGGATTGAGGTGGGAGGCACCGAGTACAAGTGCTCTCTATTTGCTGATGATGTCCTAGTATATATCACTCAATCACATATATCCATCCCTGCTGTTATGGCTGAAATAGATCACTTTGTTACATGGTAAAATTTTAAAATCAATGCAGCGAAGTCTGAGGCCCTCGATGTCTCCCTCCCTAAATCCATATAGGATTCCATCCAGTCCAACTTTCCCTTTGCCTGGCCCTCACAGGGTATCAAATACTTAGGAATTCCTATTCATAGAGACCTCTCCCATCTATGTTATCTTAATTTTGGGCCCTTTATTGAACAATTCCATACAGACCACGGTTGGCAAGTTAGAACTGTAAGATTCACTACGTGAACCACTGGTGTTTTGTGGAAAAGCACATGTACACCGCGTTCCAAATTATTATGCAAAAAGTGTTTAGGAGTGATAAGGGAAGAATTTGTTTGTTTGTCAGTTAAACTCATTGATGGTGATGTGTGTCAGGGCTCTTTATATCACTGTAAGCAATTGCAGACACCTGTGCTAATTAGTTTGGCAGGTGTGTCCAATGAAAGGCAAGACTACTTAAGAAGGCTCTCTCACATTATTAAGCAGCCTACATTTTCTGCCAAAATGGGAAAGAAAAAGGATGTGTCGGCTGCTGAGAAGCAACAAATTGTGGAGTGTTTAGGTCAAGGCATGACTACAATCAACATTGTGCGATGATCAGGATGAAGTGTCTTGGCAATCAAGAAGTATGTAGCTGATTCACAGTACACACGTGTGCGTGCTGATAAGGGCAAATTGAGGACTCTTTCCTACAGGCAATTACGTCAGGTTGAAACAGCAGCGGCAAAAAAGCCTTGTCATAGCAGCAGACAAGTTTTTGAAGCTGCTTGTGCCTCCAACGTCCCCCGAACAACAAGATGCAGGGTCCTTCAGAGGTTTGCAGCTGTGCATATGCCATCCTGTCGACCTCCTCTATCCACTTCACACAAGCAGAAACGGCTCCAGTGGGCCAAACATTACATGAAGACTGATTTCAAAACTGTTTTGTTCACGGATGAGTGCCGTGCAGCGCTCGATGGTCCAGATGAATGGAGTGGAGGATGGCTGGTTGATGGACACCCCACGCAAACACGGCTACAGCGCCAACAAGGAGGAGGTGGAGTAATGTTTTGGGCTGGAATCATGGGGAGAGAGATTGTCGGCCCCTTTAGGATCCCTGAAGGCGCTAAAGATGAACTCCATAATGTATGTGGATTTTCTCAAACAGCACTTCCTGCCATGGTTCAAGAAGAAGAACCGTGTATTTCACAGCAAGATCATTTTTCTGCATGATAATGCACCATCTCATGCTGCACATAAAACATCTGCATCTCTGGCTGATATGGGCATAAAAGGGGACAAACTTATGGTGTGACCCCCATGCTCCCCTGACCTCTACCCCATTCAGAACCTTTGGAGCATCATTAAAAGGAGTGTCTATGATGGCGGGAGGCAGTTCACATCTAAGCAACAGCTCTGGGAGGGTATTCTGTCCTCATGCAAAACAATTGAAGCAGAAACCATCCAAAACCTGACAAATTCAATGGACGAGAGAGTTCAGAAGCTCCTTTCGAACAAGGGGTCCTATGTGAAAATGTAACATCACCTAGAATAAAGTTTTGAGTTGAAAACTGTTTGATTTCAGTTTCTAACAACCTGCTAATGCTTATAATTTCAAAAATGACCATTTTTTTGGTCTTTATTAAAATGAAAAGGTTGATCGAAAAGTTTGGGGGATCTAAGAGTGTGGCAACCCAGTAGTCATGATTACTTCGAATTCTGACAATATGAGGGTCATGCTGCAGGTAGTGCAGCAAGAAGGCACTTATGTGTCTTGCGCATCTCGGAGCCCCAAAATTATTTTCCGGGCTAGATGCAGCTAAAAATTATTTTTAATTTTAAATCTGGTGAAGCTTATTATAGATGGCCTAATAGGATCAGTGCTGCACACTGCTACAAAGCCCAAATTATTTTCCAGTCAAGATACAGATAAACATGATTAGTAATTTGAAAGCTTAAAACGGTTGGTAGGGTGATTTTAACCAATCATCAAGCTTTTACTCTCCCCAGGATGACACAGGGGTAGAAAAGTCGTTTCGGATCCATGATTTGTTCATCTTTATGAACGTGAGTCTGTCTACATTATCAGTGGAGAGCCGCGTGCGCTTATCTGTCAGCACACCACCAGCAGCGCTGAACACACGTTCAGACAGAACGCTAGCTGCGGGGCATGACAAGATCTCCAAGGCGTAAGTGGCTAGCTCCGGCCATTTATCCAGATTGGAAGCCCAAAAAGAGCAAGGGTCCAGTGACACAGTCGTGGCTTCAATGTTTACTTGGAGATACTCCTGTACCATCGTCTCTAGGCGTTGACTATGTGTCAGACTTCTTGTCTCCTGTGGCCTTGCAAAGGATGGGCTAAAAAAGTGGTGAAATGATTCCGCAAAATTGATGTTACCAGCAGATACTGTGGTTCTGTTACGGTTTGAGTGCTGAACACTTGACGGTCCCACGGTTGGCAAGTTGGAACTGTGAGATTCACTACGTGCACCACTGGTATTTTGTGGAAAAGCACATGTAAGATTCTGCAACAGTCTCTGCTGATACTCCTGCATGCGTGCATCCCTTTCTATGGCAGGAATAATTTCTGCAAATTTACTTTTGTACCGGGGATCTAACAGTGTGGCAACCCAGTAGTCAGGATTATTTCTAATTCTCACAATTCGAGGGTCATGTTGCAGGTAGTGCAGCAAGAAGGCACTCATGTGTGTTGCGCATCCAGGAGCACCAAGTCCCTGTTGTGTTGGTGGCGAGGTAGCAATCATGCTTCCTTCCTCTGTCCTCTCCCCCCAACCTCGCACAACAGAAATGTGATCAAGGTCTCCCTCATCTGATGAGTCTTCCATCAGTTCGTCCTCCACTTCTTCCTGGGCTCCTGCACCTTCCTCACTAGTTTGGCTGCTACCATGCGCCCTGGTAAAATCATCTCCCCCACCCTCACATGCCTGCCGCCTTGGTGCTGCCGACCGTCTGGACCTTGCAGATGTTAGCCCTTCCGCATACAACTCCTCCTCCTCTACTTCCTCCACCTCCTCTTGTGCCACCACCTGACTCCGAATTCTGTTTAACATGTGCTCCAGCATGTAAATCACCGGAATAGTCATGCTGATAATGGCATCGTCAGCACTAAACATCTTCGTCGCCATTTCAAAACTGTGCAGAAGGGTGCATAGGTCCCTGATCTGAGACCACTCCTCCAGCGTGATTTGCCCCACCTCTGAATCTCGTTGGCCCAGGCTATACGTCAGAACGTATTGCACCAGGGCTTGTCGGTGCTGCCACAGTCGCTGCAACATGTGCAGAGGTGAATTCCACCGGGTAGGCACATCGCATTTTAGCCGGTGAAGTGGCAGGCCCAACGACTTCTGTAGAGATGTAAGTCGCTGAGCTGCGGGATGCGAACGGCGGAAGTGAGCACACAGCGACCGTGCCCTCTGCAGAAGGCCATCTAGTCTGGGATAGTGGGCTAAAAATTGCTGGACAACCAGGTTCAACACGTGAGCCATACAAGGCACGTGTGTGACATTGCCCCGGCGAAGGGCCGCACCCAGGTTTGCAGCATTGTCGCACACGGCCTTCCCTGGTTTCAGGTCCAGTGGAGACAACCATTCATGAAATTGGTTCTCCAGAGCTGACCACAACTCCTCAGCTGTGTGACTCACATTTCCCAGACATTTCAATGTAAAAACCGCCTGATGACGTTGAGCCCTACTGCCAGCATAGTAAGGAGGTGTGCAGGATCCCTTCTGCGCAGTTAGAAAGCTTGTGGCATGACCAGACAGCCTTTGGGTGCAGGTGGAAGACCGAGAGGAGGTTGAGGAGGCAGAAGCAGTGGAGGAAAAATGACATAAAGAGGATTGACGCACAACTCGTGGGGACGGCAAGACTTGGACAGCAGCCCCTTGTCCTGCTGTCACCATAGTTACCCAGTGCCCAGTCAGCGACATGTAACGCCCCTGTCCATGCCTACTCGTCCAAGTGTCTGTGGTGAAATGCACCCTGTCACACACAGAGTTTCTCAAAGAAGCGGTGATGTTGTGTGCGACATGCTGGTGGAGCGCAGGCACACCTTTCTTTGAGAAGTAGTGCCGACTGGGCATCTGGTACTGGGGCACTGCGACGGACATAAGGTCTCGAAAATCCTCTGTGTCCACCAGGCGGAAAGGCAGCATTTCTGTAGCCAAGAGCTTGCAGATGGTGAAATTCAACCTCTTAGCTTTCTCATGGCTAGGAGGAAATGGTCTTTTACTTGTCCACATCTGAGGGACCGAGGGCTGGCTATTGTGCTTAGACGGGGTTGATAAGGTGTCCCCGGCAAACTGCCGGTCTGTGAGGAAGATGCAGGCGGACATGTTATGTTGCCTTGATCCAAAGGTGGTGCTATCGATGTCGGACAGCGCTCAAGACCAGCTGGTGTTACCACCTCCAAAGAAAATGATGACCTGCCAATCACGCTGGCTGTTGCGGGTAAAGAGGTGGCAGGTCTGCGCCCCAAAACAGGTGTGACTGCTGTCCCCCCAGTCACAGAGGATGAAGAGGCCGCGGATGCACAAGATATGGCAGACGGTGGTTGGCCCGGCCGGCTAGACCACATTGTAGCACACTGAGCTTCCCACTGCAACTTATGCTTCATGTCCATGTGCCGGTTCATGCATGAAGTACTCAAACTATGTATTTTTTGGCCTCTACTTAGCTTTTGCTGACAAATGTTACAGATAACACGAGTTGGGTCATCTTTATCGATCTGAAAAAATGCGCAGGCTATGCAAGGCTTAGCACCCATGCGACCTGAAGAGCCACCACGACTTGTGGTGAGAGGCAGAGTTGTGTTTGAGGATGCAGTTGTTGACGTGCTTCCAGTACTACGTCTCTGTCCAGGAAGGCGCAACCTGACCTCGTCGTCACTAGCATCTTCCTCCACCTCCTCTGCTGACCTCATCTCTTGGCTGACTGTGGGTTGACAGTAAGTGGGATCTCCGACCTCATCATCATCACCCTGTGCGTTATCACACCCGTCGTCCTCAGAGCCAACCTGTTCCTGCCCTGACAAAAAACTAAAGTTGTCGCTCCAATCAGGTATTTAAGTCTTATCATCGTCTTCCTCATTGTCTCCACCAACAGGAGTTACAGTTTGGGAATGAGGGTCTACATTATGGTCAGAACCTTCTGCGTCTGGTCCTGGATCCGACTCATAAAGATTCTGGGCATCAGTGCAGATCATTTCCTCGTCTGGATTCACAGAAGCGCTGGAGTCGACCTCTGATTCCCAGGCTATAGTATGAGTAAACAGCTCTGCAGACTCAACCATCTGTTCTACCTCATACTCAGACGGGCAGCTGGAGATTTGGGAGCTGTGAGGAAGCAAGTGCAATTTGGGTGACACCTTTGAGGACTGGAGTATTTGTGATGTTGAAGTTGATGTGGAGGAGAGCCCACTTAAAGGAGCACTTGATATCCGTTGAAGCACCTGCTGTTTTTGTGCCTCATCTGGAATTTGTAGCGATTGGCGTGGCCGTAAGAAAGGGATCTTATCACATTGTCCGCTAAAAGAAGTAGACATTTTAGTTTGGCTGGAAGATGGTCTTTCTTCTGCACCTACCCCACGGACACAACCTTTTTTCCCCTTCCCAACACGCCTATTCCCCTTTCCACCAGCAGCAGGCCTTTTTCCACTCATTTTGGTGGTTAACTAATTCACAACTCTGGAGTTGTTTGCACAAAAAAACAATGGATGGTAACCGAGCAGAGCTGAGTGGCCAAACTGTGGTATTAGGCCAAAACTATTGGCTGGGTTAGATGCAGAAAAAAATTATTTTTAATTTGCAACCTGATGGAGGTCAGTATAGATGGACTAATAGACCAAGTCCCACACACCGCTAGAAGCCCAAATATTTTTTCAGAGCTAGATGCAGAAAATTTTTTTATTCAATTTGCAACCTGATGGAGGTCAGTATAGATGGACTAATAGACCAAGTCCCACACACTGCTAGAAGCCCAAATATTTTTTCAGAGCTAGATGCAGAAAAAAATTATTTTTAATTTGCAACCTGATGGAGGTCAGTATAGATGGACTAATAGACCAAGTCCCACACACCGCTAGAAGCCCAAATATTTTTTCAGAGCTAGATGCAGAAAAAAATTATTTTTAATTTGCAACCTGATGGAGGTCAGTATAGATGGACTAATAGACCAAGTCCCACACACCGCTAGAAGCCCAAATATTTTTTCAGAGCTAGATGCAGAAAATTTTTTTATTCAATTTGCAACCTGATGGAGGTCAGTATAGATGGACTAATAGACCAAGTCCCACACACTGCTAGAAGCCCAAATATTTTTTCAGAGCTAGATGCAGAAAAAAAATATTTTTAATTTGCAACCTGATGGAGGTCAGTATAGATGGACTAATAGACCAAGTCCCACACACCGCTAGAAGCCCAAATATTTTTTCAGAGCTAGATGCAGAAAAAAATTATTTTTAATTTGCAACCTGATGGAGGTCAGTATAGATGGACTAATAGACCAAGTCCCACACACCGCTAGAAGCCCAAATATTTTTTCAGAGCTAGATGCAGAAAAAAATTATATTCAATTTGCAACCTGCTGGAGGTCAGTATAGAAGGACTAATAGAACAAGTCCCACACACTGCTAGAAGCCCAAATATTTTTTCAGAGCTAAATGAAGAAAAAAATTATTTTTAATTTGCAACCTGATGGAGGTCAGTATAGATGGACTAATAGACCAAGTCCCACACACTGCTAGAAGCCCAAATATTTTTTCAGAGCTAGATGCAGAAAAAAATTATTTTTAATTTGCAACCTGATGGAGGTCAGTATAGATGGACTAATAGACCAAGTCCCACACACTGCTAGAAGCCCTTTTTTTTTTTCAGAGCTAGATGCAGAAAAAAATTATTTTTAATTTGCAACCTGATGGAGGTCAGTATAGATGGACTAATAGACCAAGTCCCACACACCGCTAGAAGCCCAAATATTTTTTCAGAGCTAGATGCAGAAAAAAATTATATTCAATTTGCAACCTGCTGGACGTCAGTATAGAAGGACTAATAGAACAAGTCCCACACACTGCTAGAAGCCCAAATATTTTTTCAGAGCTAAATGAAGAAAAAAATTATTTTTAATTTGCAACCTGATGGAGGTCAGTATAGATGGACTAATAGACCAAGTCCCACACACTGCTAGAAGCCCAAATATTTTTTCCGAGCTAGATGCAGAAAAAAATTATTTTTAATTTGCAACCTGATGGAGGTCAGTATAGATGGACTAATAGACCAAGTCCCACACACCGCTAGAAGCCCAAATATTTTTTCAGAGCTAGATGCAGAAAATTTTTTTATTCAATTTGCAACCTGATGGAGGTCAGTATAGATGGACTAATAGACCAAGTCCCACACACTGCTAGAAGCCCAAATATTTTTTCAGAGCTAGATGCAGAAAAAAATTATTTTTAATTTGCAATCTGATGGAGGTCAGTATAGATGGACTAATAGACCAAGTCCCACACACTGCTAGAAGCCCAAATATTTTTTCAGAGCTAGATGCAGAAAAAAATTATTTTTAATTTGCAACCTGATGGAGGTCAGTATAGATGGACTAATAGAACAAGTCCCACACGCTGCTAGAAGCCCAAATATTTTTTCAGAGATAAATGAAGAAAAAAATTATTTTTAATTTGCAACCTGATGGAGGTCAGTATAGATGGACTAATAGACCAAGTCCCACACACTGCTAGAAGCCCAAATATTTTTTCAGAGCTAGATGCAGAAAAAAATTATTTTTAATTTGCAACCTGATGGAGGTCAGTATAGATGGACTAATAGACCAAGTCCCACACACTGCTAGAAGCCCAAATATTTTTTCAGAGCTAGATGCAGAAAAAAATTATATTCAGTTTGCAACCTGATGGAGGTCAGTATAGATGGACTAATAGAATGATGCTATGCCCAAAAGATTTTACTTCACTAGGTGCAGTAAAAAAATTGGTATTCTATACAAAGGTGGTATATCTTGCAACACAGATAGGCTACTCCACTGACTAACACACTCTGCAATAGGCCAAAAAGGATTAGCTTTGCTAGATTCAGCCAAATGCTGTGAAAAAAACTTGCACAGCACTGGCACAGACCTGCCTGGCAAAAACTGATAGGAACTGATGTAACCTAGTCCTGAAAAGGACTCCAATTACAATTAGTCTTTACTCCCACAATCTATCTATTTAAGAGCACAGACCTGCCTGATAAAAGTCGTAGGAAATGCTGTAACCTAGTCCTTAAAAGGACTGCAATCACAACTATTCCCTACTCCCAAGCTATCTGTATATTTGTGCGAAAATTGGCTTGAAATTAACAAGGTATAGCGCACACAGCAACAGCGGTGCCGTCTAACACGCAGCTGCAGCAGTGAGAAAATGGTGGCGACGGGGAAAATGGCTTGGTCTTATAGGGCAAGGACATGTGACATACACTGCCAATCACACATGCCCTTGCTTGTGTGAAAAAAAGCACTTCGCTCCGTGTGTGCGCTGCTGATAGGCTGACAGATTGCACCTCCCCACTGTAAATGCGGGAAAGAGAAAAAAAAATGGAGATCTTCATTGTTCCTGCAGAGATCCATCCCCTGCCCCTCCCCCCGCCCCGCTGTACACTCAAACTGCGTATTAACATTAATTTTCATCATTACTGAGAAAAAATCCAGTTATGATTTTGGTGCACGAACAGTTATCGAACATAACCTCGAACAGCCGAATTTTTCTCAAATTGTTCGTGTTCGCCGACCGGCTCGAACACCGCCCAAAACAGCTCGAATTTGAGATTGGCGAACAGTTCGAGTAGAACAACGCTCATCTCTAATTATCACTAGCTGACTAGTTGTCTTGTGCTTGCTAGTCCAGCCATGCCTTAGCACTGATTAGCAGCTCCCTGTCAATATATATAATATACAGAGAAAGCTGACACTCAGTAGTATGGCGGGGCTCAACATGTCAAGTTCTGCTAAATCTGCAGCAGAGAAAACTGATTCTATCTCAACTCCTGCAGCTAGTAAACTAAGATACATGGCTAGAATCAAGATCTCAGCTCCTACATCATTATGCTGTCAGATTACATGGTAAAAACCTGCTGACACAGTCCCTTTAATTATGTCACAAGTTCCTGGTAATCCACATATCTTAACTTCTGTCCACTACTTTGGAATATTATGTGTTTAAAACCCACCTGCACAGATTGAAGCTTCTTACTGACTGAAATTTCCTGTCCCTGACAGTAGTGAAATATCTGTAGGTTGCACAATATGAGGTTAATCCTCCACCGAAGAATAAAACCCAAAGTTCTTACCCAACAGCCCAGAGCTCCACTGCTGCAATTTACATGGACCATGATGTCCTTCAAAATTATACTGCTACCAGCCAAATGCATTGGAAATTCAATAAAGAGAGAATGGTGCAACCTCTTCACATTCTTAATGCTTGTTCCATAATTCAGCAGATTTTAATAGGATTTGTCATTTTGATTTTAGGAAGCAAATATCAACTGACCATATTGAATATATAAAAAATGTACTCCACGAGCAGCGTCTTCCACATTGATTATATCTGATGCTTGTTTGTAGTGATACAGGAGACACAATATATACACATCTAGATTGATACGAAGCATTATGTTTTAGAAAAACTGCTTTCTTCAAATTACAAGTTAAACGGCAAAGCTAATAATGTTGGTTATATAAAGTGAATCTGTCATCCCAATCTGAGGGCAGCGTAAAATAGGAATAAGATTCCAGTGCTGGGACATTTATTGGGCTTCTCACTCTTATACTTGCTGCAGCTCTGCTAGTCTTCTCAATGATGAGCTCTGTCTAACACTGCCCAGGTGTTTGACCACCTTCTGTTTACTCTGTGCTTAGGCAAAAAGCTGCCAATCCATGGTGGGGTATGAAATTGCTGGAGCTCATGAATATCAAGGGCTACATAGCAGGAGCTTCTCACAAAGAAGGCTAGCAGATCTGTAGCAGATCAACAGTGTTTTATCAAAATTACAGCAAGAAGCCCAATAAGTGACTTAGATCTCAGATGGGGCTGTGTATACCTGCTGCCAGATTCTCTTTAAGACTTTTCTATAGGTGCCTCCTTAACATGTAAACATTTACTGCGTCCAAACTTGAACAGATTTAAATTGTCGGAATCCATGTTGTAAAAATGACTTAAAAGGATTGTCCAATGAAAACCAAGTTATAACCTATATTGGTAGTGAGGGTCCAACCACTGGTATCCACACCGTACAACAGAACTAGGAACTTTTATTCCCATTAGAATGGAGCTGGACTGGCAATGCCCAACTGCTGCTCCAGTCATTCCCTTTGCATCCAACTTTTTCTAGCATAGAAAATGAGTGGACTAATGGTCAGGCATGCACACTGCCTTTCATTCTAATGAGAATAAAAGTGCCTCTTTGGTGATAAAAACTCCCAGTACTACCGATCAGTGCAGGTACCAAAGATCCTGTGGATAACTGATCACTTTCTTTTGCCGGACAACCCCTTAAAGGAGACCTAAAATCTTGCCTAGCATAATGGCGGTACAGTTGGTAGAATAAGTAAAACCATAGAAAGTGCATCACCAGAGGTTTTTCTGCACCCTCTTTTTACCTTTGTGTACACCGACGCTTCACCCTATTAATTAAACTAAGACTTATGTTGTCTTCTCTCTACAGGATGAAGGGCGCCTCATCTGCATCAGAAGCCTCTCCAACAGCATTACTGCTAATGAGCTGAAGAGGAGGTTTGAAGTCTTTGGAGAGATCACTGAATGTCTGATTCTCAGCAGAAGCAGGTACAAGTCTGTGTGTGGAGGAGCAGTCCATACCCCATCATACATATGTGCTGTGTTATAAATGAGGCGCAATCAGTTTAGTAGTTTTGGGATTTACCCTTCCTGTCTTGTATTCCAGGAGAGATAAATTTGGCTTGATCACGTATCGGTATCATGAGGATGCCGCGTTGTCTTTAAAGAAGGGTCCTTCCCTGAGAAAAAGGAATGAGCCTTCCTTTCATATGAGCTACGGAGGTCTCAGGCATTTTTTTTGGACCAAATACACTGATCTAGGTAAATTTAATAGCCACGTAAGTTACATGTTTCTGGGAAATTTAGATCATGGGATTGGATTTTCTACCGGTGTGGTATAGCTCATCTAGCTTTAAACATTAACAAGCCTAAATTGAGGGGTTGTCCACCTTTGGGGACAATTTGTTTTTACTTGAATGTATTTGTTTAAGATTAAAAGTCATTTTTTGTATTTGGGTTTTGTAAAATTTTTGCATCATTTGCCTTCTAGAGAACTTTCAGTGATCTTGTTCTAATGGTCTGAAAAGAGTTTGTAACGGTTTTAGCTGTCTTTTTTTTAACTTTCAGCAGATCACATCAAAATTTAATGTACAGGGAAACAAAAGGCCAGTAAAACCCAAATGATGCATCATTTTTAATGATTTTTAGTCCAAAATACATGCATTTAAGTAAAACAAAATGTCAACTGCATTTTAGCCTCAATGTTATAGAAGACAATAGTTCTACTGAACTCTCTAGAACTTTTTTAGTGGCCCACTTTAGTTTCCACATGCCGTATATAATTTTAGCTTTTGTAAAATTTAAAGGGGTGGTCAACCTTATTTTAACAAATGTGCAGGGGACTTTTTGGCACTTACTAATACAATAGTATCACAGGTTCTCCTCCTTTTGTGGAATCCTTCTTTGAGGAAAGCTGAAACGCAATGGATAAATGAATCCTTTCACATTTTTGCTGAACTGCTGTAACTTTTCTTTTCTTGTTTGATCATCAGATTCAAATGCGGCAGAGCCGTCTACGGCTGGGATGAAGAGCAAGTACGAATCGATGGATTTTGACAGCTTGCTTAAGGAGGCACAGAGAAGTCTGCATCGATGACAGCCTTATTATGGAGGAGTACCTCAATACCTCAGTCAAGGCACTTCCAACATGTTTACGTTTTTCGAAACAAAGTGGAATACAGATACAAACGACTTTATCCTTTTAAATTGATGTTTACATTGAACAAAGCTGCTTCTGTATGTGATCTTCCCATGGTGTTGCTGTCTCACTGCCACATTTGAGTATCCTTGCTTTTTTTTCGGGTGCGTCTGTAGACATAAAGTCCTTCCTTCTTCCCTTGTGGTTGCAGCTGTGTTCTCCATAACATTTTTGTCTGTAGTGTGTAAAACAAATCACCACAAAAAAAAGTATTTTGTGAATAGTCTGGATTACAAAACTACTTTTAATAGAAAGATGTATATTCTTAAACTTTAAAAAAAAATGTATTTATGGTTCACACGTACTGTATTTCATATTGTCGTTTGCTTCATTTTGAACTATGCACTCTAGTGAGGTGTTTGCAAAAGATCAGATTTAATCCTAATACATTAAGAATCGTTGCGAATCACTGTAAATCTGGACGACTGGGGCATTGAAAACGATTGATTTCAGTCTGAAGATCATCTATGTGTCATGGTATTGTAATGACGCTGGATCACTCTGTTGTGCTTTTGTTTTTCCTTCTGTTTCCTGCTTTATTTTCTTCCTCGAACCTTAACCTCTTCCCTTATGTATTAATTGAGAGCCAGTTTGGTACATGCACAACATGCAATGAATTAATGAACCTAATACTTTTTAATATGACGTTCACATTCCTTTATCGGAGATGATGATGCTGAGAACATTTGTGTTGTGGACATCCATCTGCCAGAAAAGAAGACAATGCAGTTTCTATGTCCGTTCAGCACTTTGTTATCATCAACATCTGCTACTAGTATGCACAATAGTAATTCGGAATGCAGAATTTGACTTTGCAGTTCAGGTGTACCCATAAATCCAGTATTCCCCATGTGATTGCCCTGTATTCTGATAATGTCACATACCGTACGACTTCTTCCCAAAGATTACCAAGGAGATGATCCTCCTTCTCACTTTATTATATGCAGTGAATTCATGGTATCATGACATGACTGACAGCAATACACAGCTGGAATAATGCCCGCCATATCCCCACTGAGACGCAAGTGTTTCTGGGGTAACATTTTAGCATAGTATAAAAGCCATTCTTTCCAATGACACGGGAGCGTTGTAAATAGCGCCATCCATCTACACTTGGGACTGCTGAAGCCGTTTTCTATATGTTTACCAGGGTAGCATAGAATGTAGGATTAAGCCATTATGTGTAGTTTAGGAGACATAGCCTTACTTCTTTAAAATAGTTACCGGTAGGTATCTCCGGTCTTATTTTTTTATGTTCTGCCAAAGTTTCCAGCAGCTCCTGCGAATCCAAGGATTGAACATACCTCTTTGGCAAACACCTTATTGTAGATCTGCCTTTATCTGTCATAGTATTCCCATACAACAACGATGTTTACATGTGATTGCTATATAGTTTACTGTAGAATACAATATAAATATATATAAAAATATATATGAATATAATGTTGCCCTTAGGGCGAATTGTTACGTCCTGTGCCGTGTTAATAGTTTTGACAACAATATGTGGAATATTCTCCGAATAGATGTCTACAGTTTACACAAAGCACATATGTTGCATTGGGGATTTAATAGTGCAAGGGTTAAAGATGAATAATTCAGCTTTCTAGGGGCTGTTTCAGTGGCAGGTAAGTGACTCCTTGTAGCCTATACATGGCCAGTGAATCTCCTGCTTCTAATGTCCGGTAGTGCTTCCTTTTGCTGACCAGCTACGTCTGGCTCTCATTCTGACAGAGGACATGACGGCAGAAGCTTTCGTGACTATTTAGTCAAGAACCTGGTGTTTTAATCTGAGGGATTTAAGAAGTGTAAAAATTTCTTTCCATGAGGCCTTTAGATATTATTTAGCAAGCTTATTGTCCAGCACTTATGCAAAGCGTACACGCACAGGTAGTCTCATTGCGGGTCCACCATTAGTATCTATGTTAATAGACCATGCTTGATTATCATTGTTTATTTACATGGTGTGCACTTAACACCTATGAATGTATTTCATGGTAGATTGTGGCCTGTGATGACGGTGACAAGGAATTTGTGATGATAATTGTGTCTTTTTCAAATAAATTAATTTACGGGATGTGCGAATAGTCATTTATTAAACTGGGTTGGGATATACTTTGTTTTTTTAGCAGCTGCAGGATTAAGTATGTTGTTCCGCAGCAAATATTTCCAAATCCAAGTGTAACCACTAGTGATGAGCGAGTATGTTCTGTTAACCCTTTTGGCGAGCATGCTCGGGTGCTTGCCGAGTATCTTCAGCATTTTCGGGTGTTATGTTTGAGTTGCGCTGTGTGCATGATTTGCGACTGCTTGACAGCTTTAATACATGTGAGGAATGCCTAAGAAACCTGCATTCCTCACATGTATTAAAGCTGTCAAATAGTTGCAAATCATGCGCACAGCACGACTCAACCATAACACCCAAGCATGCTGAAGACACTCGGGAAACACACAAGCATGTTCGTAAATCTCAAGTAATGAGCATGCTCGCTCATCACTAGTAACCACCTAATGGGGGTCACAATAAAAGGTAGCCAGATCATCAAATCTTCAATAGAGTTCATGCAATACTAAATCTAGAACTGATGGCTAGAGTTCTTCATCCAATGTATTTATTGGGTGAAAATGTAAAATGCCCATTAATTAACACTATGTAATAGTCTGTTGTGTGGTCATTCGTCGACAGCGTATGAACTTATCGTATTTACTGTGCACGTTATATCGGCATATTAATATGCTAAGCATTTGTATGGCTAGGAGCAAGCCTAGACAGGTCTTGGGTTGGTGATGTCACCGCACCATGCTCAGTGACATCACTTAATGACATCACTTACTGCCAATGTTGGCGGTATATATGATGTCGTCAGAAGCTCTTACTTAATTTAAATGGGTCAGTGTTGTCAACATACTGTATAAGCGCATAGGATGGATTGAAAGGCGCCTGAGGAAGCCATAACCAGGTGAGCACATAAGAGGTAGTTTTATTGTATCTTCAAGAACAAGATGTATTCCCTTACTATTCAAAGTATATAAATGCACCTTGTAGCTCTATATGGCAAAAAGTGGAGTATTATTTTCTAGTTTAATCTATTGGGATATTTTCTTTTGGTTAATGTTTTTTTTAAGCCACTGAATTATTTTTTTCCTATGGGTAATGTTCGCAATCCCAATTAATGTTATGAATATTGGTCGTGAATTCGTGCGAATTCCACATGAAGAAATCTTTTCTGTCTAATTTTAGAATAAGCAATATTGCTGCTCCATGTCACCTTAAGATGTGAGTTGTAAGAGTGGGAATAGTTTGTCTGACCGAGCCAACATTCATTACTAGATGTGGTGGCTCAGCATTACTATTTCCTTCAAGTGGGGAGCGCATAGAAAAAAAATCAAAACACTTATTACTCTATATAATACTATGTGTTTTTAAAATTGACTATAATGTCTATTAATACCCATTAGTGACATTTTGTTTTCTCAATTTTAATTGTGTCCGTTGCTTGGATGTGGTGTTGGTTTTGTCATAATTTTGTCCAAAAATGTAATCATTTTTACAGATTTTTTTTAAAATCATTTCCCTTCCACCATGTATGTAGTTGCCCGTTTCTTGCTTTATTTTCCCTTTATTCTATCAAGTTTGTTCTAAGACCTTGTCTTGTTTCTTATTCATCACTGATCCTAAGCAATAGTATAGAATAAAAATCCGTCCATTCTTGGTGGGTTTCCCCATAACTGATGTTAGTATGACCCATTTTTCCATTTTTGGAGGCACCTCTTGGACCATGTTAGGAATATTGCTGGTTTGGTGCTTTACAATGGGTAAACGTGCTCTCGAACTTGAAATCTAGAATGTAATAATCTAGATCATTGTGCATAGGGCATTACTACTAATGACATAAGGATGATGGATATTTTGTATATAATTTAAGGCATTTCACTAGGAAGGTGTATGGGTTTTTGCCGCACCACATCTGCTGTGTTATTTATAATTACAGGATAAATCTATTTTTTTTAAAGAACACTGCTAATTATTGAATTAATGGTTAATATGTATGAATGATTTATTTGCTATTTTATTCATGGTAGTTTTTTTTTTCTTTTTATATTTCATTTTCTAAATTTAGCTGCATCTTTATTTATGTACCATACATTTATCTTTAAAATGGGTATGCATTGCTATGCCATTTCCTTTTTTTTACTTTTAGTGTGATTTTAACTGTCTACCTTATAAAGAGAATGTTTTATTGTATTTTTACATTGTCAAATCCTATAGTTTCGTAGATAATTTAACCAAAATTGATCAGTGTACTATCCAGTGAGTATAAAATATATTTTAAATTGTGTAAATACTTTCTGGACTGGCTTATTTTACTCAAATTCTATTCCTCTGGATAAGGAGTTTCTTGTTTACATTACAAAAATAAACTGTAGAATCTCTACGTTCATGTACTGTAAATAGCAATTGTGTTCAGCCTATGAATAAAACTAAACCGTGAATGGTAAAAGTTTAACCACTAAATCTGTGTCTTCAGAGTCATTTGTCCTTTGTGTTTTTTGGATTACAACATAGCAAAATCTTAAAAGAATTTTTTTATGGTATTAAATTGCTTTAGTTAGCATGAAAATAAGCAAGTTTGCAACTGACTTGCTTTTCTATCTGCTGTCATTCCCCGGCAATGAGAACTTTTATCTTTCATAGTGTACAGCTGGTTTCCATGGAGCTCAGCATCTAGTTCCTTTGCAGACCCTGGCCAGGTAAGCCCAGTGGCTACATCCCAGCTCTCGCTCTTCATCCCATTAATTTTTCTACAGCAGGTACCTCCCTCTCCCTCCCTCTTAGCTCCTGACCAGCTTACTTTATAAAACTTGCGAAATTACTAGTCCTGCTGCTTTCAGAACAGGTCTTTTAATTACAGCTCTCACTGTCCGAAGCTATGTGCTTGTTCAAATGCCCTGTTATCTCAATATGTAAATATAATGATAGCAGTATACACTCCGAACACAACACTGACAGCAGAACTTTTGCTGATCTTTCTTATAGTTCTATCAATATTACAGCTCTGCTACTCACCAGAACTGTCACTCAAGAAGGAGAACTCACCCTGCCAGAAACAAGGAAGTGAAAGAGACTGAAAATCTGTGTGCTGCTCCAGAGACAACTTGAGAATAACCCTTAATAGCAGAATGACTTTACAAACCAGCACAAGGAGGAAAGTGATCATGGGAACACAGATGGTTTACTTTGCCAGTGAGAAACTGGTGAGATGGGCTTGGGAGATGATCTGTAAATAAGGATTGTGTTATGGATTAGATAAATAAAAATCTGATATCACTGGACACCTCACAATATCTCAGACAGTCTAAAGGGAGAGCAAATGTTCTCCACGTGTTTCCTCCCTAGCAAAGATGTACTAATATATACAGGGAGAGATAATTGGTCAAACATTGACTGGACCTATACAGCCCATATCAGGGACACCACATGGCACAATGGAAATTCAATATTTCCATGCCGTATCTATAAAAATCTGATGTCAACACAATCCATGAATTTATCTGTGATTGGGGGACACAATTGAAAATAAAAGATAGGAAAGAAAAACAAGAATGGGGGAGGGGACTGTTTTGCAGGTATGTCTTAACCTTAGAACGCATGACCATAAAAATCTACACTTTCACATACCTGGGGCCTTTTAGGCCCGTATGCAAATAACATGGAATAACACAAACAAAAATGACACACAACTATATACCTGAGGAATACCTAGAGTTTCAAAATTCTAACTAAAGTAATCTTGCAGAAAATAGAAAACAATTAACAGGGCGGGCCAGCGAGACCCCAGGTATGCGTTCTAGGGTTAAGAAACAAAATTGAACAATGAGTTTGACATTGTTGACTGGATTGCTCCTGCCAAGGATTCTACCAGTCCCTAAATGCAAGTGTTAATAAAATAATCCCAGCACTTCCTGCTGTTCTAAAAAAAAATATCCCACTGCTGCCATCAGGTACATGGTTTCACCACATGGAAAAACACAGAAGTGATTATGTCCCCCGATCAGAGATACTGTATATTCAAAAATTGCGGTAGCCTACTTGGCCTTTACATTTGTAGGCTTTTGGAGTGATAGAGGTATATCAGATAAAAAAGTTAGAGTCCCAAATGTAAATCTAATCAATATTTGGTGTGACCACAGATAACCACAGCACTCAACTTTTGATCAAGAAGATGAATTTATTGAGAAGTCGTCTTTTAATATTCATATCAACAAAAGAGCACAATGGTTCAGTTCATCACGTACTTTGCTCACGGTCTGTCTAAGTATGATGATGATTTTGTTAAAATTGAGGTCTACTGAGACCATACTTGGACAGGCCGTGAGCAAGGTCATAAGTATCTATCTGTATTTCTCAGCATTGAGGACCCCATTAATTAACTGCATTTGCTAAGATGCAGCTCCAAACATGCAAGGAAACTCCACCATGCTTCACTGTTGCTTGCAGACACTCATTTCTGTACTGCTCTCCTGCCCTTCATGAACAAACTACCTTCTGTTTAAACCAAATACTTCATACCTTTTTTCTGCACCCCAGTTCCCATGTTTTTTGAATTATCAGTTATCAGGTTTGGTTTTACAGTACAAAAATGCGGTAAAAACATGCCCTCCCCCAAAAGAGAAATAAAAGTGAGTTTTACCAGTGCAGTTGAATATTGTATTGCACTGCAAGGAGCAGTGCCATGTAAATTTTCATTACAGGCAGAAGGAAAGCTTGAATCGGCCCTGCTAATAGGTATTTCTTTTCTAAACCAGAAAATTGGTATGAACAGGTAAGTGAGCAGGTATAGTGCAGCAGCTACCATAGATATTAAACATTGCATTTAAAAACATTCAATACATGCGCTTTGTAATTCCCAACCTGAAGCAAATTCAGAACAGCTGTAATTTCTGGCAGATGCATTATTCTGAGACTCTTAATCCCCAGACTTAAAGAAGCCAATCAAAATTTTTATCCTCTTAACCCTTTCACCCCGAAGCCTGTTTTTACCTTCCTGACCAGGCCAATTTTTTTAATTCTGACCACTGTCACTTTATGAGTTAATAACTCTGGAACGCTTTAACGGATCCCACTGATTCTGAGACTGTTTTTTCGTGATATATTGTACTTCATGATAGTGGTAAAATTTATTTCATATGATTTACGTTTATTTGTGAAAAAATGTGAAACTTGGCGAAAATTTTGAAAATTTTGCAATTTTCAAACTTTTAATTTTTATGCCCTTAAATCAGAGAGATACAGTACAGACCAAAAGTTTGGACACACCTTCTCATTTAAAGATTTTTCTGTATTTTCATGACTATGAAAATTGTACATTCACGCTGAAGGCATCAAAACTATGAATTAACACATGTGGAATTATATACTTAACAAAAAAGTGTGAAACAACTGAAAATATGTCTTATAGTCTAGGTTCTTCAAAGTAGCCACCTTTTGCTTTGATGACTGCTTTGCACACTCTTGGCATTCTCTTGATGAGCTTCAAGAGGTAGTCACCGGAAATGGTCTTCCAACAATCTTGAAGGAGTTCCCAGAGATGCTTAGCACTTGTTGGCCCTTTTGCCTTCACTCTGCGGTCCAGCTCACCCCAAACCATCTCGATTGGGTTCAGGTCTGGTGACTGTGGAGGCCAGGTCATCTGGCGTAGCACCCCATCACTCTCCCTCTTGGTCAAATAGCCCTTACACAGCCTGAAGGTGTGTTTGGGGTCATTGTCCTGTTGAAAAATAAATGATGGTCCAACTAAACGCAAACCGGATGGAATAGCATGCCTCTGCAAGATGCTGTGGTAGCCATGCTGGTTCAGTATGCCTTCAATTTTGAATAAATCCCCAACAGTGTCACCAGAAAAGCACCCCCATACCATCACACCTCCTCCTCCATGCTTCATGGTGGGAACCAGGCATGTAGAGTCCATCCGTTCACCTTTTCTGTGTTGCACAAAGACACGGTGGTTGGAACCAAAGATCTCAAATTTGGACTCATCAGACCAAAGCACAGATTTCCACTGGTCTAATGTCTATTCCTTGTGTTCTTTAGCCCAAAAAAGTGTCTTCTGCTTGTTGCCTGTCCTTAGCAGTGGTTTCCTAGCAGCTATTTTACCATGAAGGCCTGCTGCACAAAGTCTCCTCTTAACAGTTGTTGAAGAGATGTGTCTGCTGCTAGAACTCTATGTGGCTTTGACCTGGTCTCTAATCTGAGCTGCTGTTAACCTGCGATTTCTGAGGCTGGTGACTCGGATAAACTTATCCTCAGAAGCAGAGGTGACTCTTGGTCTTCCTTTCCTGGGGCGGTCCTCATGTGAGACAGTTTCTTTGTAGCGCTTGATGGTTTTTGCAACTGCACTTGGGGACACTTTCAAAGTTTGCTCAATTTTTCACAACTCGTTTTTCTTTACTCAGCTGCTTTTTTCTTGCCATAATACAAATTCTAACAGTCTATTCAGTAGGACTATCAGCTGTGTATCCACCAGACTTCTGCACAACACAACTGATGGTCCCAACCCCATTTATAAGGCAAGAAATCCCACTTATTAAACCTGACAGGGCACACCTGTGAAGTGAAAACCATTTCCGGTGACTACCTCTTGAAGCTCATCAAGAGAATGCCAAGAGTGTGCAAAGCAGTCATCAAAGCAAAAGGTGGCTACTTTGAAGAACCTAGAATATAAGACATATTTTCAGTTGTTTCACACTTTTTTGTTAAGTATATAATTCCACATGTGTTAATTCATAGTTTTGATGCCTTCAGTGTGAATGTACAATTTTCATAGTCATGAAAATACAGAAAAATCTTTAAATCAGAAGGTGTGTCCAGGCTTTTGGTCTGTACTGTTGGTCACACAAAATAGTTAATAAATAACATTTCCCACATGTCTACTTTACATCAGCACAATTTTGGAAACATAATTTTTTTCGTTTGGAACTTATAAAGGTTAAAAGTTGACCAGCGATTTCTCATTTTTACAAACAATTTACAAAACCATTTTTTTAGGGACCACATCACATTTGAAGTGACTTTGAGAGGTCTATATGACAGAAAATACCCAAAAGTGACACTATTCTAAAAATTGCACCCTTCAAGGTTTTCAAAACCACATTCAAGAAGTTTATTAACCCTTCAGGTGCTTCACAGGAATTAATGGAATGTGGAAGGAAAAAACAAACATTTAACTTTTTTTCAGAAAAATTTTACTTTAGACCCAATTTTTTTTACTTTCACAGGAGAAAATGGACCCCAAAATTTTTGGGGTAAAACCACTGTTTGGATGCACTGCATGGCTTGGGAGTGAAGGAGCACCATTGGATTTTTAGAATGCAAAATTTGCTGGAATAATTAGTGGACACCATGTCGCATTTGGAGAGCCCCTGATGTGCCTATACAATGGAAACCTTCCACAAGTGACACCATTTTGAAAATTAGACCCCTCAGGGAACTTATCTAGATCTAGATGTGTGGTGAGCACCTTGAAACCCCAGGTGCTTCACATAAGTTTATAAGTTGAGCCGTGAAAATAAAAAAATAAAATTTTTCCCGCAAGAATTTTTTTAGCCCCAAATTTAGCATTTTCACAAGGGTAACAGGAGAAAATGGACCCCAAAATTTGTTGAACAATTTCTCTTGAGTACGCAGATTCCCCATATGTGGTCGAAAACTACTTTTGAGGCAGAATGCAAAGCTCAGAAGGGAAGAAGTGCCATATTGGAGTTCAGATATTGCTGGACTGGTTTGAGAGTGCCATGTCTCATTGGCAGAGCCCGTGAGGTGTCAGATCAGCCAAACCCCCCTCCCCCATAAGTGAACCCATTTTACAAACTACATTTCTCAATGAATTCATCTAGGGTATCATATTGACACCACAGGTGTGTTACAGCATTTTATACCATTGGGAAGTGAAGAAAAAAAATTAAATTTTTACCACCAAAATTTTGTTTTAGCCCCACATTTTATACTTTCACACTGGGAAATGGGTAAGAATGGCACGAAAATTTGTCCCACAATTTCTGCTGAATGTAGAAATAACCTATATGTGGCTTTGCAGTACTCCTTAGCCATACGGCGAGACTCTTGAGGGACGGAGCGCTTTTTGCCTCCTGGAGTGCAGATTTTCCTAAAATAGTTTGCGGACTCCATATACAGAGCCCCTACATGCTAGAAGAGAAGCAGAATCCCCCCTCAAGTGACCCCATTTTGGAAATGATACCCCTTTGTGAATTTAGCTACAGGTGTAGTGACGATTTTGACTCCATAGGTGTTTTCCAGAAACAAATAGCAGTGGATGTTGCTAAGTGAAGATTGCAAACTGCCATTATAGTGTCCAGTACATTGTAGTGCCCAGTACATTATGCCCAGCTCGTGCTTTTGGAGACATGTGACGCGCCCCCTGGGCCATATTCTTTAGGGGAATACCCGGAGCCGGATCAGATGGGGGTTGTAGTCTCCGAGTGGCTGTGACCCGGTCCGTGCCCAGGGTGTCAAACTCAGTTGTATGTGGCAGTCCTTACTGATGTTACTAAGTTCTTTTTGTCGACTACGCCACCCGTTGTATTGCGGTCACTATGGCCGCCGCTGCAGCAGGGTCCGCTGAGGCTGATGGTGTAGGTGCAGCTTTTGATGGTATAACCCCCAACGGGTGGGGTATAGCCTCAGGGGGTCAGGTGCAGAGGATGGGGGTTGTGGTGGTGCAGCATAGGTGTTAAAGGAAGACAGAGTCGGGTTATGCAGTTAAGGGTATTTACTCACTGCTGATGTTCCGGTCACTCCAGCTTCAAGTGACCTCCCGAGCCGTGCTGCATCCACCAGGTCCTGGATCCAGCCAACCCCCAAGCAAGTCCGGAGCGTGACCCTGAGCTCTCCTTCTGTCCTTTCTCTGGCCGTCCCCACTATTGATCCACCCAGGTCCAGCTCCCTCGGGCCTTCTGTTGGGAGACCCTTGGCCTCGGGTTCCCTGACCCTCCACGTGGTATGCCTTCGTGGTGGATGTGGTGGGTGACCGTGGCAAACGCTGCCCACGGTCTCCGGTCTCTGGCTGGGGTGTGTTTTTGCCCCCACCAGCTTGGGTTCCGGTACCCTGATGCCGACTCTTCACCCGGGGATTTAAGTTGGGTTCTTGGAGTCCTTTTCTTCTGTTTCCCCCTCTGGGTCTTTCTTGCTTTCTCCTCTCTCTCTCTCTGGGGCTGCTCTGCTCCTCTGCTTCTTACTCTGACAGACTGACCCTGTTCTTTGTTGGTGCCCACCTTTTATACACCCTCTATGTGTGAGCTCAGGTGACCAGCACCCAATGAGCTCCTATCTTTACCCAGGCTGCTCCCCCTATCTGCCCCTACACTACTTGGGATGTACCACCCCCCTCCCACTCCAGCCAGGAACAGACTCGGTCGTACCTGCACATTTCTAAGTGGGAGTACCGTCGGCCTGTTCCTCGGAAATGGGATGTATGTAGTGCATGCAGCCTACCGAGCTCAGTTCCACACTCCATCCTTACCCGGGAGTGGAATACCACACCTCTGGGTTGAGGTGCAATACCCCTGTAGCAGCCGAATCCTCAGGGTTATACATTCCCCCCTGGTAAATCACAGCACGTCCTCGGGCTGTAAGACATAACACCAAAAACGTACAAAATTTTTCATAAACATATAAAATATATAAAACATTATATATATAAAACTTTCTCGTCGCCTCTGGCTCCTCCTCCGGTCACTGTGCAACGTGTGACCGGGTAAAGCGCGACAGTTCTTTTCCTTAAGGTGGTTTTACAGTAAAACCAGTAGGGGGCGCTTTAGGAAGCGCAACTATGTACAAGGGTATGGCCGCTCTCAGTCCTCGGCCAGGTAAGGAGGGACAGGGAATGGCTGCTCACAGTCCTCAGCCTGTGGGATTAAGGGTAAACGGGTAAACAGTTCACTCAGCTGGTCCCAACGGGGACTATATTTGCAGTAACAGTTTCTTTATACCCCGATCGGGTAACTATTTACAGCACCTGCTCCGCTGTACCCAACAACGTCTTCCTCCTGCTCCTTCTTTGGGGATCTCAGCTTCAGACCCGTCCGGATCCTCTTGCTCTTCCTCCTCACATCGCAGCTCCTCCTCTGTCAGGCGATGCACATGGAGGGCGTAAGGTCCTTTGGCACACTTGTGCCGGGTAAAGGTGACCTCGTCCCCGATATAAAGGTCACGACCTCTGTGCCCCTCCGGCAGATGGGACTCCACATCTCTGCGCGTGACAAAGACGTCGCCGGGGGTGTTGTTGTCTCTGATGAAGCCCCACCCGTGCTGCAGGTTAAACTTTATTACAGTCCCGGTGGTGCGGGGACTGTGCGCTGCACGGGGGTCCCTCCTGGTTCGGCTCTTCTGCTCGGCGCTCCTTATTTGGGCCTGTTGTTCCCGGACCCGCCTCTCTCTCCGCTCCCTCGCAAACTCCTCGAGCTGCTGTCGGCAACACTCAGCACGCTCCGCTGCAGCTGCCCTGGTTTCCTGAGTGAACCCCATTAGGTCTTCTCCGGTGGGGTCCCACTCAAATTGGGTCTCTTCAAGCGGGGGCGAGATCCTTATCACGGGCTTCGGAGCCGGAATCAGGGGTGCACACATGGCCCCAACCCTCCTCTGGCGCTCCAGTCCATAATATTCCTGGGGCCAGATGAAAGGCTGCCCGTCCGGCCACGTGTGCTGGGCAAACAAGTCCTCTCCCAGACGCGGCACCCTTGGTTTTACGGGTGCGGGCGCGGTGGTGGTGGCGCCCGGGTTGCCCAGGCCTTGCGGCCAGGCCTGGGGCACCTGGAAGGTGAAGGGCACCGTTAGGACGGCGGCGCCCTGGGCTACCTGGCCTTGCGGCCAGGCCGGAGGCTCCGCGGAGGTAGGGGGCGCTGTTGGTGATGCGACGCCCGGGAATTCTAGGCCCTGCGACCAGGCTGGTGTTACTTCCTGCTTGGTCACGCTCGGGGTCGGTGCGTGTGACGTCACAGGGGTCGCGGCGGCGGCTTCCGGTTGGGGCCTAGTCTGCGTCGGTGACATGGCGTTTTCGGGCACAGCAGGGGGACTTTCGGGCTCTGCGACGGGGAGCTGGGGCAGGCAAGCGGTGTCCTGATTTGGGGTATAGACGTCCCCTTTACCTGCCTCCATGCGTTCGGCTCCCTTCTCGGCGCCGTCTCCGGCCTTGGGTCCTCCCGCGCCATCCTCAGAGGCGGTCTGTCTCCTCATCTTGGCTGGCGTGCTCCGGGTCTTGGTTTGCTGGGCCATCTCTCGGCTCCACTCCGCCAATGTCTCTCGCTGTACCCGGGCCATCCTCCGTGCGAGGCCCTCCAGGGCGGTCTGTGCACACTCCCGGTCTCGGGGGAGCTGTGCAAGGACCTCCACTAGGCCTAGTGGGGTCGTGGTTTCCAGCAGGCTCCTGACCAACGGGTCGGTGCTGCTCTGCTCTTCTTCCAGCAGGCTCCTGGCCAGCGGGCCGGTGCTGCTCTGCTCTCTCGCCATCTCCGGGTGAGCTTTTCTGCTACTCCTCTCCAGGCTTCCTGCCTCCGGGTGCGCTCGCTCCAGACTGCTCCAGGCGGCACCCATCTTCGTTCTTTTCTTTCGTCTCCTCCCACTTCGAGGGCGGTCCCGGGGCCACTGGGTGACTGTCAGCTCCAGGGGCGGTTCTTTCACGCTGACAGACACCTCTAGCATCACAGTCTCTGTTGGTGGGGGCGGTTTCCATTTTTGGCGCCATTTTCGGTCCTGGCCCACGATGGGAGGTGGCCTCCCGCCACCCTCTGACACGCCCATAATGGCGTCCGCTCTTCCAAGGCGGGAAACCTTTGGAAATGGCGGGAATCGCTTCCCAGTGGCGGGAAACTCTGCAGATGGCGGGAAAAAGCTGTTAATGGCGGACAACCGGCAGGAATCGACTGGTGATGGGGTCCGATGGCGGGGACCCTCCGGAACCGGCAGGAGACTTCTTTTTGAGGTAAATGCGATCTTTTCTTCAGGCACGCAGTACCCGGTTGTTGCGGGCACGTAATCCTGCCGACTACGCCAAAGTTGACGCGCCCCCTGGGCCATATTCTTTAGGGGAATACCCGGAGCCGGATCAGATGGGGGTTGTAGTCTCCGAGTGGCTGTGACCCGGTCCGTGCCCAGGGTGTCAAACTCAGTTGTATGTGGCAGTCCTTACTGATGTTACTAAGTTCTTTTTGTCGACTACGCCACCCGTTGTATTGCGGTCACTATGGCCGCCGCTGCAGCAGGGTCCGCTGAGGCTGATGGTGTAGGTGCAGCTTTTGATGGTATAACCCCCAACGGGTGGGGTATAGCCTCAGGGGGTCAGGTGCAGAGGATGGGGGTTGTGGTGGTGCAGCATAGGTGTTAAAGGAAGACAGAGTCGGGTTATGCAGTTAAGGGTATTTACTCACTGCTGATGTTCCGGTCACTCCAGCTTCAAGTGACCTCCCGAGCCGTGCTGCATCCACCAGGTCCTGGATCCAGCCAACCCCCAAGCAAGTCCGGAGCGTGACCCTGAGCTCTCCTTCTGTCCTTTCTCTGGCCGTCCCCACTATTGATCCACCCAGGTCCAGCTCCCTCGGGCCTTCTGTTGGGAGACCCTTGGCCTCGGGTTCCCTGACCCTCCACGTGGTATGCCTTCGTGGTGGATGTGGTGGGTGACCGTGGCAAACGCTGCCCACGGTCTCCGGTCTCTGGCTGGGGTGTGTTTTTGCCCCCACCAGCTTGGGTTCCGGTACCCTGATGCCGACTCTTCACCCGGGGATTTAAGTTGGGTTCTTGGAGTCCTTTTCTTCTGTTTCCCCCTCTGGGTCTTTCTTGCTTTCTCCTCTCGCTCTCTCTGGGGCTGCTCTGCTCCTCTGCTTCTTACTCTGACAGACTGACCCTGTTCTTTGTTGGTGCCCACCTTTTATACACCCTCTATGTGTGAGCTCAGGTGACCAGCACCCAATGAGCTCCTATCTTTACCCAGGCTGCTCCCCCTATCTGCCCCTACACTACTTGGGATGTACCACCCCCCTCCCACTCCAGCCAGGAACAGACTCGGTCGTACCTGCACATTTCTAAGTGGGAGTACCGTCGGCCTGTTCCTCGGAAATGGGATGTATGTAGTGCATGCAGCCTACCGAGCTCAGTTCCACACTCCATCCTTACCCGGGAGTGGAATACCACACCTCTGGGTTGAGGTGCAATACCCCTGTAGCAGCCGAATCCTCAGGGTGCTACACATGCACCAGTAAATTAGGCGAGCTCTCATCGCTACAGAAATACCAAACGTGGACGCTAACTGTGGTTCAGGCACATTGTGGAGCTCAAAAGGGAGGGGGACATTTGGATTTGGGAGCGCAGAATTAGTTGGATTTCTTTTGGATGGACGAGGTGCCATTTTGTTTTTCCAGAGCCTTTGTGCTACCAGTAATGTGAAAACCCCCTATATTTCTGTTAATAGATGATGGAGTGGGGACTTGCTTTTATTTGTGAATGGAGTTGAAGCTTTTATTGAGAACATTATACATAACATTTGGGATAACATTTATCCTGCACTTTACGCTGAGCATTTATATTGGGGTTTTCATCTAAGGCTATGTTCCCACACGTTGTGTTTTTCAGTGTATTTTGCTGCAGATTTTTATGCAAATTTTCAGCTGCGTTTTGCAGTACCAGCCAGTCTAGGAGAAACCAGAATTCTCTGTTCCCACGTCTTGTGTTTGTTTTTGCTGCGTATTTTGTGCCCTGGTTGTGTTCTTGGAAAATAGAGCATGTCACTTCTTTCAGTGTTTTTTCAGCGTTTTTTTCACCCATAGGAAGTAATGGGTGTTGAAAAATCGCTGAAAAAATTCACCAAAAAACGCACATAAATTTTTCTCAACATTTTTTCAGCGTTTTTGATAGCAAAATAGAGTGGGGTTCTTTTTTTCACAGAACTTTATGTTAAATAGAGACAGAAGGGCAGTGAAAAAAAAAGCTCAAAAAACGCAGCAAAACCTGCAGATTTGACGCAGCTGATTTCCTGCCAGAGATCAGTTTTGCTGCAGATTTCTGACTGAAAAAACCACTTGTGGTAACATAGCCTAAATCTCCAAGTGACGTGATTCAGATGAAACCCCCAAGATATCCATTCACTATAATGAGGCAGCAGAGTTACTCTGGACTCCGTCTGGCCTCTGTTCAGCGTCGTCCTTTTCAGAAGGGCACAAAACTGTCCGACAGCACTTTTATGCCCGCCTAATAAAAAGACGAACACCGCCGGATCATAAGCCAGACGGCATCCACAGTGTCTCCATCTGCCTCATTATAGGGAATCTTCCTTTGGGGTTTCCGTCTTAATCACGTATTTCAGAGATTTACACAGAAACTCTGGTGTAAGCACTCAACGCAGAGTGCAGGATAAATGTGAGCCGAGCCTTACTGAGATCTTTGGGAGGCTGAATGAACAAATCAACAGAAGGTGAAGAATTAGTTTTATTTATTTTTTACGCTGTTCCTCGTGCGGTATAAGTGATTAGGTGACTTTATTCTTCGGGTCAGTGCGATTACAGCGATACCAGATTTATATCGGGTTTTTATGCACTGCAGAGCATCAGATAAGCATCTGACAGGCAGGAAGGAGGCATCTCAGCTCTTGCTTTCTGAGGGAGTTCACTCCCTCTGCGATGTCAGTGTCAATATTGAAAGCGGCATCACAGGAGTTAAACGTGATTGAGGCATAGTATATATACGACGTATGTCGGGAAGGAGTTAATATATTGCAGTCTTCATACTATATGGCATTGTGTACTTACAATTGCTCATTTGGCCCCTCTGCCCAGTTAATTCTTCTCTTTTCCATTAGGTCTATAACATCACGTGATTAGAAACTGACTAGCTGAATCCTTCTATGCTCTATGTAGAAATAGAAAGTATTTTTTCCCTGAATGAGTAATAAGTCACTGCAAAAGTCCCTGGCAGGGGGAGGAGCAGAGTAGCTGGGCCAGGAGTTTAAGAGGGGAATGATAAATACAGGGACAAGAGACTTCCAGTTGCTACATAGACTAGAGAAAAGAGAAGTAAACAGTGCTATATAATATGATGACTGCAATATATTAAGAGGATAAAACATTGATGAGAGTGCTCCTTTAATGTTTGCACTCACATTACATGTCAAATATATTGATTAGAACTTTAAATGTGCCATTAGTATCCAGTTTGTGCTGACTGCTGTATGGGTATGTGGTGCTGTGAATGGCAGAAATAACCATAACATACTATAAAACTGAATCCACAAGCAATAGCCAATAGCAGGTTTCTTATTTTATTCAAGGTGAATTTGGAAATAGAAGTGAGAAATGACTGGGAATAAATGTAAGCACAGAACATGAGGAGAAGAAGGTAAAATACAATCAGCATGCTATACAAAACGTGTCAATAATTACATTATCTGAATAGTATGTAGAAGATGAAAAATCTAGCCTCTAAAATGTACTTTCCATTCCTTGAATTATTTACATGTAGCACAATTATACAATGTGGTTAAAAGAACATCTTTGTAGGGACAGGGTAATGCACTAAAGTCTACTATTTTGTAACTAAACTACTTCTACAAAGAGAAATGTTATTCTTCATCCGCCTAAGGACTAGAGATGGGTGAATTTATCTGAGTGGAACTGAATTCTTCTTGAATTTTACAAAAATCCACATTTTGACGAATATGATTTTTTTTCTAATTTAGCTCAGTGTCTGGTCCGGTCCTCCGCACCCCCATCATGTCGCATCTCCAGCAGTGTGTTTTATCTAGGCCAGGGCTTACAGCCGCGAGTAGGCCCTGGAGTTTACTGTGCATGCTCCAGGGCCTACTTGCAGCTGGAAGCCCTAGCCTAGAGTGAACACTGGGTCAGAGACGTGAGGTGACGAAGGACTGGACAGCGAAGAAGGAACAATTTTGAAATTATTTGGAGCTTACTACAAAGGTTTTGATTAAACTGAAACCGACTCCTCATTTACAGAAAGATAAAAAAAAACTTGTTTGATGGACCATCCAACTAAGCATTGGACTCTTCCTACCTACTTGTGTCGATCTGTAGCTTAGAATTAAATTTTGTCAAGTAACATGGGTTATAATGTCTCTTGATACTAGGTATTTTCCCGACATCGATTTTGTATGTGCAGGATTCCGTATGAGGGCTGCTCAAGTCATATAATTTAAAATGGTCTTAAAAAAATGAGATGTGCGACCTTACCTTTCCATGAATTTTGAAAGGAGTCAAATTTCTTCTCACACAAAATCAATAAATTATCACAAAATGCTAGTAAAATACTTCACAGGTTTTAACCCACATCACAACCACTGGTTGGCCACAAAGAGTATAACTATCTCCAAACAGAGTATCATTTTATCACCCATCTTGGGATTTGTCAAGATAACAGAAAAGGTAGGGAAGAAAACATATACATAAACATCTCCCAAACAGAGTATCATTTTATGCCATTCATATTTGGATATATCAAGCAAGTAGAATAGGTAAGGGAGAACACATATTCAAAAACATCTCTCAACAAAGTATTATCTAGTGTCACTCATCTTGAGATACAGTGGTGGCCAAAAGTATTGGCACCTCTGCAATTCTGTCAGATAATACTCAGTTTCTTCCTGAAAATGATTGCAATCACAAATTCTTTGGTATTATTATCTTCATTTAATTTGTTTTCAATGAAAAAACACAAAAAGAATTGTCCTAAAGCCAAATTGGAAATAATTCCACACCAAACCTAAAAAAGGGGGTGGACAAAAGTATTGGCACTGTTTGAAAAATCATGTGATGCTTCTCTAATTCGTGTAATTAACAGCACCTGTAACTTACCTGTGGCACCTAACAGGTGTTGGCAATAACTAAATCACACTTGCAGCCAGTTAACATGGATTAAAGTTGACCCAACCTCTGTCCTGTGTCCTTGTGTGTACCACATTGAGCATGGAGAAAAGAAAGAAGACCAAAGAACTGTCTGAGGACTTGAGAAACCAAATTGTGAGGAAGCATGAGCAATCTCAAGGCTACAAGTCCATCTCCAAAGACCTGAATGTCCCTGTGTCTTCCGTGCACAGTGTCATCAAGAAGTTTAAAGCCCATGGCACTGTGGCTAACCTCGGTAGATGTGGACGAAAAAGAAAAATTGACGAGAGATTTCAACGCAAGATTGTGCGGATGGTGGATAAAGAACCTCGACTAACATCCAAACAAGTTCAAGCTGCCCTGCAGTCCGAGGGTACAACAGTGTCAACCCGTACTATCCGTCGGTGTCTGAATGAAAAGGGACTGTATGGTAGGATACCCAGGAAGACCCCACTTCTTACCCCGAGACATAAAAAAGCCAGGAATGAGTTTGCCAAAACTTACCTGAGAAAGCCTAAAACATTTTGGAAGAATGTTCTCTGGTCAGATGAGACAAAAGTAGAGCTTTTTGGGAAAAAGCATCAACATAGAGTGTACAGGAAAAAAAAGAGGCATTCAAAGAAAAGAACACGGTCCCTACAGTCAAACATGGCGGAGGTTCCCTGATGTTTTGGGGTTGCTTTGCTGCCTCTGGCACTGGACTGCTTGACCGTGTGCATGGCATTATGAAGTCTGAAGACTACCAACAAATTTTGCAGCATAATGTAGGGCCCAGTGTGAGAAAGCTGGGTCTCCCTCAGAGATCATGGGTCTTCCAGCAGGACAATGACCCAAAACACACTTCCAAAAGCACTATAAAATGGTTTGAGAGAAAGCATTGGAGACTTCTAAGGTGGCCAGCAATGAGTCCAGACCTGAATCCCATAGAACACCTGTGGAGAGATCTCAAAATGGCAGTTTGGAGAAGGCACCCTTCAAATATCAGGGACCTGGAGCAGTTTGCCAAAGAAGAATGGTCTACAATTCCAGCAGAGCATTGTAAGAAACTCATTGATGGTTACCGGAAGCGGTTGTTCGCAGTTATTTTGGCTAAAGGTTGTGCAACCAAGTATTAGGCTGAGGGTGCCAATACTTTTGTCTGGCCCATTTTTGGAGTTGTGTGAAATGATCAATGATTTGATTTTTGCTTCATTCTCTTTTGTGTTTTTTCCTTGCAAGCAAATTAAATGAAGATAATAATACCAAAGAATGTGTGATTGCAATCATTTTCAGAAAGAAACTGAGTATTACCTGACAGAATTGCAGGGGTGCCAATACTTTTGGCCACCACTGTATGTCGAGCTAAGAGAAAAGGTAAGAAAGAACACATCTGCATAAATATTTCCTAACAGAGCATAATCTCGTGTCACTCATATTTGGATATGCCAAAATAAGAGAAAAGGTAAGGAATAACGCATTTGTATAAATATCTCCCAACAGAGTATCATCTTGTGCCGCTAATCTTGGGAAATACCAAACTAAGAGAAAAGATAAGGAAAAATGCATCTTCACAAATATCTCTTAACAGAGCATCGACTAATATCACTCTAATGTGGATATGTTGCACTACGAAGAAAGGTATGGCAAAACACATCTGCATAAACATCACCCAACATAGGATCATTCTATGTCACTCATCTTGGGATATGCCAAAGTAAGAGAAAAGGTAAGGAAAAACACATCTCCATCAACATCTCCTGATAGAGTATCATTTCATGTCACTCATTTTAGGATATGTGTCTCTTAGATTGATATGCCTGTATACCCTTTTATAGCCAAGGACTTCCTAAATCCATTTGAGGAGCTTTGTTTTTCCTTTACTAGATAAAATTCATATCTTTCTCTAATCTCAAGAAAATGTCTCACGGCTTTCAGTACCATCTCTATGCTGATGACCCACAGATCTACCTCTCTGGACCCGATATCTACTCACTACTAACCAGAATCCCACAATGTCTGTCTGCTATTTCATCCTTCCTCTCAACTAGATTTCTAAAACTTAACATGGACAAAACAGAATTCATCATTTTTCTCTCCCATCTCACTCAACCCCCCCGACAGACCTATCAATTAAATAAATGGCTGCCCACTCTCCCAAGTCCCGAAAGCTTGCTGCCTTGGGGTAACCCTGGACTCTAATCTCTCCTTCAAACCACATATCCAAGCCCTTTCCTCTTCCTGCCGACTCCAACTCAAAAATATCTCCCGGATCTGCACATTCCTTACTCAAGAATCTGCAAAAACACTAGTGCACACCCTCATCATCTCCCGCCTCAACTACTGCAACCTCCTGGTTTGTGGCCTCCCTTGTAACACTCTCGCACCTCTCCAATCTATCCTAAACTCTGCTCCCCGACTAATTCACCAGTCCCCCCGCTATTCCCCAGCCTCTCCCCTCTGTCAATCCCTTCACTGGCTCCCTATTGCCTAGAGACTCCAGTTCAAAACCCTAACCATGGCATACAAAGACATCTCCTCCATACATCTGTGACCTAGTCTCCCGGTACTTACCTGCACGCAGCGTCCGATCTTCACAAGATCTCCTTCTCTACTCCCCTCTTATTTCCTCTTCCCACAATCGCATACAAGATTTCTCCTGCGCATCCCCCATTTCTGACTCTCGTCTACCGTGGACACTTTCAAAAGGAACCTGAAGACCTACCTCTTCCGACAAGCCTACAGCCTGCAGTAACCACTGCTCCACCATACCGCTGCACGACCAGCTCTATCCTCACCTACTGTATCCTCACCCATCCCTTGTAGATTGTGAGCCCTCGTGGGCAGGGTCCTTTCTCCCCCTATACCAGTCAGCAACTTCTATTGTCTAAGATTATTGTACTGGTTTTTATTATGTATACCCGTTTTCACATGTAAAGCGCCATGGAATAAATGGCGCTATAGTAAATAATAATAAATAATAATAAGGAAAAAAACATCTCACTAAACAACTCACAGAGTATTAACCCGTGTCACTCATTTTGAGATATGCTAAACTAAAAGAAAAGGTAAGGAAAAACACATTTGCATAAACAACTCCCCACAGAGTATAATCTCACGTTACTCATCTTGGGATATGCTGAGCTAAGAGAAAAGCTAAAGAAAAACATGCATACTGAAAAATTTTTCAAAAGTGAGAATGTACAACACTCAACATCTGTCCCTTAGATTGATTTACCGATATGCCCCTTTATAGCCAAGGACTTCTTTAATCCACTTGAGGAGGTTTGTTTGTCCTTTTCTGGATAAAATTCATATCTTTCTCTAATCTCAAGAAAATGTGTATTTTTGAACCGGTTAGTAATATGGTTGTTAAGAACAAGAATATGTATCAAGGCTTTAATGTAAGGCTTTATGGCTCATTTATGTGGGCATCTTATAAACTGTGCAAATGTTATGCACATCAAGTTCTATTCTCCTTGCAGTAGCATCTCTTAAGCATCTTATTTTTAAGTCTTTCTTATGCCATTCCTCTATTATTTCTCCTGGATATGCAAGCATAAATTTACAACTGTGTGTTACCATTCCCCTTGTCAATATTGCATTTTCTTATACAGTCTGACACTATCAGAGCTTTCACAGTATCAGACGGTGTAGGGCTATTGATAAGGAGAATGGTAACAGTCAGCTGTCAATTTAATAATACACATTTACAGAAAGAATAGCAGAAGATGACACACTGCAGAATTTTAGAAATAGATGTTCCATAATTATTTCATGGTGAATACAAGGTTTTACTAAAAAAGAAACTATGGAAAATCATGTTAGAAAAATGTAAAATGCACCTTTGTTAACAATTTCAGGAATATATGACTAGTAACCAGTATATACCACCTGTATGTACAGTATATGCTCAACACTGTTCTGATTGCCACTTCACTTTTTATTTCAGGCAAAAATAAATGTTAATATAGGAGACATTACTGTAAGCTACAAAAATGGACACTGCATAGTTGTGGGGCAATAATAATACAAATGTCATCACTCTTCGCATAACTTAAACTAAATCAGCAATACATAGCATTATCCATAATCTACTTAGAAAATGAAAAAGGGAAAAGCAACAAAAAAAATATTTACAATCTTATAAGATAGAACAACTTTTTGATTGAGGTGTCTGATCAGCTACTGGGACGCTTCCTCCATTTTCTTTCCCTGTCACTGCAGGAGCTGTAAAAACAAGAAGAACTTATGATTATATGAAACAAGGCCAGCGTCAGCACCCGGCGCACCTGGACAAGTGCCAGGGCCCTGAGCAAGCAGGGGGCCCACTCACCGTTCGGGACCCCGGCACACTAAGGGGAAGGTGAGTCGGGGGAGCGCGGTGCCAGCACCCGCTTTGCTCAGAGCCCTGGCTCTTAAACTTATCTCTCCTCGATCCTTCACAGCTCCAGCTTCTTCCATGTCTTCTGACACTGTGACATGTCAGGGGCAGAGGGCGCAATGACATCAGTACAGCCCACCCTCTGCTCTGACAGTGTAGAGAGCCGGAAGACACTGAGGAGTCCTGACCTGCTGCCAATGAGGAGAGGTGAGTATTTGATTTTTTTTAAATGTATGGAGCAATATATGGGGTCCATACTGCATGTAGAATAATATGGGGCCCATTCTATATGGAGCATTATATGAGCCCCATTCTCTATGGAGCATAATATGGGACCCATTCTCTATTGGCTGTAAGCCATAATCATCAACATTAACAGAAATAAACACTTGAAATAGATCACTATGTTTGTAATGACTCTATATAATATATGAGTTTCACTTTTTGTATTGAAGAACTGAAATAAATTAACTTTTTGATGATATTCTAATTTAGTGAGATGCACCTGTATATATTTCTCTGTGGTATCTGTGCATCATGAATCGTGGTATGTATTAAAGGGGTCCACTGAGACTCTTTCGCCCGGGGCACACGAATAACTGGAGCCGGCCCGGATATGAAACATTGGGATACCGGTCACATGAATATGTTCTTCTGGTTATACAACATTCAGTAAACTCACTAAATCCAGTGATACTTTGTAAGCCAGAAATAAATCGATGAGATCCATGACAAAGGGCATAGGCAGAGCTTAGTTTTAGAGAATATAAGACATGATTGTAGCCATAACAATAAATGAGAGCTCTTTATAGTTACCATTAATTAAAGTCGTTTTAATAATGATAATGAATCAAAAAACCCTTTGTGGGGTAAAAGTACTTCATAGTAACATGGCCTACATTCATAAAACAGATTTGTGATACTTATGTTGGAAACCAATGGACACCATTAATACAATGTAATACTAGATCTTATCGTTTCTTTAGCTTTGCTCAATAAGTCTGAAGGCCATGGCTTGCTATATCTCTACCTTGTTTTGCAGGCTGTTTGCCTTCTCTCTCCTGCTTCTCCTCTTCTAGAGCTTTCATTTTTGCTTCATACTCATCAGCCAATGCCTTCCATTCCTTCTTGTTGTTGAGAATCCGGTCGTACATTGGTTGTATCTCCGGATGAAATCTTGAGAATTCCTAGAGGAGAACAAAGATTAGAGGTGGATATGTCATGGCAATCAAGATTGATAATACTTTTATCCATGACCAGTGTTGTCTCCTTTCCCAAGAGATAAGACACTATGAAAAATACCAAGTTCAGTTTGAATGATATTTGATTATTATGGTGTATATTGCAATCTTCCATTTTTAGTATGAGCATTTATTGACCTGAATAAGGAATACATAACATAAAGGAACTCCATGCAACGTCTATGAGACCCATGGTCCATTACTACTAGATGGCAATAACTTTTGCAGGACCCCCTTTTCAGAAAGGCTGCTTTGATTGCAAGCAAGGGACTGGTAATATGCCCAAGGTCATAGAAAGGTTGTGAAAGGGGAAACAAACCAGTTGTTCTGTCTTGTGTGTATAAAGCTAATACCATAATGCCATCTTTGATATGAGGATCCCTTTCTTTCGAAGAATATCCAAAGATGTATAAATTGTGGATAGTAAGTCAGCTCATAGTGACAACGAATTTACCACATACTGTATGTAAAAAAAATATGGGAATATTAATCTTGTCTTAAATCTTGTCTAATATACCATTGTTACCACAAATTCTCAATTGATGGATTGATGGCTGTTCTTAATCCCAGCAGAAATCAACACTTGTCAATAACAAGGTTAACCAAGAAATGGAAGCATTAGATGATCTCTGTATTTCTGCAAAGCTTTTAAATTCTGTGAGGCAGTGACCGGGATCGTATACGAGGGACGTTATATCTCCCCCAGAATGTGTACAGAGACCTATTAAATCCATTGGAGTGCATTGCAGTCACAAACTCACCTGCGGCTGCAATGCAGGAATGAAGGTGAGCATTGGCCTAGTCAGGCTATCTGACTAAGGCAGATTAGTAAAAACCCGGCAGGGCCTTCATTTCTTGGAGGAGGCTACAGGAAGGCATGGGGCGGCCTCCTCCCTCCAACCCCGGTTTTCCAGTGGCTCTTGCCACAGGTCCTTTACAAACTCTCCATTAAGGATTAGTGTTGTTCTATGTTGGAACCTGCTAGGAGCACAGCAGGAAAGCTCAGCAGGATTGAGTGTGGCTGAACCACCGCCTGGGAAGGCTCTGCACCTGTCAGGCTCTTAGCGGCCCGGCGCAGCCGTTGTCCATGGCAACCGTTGTTTAAAGACTCAGGTTAACCCGGCTGCGAACCGGAGGACTTTCTGTTTACCTGTGAGCTGCTGAATAAAAGCTGCTTATGTTGGACTTGCTTGGGTCACTGCCTCAGTTACTGCACGGTGTGAACACCGCCGCCTTACAATTCCCTCAGGACATCCGTAATGTATTGCAATAAAATCATAACAATATTAATTATAATCCTTGCTCTTCTAAATACCAACTTTTTATTTTAATACTAGCTAATTTAATCTTCTAAAACATTACACATGATATATCATAATATGTTATGATATATATTATGATATATTATATATTATATATAATAATATAATATAATAATAATCATCTGATATATACTTACCTTGTAATGTCCTCACATCCTGTTCCGTCCAGATGTGTCCGGATCCCAGAATTCCAAGCGGCGGAAGTTCGCCGACCACCATATTGGGACACCCAAGTGATGGGTGTCTCAACATGGAAACCACTGGTGGTACCGCGCAAGAGGCTGTTGCACCACACACACACAAACACACACTGCATACGCCGTACGCACCGCACACACACACACACACACAGTATACGCCGTACGCACCACACACACACACACACACTGTATACGCTGTACGCACCACACACACAGTATACGCCATACGCACCACACACACACAGTATACGCCGTACGCACCACACACACACACTGTATACGCTGTACGCACCACACACACAGTATACGCCGTACGCACCACACACACACACACACACTGTATACGCTGTACGCACCACACACACAGTATACGCCATACGCACCACACACACACAGTATACGCCGTACGCACCACACACACACACTGTATACGCTGTACGCACCACACACACAGTATACGCCGTACGCACCACACACAGTATACGCCGTACGCACCACACACACACACTGTATACGCCGCACGCACCACACACACAGTATACGCCGTACGCACCACACACACACACACTGTATACGCCGTACGCACCACACACACAGTATACGCCGTACGCACCACACACACACACTGTATACGCCGTACGTACGACACACAGACACACACACTATATAAGCCGTACGCACCACACACACTGTATACCCCGTACACATCACACACACACTCTGTATACGCCGTACGCCCCCCCCCACACATTGTATACGCCGTACGCACCATGCACACACACTGTATATGCCGTACGCACCACACACACACACTGTATATGCCGTACACAACAAACACACACACACAAACACACACTGTATACGCCGTACACACCACACACACACACACTGTATACGCCGTACGCACCACACACACACACAGTATACGCCGTACGCACCACACACACACACACTGTATACGCCGTACGCACCACACACACACACTGTATACGCCGCACGCACCACACACACAGTATACGCCGTACGCACCACACACACACTGTATACGCCGTACGCACCACACACACAGTATACGCCGTACGCACCACACACACACACACACACACACACACACACACACACACACTGTATACGCCGTACATACGACACACACACTATATAAGCCGTACGCACCACACACACTGTATACGCCGTACACACCACACACACACTCTGTATACGCCGTACGCCCCCCCACACATTGTATACGCCGTACGCACCACGCACACACACTGTATACGCCGTACGCACCACACACACACACTGTATATGCCGTACACAACAAACACACACACACAAACACACACTGTATACGCCGTACACACCACACACACACACACTGTATACACCGTACGCTCGACACACAGACACACACTATATACGACGTACGCACCACACACACAATGTATACGCTGTACGCATCACATACACACACACTGTATACGCCGTACGCACCACACACACTGTATACGCCGTAAGCACCACCACACACACACTCTGCATACGCCATACGTACCACACACTCACACACTGTATACGCCGTACGCACCACACCCACACACACACGTTACGCCATACGCACCACACACACACTGCATATGCCGTACGCACCACACACACACACACTGTATACGCCGTACGCACCACACACACACTGTATACGCCGTATGCACCACCAGACACACACACACTCGGTATATCCCATACGCACCACACACACACTGTATACGCCGTACGCACCACACACACACACTGTATACGCCGTACACACCACACACACACACACACACACACACACTGTATACGCTGTACGCACCACACACACAGTCCCTGTATACGCCGTACACACCATACACACACACACACACACTGTATACGAAGTACGCACGACACACAGACACTGTATACGCCGTACGCACCACACACACACTGTATATGCCATATGCACCACACACACTGTATACGCCGTACACACCACACACACTATATACGCCGTACACACCACACACACACTGTATACGCCGTACGCACGACACACACACTATATACGCCGTACACACCACACACACACACACTGTATATGCCGTACGCACCACACACACACTGTATACGCCATATGCACCACACACACACACTGTATACGCCGTACACACCACACACACTGTATACGCCGTACGCACCACACACACACACACTGTATATGCCGTACGCACCATATACACACACACACACACACACTGTATAGGCCATATGCACCACACACACACACTGTATATGCCGTACGCACCATACATACACACACACACACACACACTGTATACGCCGTATGCACCATATACACACACACACTGTATACGCCATATGCACCACACACACACAGACACACACACTGTATACACCGTATGCACCACACACACACTGTATACGCCGTACGCACCACACACACATACTGTATGCGCCGTACGCACCACACACACACCTTATACACCGTACGCACCACACACTCTGTATACGCCGTACGCATTACAGACATATACACACACACTGTATACGCCGTACGGCACCACACACACACTGTATACGCCGTACGCATTACAGACACACACACACTGTATACGCCATACGCAGCCTGTGGTTTTGATATTTTTTGTTATATATAAATAGAAAAAACTTACCTTATATACAAATGTGCATACAAAATCAATAAAACCGCATTGCAGCTTAGGCAGCTCATCTGCTTTGTTCCTGTCCATCATTGGCTATTAAAAAACAATATGTTATGTTTTTTACTAAAATGCGTGTTTGGTAAAAGTCTTGTAAATGTGTTCTGCATGTTACACTGCTCAACCATATAGTCATATATCCACACTGTATTTTACAAGATAAATAGGAGCAATAGAGGCTAAACATGTCATATAATTGCATTATAAAACATCATTCAACATCCTATGTCGTTTTTGCACTAAGATTAATATTATAAGACTTTTGTGTATTGCAGAGAATATACTGGCTAGGTGTGTCTTAAAGAGTCTATATACCCCCTTCCCTTTATCTTTCCCCATTCCTCGGTTGAACTTCATGGACATGTATCTTTCTTCAACAGTATTATGTAGCTATGTAACTATGTGTAACAAATGGTGTATTGGAAAATGTTATTATTAATAGGTTCAGTTTGATTCTATCACTTTAATATCCTCAGATTCAACTTTAATTTCACTTTTTGGAAAGGAGGTACCATGAAATGAGAGATTAACCCATTCATGCCGCATGCCTTTTCCATTTTTGCGCTTTTGTTTTTTACTTCTCTTCTTCCCAGAGCCATAACTTTTTTATGTTTTGGTCAATATGGCCATGCGAGGGCTTATTTTCTGTGGGACACATTGTAAATTTGAACGACACCATTAGGTTTACCATAGCAGGTACTGAAAAACGGGAAAAAAATTCCAAGTGCGGTGAAATTGCAAAAAAGTGCAACTCCAGAGTGGTTGTTTTTTTACCATGTTCACTAAATGCTAAAACTGACCTGCCATTATTATTCTCCAGGTCATTACGAGTTCATAGACACCAAACATGTATAGGCTCTTTTTTATTTAAGTGGTGCAAAAAAATCCAAAGTTTGTTAAAAAAAAAAGTTGCCATCTTCCGAGACCCGCAGCGTCTCCATTTTTTGGGATCTGGGGCTGGGTGAGGGCTTATTTTTTACGTGCAGAGCTGACATTTTTATTGATACCATTTTGGGGTAGATCCGATGTTTTGATCGCCCGTTATTACATTTTATTGCAATGTTGTGGCGAGCAAAAAAACTTAATTCTGGCGTTTTGATTTTTTTTTCATTACGTCGTTTACCGATCGGATTAATTATTTTCTTATATTGATAGATCGGGCAATTCTAAATGCGGTGATACCAAATATGTGTATATTTGATTTTTTTATTGTTTGAATGTGGCGTAAGGGGAGTGATTTAAACTTTTATTTTTTTTTACATTTTTTAATATTTTTAGAAACATTTTTTTTTACTTTTTACATTATTCAATATTCTCCATGTGAGATTATAAGCTGTGATTATCTTATCGTCTCTGCTGCACACAGGAGATCATCAGATCGCCTCTGTGTAGCAGAAATGCTGACTTGCTATCAGTGCCAGCCGCTGGGCGGCGCGATCATGTTAAATGCTGCTGTCAGTGTTTGACAGCGGCATTTAACATGTTAACAGCTGCAGGTGGATCGCAATTCCACCCACGGCTGTTAGGGGCACATGACAGCTGTACAGATCAGCTGTCATGTGCCCGGAAAGGTGCTGGCTCAGAGCGGGAGCCCGCACCAAAGGGGAAGACACGCCATGCGCCGTACATGTATGGCACATGTCGTGAAAGGGTTAAAGGCCTGTTGGCATGTTACTTAAAAGGAATCTTTTTGCTATGTAATCTGAGAGCACCACAATGTAAAGAAAGGGACCCTGATTACAGTGATGTCAGTGTTTTATCAGCAGGAGATTATCACTGGCTGCCTCTTGCCTTGTAGTCCAACCCTGCCCCCAGCAATGATTGGCAGCTTTCTGTCACTATACAATGTACACAGAGAGCTGCTAATCAGTGGTGTCAACAACTGAGCTCTGCTGAATCTGCAACAGAGAAAACAGATTTTATCATAACTGCTGCACCCAGTAAACTAAGAAATACATAGCAGGAATTGGGGTCTCTGCCTCTACATCATGCTGCTGTCAGATTACATAACAAAAACCTACTGACAAATTCCCTTTAAGGCCATGGACACTATATAGACCCTTTGGAAAGGTTTATGCCCATCTTAGTTTTCTGCTCATGAGGCCTATGGGTATAAAAGTTGGGATTAGAGAAAACAATTGAAAATTAAGGATACAAAGACTACTCTCACGTCCATCCAAGCCCCTGATTTATAGCAAGGGGATCACCTCGTATATGAAGAATGAGAATAAGACATGTTTATTCTCTGCTTAACTATTGACAACATCTTTTGATATATTGTACATCTTGTGTTATTTTTTTATATTTTCTTGCACATACTTTTTATACATTAAGTAAACTTTTTCATGTGATATAGACATTGTGTATGAATCCATTTACTGACATCTTGGTAACCACATAACCAATCATGTAACCACCATGATTACATTCCTTAATTCTGTATGTGAGAATACCTAGGCACTGCTAACCATTTCTGCCTTCTCTCCAGGGTCTCCGGCAGTCTCTAATTTCTAGGCACACAACATTCTTCTACCTGATCACTTGCTTGTGTTTTAAGGGCCAGGTCGGGCATCAAGCAGCCAATGTGGTCGTGTTATATCCTGAGCGTATACAGCTATTTTATGGTGAGACTGACAATGCTCTGATTTGCTTCACAATATCTTATTCAGGCAACTTTGAATATCTTATTATAACTAATTTTAGACAATCTTATTCACAATCCTTCATTTAGTAACTTACAATAGGGTTTTGCTGCAATACAGTTCTTTCCAGGTCACCTTGTTCCCAAAACTCGGCTGCAACCAATAGAGCAACCTATAAGTTACAGTAATAGCGTGAGATTTAGTATAATATTACAACATTGGTTTCATATATTTGCTTATTCATCAACTCAGTCATAGAATACAGAATAATGTAACTTTGCACATATTTACTCTGTATAAAACAGTACTTGGCTGAGCAATTCTTCACTCCTCTCTCTGCACCCAGAATCCAACGTCTCATTTTGACACGTCAAAAGTTTTGCACAGTGACCATCTAAATTTTGGTTTCTTTCTAAGGCCACGTTCACACGATCAGTATTTGGTCAATATTTTACAGCAATATCTGTAAGCCAAAACCTGATGTGGTGATAAATATAGAAGTGGTGCACGTGTTATTATACTTTTCCTCTGATTGTTCCACTCCTGATTTTGGCTTACAAACACTGATGTAAAATACTGACCAAATACTGAACGTGTGAACGTGGCCTATAAACAGACTAACGACAGATTATGCTGCCAAAATGACAATTTCTATATGTTGTAAGGGAACGTCTGAGCTTGTTCTAAATGTTATGCAGCTAATAACAACAAAAATAAGACTTTATTTATTTTTGCCTATGTTTAGCCCCATCTTTTACACAGCTGAATTTATATTTCCAATAGCAGAATTCTCTGAGCAATGCCAAACAAGTTTAACTTATCTATTGAACATTCATTCTGGAAATCAGTGTTCGTCAATGATATTCTGACACGTCGATGACATTCCAGTAGATAGCACTCCTCCTTTAAATTACATGAAGATATGACTGCAATGGCAGCAGAATTGTATAAAAGGGAATATGTCAGCCGCTTTTTGCTATGTAATCTGGCACACACCTAAAACCACAATCAATGTCACTAGGCCTAAAAGCTTATGTACACAAGCCAAATGGGAAAAATATAAAATGTTATTAGTGCAATAAATAGTGTAAAAAAGAAATTATTTATATATATATATATATATATATATATATATATATATATATATATATATATATATATATATATATATATATATATATATATATATATATATATATATATACAGTGCTGGCCAAAAGTATCGGCACCCCTGCAATTCTGTCAGATAATACTCAGTTTCTTCCTGAAAATGATTGCAATCACAAATTCTTTGGTATTATTCTCTTCATTTAATTTGTCTTCAATGAAAAAAACACAAAAAGAATTGTCCTAAAGCCAAATTGGATATAATTCCACACCAAACCTAAAAAAGGGGGTGGACAAAAGTATTGGCACTGTTTGAAAAATCATGTGATGCTTCTCTAATTCGTGTAATTAACAGCACCTGTAACTTACCTGTGGCACCTAACAGGTGTTGGCAATAACTAAATCACACTTGCAGCCAGTTAACGTGGATTAAAGTTGACTCAACCTCTGTCCTGTGTCCTTGTGTGTACCACATTGAGCATGGAGAAAAGAAAGAAGACCAAAGAACTGTCTGGGGACTTGAGAAACCAAATTGTGAGGAAGCATGAGCAATCTCAAGGCTACAAGTCCATCTCCAAAGACCTGAATGTTCCTGTGTCTTCCGTGCGCAGTGTCATCAAGAAGTTTAAAGCCCATGGCACTGTGGCTAACCTCCCTAGATGTGGACGGAAAAGAAAAATTGAAGAGAGATTTCAACGCAAGATTGTGCGGATGGTGGATAAAGAACCTCGACTAACATCCAAACAAGTTCAAGCTGCCCTGCAGTCCGAGGGTACAATAGTGTCAACCCGTACTATCCGTCGACATCTGAATTAAAAGGGACTGTATGGTAGGATACCCAGGAAGACCCCACTTCTTACCCCGAGACATAAAAAAGCCAAGCTGGAGTTTGCCAAAACTTACCTGAGAAAGCCTAAAACGTTTTGGAAGAATGTTCTCTGGTCAGATGAGACAAAAGTAGAGCTTTTTGGGAAAAAACATCAACATAGAGTGTACAGGAATAAAAAAGAGGCATTCAAAGAAAAGAACACGGCCCCTACAGTCAAACATGGCGGAGGTTTCCTGATGTTTTGGGGTTGCTTTACTGCCTCTGGCACTGGACTGCTTGACCGTGTGCATGGCATTATGAAGTCTGAAGACTACCAACAAATTTTGCAGCATAATGTAGGGCCCAGTGTGAGAAAGCTGGGTCTCCCTCAGAGGTCATGGGTCTTCCAGCAGGACAATGACCCAAAACACACTTCCAAAAGCACTATAAAATGGTTTTAGAGAAAGCACTGGAGACTTCTATGGTGGCCAGCAATGAGTCCAGACCTAAATCCCATAGAACACCTGTGGCGAGATCTCAAAATGGCAGTTTGGAGAAGGCACCCTTCAAATATCAGGGACCTGGAGCAGTTTGCCAAAGAAGAATGGTCTACAATTCCAGTAGAGCATTGTAAGAAACTCATTGATGGTTACTGGAAGCGGTTGTTCGCAGTTATTTTGGCTAAAGGTTGTGCAACCAAGTATTAGGCTGAGGGTGCCAATACTTTTGTCTGGCCCATTTTTGGAGTTTTGTGTGAAATGATCAATGATTTGATTTTTGCTTCATTCTCTTTTGTGTTTTTTCCTTGCAAGCAAATTAAATGAAGATAATAATACAAAAGAATTTGTGATTGCAATCATTTTCAGGAAGAAACTGAGTGTTATCTGACAGAATTGCAGGGGTGCCAATACTTTTGGCCAGCACTGTATGTATATATATATATATATATATATATATATATATATATATATATATATATATATATATACACATACATATACATATACATATGTGTGTTGCCCCAATATTTATATGATTTGTACACTATTTATTGCATTAATAAAATTATATATTTTTCCTATTTGGCTTGTGGGTTTCTTCCATTGGTGATATACAAAATGAGGAGGGACGGAGACCCTGATTCCAGCGATGTACCACTTAATTTGCTGGGTGCAGCAGTTATGATAGAGTCACAGTTTTCCCTGCTGCAGATCTAGCAGAGCTCAGATGTTGAGCCCTGTATAACCTCGTCCACACCACAGCTTTCTGTGTACATTGTATAGCGACAGAGAGCTGCTAATCAGTGGTGGGGATGTGGTTGGACTAGCAGACATGATGCCAGAAGTCCTGTACTTATAATCTCCTGCTGAGAAAACACGGATTGCATTGAAACAACAAAACACAGCCCAGTAAGTGACACATCACTGGAATAAGGGTCTCTGCTCCTACATTATGGTGCTCTCAGATTACATAACATAATCCAGGTGACATATTTCTATAATAGAGACTTAAAATGTATTTTTACATGGATGGGGTCAGTATACCTTGCTCTGAATCTCCCAGGGTTTTGCAATGGCTGACAGGTCACACGCGGTCATCATCATTGCCCTAACAAGGAAAAAAAATCAAACAATTTTTCCTGGTAATAAAATGCTACTTTATTATATGGACAACATGCATCATATTCATTAGCAGATGATAAGCCAAATTTTTAGATATACTTGTGTCCTAATGCCGTATTATCCTACAATACATCATCAGTAAATCATTTATCCCATCGATCTGGGCCCTTCATCTTTACTTATATAGTATTGACATCAATGTTAAATCTAAATTAAATCATATATAAACATATTTTTTGAAAACTGACTAAAGCACAACCATGACAAAATTGATAATGACATGTAACATACATGACAATTTCTTTGCGAGTCTGTTCTAACATCAGATACTCCGTCCAAGCCTCCTCACTGTCATACGTTTTGGACTGGTCTACTATCTTCTGAAACATAGCCCTCTTCCTGTACGTTAAAAAAAAGAGAGAATCCTTTAAATATTTTTTACATTTTCACTTCAAAGATATGTCCCAGATGAAAAATGTAATTCCAATCAAAGAATCGTCTACATGTAAACTGTAAATATCGACATGACCACAATGTGTGAATTAAAATCTTATATTTTTTACTAGTGTTAGATTATTTAAATTGTCTGCTATGGACTTTTGTACTCATGGCTGGCAGACGACTTACTGTAACTTAGTCCCTTAACAAGTGTTTTTCACTACATTAAATTGGCTACCTTGCACAAATAAAAATAAATCACAACCATTCTATTGTTTGAAGAACCGCCTCCCTAGACCGTAGACATGTGAATGTACATGAAAGTGGGTAGAGATTATCAAATCTTTTGAATTTCCAATCTGCCAGATTTGGAAGTGTTTCTGCGCTCTCCGGACTACAACACAATTAGTGGTATGATAAAATTGTAGGTTTATTGTCAACGCGTTTCAGAGTCCACTGACTCCTTCTTCAGGGCAACTATACATAAAAAAGATTTTTTATGTATTTGTTCAATACTGTAAGGATTGTCTTCCAGTATCTATTGCTGGGCTATTCCTCTTACAAGCTTAAAATCCACTAAAAAAGGTTGCTGCAATTCCTGCTTAGGCTTTCATACAGGCTACGATAGTCCCTCTTGATTTGCTGATCTATACCATTTGAGGCAATAGCTGCAAGGCATTAGGGGAAAGCCTGGTCAGTCGCGTCGGTGGTCATGTTTGCTTCCTGAGACTGATGCAATCTTCTGCAATGTGTAAAATGGCAATGCACATTTTTTGCAATTAGTGCTAATTGAATTGCAAGGTGTTCCAGAAGGTTTACTTAAAGGGGTGATCTGAAACTAATATTGATTTTCATCCTATATGTCTCCCTATTTACTTTAATAATATAATATTTTTTCTAATATGGTTTAATTAAAAAGTCATTACTCTTCGCTCATTAATCTAACTGCTTTATTTAGATTTTTTTTACCCATTTTCATTTTGCTGATGCTTTGAGAATTCCCACTGCATGCTGAAATACTCAAATGGAACATCATCAGGGATAGGGGGGGCAGGTGGGGAGCTGCGGTCACTGCTGAAACCTCTGTCTCCACACTGAAATGAAGCGTCATCAGTGGCGTGTATTTTTGGGGGCTGAGCTAATTTCTGTTCTCCCAGTAATCGCAATGGTGTACAACGTGCACTGACAGTGCACTCTCTTGCTGGCTTGTCATTTCTCATCAGAGCTGGTGAGGGAGCGCACTGTCACTTTGCACTGAGAGGAATATTGCACAGTAAAAAGGGATCTCGTACTCAGTTAACGTCGGAATTGACAACTGATCCATCCAAAGTACACCAGAGTCTAGTCCAGACCCTGAAACGGACATCACTGATGACACTTCATTTCAGGGTAGGGACAGATGCTGCAGCAGTGACCGCAGACTCTCCTCCCTGAAGACATCTTGTTTCAGTATCGCAGCATGCACCGGGGATTCTCAAACAAAGCATCATCAAAACTGAAATAGGTAAAAATAAAATAAAATCATTAAATTAGAGACTTTTTAATTAAAGCATGTTATTATGTTATTAAAATAAATAGACAGACATTTAGGACGGAAATCAATATTAGTTGAGGACCACCCCAATAATATCAATTAAGGTGAATTCTATCACATTCAGATCGTATTACATTAAAACCCTTACAAGTCTGGTGAAGAGAATGTTCAGAATCTTAAGAAGTCTAAAGCGATTGTCATTTTGAAGCCAAAAATGTCAATGTACAGTAGGTACGGAAAGTATTCAGACCCCTTTAAATTTTTCACTCTTTGTTTCATTGCAGCCATTTGGTAAATTCTAAAAAGTTAATTTTTTTCTCATTAAAGTACACTCTGCACCCCATCTTGACTGAAAAAAAAACAGAAATGTAGAAATTTTTGCAAATTTATTAAAAAAGAAAAGCTGAAATATCACATGGTCATAAGTATTCAGACCCTTTGCTCAGTATTGAGTAGAAGCACCCTTTTGAGCTAGTATAGCCATGAGTCTTCTTGGGAATGATGCAACAAGTTTTTCACACCTGGATTTGGGGTTCCTCTGCCAATCTTCCTTGCAGATTATCTCCAGTTCCGTCAGGTTGGATGGTGAACGTTGGTGGACAGCCATTTTCAGGTCTCTCCAGAGATGCTCAATTGGGTTTAGGTCAGGGCTCTGGCTGGGACAGTCAAGAATGGTCACAGAGTTGTTCTGAAGCCACTCCTTTGTTATTTTAGCTGTGTGCTTAGGGTCTTTGTCTTTTTGGAAGGTGAACCTTCGGCCAAGTCTGAGGTCCAGAGCACTCTGGACGAGGTTTTCATCCAGGATATCTCTGTACTTGGCCGCATTCATGTTTCCTTCAATTGCAACCAGTCGTCCTGTCCCTGCAGCTGAAAAACACCCCCATAGCACGATGCTGCCACCACCATGTTTCACTGTTGGGATTGTATTGGGCAGGTGATGAGCAGTGGCTGGTTTTCTCCACACATACCACTTAGAATTATCACCAAAAAGTTCTATCTTCGTCTCATCAGACCAAAGAATCTTATTTCTCATAGTCCGGGAGTCCTTCATGTGTTTTTGAGCAAACTCTATACAGGCTTTCATATGTCTTGCACTGAGGAGAGGCTTCCGTCTGGCCACTCTGCCATAAAGGCCCGACTGGAGGGCTGCAGTGATAGTTGACTTTGTGGAACTTTCTTCCATCTCCCTACTGCATCTCTGGAGCTCAGCCACAGTGATCTTGGCATTCTTCTTCACCTCTCTCACCAAGGCTCTTCTCCCACGATTGCTCAGTTTGGCTGGCCGGCCAGGTCTAGGAAGACTTCTGGTGGTCCCAAACTTCTTCCATTTAAGGATTATGGAGGCCACTGTGCTCTTAGGAACCTTGAGTAATGCAGAAATTCTTTTGTAACCTTGGCCAGATCTGTGTCTTGCCACAATACTGTCTCTGAGCTCCTTGGGCAGTTCCTTTGAGCTCATGATTCTCATTTGGTCTGACATTCACTGTGAGCTGTGAGGTCTTATATAGACAGGTGTGTGCCTTTCCAAATCAAGTCCTATCAGTTTAATTAAACACAGCTGGACTCCAATGAAGGAGAAGAACCATCTCAAGGAGGATCACAAGGAAATGGACAGCATGTGACTTAAATATGAGTGTCTGAGCAAACGGTCTGAATACTTATGACCATGTGATATTTCAGTTTTTCTTTTTTAATAAATTTGCAAAAATTTCTACATTTCTGTTTTTTTTCAGTCAAGATGGGGTGCAGAGTGTACTTTAATGAGAAAAAAATGAACTTTTTAGAATTTACCAAATGGCTGCAATGAAACAGAGTGAAAATTTAAAGGGGTCTGAATACTTTCCGTACCCACTGTAAATAAACCTAGTTCTTTAACAGAGGCAACATAAAAGTACAGTAATGGAAAATCTAAAATATTAATTCTGCAGATTGAACGGTGTGTCATTAGGAGATAATGTGTATTTATTGAATGCCACTGTTAAGAAGAAATCTGGGTTTTAAAGGTTTTTAGGTAAATTAATATTACTTTACTAATAGATTAAAAAATAATTAGCTTTACTGTAAATGCAGTCACAGTATAAAAACACATTTGTCCATACAGTTCAACATTCGTCAGACCTAGGTGCTGAGGAAGAGGAAGACAAAACATAATTCTCTTGCTAGTTAATTAAAGCACTGTTTAATTCTAACAATTTTTTAAATAGTAATTTCATAGTATCTGCCATTACTACTCCTTGATTTCAGGCATTCCACTACTCTAACTGTAAAGAACCCTTATGCATATTAGTATCTAACTTGTCTTGTCACTCTATGTGAAGGATATCCCTTGGTCTGGTGTACAGTTTTTGGAATAATAAAATCATGTACAGTCTGTATATATTAAAGCATATTAAAGGGGTTTTACCTACCTTAGCAGGGATACTTGCATGTAAGGCACAATATCACTAATGTAGTTAACTATCTTCAGTGGTCATATTGATGCATGTGATGTCATCGCTGCAGTACAATCTCTTAAATATATCCTGTCTATGGCATCTACTAGGTGGCCATCTTTTAAACCTCTCTAGCTCTCCTATAAGATTTTTTATAATTAAGTCCAATATGCTGATTGAAGCAACTGTATATTTGGATAACAATCCAAATGTGTTTTTTATCAGTAAAAATTAAAAACTAAAACAGACCCAACAAATAACAATGGCAGCTCACAGTACAGATTTCAATATACTGTATAATCCTTGTCTTAACCACTTTACAGACTCTGTTGTATTTGTACGCAACAGGCTGTAACCCCTGGTTCATTGAGGGCTCCGGTGCTGAGCCCGCACTGAACCAGGCACATGTCAGCTGATTATTACAGCTGACATGTGCCCGCAACAGCCGCGGGTGGAATCGCGATCTACCCGTGGCTGTTAACATGGTAAATGCCGCTGTCAATATCTGACAGCGGCATTTAACAGCGCCGCGCCGGAAGCGCGTCACTTACCCCGCCTATCGGTGACCCCATCACGTGATCACGGGTCACCGATGCATGGGCATGACAACCCTGGGTCTGCAGCAGACTCCAGTGGTTGTCATGATCTGATCGCTATGAGTGCCACCTAGATCTATCAATATAAAAAAAGAATTAATCCGATCGGTAAATGGCGTAAAGAGAAAAAAATTCTAAACGCCAGAATTACGTTTTTTGGTCGCCTCAACATTGCAATAAAATGCAATAAAGGGTGATCACAACATCAGATCTACACCAAAATGGTATGAATAAAAACTTCAGCTCGGCGCGCAAAAAATAAGCCCTCACCCGGCCCCAGATCCTGAAAAATGGAGACGCTACGGGTCTTGGAAAATGGTGCCATTTTTTTTTTTTTAGCAAACATGTTTGGTGTCTACGAACTCTTAATGACCTGGAGAATAATAATGGTAGGTCAGTTTTAGCGTTCAGTGAACGTGGTAAAACAAATAAAAACAACCCCATCTGTGATATTGCATTATTTTCGCAATTTCACCGCACTTGGAATTTTTTTCACGTTTTCCCGTACACGATATGGTAAAACTAGTAATGGCGTTGAAAAGTACAACTCGTCCCGCAAAAAATAAGCCCTCACACGGCCATATTGACCAAAAAATAAAAACGCTATGGCTCTGGGAACAAGGGGAGCAAAAAACGAAAATGCAAAAATGGAAAATCCCAGGGTTGTGAAGGAGTTAAGCAACTTGTGCAATTTTGGGTCCTATAGTATGTGTTGTAAGCTTCTGTGAGCAATATTTTACTTACTGTATAACATTAAGTTCCATATTTTGCAGCCACTATGGTGTTTAAATTATTATTACATGTTATGAGGTTATTAATAGTTCTCTGAGGATTGTTCTGGAACACTGAATGCATTCGAACACGCAATTCATCAAAATCCTCTGCTGGCAGCTTCCTTTGTAATTGTTGATCAATGATGTTCCAGATTTGCTTGACAAGTCTGGAGACCTCAGGCCATGACAGTGTGTTTAGGCTACACAGACTGCTCAAAAAAGCATGAGTAACAAGTCACCTGGAGTTGTGTTGAAAAGCGGCTACGGGGACACTGGAGAAATGGCTGTAACTCTGTTTCTATGACCAAATCAATGCAATGCTGAGCCATTAGTGTACCTTGAATGAAGACTATAGGAGTCTGGTTACTGTACATTATGCTACCTGTAATGCAGCGGCTTGCTGCATTGCCAAAATGTCAGAGGAGGTGTGTTCTGGTTGACCACGTACCTCCCCTTCAGGTGACTGATCACATGACTGACATCATCACAGGTCCTGTGCACACAGAACATAGTAACATAGTTTGTAAAGCCGAATAAAGACTTGCGTCCATCAAGTTCGACCTGTTAGTTCTGTAATTGCTAAAGTTGATCCAGAGGAGGGCAAAAACCCCAAATGATTTGGCCAATCTTCACCTGAGGAAAAATTCCCTCCCGACTCTGAAACCAGCAGTCAGAATAAATCCCTGTATCAACCTACTATTTTATTTTATTTTTAAGTATATGCAGAAATCTGCCTGGTATCTAGAAATGCATCCATCAATCAAGATGCCCAAGTCCTTCTCCATCTCTGAATTCCCCAATTATTTCCCATTCAGTGAGTACTGGTGACTTCCATTTTTCCTTGCCATATGTATGACCTTACGTTTCTCCTCATTAAACCTCTTTTGCCATTTAATGCTCCACCTACCCAGCTTATCCAAATCCCTCTGTAGGTCTGCACTGTCCTCTTTTGTATTAATTGTTTTACATAACTTTGTGTCATCTGCAAATATTGATATTTTACTATTTATCCCGTTGACTATGTCGTTAATAAAGATATTAAATAACATTGGGCCTAGTACAGACCCCTGTGGTACCCCACTAGTGACGCTTACCCAATCTGAGTATATTCCATTTATAACCACCCTCTGCCTTCTATCCTTTAGCCAGTTAGCTACCCACTTGCAGACATTTTCCCCCAGCCCCATCATTCTCATTTTGTATACCAACCTATTATGTGGCACGCTATCGAACGCTTTTGAGAAGTCGAGATACACAACATCCACTGGTTCCCCCTGATCTACTCGAGAGCTAACCTCCTCGTAGAAGTCAATCAGGTTTGTTTGGCAGGAGCGATTCCTCATGAATCCATGTTGGTTCGGGATTAAAAGATTATTAGCATCAAGATGCTCCGTAATTGCCTCTTTAATGAAGCTTTCAAAACTTTTGCCCACAACGGACGTCAGACTCACCGGCCGATAGTTTCCGGCGTCACTTTTCGCTCCCTTTTTGAATATTGGCACTACATTCGCCTGTCGCCAATCAAGTGGTACAGACCCAGTCAACAGAGTCCTTAAATATAAGATATAACGGTCTGTCTATCACATTACTTAGTTCCCTTAGTACCCGTGGGTGTATGCCATCAGGTCCTGGTGATTTGTTTATTTTAATGTTACTGAGGCGTTTCTGTACCCCAACTTGGGTTAGATTTGTCATACTTAGTGGAGGATTAAGTTTGTCACTTCTCATTTCTCCTGTTAGTTCTATTTCCTTTGTGAAAGTTGTCGAAAAAAAAATATTTAATAGATTAGCTTTATCCTCATCTTTCTCTATGATTTTGCCTTCCTCACTTTTTATCGGTCCAATATTATCCGATTTAATCCTTTTACTATTTATATGCGTAAAGAACAGTTTGGGATTTGATCTACTTTCCCTAGCAATACGTTTCTCTGTTTCCTCCTTCGCTATTTTTATTTGTTTTTACAGGTTCTCGTTTTTTCCTTGTAACACATTAGTGCCTCCTTACTGTTTTCCTGTTTTAATCTCTTGAATGCCTCTTTTTTGCTATTTAACGCCCCTTTTACGTTCTTGTTCAACCATATTGGTTTCCTCTTATTTCTGGCCATTTTATTCCCATACGGTATATACCTCTCGCACTGAGTATTCAGAATTCTTTTGAAGGTTTCCCATTTACTATTCGTATTCCATTGATTAAGTACTTTGTCCCAGTCAATAAGTGGAAGGTTTTCTATCAGCTGATCAAACTTCGCCCTCCTAAAGTTTAATGTTTTTGTTGTTCCCTTATTGATAACCCTACTGAAGGGCATTTTGAAGTCGATAATATTATGATCGCTATTACCTAGGTGCCCCCCTATCTGTACCTCAGTTATTCTATCAGGCCTATTAGTCAATATTAAGTCCAACACGGCCTTCCCTCTCGTTGGTTTCTGCATTAGTTGGGAGAGATAATTATCCTTCATATTTGTCAAGAACCTTTTTCCTTTCTGAGATCTACAGGTTTCTGTTTCCCAGTCAATATCCGGGTAGTTGAAATCCCCCATTACAATCACTTCATTATGTTTTGCTACTTTGTCTATTTGTCCTAATAGCAGATTCTCATTCTCCTCTGTTATATTTGGTGGCTTATAGCAGACCCCCAGTAATATTTTATTATTATTTTTTGCCCCCTCTATCTCTACCCACATGGACTCGACCCCCTCTTCTCCCTCTCCTATATCTTCCCTTAGTCTGGGCTTTAGACATGACTTTACATATAAGCAGACTCCTCCGCCTTTCCCCTGTTTCCGGTCCCTTCTAAATAAACTATAATCTAATAAATTTACCGCCCAGTCGTAGCTATCGTCTAGCCAAGTCTCTGTTATACCTACGATGTCATACCTCTCCTCCGATATAAGAGCCCGCAGCTCATCCGCCTTATTGGTCAGGCTTCTTGCGTTGGTCAGCATGCAAGATAAAACTTTGGGGTTATTTAGCATCCTATTCTTCTCTAACGATCTAACTGTACTATCCCCACCCCCCTCTCCACCCTCATTATATTCACTTCTCCCCTTCCCCCTTGCTTGCCTCACATCCCACCTATTTCCTTGGTTCCCCCCCCCCCGTCTCTAGTTTAAAAACTCCTCCAACCTATTAGAAGGATATATAAATCCTGGTGGTTTTTGAAACTGTGGTGAAGCCTGGTCCCTGTGTCTGGGACACCATTAGCCTGGAGAGGCAAGAGGCCTGATCCCTGTGTCTGGGACACCATTAGCCTTGAGAGGCAAGAGGCCTGGTCCCTGTGTCTGGGACACCAGTAGCCTTGGAAGGCAAGAGGCCTAATCCCTGTGTCTGGGACACCAGTAGCCCTGGAAGGCACGTGGCCTGGAGACCACGTCTCGGGAGCCTTAATCCACAGCTGTGGCAGAACAGAGCTGATAGAAGCAGCTAAGACCCAGCAAAGGTAAATCGGTGTTTTAAATGAATATTGATGTGGTACCTTGCTGAAGTTTGTATCTGAAGCCAAGCGGACATGGCTGCCACTGAAAAGGCTCTAGGATATTACATGTGTAACATTCCTGCTAGCCACTGAGATGGACTATGTTATAAGCAGTTTATGATGTGTAATAAACTGCTGGACTTCATATTACCGGAAAACGTTGCATGTGTGCTTTAATTACATAGTAACATAGTTTTTAAGGTTGAAGGAAGACTAAGTCCATCTAGTTCAACCCATAGCCTAACATGTTGATCCAGAGGAAGGCAAAAAACACCATGTGGCAAACACTAAGCTCCACATTGGGGAAAAAAATTCCTTCCCGACTCCATACGACAATCAGACTAGTTCCCTGGATCAACGCCCTATCAAGGAATCTAGTATATATAACCTGTAATATTATACTTTTTAAGAAAGGCATCCATGCCCTTCATAAATTTTAATAGTGAATCACTCATTGCAACATCATGCGGCAGAGAGTTCCATAGTCTCACTGCTCTTACAGTAAAGAATCCCCGTCTGTGATTATGATTAAACCTTCTTTCCTCCAGACGTAGAAGATGCCCCCTTGTCACCGTCTCTGGCCTCAGAGTAAAAAGATCAGTAGACAGGTCTTTGTACTGTCCCCTCATATACGTGTACATAGTAATAAGATCACCCCTAAGCCTTCTTTTTTCCACAGTAAATAACCCCAAGTGTAATAACCTGTCTTGGTATTGCAGACCCCCCAGTCCTCTAATAACCTTGGTCGCTCTTCTCTGCACCCACTCTAGTTCAGCTATGTCTTTCTTATACACCGGAGACCAAAACTGTACACAGTATTCTAAGTGTGGTCGCACTAATGACTTGTATAGAGGTAAAATTATGTTCTCCTCATGAGTATCTATGCCTCTTTTAATGCATCCCATTATTTTATTTGCCTTTGCAGCAGCTGCCTGACACTGGCCACTAAACGTGAGCTTGTCGTCCACCAATACACCCAGGTCTTTTTCAGTTACAGTTTTGCCCAGTGTTTTACAATTAAGCATATAATTATACATTTTATTTCCTCTGCCCAAGTGCATTACCTTACATTTATCACCATTAAAGCTCATTTGCCATTTATCAGCCCAAGCTTCTAGATTACATAGATCCTTCTGTAATATAAAATTGTCCTCCTCTGTATTGATTACCCTGCAGAGGGTATTGACCCGGTGAAGTGAGTGCCCCTCAACATGATCATTAGCGCTACCTTACATACCATACATCATAGTCCCGCAAGGTCTCTTCATGACATTGCTCATGTGATTTTTCAGACCAATCACCAGCTATCATTGCGTTCAAGACAAAAGCAGGACGTCGTGAAGAGGCCATTGCAGCCTCAATTGCACTTTTGCTCTGCACCATGATAGCCTTTAAGATTGGTACCATCAGGTCATAAAGAGGACTTCACAAGGGATCATTATATTATTCTTACTCCCAGGATTATGGTGCAGGTTGGCTGGATCCCTCTAGTCTTCATTCCAGATACACTAACAGCTCGGTGTTTCATTGATTTCATTGTGGAATCAGTGGCACTGCTATTCCTCCAAAGTGTCCCAGAAGTCGTTTTTCAACATGACAGCACCAGGTCACATGTTGCTTGTGCTCCTGTGAGCAACCTGCCTGGCCTAAACGTGATACCATGGCCTGCATTTCTAGACTTGTCCACCATCGAGCACATCTGCAGTTGTTTGACAATTGTAAAGGGAGCTGCCAGCAGTGGATCTTGATGATTTATGTGCTCAAGTGCATTCATGTGGCAGAACCTTCCACAGACAACCATTAGTAGCCTCATTGATACCAGCCAAGGCGTATAAATGTGTTTTTCTATTTGAGGTGCTCATTGTCGATACTGAATACATTGACATGTTTTGAAAAGTTTATTTCCATGTTTTCATCATTTGCATATTATTAACATGTCTATAGGTCCTGTGATTTCCATAATTCAACAACTTTTCCTTCTTGGTGTTGAAAATTCACTGGTGAGGAATTTATTATCCTCCCACACAAGGTAGAAAATCTTATGGATACTTACTTGAAATACAAAGCCAAGTCTGTTGCAATAATTGCAATATCCATCATATGGATGGCGTGATCATATTGTCTCCTGTTCAGGTTTTGGTAGATGTTTATTGACTGTGAATAACAAGACACAAGGCATCAGCTGGATATAATTAAAGGGGTTTTCCACTACTAGGACAACCCCTTCTCAATCTGAATGTTTGGCCCCGTTAAAATAAAGACACCTATAAACACCTCCAGTGCCAATGCCGTTCCAGCGGTGTCAGCACTCGTGTTCCTGGGGTTCACGTGAGGTTGGTATGTCACGTGAGCCCTGCACCCAATCAGCGCTGGCGTCACTGTATCTGTCTTTAGATATATAAGTAATCAAGAGGAAGTGAGAGCTCCGGCTCGCTCCATGAAGCACTGCTGGAGACCGACTATACGACCGATGAGAAAGGTGAAGACGGCAGCAGGTGAGTATAAGAGTAGGGTCTGGGATCTTAGATAAGAAGCAACACTCAAGTGGTAAAATTAAAAAAAAGCTGGATTGGTTCTTTAAAATGTCATGTGAATACTATAAGACCAGTCAAGTTTATGATTGACCCACTAAATTAAAATGTAAGATCACCCCCATGTTTAAATGGATCTGCCATTCAGATGATAATAGGGTAGAAAGTTTATTTTGAGCACTGGTAATTATTCAAAATCCTTGTTTAACATTACCCAATAATGTTCACAGCAGTGTTATTGTGGATTAATTATTTTTATATTTGTAAATCCATCCTAACAATGCAAATTTCTGCTATTGTATTTCATACTGAACTTGGTAGAAAGCAAGACAAATTGTAAAGAAATAACATTATCTCCAGATAACGCCATAGCCTAGAAGAACTAAGTCACTGCTTTGAACATTTTTGGGTCGTATTAAACAGGGGTTTAATTAATTTTGGGGCTCAGCATAAACTTTGTGCCTCAGTATAATTTGCATGGCAGATCCATTTAAACATGGGGATGAGCTTACTATTTCAGTAGCTCAGTCATGAACTAGAATTACTTTATACTATTCATATGACATTTTAAATTATTTATTAAAAGCTATACTTTATTACAATTATAATATCAATTTGAGATCACACAATAAAGATAATGTTTAATAAAGACAATCCCCGAAAAACTAATCTCTGCAGATCTGGCTGTAATCGCCTGGGGAAGCTGCGAACAGCCATTCATTTGTCTAGCAATGGATGACCACTTAGTCAATGGATAAATGGTTGGCTGAAGTATACCACAGCGAGAGATGCTTTATACGAGATGCTCTCAGCTGAGGTTCATATGAGGTATCCTAAGAAAATGACTAAATCCTATGACATCTAAATGCCCTAACATGATATATAGACAGGGGCTGACTTTGTGTGTCAACTTCTCTAACTTTACTACATTGTATTTCAGGCTAGTGGAAGAGTGGAAGAATGATCAGCACCCCCTGAAGATGTTATAATAAATGTAATGTGTTATGTTAATATACAGGGTGGTCCAAAAGTAGGTGGACAGAAAGTGTAATAAGGTTATGCTTAACGAAATTGAAGAAAATCCAGTAATTTTAGATAACATTATGTGGAGTGATGAAGTTTCTTTCAAATTATCCGGCCATATTAACAGACATAATTGTATATACTGGTATAATGAGAACATGCATTTAACATTAGAGCAACAACTAAATGAGCCTGGTGTCAATGTTTGGGGTGGTATTTCAAGTTTTGGTGTTTTAGGACCAATAACACATGGAGTGTAAAGTCCAGCTAGCCATTTCTGCAACCAATTGGCAGTACGTAAAACATTGTTTAAATAACGCATTTATGGCCGTTTGCGTAGCATGTAATTGTGCCTAAGTAGTTTCCTAAGAAAACTACTAATAAAATTCATAAAAGGTCAACTTTGACCAAATTTAGCAATCATCTTAGATCATTTGAAGCATAATTTTCTTATGTAATCATGGAAACCTATGGTAAAAAGAAATGTCAGCAATTAAAGTTACCTCATCTTTAAGTAGTGTCTTGCTGAATTCCAAATGATGCCTTTCTAGGATAGATGATCCATGAAGTTTTGCTAATGGATGTCCTGATCTAAGAAGAGGAACAGTTAAAATAGGTCTCTAAGCTACTGTACATAGCAATCCATTATATGAGGAAGGAAAGATACATTTATAGTGAATATATTAATCCACATGCATTATGCATTGATATATCAAGGGAAAACTCAATAACAATCTGGCAATATTCTGAGCCATAAGCTAAAATGTAGCTTGGTAAGAATCGCGTAAATGGCAACTCAGTATTATGTGTTTTGTTCCATTTTGTGCAATTTCTTCAATTTATCTGTTGAATATGACCTGTATCCTATGTCCACAGTCCATACGCAAAGTAGAACCTAACCTTGGCTTTTGACCTTAAAATGACTAGGTAGTATCTCTAGCAATTTGCAATGTATGGTAGACAACAGGAACCACTGCCTCAGTCAATAACCACCTTTCAGCTTTCAATCAACACTTCCTCTCTAGACAAGGCACCAGTGGGTTAAACATCTCTATCAATCATCGTCCAGTAATAAGTAATTTGTGGTTAACCAATAAGCACTGCCTTTCTGAAGAGTGTTGCTTTCATCTAAAGCAGAGAGATAGTCAGTGACTGTGATTTTCCAATGGCGGGACCAAAGCAGCAAATCAGATCAACACAAAAGGCTAAACATAGAGAGAAATGTCTCATTTGCTGCAGGAAATATAGTGACACAGATTAGGAAGAGCTGCATCAATGAAATCACAATTTATTTCTAAAGAAATACCCAATATATATACCAGCAAATCTGTAAATGATGTGCAAGCAAACTTACTTCATCTGGTACAGATTGTTAGTACCTCGGTGGTCAATATCATGGCAGAAAGCAGCAGTCACCATTGCCATGGCCTCCAGGTCTGTATAATAACGTTTCAAGTTTCCTGTCTGAAAAAGACGTAAAATATAAGCTCATTCCTGGAGAAGAAGTAAAGATGACCATATAGAACTACGGAAATAGTATAGCTTCCTGCGCTATGCTAGTTCTGCATATTTTTCTTGAGCGTCTACAAGTGTGCTCCTGTCAAGACATTCATTTCCAGGATACACTGTATAATTATGCAGTAAAATCAGTATAAAAGTGTTCAAATTATTCTAAATGACTACATTTAGTATAATTCCTTCCTTACCATAAGCAGGGTGAACATGGTTTGTCCTACATTGAAGCCATGCCGCCAGTTGTGATAGGTGATTTTTCTGTATCCTTTGCTTACTGAGAATAGGAATCGTACTAAAACCTGTATGGAACAGACAATCATTTTATTTGTGATTTTTATGTAAACTTCAGACTCATGAGAAGGAACTTTTGCCATTATATTTTATGTTGAATCAGTTTTTATTAGGTATTAACCCCTTTATCCCCGAGGGTGGTTTGCACGTTAATGACCAGGCCAATTTTTACAATTCTGACCATTATCACTTTATGAGGTAATTACTCTGGAACGCTTCAACGGATCCCCCTGATTCTGTTTTTTCGTGCCATATTGTGCTTCATGATAGTGGTAAAATTTCTTCGACCTAACTTGCGTTTATTTGTGAAAAAAAACTGAAATTTGGTGAAAATGTAGAAAATTTTGCAATTTTCAAACTTTGAATTCTTATACCCTTAAATCAGATAGATACAGTGCAGACCAAAAGTTTGGACACACCTTACCTTCTCATTTAAAGATTTTTCTGTATTTTCATAACTTTGAAAATTGTACATTCACACTGAAGGCATCAAAACTATGAATTAACACATGTGGAATTATATACTTAAGAAAAAAGTGTGAAACAGCTGAAAATATGTCTTATATTCTAGGTTCTTCAAAGTAGCCACCTTTTGCTTTAATGACTGCTTTGCATACTCTTGGCATTCTCTTGATGAGCTTCAAGAGGTAGTCACTAGAAATGGTTTTCACTTCACAGAACATTTTACTTTTTTTCACAAAAATTTTACTTTACACTCAAATGTTTTTATTTTTGCAAGGGTACCAGGAGAAAATGGACCCCTAAATTTGTTGTGCAATTTTTCCTGAGCAAGCCAATACCCCATATGTGGGGGAAAACCACTATTTGAGTGCATGGCAGTGCTCGGGAGGGAAGGAACGCCATTTGACTTTTTGAATGCAAAATTTGCTGGAATAATTAGCGCCATGTTGTGTTTGGAGAGCCTCTGATGTGCCTAAACAGTGGGAATTCCCAACAAAGCACACCATTTTGTAAGCTAAACCCCTCAGGGAAGTTATATAGATGTGTTGTGAGCAAATTGAACCCCCAGGTGCTTCACAGCAGTTTATAATGTAGAGTTGTGAAAATAAAAAAATCTAATTTTTCCCACAAAAATGATCTTTTAGCACCATTTTTTTTACAAGGGTAACAGGAGAAAATGAAACCCAAAATTTGTTGTGCAATTTCTCCTGAGTACTCAGATACCCCATATGTGGGGGTAAACTACTGTTTGGGTGCACGGCAGAGCTCAGAAAAGGAGTGGCAGTTTGGAACACAGACTTTGGGAATTATTTTTTTTTTATCTACAGGTGTGGTGAGTATTTTAGCTACATGGATGTTTTCTAGAAAAAAGCAGCATTGGATGTTGCTGAATGAAAATTGCAAACTGCTGCTGTAGGGACCAGTACGTTGTATTGACCAGTACGTTGTAGTGACCAGTGTGTTATGCCCAGCTCATGTTTCAGGAGACAGACAGGCTCTCATCGCTACAGAAATGTCAAACATGGGGCAAGGGCCATTTCACTTTTCCAGAGCCTTTGTGCTACCAGTAACGTGGAAGCCCCCTATATTTCTGTTAACAGATGATGGACCTGAGTGGGGACTTGCTTTTTTGTGGATTGTGTCGAAGCTTTTATTGTGATCCAAAATGTTATGTAAAATGACCCAATTTACCCTGTGGTCTACTCTGAGAACTGATATCGGGGTTTCCATTTAAATCTCCGAGTGACGTAATTCAGATGAAACCCCGAGGGATCCATTCACTCTAATGAGGCAGCAGAGTTGCTCTGGACTCCATTTGGCCTCTTTTCAGAGTTTTCCTTTTTTCAAAGGTGCACAAAACTGTGTCTGATGGCACTTTTATGCACGCCTAAGCTTGTGATGGAACGGTCTGCAGGTGTCATGCCGCATTTGGAGAGCCCCCGATGTGCCTAAACAGTGGAAGCCCCCTCCCCCAATTTTTTCATTTTCAAAAGTGTAGCAGGAGAAAATGGACTCCAAAATTTGTTGTGCAATTTCTCCTGAGTATGCCAATACCCTATATGTGGTCAAAAACTACTTTTGAGGCACAGGGGAAAGTTCAGAAGGGAAGGAGCGCCATATTGGAGTTCATATTTTGCTGGACTGGTTTGACGGTGCCATATCACATTGGCAGAGCCCCTAATGTGCCAGAACAGCACAACCCCCATAAGAGACCCCATTATACAAACTACACCTTTCAATGAATTCATCTAGGCGTGCAGTGAACATGTTGACACCACATGTGCCTCACAGAGCTTTATGCCATTGGGTGATGATGAAAGAATAATTAAATTTTTTCCACCAAAGTATTGTTTTAGCCCCAGATTTTACATTTTCACACTGGCAAATGGGTACAAATGGCACCAAAATTTGTTACACAATTTCTGCTGAATGCAAAAATACCCCATATGTGGCTGTACAGTAGTGCTTGGCCATACGGCGAGACTCGGGAGGGACGAAGCGCTATTTGCCTCCTGGAGTGCAGATTTTTCTAGAATAGTTTGCAGACTTCATATGCAGAGCACCTAAGTGTTAGTAGAGCAGAATCCCCCTCAAGTGACCCCACTTTGGAAATTATACCTCTTTGGAAATTTATCTACAGGTGTGGTAAGGATTTTAACTAAATAGGTGTTAGATAAATCATCCAATAGTGACATAGAAAGGTCCCATGCACGTAAACTATTAGAAATAGTAAACAAACAGAAGGTAGAAAAAACACAAGACAAAGAGAATTAAAAAAAAAGAAAAAAAAAGGGGGGGGTGGGGAAGAAAGAGAGACGGGAAAAGCAAAATAAAGAAGGAAGGGGAGGGAGAAGAAAACAGAAGGGGGTGCCACATTGGTAAGACCTAGGCCATAACTTAAGAAAAAAGTTTCTGGAAGTTGTCAGAATCTCTAAATTTTTCCCAATGGTGTCATATCTGCCTGAATTTCCACCATTATATTTTAGAACTGTTTTGAATTGTCAAATCAAATCGGCTACCAGGGATAGACTTAGTAAGAACCACTACAATTAGTAGGTCCCAATGACACCTCGGTGGTCAATCTTTCACTCCTATGTAGCCACCTGGCCTTCACTTCAGAAATCCCAGGTATGCATCCACAGGGTAGCTGCGGGGTGATGGAATGAGTTGCATAAAGTGGTGTCAGGCTCGCAATTGTAATGAAAGGGTGATTATCTAACAGCTTACAAAAATGAAATACCGTTAACAATCAATACTCATTTCTTTACTATCATGTAAGCACATCTAGGATGAATTAGGATGAGATAGGGAGAGTCTTCGTTGAGCGGGGGCGCCATTCACGTTTATGTAGTGTGCCAACCTCAGCGGCAAAGCAGGGTGCTTCACAAGGTACTTGTAGGGAAAGACATTTCCTCAATAACATCATTATAGGGCATAGTAAATAATGCTGTGATATTATTTTTGACTATACAACATATCTAATATATATTTTTTGCATCATAATAATTGTTTGTTTTCTTTGTGGAAAAGATTTTAATATTTGAAATAAAGTATTGATTTTTAAGGATGTTTAATTTTTTTTATGTCTAAAGTGGTGTGGCGAGAACAAAATTGAATTCCAAAAACAGAGTCAAGAGATGGCCAGGTTCAAGTCTAGAGTAGAGATGAGCGGTGTTCGACTCGAACTGTTCGCCAGTCTCAAATTCGAGCTGTTTTGGGCGGTGTTCGAGCCGTTCGGCGAACACGAACGATTTGAAAAAAATTCGGCTGTTCGAGGTTATGTTCGATAACTGTTCGTGCATCAAAATCATAACTGGATTTTTTCTCAGTAATGATGAAAATTAATGTTAATACGCAGTTTGAGTGTACAGCGGGGCGGGGGGAGGGGCAGGGGATGGATCTCTGCAGGAATAATGAAGATCTCCATTTTTCTTTCTCTTTCCCGCATTTACAGTGGGGAGGTGCAATCTGTCAGCCTATCAGCAGCGCACACACGGAGCGAGCTGCTTTTTTTCACACAAGCAAGGGCAAGTGTCATTGGCAGTGTATGTCACATGTCCTTGCCCTATAAGACCCAGCCATTTTCCACGTAGCCACCATTTTCTCACTGCTGCAGCTGCGTGTTAGACGGCACCGCTGTTGCTGTGTGCTCTATACTTTGAGTGTTCATTTCAAGCCAATTTTCTCTGAAATATACAGATTGCTTGGGAGTAGGGAATAGTTGTGATTGCAGTCCTTTTGAGGACTAGGTTACATCATTTCCTACGACTTTTATCAGGCAGGTCTGTGCTCTTAAATAGATAGGTTGGGAGTAGGGACTAATTGTAATTGCAGTCCTTTTGAGGGCTAGGTTACATCAGTTCCTATCACTTTTTGCCAGGCAGGTCTGTGCCAGTGCTGTGTAAGTTTTTTTCACAGCATTTGGCTAAATCTAGCAAAGCTAATCCTTTTTGGCCTCTTGCAGTGTGTGTTAGTCAGTGGAGTAGCCTATCTGTGTTGCAAGCTACACCACCTGTGTATAGAATACAAATTTTTTTACTGCACCTAGCCAAGTAAAACCTTTTGGGCATAGCATCATTCTATTAGTCCATCTATACTAACCTGCACCAGGTAGCAAATTAAAAATAATTTTTATCTGCATCTAGCTCTGAAAAAAAATTTGGGCTTGTAGCAGTGTGTGGGACTTGTTCTATTAGTCCATCTATACTAACCTCCACCAGGTTGCAAATTAAAAATAATTTTTATCTGCATCTAGCTCTGAAAAAAAATTTGGGCTTGTAGCACTGTGTGGGACTTGTTCTATTAGTCCATCTATACTAACCTCCACCAGGTTGCAAAATAAAAATAATTTTTATCTGCATCTAGCTCTGAAAAAAAATTGGGCTTGCAGCAGTGTGTGGGACTTGTTCTATTAGTCCACCTATACTAACCTGCACCAGGTTGCAAATTAAAAATAATTTTTATCTGCATCTAGCTCTGAAAAAATATTTGGGCTTGTAACAGTGTGTGGGACTTGTTCTATTAGTCCATCTATACTAACCTCCACCAGGTTGCAAATTAAAAATAATTTTTATCTGCATCTAGCTCTGAAAAAATATTTGGGCTTGTAGCAGTGTGTGGGACTTGTTCTATTAGTCCATCTATACTAAGCTCTACCACCTGTGTATGTAATAAAATTGTTTTACTGCATCTAACCCAGCCAATACTTTTGGGCTAATACCACAGTTTGGCCACTCAGCTCTGCTCGGTTCCCATCCATTGTTTTTTGTGCAAACAACTCCAGAGTTGTCAATTAGTTAACCACCAAAATGAGTGGAAAAAGGCCTGCTGATGGTGGAAAGGGGAATAGGCATGTTGGGAAGGGAAAAAAAGGTTGTGTCCGTGGGGTAGGTGTTAAAGCAACAGTAACATCTGCAGAAGAAAGACCATCTTCCAGCCAAACTAAGATGTCTACTTCTTTTAGCGGACAATGTGATAAGATCCCTTTCTTACGGCCACGCCAATCGCTACAAATTCCAGATGAGGCACAAAAACAGAAGGTGCTTCAACGGATATCAAGTGCTCCTTTAAGTGGGCTCTCCTCCACCTCAACTTCAACATCACAAATACTCCAGTCCTCAGAGGAGTCACCCCAATCACACTTGCTTCCTCACAGCTCCCAAGTCTCCAGCTGCCCGTCTGAGTATGGGGTAGAACAGATGGTTGAGTCTGCAGAGCTGTTTACTCATACTATAGCCTGGGAATCAGAGGTCGGCTCTAGAGCTTCTGTGAATCCAGACGAGGAAATGATCTGCACTGATGCCCAGAATCTTTATGAGTCAGATCCAGGAACAGACGCAGAAGGTTCAGACCATAATGTAGACCCTCGTTCCCAAACTGTAACTCCTGTTGGTGGAGACAATGAGGAAGACGATGGTGAGACTCAAATACCTGATTGGAGCGACAACTTGAGTTTTTTGTCAGGGCAGGAAGAGGTTGGCTCTGAGGACGACGGGTGTGATAACACACAGGGTGATGATGACGAGGTTGGAGATCCCACTTACTGTCAACCCACAGTCAGCCAATCGATGAGGTCAGCAGAGGAGGTGGAGGAGGATGCTAGTGACGACGAGGTCAGGTTGCGCCTTCCTGGACAGAGACGTAGTACTGGAAGCACGTCAACAACTGCATCCTCAAACACAACTCTGCCTCTGACCACAAGTCGTGGTGGCTCTTCAGGTCGCATGGGTGCTAAGCCTTGCATAGCCTGGGCATTTTTTCAGATCGATAAGGATGACCCAACTCGTGTTATCTGTAACATTTGTCAGCAAAAGCTAAGTAGAGGCCAAAAAATACATAGTTTGAGTACTTCATGCATGAACCGGCACATGGATATGAAGCATAAGTTGCAGTGGGAAGCTCACTGTGCTACAATGCGGCCTAGCCGGCCGGGCCAGCCACCATCTGCCACATCTTGTGCATCTGCGGCCTCTTCATCCTCTGTGACTGGGGGGACAGCAGTCACACCTGTTTTGGGACGCAGACCTGCCACCTCTTTACCCGCAACAGCCAGTGTGATTGGCAGGTCATCATTTTCTTTGGAGGTGGAAACACCAGCTGGTGTTGAGCGCTCTCCGACATCGATAGCACCACCTTTGGATCAAGGCAACCTAACATGTCCGCCTGCATCTTCCTCACAGACCAGCAGTTTGCCGGGGACACCCTTCTCAACCCCGTCTAAGCACAACAGCCAGCCCTCGGTCCCTCAGATGTGGACAAGTAAAAGACCATTTCCTCCTAGCCATGAGAAAGCTAAGAAGTTGAATTTCACCATCTGCAAGCTCTTGGCTACAGAAATGCTGCCTTTCCGCCTGGTGGACACAGAGGATTTTCGAGACCTTATGTCCATCGCAGTGCCCCAGTACCAGATGCCCAGTCGGCACTACTTCTCAAAGAAAGGTGTGCCTGCGCTCCACCAGCATGTCGCACACAACATCACCGCTTCTTTGAGAAACTCTGTGTGTGACAGGGTGCATTTCACCACAGACACTTGGACGAGTAGGCATGGACAGGGGCGTTACATGTCACTGACTGGGCACTGGGTAACTATGGTGACAGCAGGACAAGGGGCCGCTGTCCAAGTCTTGCCGTCCCCACGAGTTGTGCGTCAATCCTCTTTATCTCGAAGTTCCTCCACTGCTTCTGCCTCCTCAACCTCCTCTCGGTCCTCCACCTGCACCCAAAGCCTGTCTGGTCATGCCACAAGCTTTCTAACTGCGCAGAAGGGATCCTGCTCACCTCCTTACTATGCTGGCAGCAGGGCTCAACGTCATCAGGTGGTTTTTACTTTGAAATGTCTGGGAAATGTGAGTCACACAGCTGAGGAGTTGTGGTCAGCTCTGGAGAACCAGTTTCATGAATGGTTGTCTCCACTGGACCTGAAACCAGGGAAGGCCGTGTGCAACAATGCTGCAAACCTGGGTGCGGCCCTTCGCCGGGGCAATGTCACACACGTGCCTTGTATGTCTCACGTGTTGAACCTGGTTGACCAGCAATTTTTAGCTCACTATCCCGGACTAGATGGCCTTCTGCAGAGGGCACGGTCGCTGTGTGCTCACTTCCGCCGTTCGCATCCCGCAGCTCAGCGACTTACATCTCTACAGAAGTCGTTGGGCCTGCCACTTCACCGGCTAATATGCGATGTGCCTACCCGGTGGAATTCAACTCTGTACATGTTGCAGCGACTGTGGCAGCACTGACAAGCCCTGGTGCAATATGTTCTGACGTATAGCCTGGGCCAACGAGATCCAGAGGTGGGGCAAATCACGCTGGAGGAGTGGTCTCAGATCAGGGACCTATGCACCCTTCTGCACAGTTTTGAAATGGTGACGAAGATGTTTATTGCTGACGATGCCACTATCAGCATGACTATTCCGGTGATTTACATGCTGGAGCACATGTTAAACAGAATTCGGAGTCAGGTGGTGGCACAAGAGGAAGTGGAGGAAGTAGAGGAGGAGGAGTTGTATGCGGAAGGGCTAACATCTGCAAGGTCCAGACGATCGGCAGCACCAAGGCGGCAGGCATGTGAGGGTGGGGGAGATGGTTTTACCAGGGCGCATGGTAGCAGCCAAACTAGTGAGGAAGGTGCAGGAGCCCAGGAAGAAGTGGAGGACGAACTGATGGAAGACTCATCAGATGAGGGAGACCTTGATCACATTTCGGTTGTGCGAGGTTGGGGGGAGAGGGCAGAGGAAGGAAGCATGATTGTTACCTCGCCACCAACACAACAGGGACTTGGTGCTCCTGGATGCGCAAGACACATGAGTGCCTTCTTGCTGCACTACCTGCAACATGACCCTCGAATTGTGAGAATTAGAAATAATCCTGACTACTGGGTTGCCACACTGTTAGATCCCCGGTACAAAAGTAAATTTGCAGAAATTATTCCTGCCATAGAAAGGGATGCACGCATGCAGGAGTATCAGCAGAGACTGTTGCAGAATCTTACATGTGCTTTTCCACAAAACACCAGTGGTGCATGTAGTGAATCTCACAGTTCCAACTTGCCAACCGTGGGACCGTCGAGTGTTCAGCACTCAAAACGTAACAGAAACACAGTATCTGCTGGTAGCATCAATTTTGCGGAATCATTTCACCACTTTTTTAGCCCATCCTTTGCAAGGCCACAGGAGACAAGAAGTCAGACACATAGTCAACGCCTAGAGACGATGGTACAGGAGTATCTCCGAGTAAACATTGAAGCCATGACTGTGTCACTGGACCCTTGCTCTTTTTGGACTTCCAATCTGGATAAATGGCCGGACCTCGCCACTTACGCCTTGGAGATCTTGTCATGCCCCGCAGCCAGCGTTCTGTCTGAACGTGTGTTCAGCGCTGCTGGTGGTGTGCTGACAGATAAGCGCACGCGGCTCTCCACTGATAATGTAGACAGACTCACGTTCATAAAGATGAACAAATCATGGCTCCGAAAGGACTTTTCTACCCCTGTGTCATCCTGGGGAGAGTAAAAGCTTGAAAATTTGTTAAAATCACCTCACCAACCGTTTGAAGCGTTCAAATCACTAATCATGTTTATCTGTATCTTGGCTGGAAAATAATTTGGGCCTTGTAGCAGTGTGCAGTACTGATTCTATTAGGCCATCTATACTAAGCTCCACCAGGCAAAGGGAAAGTTGGACTGGATGGAATCCTGTATGGATTTGGGGAGGGAGACATCGAGGGCCTCAGACTTCGCTGCATTGATTTTAAAATTTGACCATGTAACCAAGTGATCTATTTCAGCCATAACAGCAGGGATGGATATATGTGATTGAGTGATATATTCTAGGACATCATCAGCAAATGCAGAGCACTTGTACTTGGTGCCTCCCACCTCAATCCACCTAATATTGGGATTATGGTGAATTGATGAGAGCAGGTGCTCCGTCACTAGGATGTATAAGAGAGGGGACAGAGGACATCCCTGCCTTGTCCCATTGGTGATTCTGAAAGGTGATGAAAATGTTCCATTTATCTTCAGCCTAGGTGACGTATTGCGATACAGGGCCGTGATTTTGGCTATAAAAGGGTCCCCTAGACCCCTAACCCAAGCTTTTTAAGAGAATAATATATGGCGTGCCAGGAGACTCTATGGAATGCTTTCTCAGCATCCAACGAGAGTATCTAATTACAAATTTTTAACTGCATCTAGCCCAGGAAATACTTTGTGCCTAGTAGCAGTGTCTGCTAGTCAGCGGATTATCCCAGCTGTTAAGCAAGCTACTCCACCTGTAGTTTGGACACTTAATTTTTTCAAAGGAAAAGCTTCGGGCCCCCGGGACACTCAGTGAAGAGCATCGGGAGGCACCCCAAGGCACAGGGGCTGGGACTGGCGGTAGGACGCCTTGCGGTGGACCGCCAAGCTCGATTCTTATAAAAGCTTTTTAACTGCAGCAGCTTTAGTGGATGCTACTGGAGCTGGAGTTCCCGTGGCTGCTGGCATCAGACTTGCCCTCCAATAGATCCTTGTAAAAGGATTTAAAGTGTATTCATTCAAATTAGAGAGACAATTTAAATTAAAAAGCTTAGACCTGCCTCCACCGCAGGGGGTCTCGCTCGACCAACCAGCGGACAGGCACCAGTATTGGGAGAGGGGGGCTGGCCGTCAGGGTCCACCGCAGCTCTGGCACAAACCCGGCAACACGGAGGTCGCACGGGCAGGAACGGACTGGCCGTGTCGGCTTCGCACTTTTTTGGTTTTAGAAGGGCATGACATGCCTATATCTGTGTCTCCCCCTCCTTTTACTCCTCCACCTCTTTTCTTTTCGCATGACTATATGTACTTGTCACTTTTCCATGTGGTAGTTGTGTCTTCTGAGCAGTTTGTCAGCTTTTGGACACCTTTGAAGTGTTTTCTATGTGTTCCTATGTGTTTTTGTTTGCCTGCCATTGGTTTTAACGGTGTTCGAAGGTGTTCGACGAACAGTTCGACGAACAGTTCGGCGAACATACGGGTGTTCAACGAACCGAACTGAACTCGAACACTACGGGGGTGGCTCAACTCTAGTCCAGAGGAACAAACAGAGACATTAGAGATGAGTAAACAGACAGTCCAGGGGGCACATCCCGAAGGACACTCAGCGGTTAAACAGTAGAGTAAATAAGGAAGAAAGCTGGGTAAGAATAAAAGGTTCAACCCAATATAAGTGCATCGGTATACAATGCAATGGCAAAATACAAGTGTCACATGGGGATTTAAATCACCAAACTTGGATGTCATTGGCCACTGACTTCCTTGCGATTGGTCAGCCAGCAAGACTTTTTATTTATTGATGTATTTTAAAACGCTCTTACAGATGGCTGGGTGGCGCTAATGCTGCCCAGCAGGATGAAAGGGCAATGTATCCTGTTATTTATGGTCCACCGGGTTACAATTCTAACAAACAACTTACCTCTTGAGGTATATGGAATTTGTCAACCACTTCTAACTCATAGTACATCTGAATTGCACATTTGACTAGGAATAGCTCTGTTTGAGGCAGATCACTGAAGTGGAACTCATAAATTGCTGCTTCCTCTGGATCAGGCAGTTCTTCTTGCTGGAAGAATAGAAACAATTACACTAGTTAGTGAAAATAGTTAAGTAGGTTGAAAGGCATTGTCGGTTTGTAAGTCAATTATTCAGGGGTTTAGCAGTGAATTGATTGGCTTAGGAAACAGTACGTAATCATTACGTAATCAAGAGAAAGTCAGGGCAGCAGCTGGCCGCTCACTTGGCACAGTGATGCAGTGACACCAATGTTGACTGGGCACAGGGCTCACTTGTCATAACAATTTCATGTGAGCCCCGGGAATGCAAATGCCGAAACTGGTGGAACGGCGCCGGCAACGGAGGTGAGTATAGGTGTTTTTATTTCCACCAGGGCAAACATTTAGATCGAGAAGGAATTTTCCTAGTAGTGTGCAACCCCTTTAAGTTTTCCTGTGGTCCTTGGGAGGAGTACAATTTAACAGTGAGGCTCCTTCGACCAGAAAAGCTTGTGTGCTCTTGATCTGGAGACATGGATAAAAGCAAAGAATAGAGAAACATGCTCAAAGCAATCTACTTATGGAAATCATGCAAAATGCCCTCTCCAATTCGATCAATTAAAATAGTCGAGGTACACTTTGATTCTGTGCCTAATAAGAACTAGTCTGTACCTTTTTATTTAATGAAGGAAAGTTCAGTCAGTCTCCTCTTGTTTCATTGCAAAAGGCCATGGAACACATAGTTCTATGCAGATCAATTTATGTCCGTGTATTTTCATAAGCCTTTTTAGAAAATTCAATTTATATAGATGGAGTCCATTATACTTTGAACTTCTTCAGATAAATAAGCCAAGAATATTTTTAAGAGTTTTACCTAGCATGCTACGTAAAACTGGTTATAATGAGAGCTATAGTGCTATTGCCATAACAATATTCATCATCAACTACATGATACATTAGAACAAGCTAAATTGTATATTTCTTCATAATGATGATGTTGATGTTTTTCTACTGATTATGTGAAGTTAGGGAAAAAAATATTTCTGATTTACCAATATTTCATACAGTTCCTCTTCTTCACATTCATCTGGTGGCCGATCTAACAATTCATTGGTTTTCTGTATATATAAAAACACATCATTAACAAATAGACAAGCCTATATCAATATTCTAACATGGGCTTGCATCTGTTTGGTTCGGTGAGATAACACATTTCCTTCCCTGTTTTATCACAGGAGTAAGTGTTTCTGCTGCATGATCAGTCCTGTCAGCTCATCATAAATCAAGTCAGTGACATGTAAGCTCAGGGCTTGCTAGAACCCATACCTCACTGACTTCATTTATGATGAGCTTAAACGGCTGATGAGGCAGTAGAAACACTTGCTCCTGTGATGAAAACAGGCAGGAAAATGTCTTACCTCATAAAGCAGCAGCTGTGAACCCCTGCTGTTTTGTCTGTAAACTTTTCCTGTGTGTATGTATATAAGTGTACGTCTCTGTTTATGTATTAATGCATAATACATAGTTATGTATGCAGTATAATTGCATATGGTACAGCCGCCAGTGGTGTATGCATACAGTAGTATTCAAAATAATAGCAGTGTGTTCAAAAACATGAGTTAAGCACAAAATCTTTAAACTAGTTTTAATTTCCATGAATTGGGAACATTGCACACTGTTTTCTAATTCAAAACATGAATAGAAATGTATATTAGTTTTTAACTACTTTACAGAAAATAACACAAAATGAACATTGGGCTGTTCTAAAAAATAGCAGAGTCTGCATTTGTCTTTACAAAATCACAATATGTACTCTTTTATTTGAGGATTTTTCATTCCTGTGAATCACCAGCCTAATATTTAGTTGTATACCCACAGGTTTTTTTTTAGAACTGCTTCACATCTATTTTTCATAGAGTCAACCAACTTCTGGCACCTGTCAACTGTTATTCTAGCCCAGGATGCTTTGACTACATCCCACAATTTTTGGCATTTGTTGGCTTTGCCACATAAACTGCATTTTTGATGTCACTGCACAAGTGTTCTATCAGACTAACGTCCAGGGATTGGGCGGGCCAGTTCATAACCTCAATTTTGTTGGACTGGAATCAAGATTTTGCTTGTTTACTGGTGTGTTAAGGGTCATTGTCTTGTTGAAACACACATTTCAAGGGCATATGATCTTCAGCTTAAAGCAACATGACCTATTCAAGTATTTTAATATATGCAAACTGGTCCATGATCCCTGGTATGCGGTAAATAGGTCCGGCACCATAGTAAGAGAAACATGCCAATATCATGATTCTTGCACCACCATGTTTTATTGTCTTCAGAGTGTACTGTGGCTTGAATGCAGAGTTTGGGGGTTGTCTGACCATCTGTCTGCGGCCCTTGAACCCAAAATTTTTTACTTTCATCAGTCCACAAATGTTTCTGCATTTCTCTTTAGGCCAGTTGATGTGTTCTTTGGCAAATTGTATCCGCTTCAGTACATGTTTTTTTTAACAGTGGGACTTTGCGGGGAGTTCTTGCTAAGAGATTAGCTTCACATAGGCATCTTCTAACTGTCACAGTACTCACAGGTAACCTGAGACTATCTTTGATCATCCTGGAGCTGATCATTGGCTGAGTCTATGCCATTCTGGCTATTCTTTGATCCATTTGAATGGTAGTCTTCGGTTTTCTTCCACGTCTCTCTAGTTTTGCTTTCCATTTTGAAGCATTGGACATCATTTTAGCTGAACAGCCTATCATTGTCTGCACTTCTTTATTAGTTTTATCCTCTCCAATCAACTTTTTAATCAAAGTACACTGTTCTTCTGAACAATGTCTCGAACGACCAATGTTTCTCAGGCTTTCAAGGAGAAATGCATGTACAACACGTGCTGGCTTCACCCTTAAATAAGGGCCACCTGATTCACACCTGTTTCGTCACAGAATGATTGACCTCACTAATTGAGCTCCACATTACTATTATTTTGAACACATCCCCCTTTCAATTAATTATTGAAATACACAGACTCAAAAACATGCAGATCATGAATGCTGAGTCTGTTGGTTTACTTAGAATCTACTGCACCAACTGGTAAATTGTTTGACATGTGGTAATATAATTTATGCCAAAATCAGTGATTAATCTGGTTAGTCATATTGGACTGCTATTATTTTGAACACTACTGTATATATATAAAATGTATATTAACTGCTAGTATATACCTAGTTGTACAGTATATTCACAGCTGGTACATGCTGATGTGTATGGAATATATTTATGTGAAAGAACAAATGGTTGTCTAGCACTTGGGGTTTAAAATTTCTTGTAATTTAAATCACATCTTCATTAAAGCTTCAAATCGACACCAGGTGCAGAAAATACTGTGTGTGAAAATACTTTAGATTTCTCAAAGTGCCTATTTTTGTTCTGATGATAACTTAACACAGCTTGGCCATTCTCTGAAGCAGCTTCATCAGTTAGTCACCTTTACTCTGCAGTGTAAATCATCCAAAACCATCTCAATTAGGCTTACTGTAGGTGATTATGGAGTTAATACCATCTGACGCAGCAATCCATTCCTCTTCTACTTGGTCACATTGCTTTTACATAGCATGGAGATGTGATAGTACCAAATAAGTCCAAACCAGATCGGACAATGTATTGTTGAAGAATGTTGTGGCAGCTATGCTGGGTATGTGTACATTGAATTTGGATCACCAACAGTGTCACTAGCAAAGCACTGCACAAATAATAACCATCCGTTAGTCCTTTCTGTGGCTCAGAAAGACATAGTGGTTGGTACCAAACTCATCAGACCACAGAACAGATTTCCACTGCTCTAAAGTCCAGGTCTTGTGTTGCTTGGCCCAAACAAGTCACTTTTTGTTTGCTGTTCTTAGTAGTGACTTCTTACAGCAAATCAACCATAATCGCCTGCTTCTCACAGTCTCCTCTAGACAGTGGATGTTGGGATATGTCTGCCACTTGATGTCTGTACACCATTTAAGAGGGCTGTTATACTGCCACAGTGCCTCTAACTCAGTATGTTGTCTTCACCTTGCCCCAATACAGTATAATGCCTCCACAGCTTCCAAAACAGTATGATGTCCCCACAGTTCCCCCTCATACATTATGAGGCCCCCACAGTGACTTCTCAGCAGTATTATGCAACCACAGTGGCACCCCCACAGTATGATGTTCCCATTCACCCTCAACATTATGATGCCCCACAACCCCTACACAGTATAATCCCCAAAAAATCACCACACAGAATTTTAGCCCCACAGACCCCAACACAGTATATCTCCATAGCCCTGCCACACATTATTATGCCCCCACATCTCTCCGCACAGTATGATGCCCCACAGTCCCTACCTCAACACACTATGATAGTCCCCACAGCTTTCAACAGAATATGATCGCCTCACTAGACCCCACAGTATGATTGCCATACAGCCACCATCAGAGCATAATTGCCCTCACATCCTTCCTACAAAGTATGATGCCCCACCACACAGTATAATGACCCCACAGCCCACCACATACAGTATGATGGCCCTCATAGGTCATCATCATCGCAGTATGATGGCCCCCCACAATATCTTTCCCAACAGTCCCCCACACAGTATGTTGGGTACCAGAGCTCCCCACACATTATGATGGCCCCCAGCCCTGCCGCACAGTATAATGCCTCTAGAACCCTCAAGAGTCTGATTGCCCCCACAGTCCCCCCACATAGAATGATATCCCCTACAGAATGATGTCCCCTACATTCTCCCACACAGCATAATGGCCCCTTCAGTCTATCAAACAGTATTACAGCCCCACAGCCAGCCCACCTCACACATTATGATAGCCATGACAGCCCCCTACAAAGTATAATGGTCCTCACAGTTCCATCACAGTATGATGCCCCCAGGGGCCCCCCATAGAGTATTATACTTGCACAGTTCTACACACATATTATGAACCCAACATAGTATGATTCCCACACAGGTTACATCCACAAATACTGACTGACAAAAATTAAAATAAACTATTCACCTTGCTACGTTCCTCGAATGTGCTGCTCTGCTCTGACTGTGGCATGAGGCTCCATGCAGAAGGTGCAATCTAGTGATGCCTGCTGTGCTGACATTCAGACTCATAGATTAAATGGTAGAGCAGGGAGCTGAATATTCCATGTTCCACAACTGTATTCCACTACATTACATCTGCATCCTGATGATGAAGATGCTGTTGAAATCAAAATGCTGGGCATACTGATGGTCTGCTGTTGTTCATGGTATGCCACTGGAAGTAAGACTCAACTGTAAGACATGACCCTTTCTTCAGAACAGGGGTCCTTTAACACCTGCCTCATGACAGTAGTCAGTGGAGAGGTGGGAGTGCATGAATAACTCTCTTCATTGACTTCTATGGGGGTTTTAAAGGGGTAATCCAGCCTTTCAATCATTCAAGGCTTATCCTTTGGATAAGCCACCAATATTAGTTTAGTGGGTGTTTGACTATCTCCGCACCCTCAGATCAGCTTTTTAAACAGGCAACAGCGTTAGTTTACAGTACATCAGCTTGTAGGCTGGTTTGAATTTTCCTGCACTGTATTTATTCAGCAATTATTTGAGATATTGCAGTATAAGCCATCAATTTTAAAAGGCTGGGTAAGCCTCCACGTTAGTGGAGGTGAAGAGGATGGGGGAGATTTACAGTGTGGGACTACTTACAGAGGGTGAGGGATCTGTACAGAGAGTAGGGGCTCTTTCCAGAGTATGGGGGCTCTTTCCAGAGTATGGGGGCTATTTACAGTGTGTGAGTGGTATTTACAGATTATGGGGGCTATTTACAGAGGGTGTGGGAGATTTGCAGAATATGGGGGCTATTTACAGAATGTGGGGGCTATTTACAGAGGGTGGGGCTATTAACAGAGGTTAGGGAGATTTACAGAGTATGGGGGCTCTTTCCAGAGTAAGGGGGCTCTTTCTAGAGGGTGGGGTGAGTGTTGGGAGATTTACAGTGTGTGTGTGGGCTATTTACAGAGGGTGGGGGCTATTTACAGAGGGTGGGGGAGATTTGCAGAATATGGGGGCTATTTACAGAATGTGGGGGCTATTTACAGAGGGTGGGGCTATTAACAGAGGGTAGGGAGATTTACAGAGTATGGGGGCTCTTTCCAGAGTATGGGGGCTCTTTCCAGAGGGTGGGGGCTCTTTCCAGAGGGTGGGGTGAGAGTGGGGAGATTTACAGTGTGTGTGGGGCTATTTACAGAGGGTGGGGGCTACTTACAGAGGGTGGGGTGATTTACAGTGTGGGGGGCTATTTACAGAGTGTGAGGGAAATTTATAGAATATTGGGGCTATTTACAGAGGGTGGGGCTATTTACAGATGTATGGGCTATTCACAGAGGGTGGGGGCTATTCACAGTGTGTGGGGGCTATTTACAGTGTGTGGGGACTATTTACAGTGTGTGAGTGCTATTTACAGAGTGTGAGGGAGATTTACAGAATATTGGGGCTATTCACAGAGGGTGGGGGCTATTTACAGAGGGTTCGGCTATTTACAGTGTGTGGGGGCTATTTACAGTGTATGGGGGCTATTTACAGAGTATGGGGGCTATTTACAGTATGAGGGAGCTATTTACAGTATGTGGGGGTTATTTACAGCATGTGGGGGCTATTTACAGAGTGTGGAGGGAGATTTACTGTAAAGAGGGGGATGATTTGAGGACAAAAGTTTGGGGAGCAAGGAAGGGACACAATATGGGGAGCGGGAGAAATTTGATGACAGCCAGCTCACAGAAGCTGCAGAGCGCCAGCTCTCAATGTTCAACAGTACTCATGTCTGAAAGACTCGAGTACAATTGAAGCCCTGACCGCCGGGTCAGAGCAGTGGTAGCAGCATGATCAGGTGTGATCACGCTGCTGACATAACTTGCCAGCGCCCAGAGGTGGTAAGTGCTCCACGTTAGTGGAGCTGAAGAGGATGGGGGAGATTTACAGTGTGGGACTACTTATAGAGGCTGAGGGATCTGTACAGAGAGTAGGGGCTTTTTCCAGAGTATGGGGGCTCTTTCCAGAATATGGGGGCTATTTACAGTGTGTGGGGGCTATTTACAGATTATGGGGGCTATTTACAGAGGGTGGAATGTGGGGGCTATTTACAGAGAGTGGGCTATTAACAGAGAGTAGGGAGATTTACAGAGTATGGGGGCTCTTTCCAGAGTATGGGGGCTATTAACAGAGGGTGGGGAGAATTACAGTGTGTGGGGGCTGTTTACAGAGGGTGGGAGCTATTTACAGAGAGTGAGGGAGATTTACAGAGTATGGGGGCTATTAAGAGAGGGTGGGGAGAATTACAGTGTGTGGGGGCTGTTTACAGAGGGTGGGAGCTATTTACAGAGAGTGAGGGCTATTTACAGAATGTGGGGCTATTTCCAGAGGGTGGAACTATTAACAGAGGGTGGGGAGATTTACAGTGTGTGCGAGCTATTTATAGAGTATGGGGGCCATTTACTGAGTGTGAGGGAGATTTATAGAATATGGGGGCTATTTACAGAGGGTGGTGGCTATTTACAGCGTATAGGAGCTACTCACAATGGACGGGGGCTATTTACAGTGTGTAGGAGCTAATTACAGTGTGTGCGAGCTATTTACAGAGTCTGAGGGAGATTTACAGAATATCGGGGCTATTTACAGAGTGTGGGGGCTATTCACAGGGGGTGGGGGCTATTTATAGAGGGTTGGGCTATTTACAGTGTGAGGGAGCTATTTACAGTATGTGGGGGCTATTTACAGCGTGTGGAGGCTATTTACAGAGTGTGTGGGGGAGATTTACTGTAAAGGGAGGATGATTTGAGGACAAAAGTTTGGCGAGCAAGGAAGGGACACAATATGGGGAGTGGGAGAAATTTGAAGACACAATATGAGGAGCAAGGGGTGAGATGGGGGGCATGTATGGGTGCAGACACAGTATGGGGAGCGAGGGTGATGGGTGCAGACACAGTATGGGGAGTCGGAGGATGTGTGAGGAGGCAGTATGGAAAGTGAGAGGGTAAATGTATGAGGAGGGAAGGGGAAACATGTGAGGAGACTATTGAGGGAAATAGTGCAAGGAGACAGTATGGGGGGAGAAAACTGCTAGTGGGCACAGAACAGAGACTGAGTATTGTGGAGGGGGGGTAGCATGGGGTAACAGTGTAAGGGCACAGCCAGAAAGGGATAGTAAGCCAAGGAGAAGGAGTGAGGTAAGGGGGCACAGTATAGAGACTGAGCCCTATAAGGGAGGGCACAGTTTGAGAGGGCAGTGTGAGGAGGGGGCCATAAGAGGGACAGTGTGGGGTCATATTTTGTGCGGGGAATATAATGAGGGGCAATTATTTATTCAGGGGCTCAGCGTAGGGCAGATATTTTTACTTAGGAGCATTATAATGACACTGCTATCTTTAAGGGCATCGTGTTGGGATGTGCTGCAGAAGACCGGAGAAGATGGAAGTCTGCAGAGACGAGCTGTGGATGTGAAAAGTCATCATGGCATCTGGACAAGATGAAGAAGAAAAGAAAGAGAACGACTCCAGAGACAACATCATCTATCAGGTACCTGGATGTAAATGTTATTTGTGATACTGACTAATTCTCATATTTTTATTTATATTAGGAGCATTAAAGGGGTTGTCCAGGTTTGTGATGAGTCTGCAGTCATTCTATGTGACTGCAGATTTCTGAATTCTCACATTGTGCGCTGCATGGTGTCAGGATTCTCTGGTGCCGGCGATTTGCATACATGTGGTCACGTGCCGACTATACATGCTTGGCCTCACTCAATGAAAATGAATTGAGCGGGGCTGGACAAGTCTAGTCGGAATGTGGCCAGAAGTATACAAATCGCCGGCACCAGAGAATCCTAAAAGAGTGTAGTGCTTGCGCTGTGAGAATTCAGAAGCCTGCAGTCACATATAGTGACTGCAGACTTTCAACTCAAACCTTTTCGAGCCCTTTAATTATAAAATGAAGCTCTATAGCATGCCAATCCTAACAGCGTGTAATATTCTCACTGTCAGGATTCAGCTCTGCTTGCAGGTTCCAGCAGTCATCACATGGCCACTTTACTCATATGCAATTTTCATACTTATGGTCACGTGACAACGAGCTTCTCTTCTTTCTTCTCTGATTTTTACTGAACATTGAGAGAGTTAGGGAGAGCAGCTTGTCAGCAGGTGACTAAGTGTGCAAACCGCATATGTGTTAGGGGGGGGGGGGCGCCAAACTGAATTCTTGCCCCGGGTGCCAGAAAACCTAGATACACCTCTGTTGTAGATTTCACTACCTGTCCTGGGTGTACTCTTGGTGTAGCTAAGGATTCAGTGCACCATTCTGCTCCCTCAATTAGCAACCTTTAAACTGCCCTTATATTGATTGACAGCACTCGCTTTGAGCACTGCCTGGATTGAATCCTCACCCCTGCAAGTCCACACTGACATTGCAGAGGTTGAGCATACATGCACAGTGTCAGTTTGGGCACGCTCTCATCCCTCTCTCCTGTCTAAAGTGACCGTCTGCTAATATATGATTCTATATACTGCAAGTGACCACTGTTGATAGAGTAGAGGTGTGATTGCGTAAGCCTGTGCACACACAGTGTCAATGTGGGTGTGCCTTCATCCCTCTCTCCTGTCTGCAGTGGCTATTTGCAGCAGATAGGGTCACACAGCAGAGGGCGGTGGCTACAGACAGGAGAGCGAGATGAGAGCACACTCGCACTGACACTGTGCGTGTGTCCTTGCCTCGTGCAGTATCAGGGCGGACATGAAAGACCAAGTATTAAATTCAGCCAGCATCCAAGTGTGTGCTGTCAATCAAGGTGAGGGAAAGTGTGGAGGATGATAATTGAAGGGGTGGGACGGTGCACCGAGCCCCTGGCCACACCATGGGTGCACTGAAGACTAGAGATGAGCGTTGTTCTACTCGAACTGTTCGCCAATCTCAAATTTGAGCTGTTTTGGGCGGTGTTCGAGCCGTTCGGCGAACACGAACAATTTGAGAAAAATTCGGCTGTTCGAGGTTATGTTCGATAACTGTTCGTGCACCAAAATCATAACTGGATTTTTTCTCAGTAATGATGAAAATTAATGTTAATACGCAGTTTGAGTGTACAGCGGGGTGGGGGGAGGGGCAGGGGATGGATCTCTGCAGGAACAATGAAGATCTCCATTTTTTTTTCTCTTTCCCGCATTTACAGTGGGGAGGTGCAATCTGTCAGCCTATCAGCAGCGCACACACGGAGCGAAGTGCTTTTTTTCACACAAGCAAGGGCATGTGTCATTGGCAGTGTATGTCACATGTCCTTGCCCTATAAGACCAAGCCATTTTCCCCGTCGCCACCATTTTCTCACTGCTGCAGCTGCGTGTTAGACGGCACCGCTGTTGCTGTGTGCGCTATACCTTGTTAATTTCAAGCCAATTTTCGCACAAATCTACAGATAGCTTGGGAGTAGGGAATAGTTGTGATTGCAGTCCTTTTAAGGACTAGGTTACAGCATTTCCTACGACTTTTATCAGGCAGGTCTGTGCTCTTAAATAGATAGGTTGTGGGAGTAAAGACTAATTGTAATTGGAGTCCTTTTCAGGACTAGGTTACATCAGTTCCTATCAGTTTTTGCCAGGCGGGTCTGTGCCAGTGCTGTGCAAGTTTTTTTCACAGCATTTGGCTGAATCTAGCAAAGCTAATCCTTTTTGGCCTATTGCAGAGTGTGTTAGTCAGTGGAGTAGCCTATCTGTGTTGCAAGATATACCACCTGTGTATAGAATACCAATTTTTTTACTGCACCTAGTGAAGTAAAATCTTTTGGGCATAGCATCATTCTATTAGTCCATCTATACTGACCTCCATCAGGTTGCCAACTGAATATAATTTTTTTCTGCATCTAGCTCTGAAAAAATATTTGGCCTTCTAGCAGTGTGTCGGACTTTCTCTATTAGTCCATCTATACTGACCTCCATCAGGTTGCAAATTCAAAATAATTTTTATCTGCATCTACAGTACCTCTGAAAAAATATTTGGGCTTCTAGCTGTGTGTGGGACTTGTTGTATTAGTCCATCTATACTGACCTCCATCAGGTTGCAAACTGAATATATTTTTTTCTGCATCTACCTCTGAAAAAATATTGGGCTTCTAGCTGTGTGTGGGACTTGTTGTATTAGTCCATCTATACTGACCTCCATCAGGTTGCAAACTGAATATAATTTTTTTCTGCATCTAACCCAGCCAATAGTTTTGGCCTAATACCACAGTTTGGCCACTCAGCTCTGCTCGGTTACCATCCATTGTTTTTTTGTGCAAACAACTCCAGAGTTGTGAATTAGTTAACCACCAAAATGAGTGGAAAAAGGCCTGCTGCTGGTGGAAAGGGGAATAGGCGTGTTGGGAAGGGGAAAAAAGGTTGTGTCCGTGGGGTAGGTGTTAAAGCAACAGTAACATCTGCAGAAGAAAGACCATCTTCCAGCCAAACTAAAATGTCTACTTCTTTTAGCGGACAATGTGATAAGATCCCTTTCTTACGGCCACGCCAATCGCTACAAATTCCAGATGAGGCACAAAAACAGCAGGTGCTTCAACGGATATCAAGTGCTCCTTTAAGTGGGCTCTCCTCCACATCAACTTCAACATCACAAATACTCCAGTCCTCAAAGGTGTCACCTGACGCGCCCCTGGGCCTGTGTCGCGCTGCGTTGCGCACGCGGGAGCTTACCCGGAGCCGGATCTCTTGAGGGTTGTAGTCCCGTGGCGGTGACCCGGTCCGTGCCCAGGGAGTCAAACTGAGCGGCGATCTAACAGCGGTAGATGCAGGACGACTACGCCACCCGTTGAATGCAGCTATGGAGCTGCCACTGCAGGACAGTCCGCTGAGGCCGGTGGATGGATGGTGCAGCGTAGATGGTATAACCCCCAACGGGAGGGGTATGGCCTCAGGGCAGCAGATGTGGATGATGGGGGTAGCAGGAACCACTCAGAGACGGTGCGGTGTAATTCAGGGTCTTTACTGGTAACAACGATAGACCCTCCCGGAGTACTTGCTAGTGAACGGGGCCTGGTCAGTCCTTGAGCAGATGGGATCTCCCCTGGCCAGGCGGAGTTGTAGGCCTCCCAAACTGACTGTACTCTTCTGGCTACCTTGCTAGAAGCGGATATAAGTAGCCCACGTCCCTGAGTGTACCGTGTGGTGCTCACCCGTATGGCCGGTGACTCGGGGCCTTCTAATGGCTTCCGCTCCACGATGGCGGTGCTGGTCCCACGCGTGTGACCGTGCCTTCGGGTTTCTGGGCCTGAGGACCTGAAATCCCCTGCCGGTCGGCTTCTGCTGCTGGGTAAGAGTTAGTCCCCACAGCCTCGGACGCCGGGTCCGGTAAGAAAGCTTCTCAGTCAGGGCGAGCTCTGCAGCTGCCAGCCCCTGACTCGTAGTAGTATTGCTTCTGCTGTTTCTTCCTATGCTGCTTCTCTGTCTCTACTCTCCTTGACTAACTAACCCTGCCTCAGCCCCAGGTTTATACAGGGGAAGTTCTTCCCCTCCCAAGACTGGGCAGGAGGTGTGGCATGCACAGGATCCCTGACCAAAGGACCTCCCACCTGCTCTCAGACATAATATCTCTATCACTGTGGCAACCAGACCCCTGGGGTGTCACATCACCCAAATCGCACTTGCTTCCTCACAGCTCCCAAATCTCCAGCTGCCCGTCTGAGTATGAGGTAGAACAGATGGTTGAGTCTGCAGAGCTGTTTACTCATACTATAGCCTGGGAATCAGAGGTCGACTCCAGCGCTTCTGTGAATCCAGACGAGGAAATGATCTGCACTGATGCCCAGAATCTTTATGAGTCGGATCCAGGACCAGACGCAGAAGGTTCTGACCATAATGTAGACCCTCATTCCCAAACTGTAACTCCTGTTGGTGGAGACAATGAGGAAGACGATGATAAGACTCAAATACCTGATTGGAGCGACAACTTTAGTTTTTTGTCAGGGCAGGAACAGGTTGGCTCTGAGGACGACGGGTGTGATAACACACAGGGTGATGATGATGAGGTTGGAGATCCCACTTACTGTCAACCCACAGTCAGCCAAGAGATGAGGTCAGCAGAGGAGGTGGAGGAAGATGCTAGTGACGACGAGGTCAGGTTGCGCCTTCCTGGACAGAGACGTAGTACTGGAAGCACGTCAACAACTGCATCCTCAAACACAACTCTGCCTCTCACCACAAGTCGTGGTGGCTCTTCAGGTCGCATGGGTGCTAAGCCTTGCATAGCCTGGGCATTTTTTCAGATCGATAAAGATGACCCAACTCGTGTTATCTGTAACATTTGTCAGCAAAAGCTAAGTAGAGGCCAAAAAATACATAGTTTGAGTACTTCATGCATGAACCGGCACATGGACATGAAGCATAAGTTGCAGTGGGAAGCTCAGTGTGCTACAATGCGGCCTAGCCGGCCGGGCCAACCACCGTCTGCCATATCTTGTGCATCCGCGGCCTCTTCATCCTATGTGACTGGGGGGACAGCAGTCACACCTGTTTTGGGGCGCAGACCTGCCACCTCTTTACCCGCAACAGCCAGCGTGATTGGCAGGTCATCATTTTCTTTGGAGGTGGTAACACCAGCTGGTGTTGAGCGCTGTCCGACATCGATAGCACCACCTTTGGATCAAGGCAACCTAACATGTCCGCCTGCATCTTCCTCACAGACCGGCAGTTTGCCGGGGACACCCTCATCAACCCCGTCTAAGCACAATAGCCAGCCCTCGGTCCCTCAGATGTGGACAAGTAAAAGACCATTTCCTCCTAGCCATGAGAAAGCTAAGAGGTTGAATTTCACCATCTGCAAGCTCTTGGCTACAGAAATGCTGCCTTGCCGCCTGGTGGACACAGAGGATTTTCGAGACCTTATGTCCGTCGCAGTGCCCCAGTACCAGATGCCCAGTCGGCACTACTTCTCAAAGAAAGGTGTGCCTGCGCTCCACCAGCATGTCGCACACAACATCACCGCTTCTTTGAGAAACTCTGTGTGTGACAGGGTGCATTTCACCACAGACACTTGGACGAGTAGGCATGGACAGGGGCGTTACATGTCGCTGACTGGGCACTGGGTAACTATGGTGACAGCAGGACAAGGGGCTGCTGTCCAAGTCTTGCCGTCCCCACGAGTTGTGCGTTAATCCTCTTTATGTCAAAGTTCCTCCACTGCTTCTGCCTCCTCAACCTCCTCTCGGTCTTCCACCTGCACCCAAAGCCTGTCTGGTCATGCCACAAGCTTTCTAACTGCGCAGAAGGGATCCTGCACACCTCCTTACTATGCTGGCAGTAGGGCTCAACGTCATCAGGCGGTTTTTACTTTGAAATGTCTGGGAAATGTGAGTCACACAGCTGAGGAGTTGTGGTCAGCTCTGGAGAACCAATTTCATGAATGGTTGTCTCCACTGGACCTGAAACCAGGGAAGGCCGTGTGCGACAATGCTGCAAACCTGGGTGCGGCCCTTCGCCGGGGCAATGTCACACACGTGCCTTGTATGGCTCACGTGTTGAACCTGGTTGTCCAGCAATTTTTAGCCCACTATCCCAGACTAGATGGCCTTCTGCAGAGGGCACGGTCGCTGTGTGCTCACTTCCGCCGTTCGCATCCCGCAGCTCAGCAACTTACATCTCTACAGAAGTCGTTGGGCCTGCCACTTCACCGGCTAAAATGCGATGTGCCTACCCGGTGGAATTCAACTCTGCACATGTTGCAGCGACTGTGGCAGCACCGACAAGCCCTGGTGCAATACGTTCTGACGTATAGCCTGGGCCAACGAGATCCAGAGGTGGGGCAAATCACGCTGGAGGAGTGGTCTCAGATCAGGGACCTATGCACCCTTCTGCACAGTTTTGAAATGGCGACGAAGATGTTTAGTGCTGACGATGCCATTATCAGCATGACTATTCCTGTGATTTACATGCTGGAGCACATGTTAAACAGAATTCGGAGTCAGGTGGTGGCACAAGAGGAGGAGGAGGAGTTGTATGCGGAAGGGCTAACATCTGCAAGGTCCAGACGGTCGGCAGCACCAAGGCGGCAGGCATGTGAGGGTGGGGGAGATGGTTTTACCAGGGCGCATGGTAGCAGCCAAACTAGTGAGGAAGGTGCAGGAGCCCAGGAAGAAGTGGAGGATGAACTGATGGAAGACTCATCAGATGAGGGAGACCTTGATCACATTTCTGTTGTGCGAGGTTGGGGGGAGAGGACAGAGGAAGGAAGCATGATTGTTACCTCGCCACCAACACAACAGGGACTTGGTGCTCCTGGATGCGCAACACACATGAGTGCCTTCTTGCTGCACTACCTGCAACATGACGCTCGAATTGTGAGAATTAGAAATAATCCTGACTACTGGGTTGCCACACTGTTAGATCCCCGGTACAAAAGTAAATTTGCAGAAATTATTCCTGCCATAGAAAGGGATGCACGCATGCAGGAGTATCAGCAGAGACTGTTGCAGAATCTTACATGTGCTTTTCCACAAAATACCAGTGGTGCACGTAGTGAATCTCACAGTTCCAACTTGCCAACCGTGGGACCGTCAAGTGTTCAGCACTCAAACCGTAACAGAACCACAGTATCTGCTGGTAACATCAATTTTGCGGAATCATTTCACCACTTTTTTAGCCCATTCTTTGCAAGGCCACAGGAGACAAGAAGTCTGACACATAGTCAACGCCTAGAGACGATGGTACAGGAGTATCTCCAAGTAAACATTGAAGCCACGACTGTGTCACTGGACCCTTGCTCTTTTTGGGTTTCCAATCTGGATAAATGGCCGGAGCTAGCCACTTACGCCTTGGAGATCTTGTCATGCCCCGCAGCCAGCGTTCTGTCTGAACGTGTGTTCAGCGCTGCTGGTGGTGTGCTGACAGATAAGCGCACGCGGCTCTCCACTGATAATGTAGACAGACTCCCGTTCATAAAGATGAACATATCATGGATCCGAAACGACTTTTCTACCCCTGTGTCATCCTGGGGAGAGTAAAAGCTTGATGATTGGTTAAAATCACCCTACCAACCGTTTTAAGCTTTCAAATTACTAATCATGTTTATCTGTATCTTGACTGGAAAATAATTTGGGCTTTGTAGCAATGTGCAGCACTGATCCTATTAGGCCATCTATAATAAGCTCCACCAGATTTAAAATTAAAAATAATTTTTAGCTGCATCAAGCCCGGAAAATAATTTTGGGGCTCCGAGATGCGCAAGACACATAAGTGCCTTCTTGCTGCACTACCTGCAGCATAACCCTCATATTGTCAGAATTCTAAGTAATCATGACTACTGGGTTGCCACACTCTTAGATCCCCCAAACTTTTCGATCAACCTTTTCATTTTAATAAAGACCAAAAAAATGGTCATTTTTGAAATTATAAGCATTAGCAGGTTGTTAGAAACTGAAATCAAACAGTTTTCAACTCAAAACTTTATTGTAGGTGATGTTACATTTTCACATAGGACCCCTTGTTCGAAAGGAGCTTCTGAACTCTCTCGTCCATTGAATTTGTCAGGTTTTGGATGGTTTCTGCTTCAATTGTTTTGCATGAGGACAGAATACCCTCCCAGAGCTGTTGCTTAGATGTGAACTGCCTCCCGCCATCATAGACACTCCTTTTAATGATGCTCCAAAGGTTCTGAATGGGGTAGAGGTCAGGGGAGCATGGGGGTCACACCATAAGTTTGTCCCCTTTTATGCCCATATCAGCCAGAGATGCAGATGTTTTATGTGCAGCATGAGATGGTGCATTATCATGCAGAAAAATGATCTTGCTGTGAAATACACGGTTCTTCTTCTTGAACCATGGCAGGAAGTGCTGTTTGAGAAAATCCACATACATTATGGAGTTCATCTTTAGCGCCTTCAGGGATCCTAAAGGGGCCGACAATCTCTCTCCCCATGATTCCAGCCCAAAACATTACTCCACCTCCTCCTTGTTGGCGCTGTAGCCGTGTTTGCGTGGGGTGTCCATCAACCAGCCATCCTCCACTCCATCCATCTGGACCATCGAGCGCTGCACGGCACTCATCCGTGAACAAAACAGTTTTGAAATCAGTCTTCATGTAATGTTTGGCCCACTGGAGCCGTTTCTGCTTGTGTGAAGTGGATAGAGGAGGTCGACAGGATGGCGTATGCACAGCTGCAAACCTCTGAAGGACCCTGCATCTTGTTGTTCGGGGGACGTTGGAGGCACCAGCAGCTTCAAAAACTTGTCTGCTGCTATGACAAGGCTTTCTTGCCGCTGCTCTTTTAACCTGACGTAATTGCCTGTAGGAAAGAGTCCTCAATTTGCCCTTATCAGCACGCACACGTGTGTACTGTGAATCAGCTACATACTTCTTGATTGCCAAGACACTTCATCCTGATCATCGCACAATGTTGATTGTAGTCATGCCTTGACCTAAACACTCCACAATTTGTTGCTTCTCAGCAGCTGACACATCCTTTTTCTTTCCCATTTTGGCAGAAAATGTAGGCTGCTTAATAATGTGAGAGAGCCTTCTTAAGTAGTCTTGCCTTTCATTGGACACACCTGCCAAACTAATTAGCACAGGTGTCTGCAATTGCTTACAGTGATATAAAGAGCCCTGACACACATCACCATCAATGAGTTTAACTGACAAACAAACAAATTCTTCCCTTATCACTCCTAAACACTTTTTGCATAATAATTTGGAACGCAGTGTACATGTGCTTTTCCACAAAACACCAGTGGTTCACGTAGTGAATATTACAGTTCTAACTTGCCAACCGTGGTCTGTATGGAATTGTTCAATAAAGGGCCCAAAATTAAGATAACATAGATGGGAGAGGTCTCTATGAATAGGAATTCCTAAGTATTTGATTGCCTGGCCCTCACAGGGTAAGGGAAAGTTGGACTGGATGGAATCCTATATGGATTTGGGGAGGGAGACATCGAGGGCCTCAGACTTCGCTGCATTGATTTTAAAATTTTACCATGTAACAAAGTGATCTATTTCAGCCATAACAGCAGGGATGGATATATGTGATTGAGTGATATATACTAGGACATCATCAGCAAATAGAGAGCACTTGTACTCGGTGCCTCCCACCTCAATCCACCTAATATTGGGGTTATGGCGAATTGATGAGAGCAGGTGCTCCGTCACTAGGATGTATAAGAGAGGGGACAGAGGACATCCCTACCTTGTCCCATTGGTGATTGTGAAAGGTGATGAAAATGTTCTGACGCACCCCCTGGGCCTTGGGACACCCGGAGCCGGACCCTTTTTGGTGGATGCTGGTGGTTGTAGTCTTCGTGGCGGCGACCCGGTTCCGTGGCTCAGGGCGGTCAAACCAGTGGCGGAACTATTTATGTGGTTTTGATGTTTAAATGTCCGACTACGCCACCCGTGGATTGCGGTCAGAGTGAACCGCCGCTACAGGGCAGACCGCTGAGGCTGGTGTTGTGGGTGCAGCAGAGCGTAGCATAACTCCCCACGGGAGGAGTATAGCCTCAGGGCAGTGTATGCGGAGGATGGGGGTGATGGTGCAGGGCAGCAGCAGTAACGACACGGAGTCAGTGATGCAGTCCAGGGCCTTTACTCACAGTTCTTATTATCCAGACCACGTCTGCAGGTAACGGCTGCCCACGTCGTACTGTGCTCACCAGGTGAGGGGCTCAGACAACTCCCAGATAACTTTGGAGCACTTCACAGGACCCCCTTTGTGTGTCCTTTGTCTGGCCTTTCTTACCAACACTTCTGTCCGGCTGCCTCGGGCCTCCTCTTGGTAAACTTGGCGCCAGTTTCCCTGACCCTATGTGGTGCCTTCCTAGCGGGTGTAGCGAGGGGCTGCGCCACATAAAATGTCAGAGCCTCCGGTTTCTAGCTGAGGGTCGTTTCCTGCCTCCACTAGTTCGGGGACCGGTCTCCCCCTTTGGTCTGACCCCTCCACGCAGGTGGATTCGGGCGTGCGGTGGCGACTCGCCCGTCCGCACCCCTGGGATCCCTTCATTCCTCGTTCCTGGAGCCTTCTCCGCTCCTCTTCCTTCCTTCTCCCTCTTCCAGGCCTGGGCCTCTGTTACTAGGCCCGCCTCCGGAGTAGAGCTCATGCAGAGCCCCTGCTCCCTGCCACTTCTGCTCAGACTTCTCTGCACTGAACTAAGATGGTGCCCACCTTTTATACTCCCTTCTCAATGCACCCAGGAACTGCTTCCTCCCTGCTCCTGCACTACAGGGTTCCCCTTCCTCAGTGTTCCCTCCCCCCACTCCAGCCAGGGACAGGGACTGTCGTGCCCATCTCAGGGGCATATTGGTCGCCCTGCCCCACGGCAATGTGGTGTAATGCATGCAGGTGTCGGGTCCTGATCCACACTCCATCCTTCCCTGAGAGTGAGATATCACACCTCTGGGTGAGGTGCAATACGTCTGTAGCAACCGAGCCCTCAGGGTGCTACAGTTCCATTTATCTTCAGCCTAGGTGACGTATTGCGATACAGGGCCGTGATTTTGGCTATAAAAGGGTCCCCTAGACCCCTACCCCAAGCTTTTTAAGAGAATCATATATGGCGTGCCAGGAGACTCTATGGAATGCTTTCTCAGCATCCAACGAGAGTATCTAATTACAAATTTTTAACTGCATCTAGCCCAGGAAATACTTTGTGCCTAGTAGCAGTGTCTGCTAGTCAGCGGATTATCCCGGCTGTTAAGCAAGCTACACCACCTGTAGTTTAGACACTTAATTTTTTCAAAGGAAATGCTTCGGGACCATGGGATACTTAGTGAAGAGCATCAGGAGGCACCCCAAGGCATAGGGGCTGGGACTGGCAGTAGGATGCCTTGCGGTGGACAGCCGAGCTCGATCCTTATAAAAGCTTTTTAACTGCAGCAGCTTTAGTGGACGCTACTGGAGCTGGAATTACCGCGGCTGCTGGCATGAGACTTGCCCTCCAATAGATCCTTGTAAATGGATTTAAAGTGTATTCATTCAAATTAGAGAGACAATTTAAATTAAAAAGCTTAGAGCTGCCTCCACCACAGGGGGGCTCGCTCGACCCACCAGCGGACAGGCACCAGTATTGGGAGAGGGGGGCTGGCCGTCAGGGTTCACCGCGGCTCTGGCACAAACCCGGCGACACGGAGGTGGCACGGGCAGGAGCGGACTGGCCGTGTCGGCTTCTCACTTTTTGGATTTTAGAAGGGCATGACATGCCTATATCTGTGTCTCTCCCTCCTTTTACTCCTCCACCTCTTTTATTTTCGCATGACTATATGTACTTGTCACTTTTCCATGTGTTAGTTATGTCTTCTGAGCAGTTTGTCAGCTTTTGGACACCTTTGAAGGTGTTTTCTATGTGTTTCTATGTGTTTTTGTTTGCCTGCCATTGGTTTTAATGGTGTTCGAAGGTGTTCGACGAACAGTTCGACGAATAGTTCGGCGAACACACGGGTGTTCGACGAACCGAACCGAACTCGAACACTACGGGGGTGGCTCAACACTACTGAAGACCCTTAATCAGCAGATGCAATAAAATGTTTTTATGTCAAAGTAAAGTGGTGAGATCTACACTACAGATAAACTTTTTATAGGGGTTAAGTCACAAATATGACTGAATCGTTGGTTTAAGACTCCCTTTAAGGTCCACCAATAAGTTATATGAAAATGCAATTTCTAAACTGAACAACCTCTTTAAGTACTGAATAACAAAGTAATGGTTCCATAAGACTAATGAAAAATAGCTTTTTTAAGTAATGGAACAACGTTTACTTTGCACCATCTGCCTCTTCCGTCTCAGTTCTGTGGACACAAGGGCAGCTTAGACATCTCTGTATTGTATGGAGCCTGCTTCACAGCATATATATTTCTTATACATCTATGATTTGGTAATGCTAATTGGGAAAAGGGTAGTATGGGATGAGAAAAAGGCTATGTTCACATGTTGTGTTTTTGCAGTGTTTTTTTTATGCAAATTAAAAGCTGCATTTTACAGTACCAGAAAAGGCTTTGAGATTTCAGAAATCTCATGCACGCACATTGGTTTTTTTTCCTGACTGAATTGTAAAACTGCTGCATTTTTGAAAACTGTAGCAAAAACTCAACGTGTAAACATAGCCAAACATAGCTGTTTTCTTAAAAAGAACAATGCAATACCTATCCATAGATTACGTATGGTAATAAATCAAATTACCCATGAAGTAAATGGTCTACATGTCAAACATAACATGTGAACGGGACATGGTGTAATGTTTGTAAGAAAGAAGTTATGCTTTTTAATACTGGACAAGCATTTTGTTAATATTTAAAAAAAAATATATAGCATTGATAAATAAAGTATAGATGTGACCAAGTCGATATTTAAAGATCTAGTTTTAAATATTCCTAAACAGATAGCTAGAAAGCTCCTCGAATAATAAGTGTAAGTTAAAGGGCTATTTTTTTTTATTTAATTTGTATAGATAGTTACACAGCATGAAAATAATCATATTTGCACTTGACTGGCTTTTCTATATAATGTAAGTCTCCTACTATGAGAGCTTTTGTCTTACATAGTTTTTAGCTAGTTGTTAAGGGGACCGACCACAGAGAATGGCAAAACATGTGCGGTGCCTATATTCAAGTCTGGGATCTGATAGTTAACTTGTGAGATGCCAACCACCTCTCTACAGCTCATCAGTTTCTATAAAACTGTTTGACGGTGCTGCTCACCTACTATTTCTTTTAGCTCCTGTCTCAGAGCTGCAGATATCAGTCCTGCAAAATCAAAAGCCTCCACATATCAGCTGCTTGAGCAGTTAACAACTGCTCACTTCCTCCATAAGCTACAGAATCATGCACTTCTTCAAAGGACTGTTATCTGTATATGGAAATATACAGATCACAGTGCAGACCTTAGAGCAGTGTTCCCCAACTAAAGTCCTCAGGAGCCACCAACAGATCACATTTTCTAAGATTTCCTTAGTATTGCACTAGCGATGGAATTATTACCTGTGCAGGTTATGTAATTATCTCCTGTGCAATACTAAGGAAATTTTCAAAAACATGAACTGGCAGTGACTCTTGAGGACTGAGGTTGGGAAACACGGGCTTAGAGCAAGTCACAGTAGCTCATTCAGTTCGGCAGTAGGTTAATGCTGCTAAAGCAGAACTGTTACTCAAAGATGAGCGCCCGCTTTCCAGCAACATGGAAAACAGAAAGCTAGGGAGCAGTGTGCTCCTGAAGACACATGTTGAATCTAACCCTTTAAATGAATGAAGCACATAAATAGATAATACATGCACATTATGTAATACTTTCTTACCAGGAGTATCTGCAATTCATCACTGGAGCATTTCACGTGATAACTAACCATGTCTTGATAGATATCTTTTCTATTCTCAAGTTTGTTCATTTTGTCATAAGTGTCAGTATTCAGAACAGACCAACCAAGGAACTGTGTCAAAGACTGCAAGAAGGAAGTTTTAAGCAGAATATGAATAAAATAGAATAATGGGGCAGTAATTAGCAGAGGCATTGCTAAATGAAAAGTAGCAGTTGAATCTGTGCAATAGTGCTTTTGATGCATTCTTATATGTGCCCCTGCTGTGTACTGTGTAATGGCTGTGTCTGACCATGCATGAACACGGTCTGATCATACCACAGTTCCTGGGCAGGAGAGGAAGCAAAACAGTATACAGACATTACAGCAGGGGATCGCAACTGATTATTTTTGTGAGGTAAAACATTTCCCTGCCTGTTTTTAAGCAATGTTTTATCTCAAAGAAAGAATCAGCTGTGATCCCCTGCAGTCCTGTCTGTATATACTCTTTTGCTTCCTCCCCTGCCCAGGAGATGTGGTATGATCAGTCTGCACGGTCAGACACAGCCATTACACAGTACACAGCAGGGGCACATTTATAAGATTATCTCAGCACAGGAACATTTTTTTTAGAGACATCCAATTGTGGAAACTATTATTATTCAAAACTCTATTGATTAAAATGCTGCTTGTAATTAAAGAAGTTGTCCACTACTTTGACATTGATGCCCTATCCGTATAATAGGGCATCAATGTATGATTGGCTGGGGTCCCTCACGTGGCACCCCCGCCGATCAGCTGTTATTGGTGCAGGCGGTGGCGGCCGCCGGCTGGAAGTCCTTACCTGCGGTGCATGCCCCTCCATCTGTAGAGGCCCATTCAATTGAATAGGAGGCAGATGTGCAGTAACAAACACCGATAACAGCTGATCGGCGGGGGTGCTGCATGCAGGACCCCAGCCGATCATACATGGATGCCCTATCCTACGGATAGGGCATCAATGTCTAAGTAGTGGACAACCCTTTTAAGTTTGTTCGCGGGAAAACCCTTTTAATATGGTATCAAAAAATAGGTTTTCTCATCTCAAATACATAATTTATATATTCCATATAAAAAATGATACTCTCAGAGTACATTACACAAGCTTATGGTTCTGCTGTGACACTCTGCTGACATTGAAGGCTCCATTGTAATTTCCATCAGAGGCTTTTCTTGATTTGTTAAAATGAAAGACCATGGCGACATGATAATGGAGTTTATTATAACTTAATAGTAACCACAGGTTGCTGTAGGTATTCACTGGATTGATCCAGCAGATAATGTTGCACTTTTGTTATAAAATGAAGTATTAAGACTTTTGTAGTCATTAAAGGGGTTTTCCAATGAACAAAGTACATTTCAATCAATGGATCTTTGAATAATAATAAGTTACACAAATGGATGAATTAAAAAAATGTTCCTGTGCTGAGATAATCTTATAAATGTGCCCCTGTTGTGTACTGTGTAGAGATGAGCGAATGTTTCAATATTCGATTCGGATTATGATCACCGAATTTGCGATATTCGCCGATTTATTCGTCGAATGTTCAACTAATGTTACCAAACGCCATAGGATTCAATGGGGGGACAAAAAAAATGAATACGCAACACCTTAAAACTGGCCCAAAAGCTGCCAAAACACATCAAATTAGGGGTAGACACCTGGAAAGTGGCATCAATTGACCCAGAGCACAAGTACTATAATTATTATTACTATTACAGCAAAATTTATTCCGTGGAGCGTTACATGTCAAAAAGGGTCACTAACTGGTTCAAGAGGTGAGAGAACACTGTCCGACAGGGTGCACAAACAATCTACAAAGGATGGGTGAGGATACAGTAGGTCAGGGTACAGCTAGTCGTGCAGCGGTATGCTGGAGCGAGGCTTACCGCAGATTGTACGCTTGTCACAAGAAGTGGGTCTTCAGCTTTCTTTTCAAGGTTTGCACAGTAGGCGAGAGTCTGATGCGTTGGGGTACAGCAATACACAGTAGCGGAGATGCATGGGACAAATCTTGTATGCGATCGTGACAAGAAGAGATAAGAGGTAAGTAGAGAAGGAGATCTTGGAAGGATGGGAAGTTGCGTGCAGGTAACTAGAACAGGGAGACTTGTATAGAGGAGACAGGTTTTCGATGGCTTGGTATGCCAAATTTAGGCTTTTCAACTGCAGTCTCTGGGCAACAGGGTACCAGCGCAGAGATTGACAGAGGGGAGAAGCCTGGGAATAGCGGGGTGACAGGTGGATTAATCGGCCAGCACAGTTTTGGATAGATTGGAGGGGTGCGAGAGTGGTAGAAGGGAGGCCACAGAGCAGGAGCTTGTAGTAGTCGAGGCGGGAGATAAGGGTGTGCACTGGTGTTTTTCTACATTCATAGTTGAGGAATGTGCAGATCCCCGAGATACTTTGGAGTTGGTGTCAGCAGCAAGTGGAAAGGGCTTGGATCTGACGTGTGAAGGACAGATCAGAGTCAAGCTTGCGGGACAAGGGAGATTGGGCAGGCATTCACTTTGATAGATAGGTCAGTTGCGGGGGGGTGAATGATGGTGGAAAGATGATGCATTCTGTTTTATCCATGTTTATTTTTACAAATATAGCAGAGAAGAAAGATGAAATATAGGACACACATTGTAGGATTCTGGTTAGTAAGGAGGTGATATCAGGTCCAGAGAGGTAGATCTGTGTGTCATCATCTTAGAGGTGATACTGAAAGCTGTAAGACCCTGAGCTGTCCGAGGCCGAAGGTGTAGATGGAGAAGAGGCTAGGTCCTACAATTGAACCTTAGGGGACACTGACACATAGGGGTGAGATGAGGAGGTGGTGTGTGAGTGGGAGACACTCAATGTCCTGTCGGTTAGGTATGAAAAGATCCAAGACAAGGCAAAGTCTGTGATGCCGAGAGATGAAAGTCTGTAGCAAGAGGGTATGGTCTACTGTGTCGAAGGCAGATGACAGGTCTAGGAGGAGGAAGACAGAGTAGTCTGGTTTGGATTTGGCAGTTAGTAGGTCATTGGTGACTTTAGTCAAGGCAGTTTCAGCGGAATGGTGAGGTCGGAAGCCTGATTGTAAGCGGTCAAAGAGGGAGCAGGAGGAGAGGTTGGAGGACAGTTCAAAATAGACGTGTTGACCCAGTAGTTTGGAGGCATAGGGGAGAAGTGAGATGGGGCTATAGCTAAATATAGGATGGGTCGAGGGAGGGGTTTTGGAGGATGGGTGTGATTGAGGTATGCTTGAATCACAAGGGGAAGATGCCAGTTGTTAGTGACAGGTAGACGAGGAGGGTTAGGCTTGGGATGACGACTGTGGTATGGTTTGGAATGAGGTGGGATTATATTAGGTCAAGTTCACAGGCAGTGAGATGTAATTTTAGAGCAAAGATGATCTTCTGTAATGGCTGAGAAGCTGGTTTTGGAGGAGGAGAGTTGAGTCGTTATGAGAAAGGGCTGTTGGGACTTTAAGAAAAAGCTTTGCCCTATGTTGTCAATCTTCTGCTTGAAGAAGGAGGCTAAGTCTTCAGCTGAGAGGAGAGGAGAGGGAGGGGGAGCTGGTGGACAGGGGAGGGACTTGAAAGTACTGAATAGCTGTTTACGGTTGTGAGACATGTATGATATGAGAGATGAGAAGTAGGTTTGTTTTGCTACAGTGAGCAATTATGCAGCATTTTGAAAACTTCTGTTACTGGACTGCACTCCCTTTCTTTGGCAGTCGCACAGCGGTATGCCTTGTAGATGAGGGGCAGGAAGAATATGTGCTCCAGTAGATGACAAGCGCTGCATCAAGTGGCCTCTGCTTCTCTTCCTCCACATTAACACACACAGTACAGTCCTCAGAGGTGGCACCCCAATTACCCTTGTTTTCAGAGGGGGGAAACGTGTAGCGATGGCAAAATTTTTTTCCAGTTGATCTGGGCCCGGACGAAGTAGAGTCCAAGAAGAATCCAAACCCTCGTCACAAGACGTTAACCCCTGGGGGTGGGCATGGATGGGTTGGAGAAAGAAATAAATACACACCAGAACATGGAGAACTAAGCTAATATACAACAGGGGTTGGAGAACTAAACTACTGAACAGCTAAGGTTGGAGAATGAAACAAATACACACCAGGACATAGGGAATTAAACTAATAGAAAACACGGGTCGGAGAACTAAACTAATAAGACAACAGGGGTTGGAGAACTAACCTACTAAACAGCTAGGCTTGGAGAACTAAAACACTACACACCAGGGGATGGAGAACTAAACCACTAGACACCAAGGTGCCAGCAATTGTTGGAATCCCCAAGGCTTGCGGGACAAACCTCTGTATCTAACACTTCCTCCAGTGCTTCTGCATCCTCCACCTCTTCTAGGGCCTCCACTTGCACCCTCAACCTCTGTCTTACTGAGCCACACGTTCCAACAGTGCAGAGAGAATCCCCCCCACCTCCGTACTGCGCAGCCAGGTCTCACCGCAATCAGGCAGTGTTAAAATTAATATGCCTTGGAGATCGCAGTCACAGAGCTGAAGAGTTGTGGACAGCTCTCCAGGCCGAGTTTGAGCAATAGCTGTCTCCACTGAACCTGGATCAATGGAAGGCCGTGTGCGATAACGGTGCAAACCCGGTGGCGGCCCTACGTCGGGGCACCCTCAGACACGTGCCTTGCATGGCTCGCATCCTCAACCTGATGGTACAGCAATTTCTCCGCCACTATACCGGCCTGGGTGCGCTGCTGCAGAAACCATGGTCTCTGTGACTCGCCCCCTGGGCCCTGGGGCACTCGGAACCGGGCTTCAGCGCAATGATGGGGGTAGTAGTGGCAACCCGGTCCGTGGCTCAGGGTGGTCAGACCAGTGGTAGTCTACTACGTGCTTTGCAATGTCCAACTACGCCACCCGTGGATTGCGGTCATGGCTAGCCGCCGCTGCAGTGCAGACTGCTGAGGCTGGTGATGTGGGTGCAGCAGGGAATAGTACAACTCCCCACGGGAGGAGTGTAGCCTCAGGGCAGCGAGGTGTAGATGGTGGGAGTGATGGTGCAGGGAGTCCCGGTACTTTTCTGTGGGAATGAGCTTGTCTCCAACAAGCCAGGAATATACAGTGAATGGCATGCCACGGTTTAGTATTAGCACCCAGTGCCAGAAGCAAAGCCATCCACCTCAGGAATTTTATTTGGTAGACTGGCTGAGCAAACATTAGTTTCTCACAAAGGAGCTGAAGACACTGAGTGGCAATAGGTGCAAGTTGCTGCAGCATGACCTGTTTGTTATTGTTAGATATCTGAGGGAGAACATAACTGGGCTTTGCTAAGGTGCCATATTGCATCTTAAGTCTTATAGACCCTGCACTTGCGGCCTTACATTCTATAGGATGCTGGGTAAGGAGACAGTAGGTCATGGAGTTGCATTAGCTCCGGTGGTGTTGAGGTGAGGTGGCAGTGAGACAATGGCAGGCTGTAGGCTGTCTTGAAGAGATGAGTTTTCAGGTTGTGTCTGAATGATCCGAATGTGGTGGCTAATTGGACGTGTTGATGCACAGAATTCTAGAGGATAGGGGATATTTGGTAGAAGTATTGGAGGTGATTTGGTGAGGAACAAATAAGTGTGAAAAGAAAGAGGTCTTGGGAGGACCGGAGATTGCGGAAGGGACCATATCGGGAGATTAGTTCAGAGATGTATGGAGAAGAAAGGTTAGGGATGGCTTTGTACGTCAGTAGTTGGAACTGGATACGCTGGGCAATTGGGAGCCAGTGAAGGGATCTTATAGATTGCAATCTTCTGGATTGCTGGAGCCAGTACACAGTAAAAAAAAGCAGCCATAGAGTGTCTGGGAACCTTCCCACACACTTTTCTTAGCCAGGGATGTTTCTCGGCAGGGTTGGACAGGCCCACCAGAGAACCAGAGACTCCTCCGGTGGGCCCTGGCTTCTCCATCAGGAGAGTTCATAGCGCAAACCTTGCAGGTTGTGATGATGATGAGGCCATTCATCTCCTTAGTTTTCTATTACTTGGAGTGCAAGCGCAAGTATGCAGCCAGTAACCAACCCACCCACCCACAGGCTGCAATACTAAACTGACACATTTCTGGACAGCTGCTTGCACTTGAAATGTTGCCTTTTAGGCTCGTGGAGGCGGAAGCTTTTCACAACCTCATGGCGGCGGTTCCATACTCGGTCCCCAGCCGTTACTATTTCTCCCGGTGTCGTCTCTGTCTCCCACAAGCACGGGTCCCAGAACATTACTCGTGCCCTCCCCAGTGCACTTAGTGGGAAGGACCGCCTAACTACAAACACGTGGACAAGTGAATGAGGCCAGGGACACAGTATATGTCACTGGAGCTAGGCCACAGCAAAAAAGCAGCCACAGAGAGTCCAGGAACCTTCCCACACACTTTTCTTAGCCAGGGCTGCTTCTCGGCAGGGTTGGATGGACCCACCAGAGAACCGGACAATCCTCCGGTGGGTCCTGGCTTCTCCTTCAGGAGAGTTCATGGCGCAAACCTTGCAGCTGCTATGGGGCTCTTTAGTGGAGGAGAAAGGTGGTCCCTCACAATGAAATCCTCTGGTGGGCCCAATGTTCTTCAGTCTGACACTGCTTCTCGGTGAGAGTTGTATTTCACCACAGCCATATTCTTTAGCTCGGTTAAAGGACTGGTATAGAGGTAAACCGTATCTACTCCGGCTGTCATTTCTCCCAGGAAGTCCTCTTATGCAGCTTGTTGCATAAGCAATGGCAGCCTGTCCAACATCAGCTCACACTTCTCGGTGGTGCTTAGTTACAGACAAAGATCTTTCTTTACTCCTTGAATTTAATCACTACAGAGTTGGACAATGGCCTGATCTGCAATGCGTTTATCGAAATAACGTGCATAAGCAAAGCCACGGTTTGGCCACTGAAGGTCATTAAGCAAAACTCATACAGATTTCCCACAGACTGAAAGAGGGGTATCAAGACTTCCAAGACAGCCAAGACTTCCCTGTCCTCCCCAAGAGGATGACTGTACATGTTCTCCTCATCCTCCACCTCATTATCACCCAATCCGCATTGAGATGAAGTGAGGCTGGGCTGCATAGTTCCTTGCTCCTCCTGCAATGCCTCCTCTTTAACTGTGAGCACCAAGTGTTTCTGACGCGCCCCCTGGGCCGTGGGGTACTCAGTGCCGGGCCGGTCGGTGCAGGGGATGTCACAGTGGCAGTGACCCGGTCCGTGACCCAGGGCGGTCAATAAAAGGGGATTTAAAGAAAAGGATTACAGTAAAAGGGAGAATAAAGTTTTTATAGTCTAATGTTCATGACGCCACCTGTGGTATGCGGCTAAATGGAGCCGCCGCTGCGGAGCAGGTCCTCTGGAGCTGTTGGTAATGCAGCAGAGTTGGTTCAGCTTTCCACAGGTAGAGCTAGGCTCCAGGGCGTTGCTGTGGTGATTATAGATGAGGTAGATGCTGTTGTGCAGTGTGGTGCAGGGGATGATGGCACAGCAATAATTCACAGAGACAGTGGGGTGCAGTCTTCAGGGTTTACTCACGATTATCACGTTGCTCCTGGTTACAACTGCAGTTCATAACCACCCACGTCGTCAGGTGTTTACTCAGGGAGGGGTTCAGCAAACCCTCAGGTATTTCAAGAGCACTTAGCGGGACCCATTTCTGTGTTCCCCTCCTGGTCATCTTCCCGCGCTGGCTCTCACCCTCCAGCCCTGCGCCTCGCAAACAGTGTCCCAAACCGGTAACCTCAGATCTTGGCGGGCAACCTGGAGTTCCCTGGATCCTGTGTGGCTACCTTTTTGGCGAGTAATTGCGGCTGTGGCAACTACACCCTGGAAATGTAGAAGCCTCTAGTTTCTAGTTGATTATTGCAATTCTCACTAGTTAGGGGTCGGTCCCCTTTGCGGCTTGATCCTTCCACTCCTGGTAGATTCGGGCGTACCGGTGGCCTCCAGCACTTCCCGTACCCCTAGGATCCACTCTTTCCTTCTGGAGCCTTTCTCCCTATTCTTCTCTTCCCTTCAGTCTCTCTTCCTGGGCTTCTCTCACTCAGGCCCGCTCCTCCCGAGCAGAGCTCCTGCAGAGTTCCTGCTCCTTTCACTATCCTCCTCTGACTGAACTGCACCTGAACTGAACTGAACTCCCAAGATGGCTTCCCCTTTTTATATCCTCCTTCTCAAGTGCTCCCCTGATCTTCTTCCTCCACCCACACCCACTACATGGTTCCCCCCACTCCAGCCAGGGGCAGGGCTCAGCAGCGCAGCAGTGCATCTTGCCCCTCCTGCTGGTCTGCAGTGGTGTAGTGTTGGATGCAGGTGTTTGGGTCCCGTGCAGTACTCCATCCTTACCTGAGAGTGGGATACTACACCTCTGGATGAGATGCAGTACCTCTGTGGTGACTGAACCGGCAGGGGCGCCACATTTCCGTATACAGAGAAGCGGGATGGTGATGCTAATTATGGCATCATTGCTGCTCACCATCTTGGTGGAGTCCTCAAAGTTTTTGAGGATGGCACAGATGTCAGACATCCATGCCCACTCATCAGTTCTTATGTGCGGAGGCTGACCTGAATGCCAATGGGAGTGTTGAAGCAGGTACTCAACAACTGCCTTCTGCTGTTCACAAATCCTTCCCCACATCTGCAATGTTTATTTCCAACATCGCACAGCAGTCGGTGAGCTGGAAGCTGCATATGCTGCTGAAGCACTGCCAGGGTGGCAGAAGCTATAGCTGACTTTCTGAAATGGGCACACACACGTTGTACTTTCACAAGCAGCTCTGGCAGATCTGGGTAGGTTTTGAGAAACCGCTGAACCACTAAGTTGAGCACATTTAGTGCTCTCTCATCACTAATGTGTACCCCTGTATGGAGAACAATATCAGCACCAAAAAGTTAAAAGATGAAATATAACCTGCTTTATATACCAAGGTACTAAGAAAACCAATTTCAATTATATCTTGTGTACCCCTGTGACAAAAATATCTGCACCAAAGAATTAATTTCACTACAGTAGAACTAGTATAATGATAACCAACATCTTTTCCACTACAGCCAACCCAATAGATGGAGAGACCCAATCCGGATTCTCCACATTTCAAAAAATTAGGGCCTAAACCCACCAAAGTGGCATCAATTTCACCAGAGTAGAAGTAGTTTGATGGAAACAAAAACCTCTTCCACTACAGCCAACCCAATAGATGGAGACCCAATCAGGATTCCCCACATTTCCAAAAATTAGTGCCAGACACCAGCAAAGTGGTATCAATTTCAGTACAGTAGAAATTGTAGAATTAGGAATGACGCGTCTTCCCCTAAAGCCAACCCAGTAGATGGAAACTCAATCAGAAGTGTTTACATTTCCCTAAATTAGGGCCTAGCACCACCATAGTGGAATCAATTTCACCAGAGTAGAAGTAGTTTAATGGAGACAAAAACCTCTTCCACTACTGCCAAATCCAATAGATGTAGACCCAATCAAGATTCTCCACATTTCCAAAAATTAGTGGCAGACACCAGCAAAGTGGCATCAATTTCACTAGAGTTTAAGTAGTATAATGGGGGACCGACACTGCTTCTACTACAGCCAACCCAGCAGATGTAGACACAAGCAGAACTGGTGACTAGTGTTGAGCATTCCGATACTGAAATATCGGGTATCGACCAATATTCGCGGTATCGGAGTTCCGATACTGAGTTCCGATACTTTTAGAATATCGAATACCGGAATCGGAAGTTCCCATAATGCCTGCGCTCTGCAGTGTCTCTGAAGGATGACAAGCTGGATGGCAGCGCTCAGCTTACTGTACTTGTCATTTAGTGTTAAAGGATTTATAAAAAAAAAATAATAGTGTTTTCATGCACCGTCTCTTTAAAAAAGCCTGCCGGCAATTCAGCATCGGTACCCGACAATTTAGAATACACTGTGTTCCAAATTATTATGCAAATAATATTTTCTCAGATTTTCCCAAATTACCTATATGAATTGCAGTCATTGTAATTTTCCAGTCAAATAACTATTAGAGTACAATTGAAAGGTTTTTGTACAAACTGCCTATGATAACAGTATATTTAAAAAAAATAAAAAACTCAAACTGCACTCAAAATGCATGTTCCAAATTATTATGCACAGCAGAGTTTTCAACCTTTTCATTTTAATAAAGAACAAAAAAATGGTCATTTTTGAAATTATAAGCATAAGAAGGTTATTACAAACTGAAATCAAACAGTTTTCAACTCAAAACTTTATTCTAGGTGATGTTACATTTGCACATAGGACCCCTTGTTCGAAAGGAGCTTCTGATCTCTCTCATCCATTGAATTTGTCAGGTTTTGGATGGTTTCTGCTTTAATTGTTTTGCATGAGGACAGAATACCCTCCCAGAGCTGTTGCTTAGATGTGAACTGCCTCCCGCCATCATAGACACTCCTTTTGATGATGCTCCAGAGGTTCTCAATAGGGTTGAGGTCAGGGGAGCATGGGTGCCGCACCATAAGTTTGTCCCCTTTTATGCCCATAGCAGCCAGAGATGCAGATGTGTTATGTGCAGCATGAGACGGGGCATTATCATGCATGAAATGATCTCGATGGTCCAGATGGATGGAGTGGAGGATGGCTGGTTGATGGACACCCCATGCAAACACGGCTACGGCGCTAACAAGGAGGAGGTGGAGTAATGTTTTGGGCTGGAATCATGGGGAGAGAGATTGTCGGCCCTTTTAGGATCCCTGAAGAGGTAAAGATGAACTCCATAATGTATCTTTAGTTTCTCAAACAGCACTTCCTTCCATGGTTCAAGAAGAAGAACCGTGCATTCCGCAGCAAGATCATTTTCATGCATGATAATGCCCCGTCTCATGCTGCACATAACACATCTGCATCTCTGGCTGCTATGGGCATAAAAGGGGACAAACTTATGGTGTGGCACCCATGCTCCCCTGACCTCAACCCCATTGAGAACCTCTGGAGCATCATCAAAAGGAGTGTCTATGATGGCGGGAGGCAGTTCACTTCTAAGCAACAGCTCTGGGAGGGTATTCTGTCCTCATGAAAAACAATTGAAGCAGAAACCATCCAAAACCTGACAAATTGAATGGATGAGAGAGTTCAAAAGCTCCTTTCGAACAAGCGGTCCTATGTGCAAATGTAACATCACCTAGAATAAAGTTTTGAGTTGAAAACTGTTTGATTTCAGTTTGTAATAACCTGCTAATGCTTATAATTTCAAAAATGACCTTTTTTTGTTCTTTATTAAAATGAAAAGGTTGAAAACTCTGCTGTGCATAATAATTTGGAACATGCATTTTGAGTGCAGTTTGAGTTTTTTATTTTTTTTAAATATACTGTTATCATAGGCAGTTTGTACAAAAACCTTTCAATTGTACTCTAATAGTTATTTGACTGGAAAATTACAATGACTGCAATTCATATAGGTAATTTGGGAAAATCTGAGAAAATATTATTTGCATAATAATTTGGAACACAGTGTAGAAAGAATAGAGCATCACACATAGATTAGATAGATAGAAACATGTCACACATATAAGAAGTACAGTGATAGTGTTGATTACTGTACTTGTCATTTAGTGTTAAAATAAAGGATTTATTAAAAAAAAAATTGGCGTGGGGTTCCCCGTAATTTTAGTCTCTAGCGGAGGTTAAGCAGACGACTGGGGCAGATGTTTGAAGCCTGGGAAGGGGGTAATACCCACGGAGCTTCCCAGGCTACTAATATCAGCCCCCAGCTGAATACCTAGCCTTTACTAGCTATTAAAATGGGGGACCCCAAAAAATTGACATGGCGTCTTCCCTATTTTAATAGCTAGCAAAGGCTAGGCAGCCAGCTGGGGGCTGATATTAATAGCCCAGGAAGGGTGCCATGAATATTGGCCCCCTCCCAGGCTAGAAACACCAGCCGTCAGCCGCCCCAGTAATGGCGCATCCATAGGATGCGCCAATTCTGGCACTTAGCCTCGCTCTTCCCACTGCCCTGTAGCGGTGGCAGTGGGGTAATAGGGCTGGAGTTGATGTCAGCTTATAATGCCAGCTGACATCAAGCCCAGGTTAGTAATGGAGAGGCGTCTATAAGACACCCCCATTACTAACCCTATAGTCAAAGTTAAAAAAAACCCACAACACCCAGAATAAAGTCCTTTAATTGAAATAAACACACAATTTTTTAATGTTCTAAATTAAACCATATTTACCATCACGCCCATTCCAGCTGAAACCAATGTCTTTTGCAATAAAAGTAAAATAATAAAGCAACCTCATCCTTACCTTTCCATGGTTCCCAGGACAGCTTCACCTCTGCTTCATTGACATGACAGGCTGGATCGCAGCAGAACGCTGCCATCCAGCTTGCCATGCCGCAGACACTGAGAAGCACAGGCATGCTTGTGCTCCTCAGTGTCTGGCTGTGACGGCATCCAGATGAGCCAAGTTCATGTCCAATGAACTCAGCTCACCTCATGCACGTCACTGACAGCGTGGGAGAATTCTACTGCGCATGCGGTGAGCGTGAGAGAATTCTCCTGCGCATGCGGTGAGTGCAGGAGTATTCTCCCACGCTGTCAGTGACGTGCATGAGGTGAGCTCATGTCCAATGAAGTCAGCTCACCTCATGTACGTCATTGACAGCGTGGGAGAATTATCCTGCGCTCAGCGCTTGACCAGGAGAGTTCTCCCACGCTGGGATGGCATTGAGATGACAGGCTGGACCGCAGCTGAGCGCTGCCATCCAGCATGCCATCCTTCATAGACACTGCAGAGCGCAGGCATGCTTGTGCTCTGCAGTGTCTCTGAAGGATGAAAAGCTGGATGGCAGCACTCAGCTGCGATCCAGCCTGTCATCTCAAGCGCTGAGTGCAGGAGAATTCTCCCATGCTGTCAATGACGAGCATGAGGTGAGCTGAGTTCATTGGACATGACCTCGGCTCATCTTTATGCCGTCACAGCCAGACACTGAGGAGCACAAGCATGCCTGCGCTTCTCAGTGTCTGCGACATGGCAAGCTGGACGGCAGCTTTCGGCTGCGATCCAGCCTGTCATGTGAATGTAGCAGAGCTGAAGCTGTCCTGGGAACCGTGGAAAGGTAAGGATGAGGTTGCTTTTTTATTTTACTTTTATTGCAGAAGACATTGGCTTCAGCTGGAATGGGCATGATGGTAAGTATGGTTTAATTTAGAACAATAAAGAATTGTGTGTTTATTTCAATTAAAGGACTTTATTCTGGGTGTTTGTGTTTTTTTTAACTTTGACTATGGGGTTAGTAATGGGGGTGTCTTATAGACACCTCTCCATTACTAACCTGGGCTTGATGTCAGCTGCCATTATAAGCTGACATCATCCCCAGCCCTATTACCCCACTTCCACCGCTACAGGGCAGTGGGAAGAGCGAGGCTAAGTGCCAGAATTGGCGCATCCTACGGATGTGCCATTTCTGGGGCAGCTGACGGCTGGTATTTCTAACCTGGGAGGGGGCCAATATTCATGGCACCCTTCCTGGGCTATTCATATCAGCCCACAGCTGTCTGCCTAGCCTTTGCTAGCTATTAAAATAGGGGGGACCCCACGTCATCCTTTTTGGGGTCCCCCATTTTAATAGCTAGTAAAGGCTAGGTATTCAGCTGGGGGCTGATATTAGTAGCCTGGGAAGCTCCGTAGGTATTACCCCCTTCCCAGGCTTCAAACATCTGCCCCAGCCGTCTGCTTAACCTCCACTAGAGACTAAAATTACGGGGAATCCCATGCCAATATTTTTTTTAATAAATCCTTTATTTTAACACTAAATGACAAGTACAGTAATCAACACTATCACTGTACTTCTTATATATGTGACTGACATGTTTCTATGTATCTAATCTATGTGTGATGCTCTATTCTTTCTATTCTAAATTGCCGGGTACCGATGCTGAATTGCAGGCCGGCTTTTTTAAAGAGACGGTGCATGAAAACACTATTATTTTTTTTAATAAATCCTTTAACACTAAATGACAAGTACAGTAAGCAACACTGTCACTGTACTTCTTATATATGTGACTGACATGTTTCTATCTAATCTGTGTGTGATGCTCTATTCTTTCTGTTCTAAATTGTCGGGTACCGGTGTCTGCCGCTGCTGAATTGCCGGCTTTTCATGTAATACATTCTACATTATTCTTAGTTGTTTTCCTTCATGTAGAATTAACCTACAAGGAAAGAAAGGGTTTATTTTCATTCCGATATTTGTGTCCCATTGACTTGCATTGGTTTCCGGTATCGGAATCGGCGATATACGATATTTTTTGGGTATCAGTCCGATCCAATCCGATCCGATATTTCCCGATATCGGAAGGTATCGCTCAACACTGCTGGTGACATTTAAAAAAATTAGGGCGGAGATGTTACGGTGGATTGAGAAACATGTGGTGTGTTCAGCAAAACAAACACAGCAGGCATGTCAGCTTCTGTTACAACTGATGGGCTCTCGCTCAGCCTGACTGGAACGAGTATACAACCATAGGTTCTGCGGTCGGAGACCTGCGTGACAATACTTGCCATGGAAACAGAGGAGGATGAAGAAGCCAAATGCGTTTGATGGGGCGGTTGATGGTTGTTTATTGAAAACCAATTTTGAGTTAATCATGTTTGTGTACCCCTTTTTGGAGAACAATATCTGCACCAAATAATTAATTTCACTACAGTCTAACTATACAAATAGATGAAGACCAAAACCTCTTCCACTACGACAAACCGAGGAGATGGAGACCTAACCAGGAGTGTTCACATTTCCCTAAATAAGGGCGTACCACCACAAAAGTGGCAAGAATTTCACCAGAGTAAAAGTAGTTTAATGGAGACCGAAACCTCTTCCACTACAGCCAACCCGATAGATGGAGACACAATCAGGAGTGTTCACATTTAAAAAAAATGAGGGCCTAAAACCACCAAAGTGGCATGTATTTCTCTAGAGTTTAAGTAGTATAATGGGGACCGACACCGCTTTTACTACAGCCTACCCAATAGATGGACACCCAATCAGGATTCCCCACATTTCCAAAAATTAGTGGCAGACACCAGCAAAGTGGCATCAATTTCTTCAGAGTAGAAGTAGTTTAATGGAGATAGAAACCTCTTCCACTACAGCCAAACCCAATAGATGGAGACACAATCAGGATTCTCCACATTTCCAAAAAAATAGTGTCAGACACCAGCAAAGTGGCATTAATTTCACTACAGTAGAAATTGTAGAATTAGGAACCAAAACCTCTTCCACTTTTGCCAACCCAGCAGATGGAGACTCGATCAGGAGTGCAACATCCTCTCCAGTCGTTCACCACGTATCAGACTTGTACTCTGTTGTGCAGGTGCACGAGCTGGTCTAAAAAATGTGTGAAAGGACTCACAGAAATTGCTTCTGCCACTTACACTACTGCTGCTACTAATATTTTGGCGTTGACGAATTGACATGCTGGAAGTTGGAAGTGTAGAGCTCCGTTGAACTCTGTGTACTTCACTGCAGGCTTGGGGAAAAACTATGTTAAGGTTGTGTAAAAGCGTGTTTCAATGCTCCAGCATTCGCGGGTCCCTTTCCAGGGTGGGAAGGATCTGGAAAAATTTACTCTTATAACGTGGATCTAACAGAGTGGCAACCCAGTCGTCAGCACTATTTTGAATCATAACTATACGGGGATCATGTTGCAGATAGTGCAGCAAGAACACACTCATATGTCGGCTTCTTTCCCAAGGTTCAAGCCCATGCTGTGTGGGGGCTGGGTAATGCTGATGCTTTTTTCCTTAGTCCCCACCCACCAAACATGAACTGAGAGGGGATGATTATCCTTTTCATGTTCTGACTATTGATTGCCCATCACTTCTTCCTCTTCCATTTGTTCCTCTCCTTCACTAATAGTTTTTCTGGTATCGTCAACCTCCCTCGATTGCAGTGAACCACCATCCCTCAGCACCCTGAGAAATCCCCTAGTGTATGATGTTAGTGACGCGCCCCCTGGGACATATTCCTTTTTGAGGGGAATACCCAGCACCGGATCAGATGGGGGGGTTGTAGTCTCCGAGCGGCTGTGACCCGGCCCGTGCCCAGGGCGTCAAACTCAGTGTTATGTGGCAGTCCTACAGATGTTATTAAGAGTTCTTTTGTGTCGACTACGCCACCCGTTGTGATGCGGTCACTGTGGCCGCCGCTGCAGCAGGGTCCGCTGAGGCTGATGGTGGGTGCGCAGCTTGGTGGGATAACCCCCAACGGGAGGGGTATAGCCTCAGGGGGGACAGGCGCAGAGGATGGGGGTTGTGGTGGTGCAGTGCAGACGGCAATGAAGACAGAGTCGGGTTGTGCAGTTAAGGGTATTTACTTACTGCTGATGTTCCGGTCACTCCAGCTTCAAGTGACCACCCGAGCCGTGCTGCATCCACCAGGTCCTGGATCCAGCCAACCCCCAAACAAGTCCGGAGCGTGGCCCTGAGCTCTCCTTCTGTCCCGTTCTCTGGCCGTCCCCACCAGTGATCCACCTAGGTCCAGCTCCCTCGGGCCTTCTGTTGGGACACCCTTGGCCTTGGGTTCCCTGACCCTTCATGTGGTGTGCCTTCGGGGTGGATGTGATGGGTGGCCGTGGCAGATGCTGCCCACGGTCTCTGGCTAGGGTGTGTTTTCTGCCCCCGCCAGTTTGGGATCCGGTACCCTGTGCCGACTCTTCACCCGGGGATTTAATTTGGGTTCTTGGAGTCCTCTTTTCTGTTTCCCCCTCTGGGTCTCTCTTCTCCTCTCTCACTCTGGGTCTCTCTCTTCTCCTCTGCTTGCTGACTTGTTCTCTGCATCTGACCCTGTTCTTAGTTGGTGCCCACCTTATATACACCCTCTATGTGTGAGCTCAGGTGACCAGCACCCAATGAGCTCCTATCTTTACCCAGGCTGCTCCCCCTATCTGCCCCTACACTACTTGGGATGTACCACCCCCCTCCCACTCCAGCCAGGAACAGACTCGGTCGTACCTGCACATTTCTAAGTGGGAGTACCGTCGGCCTGTTCCTCGGAAATGGGATGTATGTAGTGCATGCAGCCTACCGAGCTCAGTTCCACACTCCATCCTTACCCGGGAGTGGAATACCACACCTCTGGGTTGAGGTGCAATACCCCTGTAGCAGCCGAATCCTCAGGGTGCTACATTAGTAACAGAAGAAAGCCTTTTTGGATGAGGCCTGTATAACATAGAATATATGTGTTAGGCATTAGGCTGTTGCTGGATTTGAAGTGTGTTCAGAATATTCTGTGGTCTCCCATTACAGTCCAGCCAGGGCTGATGCTGCTCAGCATTATCGTCAGCTCCAATGCCTAGCTGGTCCATGAGATGTACAGATTGTCTCTTGGGTCTTTGTGTCTAGCAATGTTAAGCATAGGTTGCGGAGGGAGACAGGGAGGATGACGCCACCAATGGTGCGAAGGTGGGCAGGGCTCTAATCATTGAACAGTGATGCTGATGTGTGGACAACTGTGTTCCACGTAGTTTCCATAGGCAGGTGTAGTGGAAATAGGCAGGCTAGTGGATATAGGCAGGTAGCTCCGTCTTGCAGTCTGGCTCTGCCAAAGGGGTCGCCTAACACTCAGAGCAGCCTGCAGACGTCATGTCCACGGCTATCGCCTGTCAGCCACGTGGAGTAATACCCTTCAGTCCGGTAGCATGCTGGCTGGAGGCACATGTACCCGTCGGCGTAGTCACACACGCATCCTAGCGCTGCCAGTGTAGTCCCTGTGTAGTTAACAGGGCTACAGATACTTCCCCGGTCGCGAATCTCCCATGCAGTTAACGGAGATAGAGCGAACCATTATACCCGTTCCTGTGTGCAGTAACACGGAAGGGTTTATCATTTAAGTTGGTTGCTTTCCTTTTCACCCGGAAAGTGTTCGGCAGCAGTCCACCAGGCTGCATCGCGGACCCCGGGGTCGGTTGCGTTCCATTATAATAAAGTTGTCTGCAATCGCCCTCCTAACAATATGCTCCAAGATATTTAAAACTCAGATATAGCCTGCTGTATCACTTTAGTCACAGTAAAAAATAGATTTACTGTATTTACTCTGCATAAGCTCTGCATACAGCTGAATTTCACCGCCACTAAAATAGTATGTGGCTTTTAGCAAAGTGTATCACGTTTTGTGACACCAAAAAATCTTTGGTGGACTCTGACTGGCAACAGAAAAAATAAATGTTTTTACTCTGAAAACAGTTGAATTTCATCGCCACTAAAAGCACTAGGTGGCTTATAGCAGAGTGTAACACGTCTGCGACACAAAAAAGTCTTTGGTGGACTGTGACTAGCAACAGAAAATATCTATGTTTTTACTCTGAAAACAGCTGAATTTCACCGCCACTAAAAGCGTTTATATATGGAGAGGACATGTGATTTCACCAGCCAATTATAGAAGCCCTTGTGTCTGGGACACTGTGGATGCTTCCTGCGCTCTGATTGGCTAGCTGGGCTTTCCAGACTTAAAGTTACCGCCTACAGGAAGAAAAAAAAAAACAGCGCGCTGCTGATCTGACCTGTTCTGAGCTTTCTCCAGCCCCCCCACTCATCTGCCACATCTCCCCGCTCATCATACGCAAGCACTGTGGCAGCAAAACTGTAAAATATGCAGTAGTTGCCCCGCAATCACGTAACCACGTAAATTCACCAAACATTACCGATTTTCCCGAATTTAACAAATTTTGCACGCCTTTCTGATCACAAATCCGAATGTGCCACATTCGTGTCGAACTTAACATTTGAGATCGGATTTCGAACATATTCGCTCATCACTAGTACTGTATAATGGCTGTGTCTCATGGTGGTGGAGTATGGTCTGATCATACCACATCTCCTGGCGTGGGGAGAAGGCAAAAGAGAATATACAGACAGAATAATATAGCTGCTGCTTTCTGTGAGGTAAAACATTTCCCTGTCGGTTTTATCACATGAGGGAGTGTTTCTACCATAGCCACTACCTCACTGGCTTAATTTATGATGAGCTTAGGGGACTGGAGCAGCAGCAGAAACACTCATTCATATGAAAAAAAGGCAGGGTATTGTTTTACCTCACAAAAGCAGCAGCTGCAATCCACTTCTATGTTGTCTGTATAACACTTATTCTCCCCCCTGGCCAGTAGCTGTGGTATGGTCAGATACATTTATAAGATTATCTCAGTGCAGGAATATTTTTTTAACACATTGTGGAACTTATTATTATTCCAAGATATATTGATTAAAATGTACTTTTTTTGTTGGAACAACCCCTTCAAGATAGTGCGAGAATAAATAATTTGTATTATTTCAAGATTCAAAATCTATGTAGAATGCCAACATAATGCATATTGTACAATCTCATTACATATGTAGACAATATGCCGCTAAGTCTTATAATTGCTACTTTTAAAGGGGTATTCTCAAGTTATTAAATTGCTTTAGTTAATTAGACGGAATTAAAATACCATGTTTGCAATTGACTTACTTTTACTATCTGCTGTTATTCTCCTACAGTGACACCTTTTATCTTTCATATTGTACAGCTGGTTTCTATGAAGCTCAGCAACTAGTGCCTGCCCAGTCCCTGGCCAAGAATGCACAGTAGTTACATTTCAGGAGAGAGATTAAGTCATACCATACCAGCCACCTCTCTCCAGCCCATTGATTTCCATACAGCAATAAGATGCTTACCTACCTCCCATACTTTCTCAGCTCCTGACAAGCTGCTGTTATAAATACTACAGCTCTGCTGTCATCAGAACTGTCGCTCAAGGAGGAGCTCTGCTAGATATCAGGAACTAAGGAAACTATACATCTCTGAGCTTCAAGAGACAATTTGAGAATACTCCTTTAATATGACTTTTATGGAATATATTGTGTACTCACTTCAGTCAAAACTTCATCCATTTCATCAAATGGTTTTCCATCCTTCCTGTTGTAAAATGTGGCAACCCCAACAATTTCTTCCTTTTTGTTGACGATTGGCAATGAAAGGACATTTTTAATCATCCATCCAGATTCATCAACTGGACCTTTCTATGGTTGATAAGAATCATAAAATATTTACTAAATAAGTGCCATAAAACACAAGGGTATATCATTGTACAAGGTTGTTTCACCAATAGACTCATTGTTACAATGATTTAAATTACGGTATGTTTCAAGTCCTTACCTGAAACTCAAAGTATTCATCAGCAGCCGTGTTCATAATATTGCAAATCTAAAAGAAGAAAATTCATAATTTGGCAACAGTAAAAAAGAAATGTGATTACAATGAATAAGTTAACAGCTATTTAACTCATTTTACCAGAGAAAGTTAACCAGTTACAGACAATGCCATTTTTCTCATCTTCATGGCCAAACATATATATATATATATATTTTTGTACATGCTGTTTTAGAGGCGTTATCGGGTCCAAATCAATAAGTCTGCAGTCACTCTGTGTGACTGAAGACTTATGAATCCCCCCAGCGCACACATTGTGCACTTCAGGGATTTGCCGGTTTCAGACCAGGGACCCGAGGGTGTGTATGAGTGCAGCCTCACTTCCATACACTTGAATGGAGCAAGGTCATGTCCTCTAGTTGGCCAGGCTCACTGGCTAGATGGGGCGTGACTTCGCTCAATACAAGTGTATTGAGTGAGTACACGCCCACTGGCCGGGAGTATGTATAGCGCATACATACCCTTCGTTCCCTGGTCTGAAACCAGCGAATGAGTGACTGTGGACTTATTGATTTTGACTCCTTTAAGAGATTTACATTTTTTCTTGTTTGGATATCCAAATAATTTTTACTTCATTTTTTATGATACGTGGGTCCTAATTTTTATGTAATTTTCAGTTTCATTTATTGCTAATATTAGGGGATAAAATAAAGAAAATAAAGGAAATATGTGTCTGTTTTTCACATTTATTTGACATTTTTTTATGACCACTAAAATAAATTTTAAATTGTGTTGTTGTTTTTGTATCAATTATATTTATATAGCAGAAAACTGCTTTATTTAACAATTTTTTTTTAGATCTGATTCTCCTGTAACTGGGGCTTGTATGTTATTCTCAGTTACAGGAAAATTTCAGCAAAGCTGATCTGTATCTACTAGCAGCTCCTGCTCCCTCCTGGCAGCTGCCAACCGTGTCCTGTGAAATATCCTTCCCATGCGCTGTCAATCATAGCTCAGCAGCTGATTTAGCAATCTCACACTCTCAAATGCTGCTGAGCTGTGAGGGAGAGGTTATAGCTCACATCCCCAAAGAAGAGAATGCCAGACCAGTAGATCAGCTATTGAGTTGTAATTGGCAGAGTCTGGGAGGAAGGGGTGAAGGCACATGACAGCATAGAAAACTCTGAAGAAACATCCAGTTGAACTACATGCAGAGATTTCACTTACTGAGCTCCAAAACAAATGTGAATGCTTATATAATTGAGTTATGCAGCAGCAGCAAAAAAAAATGGCAGCATCAAGGGAGCTCAAAATTTTTTCCAAGGTATTTAACTCATTTTTTCAGAAAATCCTCTTTAAATTATGTCTGGTTAGTTTACTGGAAAACTAGTTACAGGGAGAAAATTTTATTTTATTCTCTCTGAAGTCGGTAACTTCCAGTCATCAGGATGGCACAGAGAGCAGTTTCAGTCACCGCTCACTATACTGTGCGTGCTTTCATCATTTCCCTGCACAGTGATTGACAGCCTGCTCTGTAATGTGTGTGTGCAGCCTGTGTAAAGAGAAGGCTGTCAATCAATCAAAAAGCAAGGGGAGTGGTGACAGTGCCCTCATTGTGTAGTAAGCATTGAATGTTACAGCTCCTTACTCTATGATGGAAGTGAACAACTGCAGGGAGAATATAACTTCATTTTCTCCCTGTAGCCACTGCTCCAGTAATCCTGCCAGACACAATTTAAATGATATTTGTCTGCAAATTACCACTATGCAGGTAAATGTCATTTTATGGAGGTGACAAGTTTGCTTTAATTATATGATTGAACAAGTTTTGAAATTCAGGTGAATCCTATAATAATAATATGGACATGCTGGTTGCACTGTAAACTATATTAATCACTGCACAATATATATGCTCCTTTCTATTACTTTATGTGTAAAGCCCAAAAAAACCATTAAACCCTGAGTGGCAACCTTTTCTTACGTTGTCACTTTTAGCTCTTAATTAATTAGTCTCTTTATTTTATTTCTAGTCTGCTCTGCTAGTAGATTTATTAAAGGTATCTGTGTAATGTGTATTATACTTACAAGACCATTTTCTGCAACATATGAGGGAAGTTTACTTGACAAAGCCCAATGATCTGCAGGCGGGTTCCTGTTAAAACATAATATTAAGCTGTAGTGCTATTGTGGTATGTCCCTCAAATTGCAAATAATAAAACTTTATTGAAATAGCTTAATTTCTAATTTGTTTCCATATATTAATGTGAACAGCTCGACCCAGTTAAATGGTCCTCATGGCAAATATATTAATAATCTGGAGAGTAGTGTTTGGAATTACCAACCCTTCAGGTTATTCTTAATTTGATGAGAGTGATTGAACTAGACTATATGAGATGAAGATTCTTACACTCCAGATTACACTCTGATAACTTGAAACCATTTTTCTGAAGCCAGGTAGCAATTTATTTCTTCTATGCAAACAATAGTGAACTGTTTATTAAAGGGGTTGTCTCATGATCGCTTTCAGTAATGCACCTCTCCCTCGTCTCCTGGTCTCCTACATGACAAGGGAGAAGGTTCTCCTGAATGACTAACAGTTTAGTCCAGTGGCATGGTTGAACTGCTGGCCTGAATATGCCCTCTATGATTCTATAAGCAAAGGCAGCTTTGTCTCTGCAGCATCGGAGGAGCGCAGGGGCACTGAAGTTGACTACTTCTATAGCAAAGAGCTTGTAAGCGCTCGATCATAGCCTACGGCAACTTGTGGCTGACCTTAGAAATGAGCAGTAAAATATAAAATTAAATATTCCTCTGTTCTTGCGAACAGAGAGAGTCTTCAGTAGAAAGTATATTGCAAAGTAGCTTGTTTTTAAAGTTTTTACAAAAGTACTTTGGCAACTTTAATAGGATGTTTCTCACTACAGTTGGTGCCAAAAATATTATACCACAATGTTTCTTTCTAGCAAAAAATAGATCATTTAATACATATCTTTTTCTGGCAGTGCTTCTTTAATAATTGATCCAAACTGATTTTGGTGATCATTTGGGCATACTGTAGTTGGAAGATCAATGAAGTGCACACCTAGGTCAGAAAGTGAGACTTCTGGTTGATGAGGTTCATAGGTACAAATATGCATAAGGATTCCTCAGGGCTACTTTTTATAGTCAACAAGGGTTGTTAATAATTATTCCCACACTCTTTATCATCTTCCTTGAGCTTGGATTCTCACATGGTAAAATCACACAGCCTTGACTTACAAATTACTTTCTTTGGAGCTAACACAATTTCTCTTTTAAGTGGGAATCTATTAGGGTTCAATGCTTTGGACAATCTCTACTTGTTAGAAAGGTCCCTTGAATATAAGCTGATCACAAAGTGACCTACCCAATTGGAACCCGAAGCAATATTCTTTGAGGAAACCTGAAAATTGTTTGATTTTCCTACAGCGCCATGCCAGGGGAAAGAAAGCATTACACAATCCACATTGAAATCAATGAGTTGTATGTGTAATGCAGGACAGGACAGATCCTACAAAGCAAGAAATGCTCTTTGTAATCAACATTCACCATGGCCAAAAAAGAGGATCCTGATCAGACCACCCCTTCTATCCCCATTAACTCAGAATTAATTAATAGGTTATATCAGGGTGCAGAGCCACAGGCCCGTGGGCCATAAACGATCACCTTTCCTCCGCAGCTCCATGTCTCCTATGATGTATATACCGCAGCCCGCATGTCTCCTGTAATGTATATACCGCAGCCCCATGATACTGTGATGTACTCCAGTACATACTCCAGCCCCAGTGCACCCTATATGATGTATATACAACAGTCTTGGTGTCTACTATGTAATGTACACAGCAGTGTCGGTGTCTCCTATGTGATGTATACACAGCAGTCTTGGTGTCTCCTATGTGTTGTATACACAGCAGTCTCAGTGTCTCCTACATGATGTACACTGCTGTGTTGGTGTCTCCTATGTGTTGTATGCGGCGATGTATATACAGTAGTCTTGGTGTTTCCTATGTGATGCATACAGCTCTCTCTGTGTCCCATATGTGATGTATTTACAGCAGTCTCTGTGTCTCCTATGCTATGTATACTACAGATCTCCCCACTGTTTAAGTTCTATAAATGTAACGTGAGCAGTGATGAATTTCCCCCTCTGAGGAGATCTGCAGTATAGTATACAGTGGTGGCCAAAAGTATTGGCACCCCTGAAATTCTGTCAGATAATACTCAGTTTCTTCCTGAAAATGATTGCAATCACAAATTCTTTAGTATTATTATCTTCATTTAATTTGTCTTCAATGAAAAAACACAAAAAGAATTGTCCTAAAGCCAAATTGGATACAATTCCACACCAAACCTAAAAAAGGGGGTGGACCTAGTATTGGCACTGTTTGAAAAATCATGTGATGCTTCTGTAATTCGTGTAATTAACAGCACCTGTAACTTACCTGTGGCACCTAACAGGTGTTGGCAATAACTAAATCACACTTGCAGCCAGTTAACATGGATTAAAGTTGACTCAACCTCTGTCCTGTGTCCTTGTGTGTACCACATTGAGCATGGAGAAAAGAAAGAAGACCAAAGAACTGTCTGAGGACTTGAGAAACCAAATTGTGAGGAAGCATGAGCAATCTCAAGGCTACAAGTCCATCTCCAAAGACCTGAATGTTCCTGTGTCTTCCGTGTGCAGTGTCATCAAGAAGTTTAAAGCCCATGGCACTGTGGCTAACCTCCCTAGATGTGGACAGAAAAGAAAAATTGACGAGAGATTTCAACGCAAGATTGTGCGGATGGTGGATAAAGAACCTTGACTAACATCCAAACAAGTTCAAGCTGCCCTGCAGTCCGAGGGTACAACAGTGTCAACCCGTACTATCCGTCGGCGTCTGAATGAAAAGGGACTGTATGGTAGGATACCCAGGAAGACCCCACTTCTTACCCCGAGACATAAAAAAGCCAAGCTGGAGTTTGCCAAAACTTATCTGAGAAAGCCTAAAACGTTTTGGAAGAATGTTCTCTGGTCAGATGAGACAAAAGTAGAGCTTTTTGGGAAAAAGCATCAACATAGAGTGTACAGGAAAAAAAGAGAAGCGTTCAAAGAAAAGAACACGGTCCCTACAGTCAAACATGGAGGAGGTTCCCTGATGTTTTGGGGTTGCTTTGCTGCCTCTGGCACTGGACTGCTTGACCGTGTGCATGGCATTATGAAGTCTGAAGACTACCAACAAATTTTGCAGCATAATGTAGGGCCCAGTGTGAGAAAGCTGGGTCTCCCTCAGAGGTCATGGCTCTTCCAACAGGACAATGACCCAAAACACACTTCCAAGAGCACTATAAAATGGTTTGAGAGAACGCACTGTAGACTTCTAAGGTGGCCTGCAATGAGTCCAGACCTGAATCCCATAGAACAACTGTGAAGAGATCTCAAAATGGCAATTTGGAGAAGGCATCCTTCAAATATCAGGGACCTGGAGCAGTTTGCCAAAGAAGAATGGTCTACAATTCCAGCAGAGCATTGTAAGAAACTCATTGATGGTTACCGGAAGCGGTTGTTCGCAGTTATTTTGGCTAAAGGTTGTGCAACCAAGTATTAGGCTGAGGGTGCCAATACTTTTGTCTGGCCCATTTTTGGAGTTTTGTGTGAAATGATCAATGATTTGATTTTTGCTTCATTCTCTTTTGTGTTTTTTCCTTGCAAGCAAATTAAATGAAGATAATAATACCAAAGAATTTGTGATTGCAATCATTTTCAGGAAGAAACTGAGTATTATCTGACAGAATTGCAGGGGTGCCAATACTTTTGGCCACCACTGTACATCTGTATTCAGTATGGCTTACAGCTGCGAGTTCTTTACAAAACGTATCGCAATTACCTACGCTCCAAACCGACGCAAATCTGGAAAAGTAGTTATGAGCAGCAAAATCATGCATACCCCCTAACATCACAAGCTCACCAAAGAGATTGGTTCCAGCCATCACATTAGGGATGAGTTAATTAAATGTTTGACCAAATATAGCAGGGTAATTTTCAAGTTGATAATTTTGTATGGCCCCGGAAGGATGGTATAAATATCCAAATGGCCCTTGGCAGTAAAAAGGTTCCCCACCTCTGGGTTATATGAAAATGGGTTTTCAAAATCAGAGAACTCCTTTAAATATTATAATAAAAAGTACAAAATAATACCAATTTACAAAAAACAATGAGATGCAGTAAAATAGCAGTCCACTGGAGCTTACGATCCAGACAAAATTGGAAGAGGCATAAAAGACTAGTGAAGCTTTTTTCTAATGGCCTGCCACTTATGTATAAAATGAAGGTGGGATATTGACATACTGACTTTCTTCTGACATCCCCTTATCTTATAAATCAGGTGTGGGGAACCTCAGGCCCGCTGGCAGATTGGGTCGGCAGCTGTGTTTTGACGGCCACCGTTCCTTTATTCTCTTCTTGTTTTGTGAGCACGTGCATGCAGTGTTCATTACTGAACGCTGAGGCGCGTGCAATGAAAGATTACGTCCTGACACCAGTGCCAGCGTCAGGACATACTTTGTGGGCGGAGATAGCACACGATTTGAACGGCCCTCGAAGGATGGTATCAATATCCAAAAGGTCTTTGATAGAAAAAAGGTTCCCTACCTGTTTTAAATTATCCAAAAGGCTTGAGCAGTAATTATTTTTTACTTATTGAATACCATTGCCTATAGCTATACCAAGTGAAATATATTGCTGTACTATAAAACTTTTTAGTCATTATTAAATTCATTAATGCTAATTAGTGTTGAGCGAGTATGAATTGTCAGGCAATCCCTGCATGTGTCACAGGTGTATGACAGATCTGAGACATGCAGCCACGGCGACACTTTAATCGATGCCGAGCACGCCACAAATACTCGGCGAGCACCCGAGCGTGCTCGCCGAAGGGGTTAGCAATTCATACTCGCTCAACACTAATGCTAATGTCATGCAAAAACTTACGGAATAACTTTAATTTCTTCCTTTCCATGCAATATATAATCAATGACTTTATAAAATGATATTTCCTGCAATAAAGAAAAACAAATTATTAAAATGTTGTCGAAAAATGAAAGACACTTTTTAATATTTATCCTCAAATGGCAATTGTGGTTGAAAAACAGCTACTGAACAGTGATAAACTAATAACTACTCAATATAAAATTAAAGATGGCCCTTAATACAGTATGTATGATCATCTTCTGCCATAGATTTTGTGCTCATATTTGTAGTTTGCTTTGTCTGTCTCTGACTTGTCCTGTAGTCTAATTAACTGCATGATTTTGTCTCTTTTTTATTTTTTAAATCACGGTTTAATCATATAGGGGGCTTGTCACCTGAAAATGTTACCATCACATTAAAGTGCTTGTCTCATAAAAACGCCTTTTTCATATTATGCCAGAAGGAATAAGAAAGTTAAGACTGGCCTTATATTTCGCTGGCTGTGGCTGACGCAGGGGAAATTTATTATTACAAGGTGACTATTCAAATGGCCATTTATATGATACATATTAAGTCTGGGTCCTCCATAGTAGGAACCCCTGTTTTAATAGTAATACAATCATTTTTATATACCCTAAGGCCCCCACTTTAGGGTGTGCAAATGCCATACCATAGTTGAATTAAGGAACTAAGCACAACCCATTATCAAGGAATATAAGATGAGTGTCACATCTGTTCCGGGACCTGATCTTGCGACATCTGTTTCTGTCACCAGATGCCGCCTATGGTGGAGGAGGCATCGGGAGCAAAAGCTCTGGGCTGTGCAAGCTCTGTCCAACCACCGAGATTAGGATGCAGGGGACCTATAGTGCAGTCTAGTCTGGCAGTATGGGTGTGTGTGCTGCCCAGCTGCAATAGTTAGCTACCTGCTTCAGCCAATTGGACAACATTATACTCTACTGCTGTTAGCTGCCAAATATAGTTAGTTCTTCCTCTGTTTTGCTACAGCTTCTCAGCTACCTTTTTTGGCTATAGTTTTCTTGTTTTAACCTTGGCCCTTTTTACTCCTGATTTTGTACCTTGTCTTCCCTCCTGGTTCTGACCTGGCCACCTGACCACTCCTGCCAGCCTGCACCACCGACCAGCAGCCTAATCCATAGACCCATTCCAGGGTCCTCTGTGTATGTCCAGATCCCTGTACAGTGATTAAAAGTTGAAGGCAGGGACAGTCTTTGGGATCTGGTAAATGGAGTGGCTAGTACTAAACCTACCTGTGACAGCCATTTTTAAAGCTGCCAGGTGACCACTGACAGAGCCCCCTTACAACTGAGACAATGAGACAAACTGGTATATGCACAATTTTCTCATCTTTTGACTCTTGAAGAAGGAGGCATGGGCTTCAAAGTTGGGAAAACACTGACAGATGTTATTAGTACTACCTCTGGTGCCAACTTATATCCCTTACCATAAACTGTATGGTAGCCTAATTTGCAGCCTCCTGAGTAGCACTCAGAGAGTAATTAGAAGCTCAACCATGATTTTATCATTATCTCCAAACTGCTCTTACATAAAAGTATTGTCCTTATTCATTTACTGCTATTAATGTTACTATCTCACTTTCCAAATATTCTCATTAATTTTATTTTGTATATGCTCATGTTATTAGTTACTCTACAACTTGCCTGATTAAAACTGATCATTTTAATATTTTATATTAATGAGAAATGGAATTACAGAAGGGACAGCAATGAAAATTAGGCAAAAACATAAATCTGGTAATGATGCCGTACTCTGCCATCTGGAGTCCTTGGTCCAGAATAAGGGGGCACTTCACCCATTAGAACTGGCCACTGATCAAAAAATTCCTGCAAAAAAGAACAGTGTCAGCAACAGTGTTCTGGTAACACAGAGGCAAATACTGTACTGATTCTAATGTCAGCATTTTAACATGTTTACATGCTTGACATTCCCATAGGAAAATTAGGCAAATTTACCATGTAAATGAACCTGAAATATGGCTCAAATTTTGTCAAAAGCTGGTGCACATGTGTAAGAAGGTATAAGTGTTGTCCACACTCCCCCTTGAAGATATGTAAAATGATGCAATGTATTATGGTGTTTGGAATGTTTTACATTGTTAGTGGTAGAGTTGTGTTCTGACTAGCACTAAGTAGTCTACAGAGAAAGGAAGAGTTAATAGCCAGGAGTAGCCCAGAGGGGAGGAGCTAAGTGAGGGCAAAACACACACTTTCCAGATAGAATGGGAGATAGGGATAAGTCTGCAATAGTAGCAGACCTCAAGTCTGGCTGAGTAGCAGAACGACACGTTGTGGGTGCGTTTATGGCAAAAGGGACATGATCAAGTAAGGTAGTAAACCCTAAGAAGAAAGCGACAATGAGATGGAGGTGAATAGTGTCCGGAGTTGGTCCAAAATGAGAGAGAGAAAAGGAAGAAGTAACGGGGTATGGGGCAGGAAGCCTAGCGGGACGGTACAGAGTTGTCTGTCAGTCGGGTAATGGAATGGAGAAGGAAGGATAAGTGAGATGAAGAGGAAATGTCACATGAGCTGGTCCAAAAGAGTCCTTAAAGCTAAGTAGCAGCCATATTAGCATAGAAAACTCCCCTAAGAGTAGAAAAACGCGGAACCGCGGGTGGAAGCATAGGACTCTTGCTTGCTGAACTATAGTGCTGTTATTGGAGATGAGCAGGCTCCCTGAATAGTGTATGCTGGGCTGTGTTGAGACAGAAGAATTAGATAAAGTAGAGGGTGAGAGACACTCCCAGAATGAGAGGAAGAAGTGTGTGATAATGTTCCATGTCATAACAGAAATGTCTATGAAGATGAATACCTATTACCTGCTGTATATAGTTCTTCAAAAGTTATTGTTCAGTAAAAATAAGTTTATTTATGAACTATGGCCTCCGTCATTGAACTCTGTAACACCCGGTCCTGACCGGCCAAATACAACGGCACCATGTGGTCTGCAAGGAGGTATCACCACCACTATAGCAAAAGTCCAAACACCCAGCCAGGACCCCCATTTACATGTAGCTTGCTGGTGCGTGAAGCACATGTACATGCCGTGCACTACATTTATTATGCATTTTAGACACATTTTGCTTGTCACTAAACAGTTCTTAAAAGTGTCTAGAAAATGGGACATGATTAAAATAAGTCCCAATGTGTGCCAGATTTATTAGTGACATCACCATAATGCTGGTCTAAAATCCACAACTAAAACCATACAAAGAATGGCAGGGCACAACAAAACAGATATTATTATAACAGTTATTATCAAGGATGGTGCAGTCACCCCTCAACAAATAGTGATAATTACCGGTATATACAAAAATAGACAAGCTGTCAGGGTACAAAGACATGTAACCTCATATTTTCTGTTTTTGAATGTGGCAAAAATTAAAGAGACTAGTAATAAATCTGCCTATCTGTTTTCACAGATCAATTAAACAGAGGTGAAAAACTAACCAATAGGATCATCTGATTGATCAGCAATGCGAAAATGAAATGATAATTAAATAACATATCCACATATGTAAAAATATAAAAGCTTTAAATGATATGTCCTTACTTTTTTACATGACTGTAAATTGTGGGAAATCGTAGACTGTGTAATAAAAGTAACAAGAGCAGACTACTTATGCACAGTGAGCAACTCTGCATAGAGCCATATGAGATAATTCAAGCGATTCTCTGGTATTGTTAGTGGGAGGTATGGTCACGTGATTACAAAAATGCAATTTGCATACTTGAGGCCACATTCTGATTTCTCTCAGTCCACTTGTATGGAGCAAGGCTTGCGGACACATAACTGCCCTCTCTCGCCGGAAATACCAGAGCATCCTGGAAGCGAGCGGCGCGCATGATGTAAGAACTTAAAAGACTGCAGACTTTTATGAGAAGACCTGACAACCCCTTTAAGTTCTACAATCATTTTTCCATAATAAATCTTTTTGATGGTAAAAGTTCTGTCATATTGTTGCAGAACTCCTTTTCCTAAAGATTGCTGTAATCAACTGATCACTAGAGGTCTGAATCTCCTTAACACTGCTGCATTAAAGCCAAGAATAGGGCATGGCGGTCGTTAGGAAGGAATGGGGGTAAAGGTAAATTCTCCCCAATAGAATGCCCAGCCAGACCCTACAAAATCAAAATTTGCACTGATAATGCCAGTTGTGCAGTACAGACCTTTGAAGTGTAGAAGGACCTTTGGTGAAATGAGTAGTATGAAGGAACTGAAGTGGAGAGTGCCTGGTATGTCCTCTGCACTGTGTACACAACACACACTATATGTCACACAATGTGTGTGTGTGACATACAGTGTGTGTTTTGTAGCATGAAGGGTATGTAGGTGCAAAATATTCATTGGATGATTGGATCAATCATGGCAGAACAAAAATTATTGTTCTAAACAACATATCACAGTGTAAATATGATAAAACAAAATAGAATGGAACTATAATAGTATATCAAGACCATAATAGCAATAAAGAGGGTCCTCCCAAAGGATAGATACAGGACAAATATAGAAAGCCAGGGAGTTTTTGACCCAATAATCAAGGACAATATTGCGTATAAAACATGGTAAACATTTTATTAAATCGATTAAAATGTAAAATTAGTTACAATCATAACAATACGACATAAAAGACACAAATATGTGACAAACTTAGCACTGCTGTGTAATAATAACATGTAATGTTGCATATAGGGTGTCTCAGCGTATTTAGGAAAAATAGGGGATATTCCATGTGAGGAAAACACAATCTAACTATTGTCTATGATCATTTAACAAGAAATGTTAGTATACCCCTATTTGGCCACAAGAGGGCATATATGTCCAGAAAACGCAATGATATCCACAATCTATGGACTCACCCATGAATGCTGCAGTACCAGATTAGCCAAAGGGAAGAACAGGAGCCCCTACGCGCATTTCGCGTGGGCTTCGTCGGGGGGCCTGTGTGGTCTTGTGCCAGGTGAGTTTATATATGCCACCAAGAAACATGTATGCGATGTCAGATTGGTAACACGGCACATGGGAGCGGGATCAAAGACGTCACTTCCGCCCCATCCGGCAGATCACGGGGCGGTGCGTGTTAGGAAGAATACTTCCTGTGACGTCAGTGACACGCATCGCCCAGTACTGATGCCACATGAGGTGGGACGTCCGTGAGAACCGCGCGCATGCGCACTTCTGAAAATATCGCATTATGGAGATATAGAGTATTTGACAAGGTATGCAGAATACACATTGCAGGACAGTATATGGACATCCTTAAAACAGTTAGGCAAAGCATAAAATGCCGAATTGAACATGACAAAATTATACATTTAACAATCAACGTGAGTTGATATATAAAATACATATGATGTCCAAAACTAAGAAGAATGGAATTATTTCCTGCTGATGATGTGGAGTTACTTTTCCTTAGTAGATACAGGAGAATCAAGGCACACAAAAACGGAGTTGATGGCAAAAGATGTAAAATGAAGACATTCTAAATGAAATATAGTAAACACAAAACATACAATTACTTAAAAAGCAATATCAGATACACAATGTCAAAGAGCCAAAAGGAGATCAGAAAATATAGATGAAAATCAAATCATAAAAATGGTGAAAAACTTAATTTTTCATTTAAACCCAATGGAGTCATGGTACCTAATTTAACTATCCACCGGCATTCGAGTTGGGCCAATAGGTTTTTAAGGTCTCCACCTCTGGTACCACCGTGAATGCGATCGATGCCCCTGACTTTCAGGCCATCCGGATTGCAGCCATGGTGGGACCTGAAATGTCGTGGTATGGTCTTAAATAACATTATGTCTTTTACTTTTGCCGCTGCCCATATGTCCCTCACATGTTCCCGTGTGTGGACACGTAATTCCCGGGACGTAAGGCCCACATAAATTAGACCACATGGACATGTAGCATGATATATGACATATGTCGTACTGTCTCTTGCATAAGAGGGCTGTGCGACCCGGTATGTAAATTCATTGAACATTATTTGCACCCCTTAGTCGAAACGCTGCCCTCCTATGTCAGGGACACTACGGACTTCCTGAAAAAGCTGGATGGACTTACGTTGGAGTCTGACATGCTGCTGGTTACAGCAGATGTAGAATCTCTTTATACATGCATACAACATCAGCATGGATTGGAGGCAGTAGAGTTCTATCTGACCATGAGCAACTTGGATGTACAGATGTGTGAATTGATTTTGAAACTCTTAGAGTTCATTTTGACACATTACTATTTTACGTTCAAGGATGTTTTTTTTCTGCAAACCCGCGGCACTGCGATGGGCGTGGCGTGCGCGCCATCGTACGCAAACCTCTTTCTAGGATACTGGGAGAGGGAGGTTTTTGGGGATGGTGCGCACGCCGCCTCCCAGGCGCAGTGCTGGTATCGTTATATCGATGACCTGTTCATCATCTGGCAAGGTTCTGCCGATGATTTACAGGCATTCATGGTTGAATTGAATGAAAACCATTACAACATCAAACTTGTTCATAGGTCAGATAGATGACAAATTGATTTCCTGGATATAAGAATTTCGGTACAGGTGGATGATTAAGTCCAGACTGATGTTTTCCGAAAGGATACTTCAGTCAATACGCTTTTGCACGCTACTTCTGCCCATATGTCCTCCACAATTCAGGCTATCCCCATTGGCCAATTTCTACGTGTTAAGAGGATTTGTTCTACACCAGAACTATTCGAAAAACAATCACAGGATTTAAAAGAACGTTTCTTGGCCAGGGGTTATAGCAAACGCAGTGTTAAGAGGGGGTACAATAGGGCCAAAAGGACTGGTCGTGTCCAACTCTTATCCAACTGCAAGAATGAACGGGGACAGGCCCCAACAAGTAGTCTACCTGTTAGATTCATTTCCACATTTAACAATAGATGGAAGGACATTCGTAATATCTTGAGTAAACATTGGCCCATTTTAAAACGGACCACAATATTCGTAAATTTCTACCAGACAGGCCTCTGCTTACAGCGAGAAGAAGTAAAAACATTAAAGACCTACCTGTGAGAAGTCACTATGTGTCAAAACCTCCTTCTCCTTTTTCTATGGGTAATCAGAGGCTTGGGTGTTTTCCGTGCGGCTCATACTTGGCATGTCGTAATATCGTCCGCACGACAACTTTCTGTTCAGCAGATGGTAGGGATTTTAATATTATGAAGTACATCTCATGTAGTACGACATATGTCATATATCATTCTACATGTCCATGTGGTCTAATTTATGTGGGCCTTGCGTCCCGGGAATTACGTGTCCGCACACGGGAACATGTGAGGGACATACGGGCAGCGGCAAAAGTAAAAGATATAATGTTATTAAAGACCATACCACGACATTTCAGGTCCCACCATGGCTGCGATCCGGATGGCCTGAAAGTCAGGGGCATCGATCGCATTCACGGTGGTACCAGAGGTGGAGACCTTAAAAACTATTGGCCCAACTCGAATGCCGGTGGATAGTTAAATTAGGTACCATGACTCCATTGGGTTTAAATGAAAAATTATGTTTTTCACCATTTTTATGATTTGATTTTCATCTATATTTTCTGATCTCCTTTTGGCTCTTTGACATTGTGTATCTGGTATTGCTTTTTAAGTAATTGTATTTTTTGTGTTTACTATATTTCATTTAGAATGTCTTCATTTTACATCTTTTGCCATCAACTCCGTTTTTGTGTGCCTTGATTCTCCTGTATCTACTATGGAAAAGTAACTCCACATCATCAGCAGGAAATAATTCCATTCTTCTTAGTTTTGGACATCATATGTATTTTATATATCAACTCACGCTGATTGTTAAATGTATAATTTTGGCATGCTCAATTCTGCATTTTATGCTTTGCCTAACTGTTTTAAGGATGTCCATATACTGTCCTGCAATGTGTATTCTGCATACCTTGTCAAATACTCTATATCTCCATAATGCGATATTTTCAGAAGTGCGCATGCGCGCGGTTCTCACAGACGTCCCGCCTCATGTGGCATCAGTACTGGGCGATGCGTGTCACTGACATCACAGGAAGTATTCTTCCTGACACGCATCGCCCCCGTGATCTTGTTAAATGATCATAGACAATAGTTAGATTGTGTTTTCCTCACATGGGATATCCCCTATTTTTCCTAAATACGCTGAGACACCCTATATGCAACATTACATGTTATTGTTACATAGCAGTGCCAAGTTTGTCACATATTTGTGTCTTTTATGTCGTATTGTTATGATTGTAACTAATTTTACATTTTAATCGATTTAATAAAATGTTACCATGTTTTATACGCAATATTGTCCTTGATTATTGGGTCAAAAACTCCCTGATTTTCTATATTTGTCCTAAGTGTAAATATGATGTTGTATATGAGGAAAAATGATGCCAATAAACAAGCACCAATCAATATGTATTTAGTCAATTATCTCTTATTTACCGGTCTGAAATTGGCTTGTGTAAATGAACGCTTCTGATGTAAAACACTTTGAAAAGTTTCAACATTTTTGCGAGATACAATTACTCAAAATTTTTATGACTTTTGCCATCTTCTTGTCAGTTGGGCAGCGCCACCAAAATGGGAGGGGCTGGGGAGGAGACCAGGGTGTGACGTAGCAAGGTTACACCAGCTCATTAAATTAATCAAAAGTGTTAACATCCATTATGCCAGAAATGTTACTCCATTCTCTGACTGGAGTAGCACTTTTGGTGAAGCGCACACCACCAATTAGGTGCGTCAAATTCATTAAGTGATGTGCACCTGTTATTGAATTCAGCATATGTGACGCCTCTCAAGCCCTGCCCTGGGAAGATGGAGTACTCGGAGCCGGGTCAGATGTTGAGAAGGGGGATGCAGTCGTGGCCTTGACCCGTTCCGTGCCCAGGGCCGTCACATTAAAAATGATGTTAGGGCTATCCGGGTTGAGTGGTAATTGTCGACTACGCCACCTGTGGTGTCTGGTGATGCGCCACCAGCGCCGCTACAGTCCGCTGAGGCCCGGTGTCATGGCAGCCAAAGTTCTCGCTGCTCCCCACAGGCGGAGCGCGGCCTCAGGGCAGGCAAGGCAGGAATTAAGGGGGGTAGTAGTGCGGGAGTAGAGACGCGGGCACCGTGTCGCGTGGTATGGAGCGTAATTAGCAGTCCGGAGGCCATAGGGATGAATTTCCAAGACTTTACTCACAGTTCTTATAAGCAGCGCAAGGCTTCTCCCTGCTCCTCACGGAGTCCTGCGGCCACCAGGGACGGGGGTCCGACTACCTCCGAGGAAGTCCAGTGTCCGGCAGCGTCCCTACACCAGAGTGTTCCTGCACTACAGATTTTACCCCTTCCCGTCTGTGCGTGTGTAGATAGGCTGGGTCTCCCTCTGAGCTCCTCTCAGGTGTATGGCTCGGGCGGCAATTCCTCTCCATCCCAAGCCCGGTGGGATCCTCTGGGCCTAACCGGGCTTTCCCATCCTGGACGTAGAGTACGAGGTCGGGTGTCGGGGGTCGGTACCCCTCTTGCAGCCGGAATCCCTCTGAATAGATCAGGTAGGAGATGCCAGGTGGCGAACTCTGCTCCGTCTGCATCCTCCCCGGGACCCATTTGCTAGGAAGCCACACTCTAAAGCTTCCGGGCCTTCTTGATCCTGGTCCTTGGCCGGGTTGAGACATTCCTTGTCTGCAACCTCCCTCTCGTCCCATAGATTGGGGTACGATGGCTGTGTCCCATACCGGTGCAGGCCCACACAGGATCTGCGCTCCCAGAGGGAAGTCACATTAACACACAGTAGATGACAGCACAGTACGACCACTTGACAGACACACTGTCCGAGACCACACAGGTCAGGAGGACCAAAAAGAACGAAAAGGACCAAGATCAAAGATGGCATTCTATTAAATATGAAATTAGAAGTGTCACTAACTAACTGTTCCTCCACCCACACCCACTAACTGGTTCCTACCACTTTGTGTTCCCCAGTCTCCCTGTAACCAGGGGAGCAGCACCTAGTGCATACTAGCTCCCTCTGGGGGAAATGTGGTGTTGGATGCAAAACTAAGTAACTACCATCACACCGGACTTACCTCAGAGGAGGAACCCCACACTCCATTAATGAAGTGCAGCATTCCTGTGGCGGCCGAACCCTCAGGAGAGCCACACATACCTTATTCCTGTATGCCCCTCATTAATACTTTCATGTGAAAAGCCAGTCTTAATGAATTGGGGCCTAAAAATATTTCTGAGATGGTGCATGTTATTATTTGGGACCCTACTTTTAATTTTACCCAGGGCATCATTTTGTCTAAAACTGTTTATACATAGGTACTGCAACCATGCATGAACACTTGGCATAACTGCAAGATAAAGGTTTCACCATTTTATATGAATCCGTGTTATCAAACATTCTCAATTGTTTATCTGTCTAAAATACCTTTGTCTTTGTCATGTCAAGAAGCCCCACGGAGTATCTATCACAGTTAAGGAAGGCGCGGACTGTATAAAGGGCTTTGTGAAATTGTCTTTCAATGTCAGTAAGCTCTTCAAAGACTTTGTTAGCTGACCACAACAATATCTAGAGAAAAAAATAGAATATAAAGAAGAAAAATAAGAATATTTTTCAAGATTATCTAATGTGATTTAAATGACAACACAATTATCGTCCTCATATTTTAAATCAGGATTACCAGTTGTAACTCAGAACTAGATGTGAAGTATTTTAGGACAACGTTGTGTTGGGTCTCCTGTGGCTCACATGACATTGTTATCAGCTATTGAGCTGCTGTGCTGCTGCTCCTTCTGTTTGTTCAATATTTGTCCAAGGGAAGTGATGGCAGGGCTCACGCGGCATAATAAGGTCACGTAAGCCATGGGAGACCCGACATTGACATTGCTAGAACACCACAGGTGCTGGTGGTAAGTATCTGTTATTTTGATTTTACAAGGTGGAGTCATTTATTTAAAAAGGGTTGTCCAAGTAGTGTCCTCTAAAACACTATCCCAACAATCAATTGATTAACAGAGGTTAGGCTCCTAAAGACCCCCAATACACCTTAGATGGCTGTCAGATGGACAATGGTTCAGCTGATCGCTTGGCCAGCAGATGACTTGGCAGCCTCTCCCATACACATGAGAGCTCACTCTACCAAGCTCTCCTGTGTTCCCTATGATAGAACTGCTGTAGATATCTCTAGCGTTGACTTATCTCAAGATGATAAGGATCTGCAGTCCAAAATCGTATATGTCTAATGTTTTACTCCCCCTACAATCATCTGTCCAGGGTCCCCATACACATTAGATTGTTGGATGAACCCAGCGGATTCGGTTGATATTACTCTAATATGTATGGGGGTTAAGACTCACAGTTTTCAGTTGTTAAAGGGGTACTGTTATCTCAGACATTTATGACACATCCACAAGATATGCCATAAATGACTTATGAATATGGGTCCCATCTCTAAGACCCGCATGTATCTTGGGAATGAGGACTCTATCCTACTACACTGTTCTGTTGGCCCACCAACTTAATGCTCTTCAAATTGGCAGTTCGGGTATCTAATATAGATGACCTTGCCCTGGGATAGTTCATCAATGTCAGATTGTATAGAGCGAGGCCACACACCCTGGTCGGGAGTATATATAACACATATGACGCGCCCCTGGGCCTGTGTCGCGCTGCGTTGCGCACGCGGGAGCTTACCCGGAGCCGGATCTGTTTAGGGTTGTAGTCTCGTGGCGGTGACCCGGTCCGTGCCCAGGGAGTCAAACTGGACGGCAGTCTGTTAGCGGTAGAAAACGGTTGATGACTACGCCACCCGTTGAATGCAGCCAGGGGGCTGCTGCTGCAGGGCAGACCGCTGAGGCCGGTGGAAGGATGGTGCAGCGTGATAGTATAACCCCCAACGGGAGGGGTATGGCCTCAGGGCAGCCGACGTGGATGATGGGGGTAGCAGGAACCACTCAGAGACGGTATGGTAGCGTTCAGGGTCTTTACTGATAACAACGATAGACCCTCCCGGAGTACTTGCTAGCGAACGGGGCCTGGTCAGTCCTTGAGCAGATGGGATCTCCCCTGGCCAGGCGTAGTTGTAGGCCTCCCAAGCTGACTGTACTCTTCTGGCTACCTTGCTAGAAGCTGATGTAAGTAGCCCACGTCCCTGAGTGTACCGTGTGGTGCTCACCCGTATGGCCGGTGACTCGGGGCCTTCGGGCTTCTGGGCCAGGGGACCTGAAATCCCCTGCCTGACGGATTCTGCTGCTGGGTAGAAGTTAGTCCCCACAGCCTCGGACTCCGGGTCCGGTAAAGAATCTTCTTAGTCAGGGCGAGCTCTTTAGCTGCCAGCCCCTGACTCCTTGTGACTCTGCTGCTTCCTATGCTGCTCTTGTCTCTGCTCTTCCTGGACTCAATCACTCTGCCTCAGCCCCGGGTTTATACAGGGGAAGTTCTTCCCCTCCCAAGGCTGGGCAGGAGGTGTGGCATGCACAGGATCCCTGACCAAAGGACCTCCCACCTGCTCTCAGACGTAATATCTCTATCACTGTGACAACCAGACCCCTGGGGTGTCACACTCCCCCCTAGTGAAATTTAGTACTCCGGGACTAAACATTTTTTAGAAAAATATAACAAGGTATATCAAAGAACAATAAAATACAATAAGGAAACACAATAAGATGGTCACGGATGTCCGCAACCGGGTGCAGTCTTTGAAGAAAAGCAAAGGTGTCCATTTCACCAACACAGGGAGACGTAACCAGGTAGGGGTCTGTCCTACCCCGAGTCCTTAACAGTCTCTAGTCCATCCTGGGTTACGCTCCAACTATATACAAAGGATTCCCGGTAAATCCACCGAAGACTCCTAAAAACAACTAGAAACACAAAATTACACACAAGCAACAATAAACAGGTAAACATTGTAAAACAACTTAAACATTTAGATCCTCCAACGTGCGGGTAACTGGCCTCTAGTGGCCCTAGTGGACCTACGGAGCTGACTGTCTGGCCCTGAACTACAGGGTGTAGGAGCTGTCAAGGGTAAACTGGGCAGCTGTCTACCGGCTCTTTGTCTCACTAGGGGTACGGCAGGCTCACTATAAGCAGAGGGTGGATTCTCCCGTTCCGCTTGGGTGGAGTCTTCTGCCTCCTGGACCGGCTGCTCTTCCAGCTCTACCCGTCGCTCCGTAGGTTCTTGGGATGATGGTTGGAGGAAGGTGAGTACGGGTACCACAACTGCACCATTGACTTGAGTCCAAGACCGAGGGAAGTCCCCGAGCACGGTACTAACCATATCTTCCCTTTCTTCCACGGGTCGATGGTCTTCCTGTTCCTCCTCAGGGTTCCTCAGTTGTTCGGGGCACTTCTTCAGGTGGTCCCGGGATACAATGGCTGTGGTTTCCCCTCCGTCTTTACTGATGGTACAGACCTTCGGGTTCTCGTGGCTTGAGGGCAGTACGGTGTACGGGTCCTTCTCCCACTGGTCGTCCAACTTGTGGAGCCGTCTCTTCCTCTTCAAGACCTGCTCTCCGGGTACCAGGGGAACAGCGGGAGCATACTGGTTGTAAGTCTTCTCTTGTCTTTCCCTAGCCTGACAAAGACTTCGCTCCACGCTCTCCTGTACTTTCCGGTACTGCTGCTGCCTCTCTGTGTCCCAGTCTGTTTCTGGTGAAGTGTCCTCGGGCGTCAGGACTCCCATTTCCAGGTCAACAGGTAACTTACCAGGTCTTGCCCTCATTAGGTAAGCCGGGGTACAGTTGGTGGAACCTACCGGGATGTGGTTGTATAGGTCCACCAGATCGGGCAACTTCTCAGGCCACAGACTGCGTTCTTCCAGGGGCAACGTTTTTAGAAGATCCATTACCACCTGGTTCATTTTTTCACAAAGTCCATTAGTTTGCGGATGGTAGGGTGTCGTCCTTATCTTCCGGCAGCCATACAGATTACAGAATTCCTGGAAGACCTCCGCTTCAAAGGCAGGTCCCTGGTCCGTCAGCACTTGGTCCGGGTACCCGTGTGGGCGGCAAAAGTGCTGCTGGAAGGCTCTAGCTGCTGTTCGAGCCGTTAAGTCCTTGACGGGGACGACAACCAGAAACCGGGAGTAATGATCCACGATGGTTAACGCGTAGACGTAGCCACTTCTGCTGGGGGTCAGTTTTACATGATCCAAGGCCACCAGTTCCAACGGTTGCCGGGTGACGATGGACTGCAGGGGAGTCTTCTGGCTGGCCCGGTCCTTCCTTCTCAGATTGCACGGGCCACAGTCTCTGCACCACTTCTCGATGGTTCCCCTCATGCCTACCCAGTGGAACCGCTCGCGCAGCAGGAACTCCAGCTTTTTCCACCCGAAGTGTCCAGCTCCGTCGTGGTATGCCTCCATCACCATGGCTGCGTCTCTTCGTGGCACCACTACTTGCCAGAGTAGTTCATGCGTCCTGGAGTTAACCATTCTGCGGCACAACTTCCCCTTGTAAAGGAACAGTCGACTCTTCTCTGCCCATAGTTGTTTGGCTTCCTCTGGAGCGTCTGATTCCAGGCTAGCCTCCGGGCGAGTCAGCATCTCCTTCACCAGTCGGACGGCAGGGTCGCTGTCTTGCGTTTCCGCCCAGTTGTAGTGAGGTAAGGGGTTCAACGTAGCAGCCTGCTTACTCCTTACCCGGTGGGAATACTGGATAGTCCCATGACGGTGGAACGCAGGGAGTTCAACTTCTTCCAGTCCCTCCGGATCTTCTCCTCCGTCCGGCAGGTTGGGCATCCTGGACAGGGCGTCCGCGTTGGTATTGGAGCGCCCTGCCCGGTATTTAATTGTAAACTCGTAGTTGGACAGACGGGCCATCCACCTCTGCTCCAGGGCACCGAGTCTTGCCGTGTCCAGGTGTATCAACGGGTTGTTATCCGTGTATACGGTGAACCGGGAAGAAGCGAGGTAATGCCTAAAGCGCTCGGTGACTGCCCATACCACGGCCAGGAACTCTAGCTTAAATGAGCTGTAATTCTCGGGGTTCCTTTCGGTGGGTCGCAGTTTTCGGCTGGCATAGGAGATCACTCGTTCTCTCCCCTGCTGAATCTGGGATAGTACGGCTCCTAGCCCGATGTTACTGGCGTCGGTGTAGAGGATGAAGGGCTGGCTATAGTCTGGGTACGCCAAGATTTCATCCCCCGTGAGGGCCATCTTCAGCTGGCGGAAGGACTCTTCTTCTAGCTCTTCCCATTTGAAGGGCGGCTTCTGGTTCTTGGCCTTCCGGGACTGGCCTATCAGGAGGTCCTGCATAGGCGCTGCCTTTTTGGTGAAACCGGGAATAAACCTTCGGTAGTAGCCTACCAACCCTAGGAACTGCCGCACTTCTTTTACGCTGGAGGGGCTTGGCCATCCCTTAATTGCGGTGATCTTATCGGGGTCGGGAGCCACTCCGTCAGCGCTCACCACGTGTCCCAGGTATTGCACCTTTGGTTTCAGGAGGTGACACTTGGAGGGTTTCACCTTTAGGCCATAACTCGCCAGAGCTTCGAACACCTCCGCCAGGTGTTTCAGGTGGTCCTCGTAAGTTTTGGAGTATACGATGACATCGTCCAGGTACAACAGGACCGTCTCGAAGTTTCTGTGGCCCAGACAGCACTCCATTAATCGTTGGAAGGTTCCTGGGGCGTTGCAGAGTCCGAACGGCATGCAGGTGAACTCACTAAGTCCCATCGGGGTGGTGAATGCAGTCTTCTCCCGGTCTGCCTCTGCTACAGGAACCTGCCAGTACCCGCTAGTGAGATCCAAGGTAGAGAAGAAGTTAGCAGATCTTAAAGCAGCCAATGACTCCTCTATCCTTGGTAAGGGGTACGCATCCTTGTGTGTGATACGGTTGATTTTCCGGTAATCTACACACATCCTCATGGTGTTGTCTTTCTTTTTGACTAAAACTAGTGGGGCTGCCCAGGGGCTACAGCTATCCCGGATTACCCCAGCCTCCTTCATGTCTCTAAGCATCCCCTTGGCGTGTTGGTAATGTGCAGGGGGTACGGGTCGATACCTCTCTTTTATGGGAGGATGATCTCCCGTGGGGATGCGGTGTTCTACCCCCTTGACTCGCCCGAAGTCTAACGGGTGTTTACTAAACACTCTCTCATACTCTTGAACCACCCGATAGACTCCTTGTTTCTGGTGTGAGGGAGTGGAGTCAGTACCCAGATGTAGTTGCTGACACCAGTCCTCCATGTCTTTCTTAGAGCCGTTACCTTCCTCCGGGTGAGATGGAGGCAAGGGTTCCACAAATTGTATAGAATTTTGATTAGTGGTATATAATTTGGCTAGCGTGGCATACCGGGGCAGGTACACTTCCCTCTCCCCGATATTTATTATGCGAACGGGCACCCTCCCATGGCGTACATTGACCACCCCCCGTGCTGTCAAAATGGTGGGCCTACTATCTGAGTAAACTGGTTCTACCATTGCCTGGTAATCTCTACCTCTCAGACCAATAGCTGCCCGGCACCAAATCATCATTTCACTTTTTGGGGGCATGGCAATAGGAAAAGGGTCACACATTCTTACGCTACCAATCTCACCGCCGGAGAGTTCCACTTGTTGCCGTTGCATCAGTGCCCGGATCTCTTTCTGGAGCACCCGCTGCTCGCCGGAGCTGGCATTCTTGGCAACCTGCTGTAAAAGGAAAATCACCTCTGCAAGACAATTTTCAATTACATTAGTTCCTAGAGTTATCTTTGGGTGACTCTCATGTTTGTCAATGTCTACAATGATCAGTCCCTGTGCGGCCAGTTCGACTCTACCAATTTTGATGGTCACCTCTTTAAATCCGATCTGTGGCACGGGCTGACCATTGCTGGCGATGATACTCAAGTCGTCGTCAGGGTAGCGGGTAATATCCGAGTCATTCCAGTACTGCTTGAAGAGCACGTACGGGATGGTGGTGACCTGTGACCCGGTGTCCAGTAGGGCACTCATGGGAATGCCATCCAGTACCACAGGCAAGACTGGACGTCCTCCCACATATCTGTCGCGCCAGTTCGATGGGCCTGGTGATCTTTTTCCTGGGGGTTGGCCCTCTACCCCAGGTTGTGCCCGTTTAAAGAACAGTACCTTTCCATATGTCCGGGTTGATTGCAGCGGCGGCAGATGGGTCGTCCGTCCTCGCTGTATCGGTCACTGGGTCTTCCTCTGGCCGGTGGGGTCCTCCTTGGTCGACGCCACGGGATGTCCTCCGGTCCGGATGCCAGCTGGATCTTCCCTGGAGTGGAAACCTGTAAAGACTGCACAGTTCGGGTTAGCGCAGCAACGCTCTTAACTAGCTCTTGGACCTGATGGTGTAGGTCTGGAGCCGGGTCATTGTCCAAAGCCTGCGCATCAGCTCCCACAGGCCCTGCCGACAAGGGCGCCGCCTCCTGGTGGTAAGTAATAGCTGGGCGCCTGTGGGTCACAACGCCACCCGGTGCTGGTTCTCGGAGCACCCGGATAGCTCTATCCTTGAACTGTGCAAAGTCCAGATGGGGATCCTGTAAGGCCATTGCCCGCAACTGGGTTCGGTGGGCATTGCAATATAAACCCTCTATAAATTGTTCAGTCAACAGCCTGTCCTCGTTTCCCACCCCATCAGGGTCGGTCTGCTTTATGGCCCTCAGGGCCTCTTGTAGGTTTAGTGCATAGTCCCTTATACTCTCATGCGCTCGCTGCTTGCACCCGTAAAATCTAAGCTTGATCTCGGCTGAGGTGCGGGTATCGAAGGTGTCCCTCAGCCGGGTTAGTATCTCTGCGACAGTCCTCCTCCCAGGTGGCCAAGATTTTACTTCTCTTTTGGCTGCCCCGATTAGTTGGGCCACCAGGATGCTCACTTTTTGCTCTTCTGTGAGGGGGTACACCTGGAAGAGGCTATCCAGCTTTTCTCTAAAGTCATGCAGGGTATGTGACTCCCCTGAGTACTGGGGTAGCCAAGCTGCTCCCGGGATATATGGCATGGTGAAGGGCATAACTGCAGCAGCGGTGGCGCTGGCGGGGGTCGAGGTAGTGAAGCTCTCCTCCGTATCCGACATCTTCCTCCCCCCTAGTGGACCGTGGCCTACCTTGCGATGATCCTCTTCCGTAGGCCGCGGCTCCGCAGTGGATCGTCAGGGTTGAGGACCTTCCGTCGCGCTCCTGTGACGTCGGCGTCTGCTGGGCTCCTTCCAGGACCTTACGCAACGTCCGGACGTGAGGCGGGGCTTCAGTTCTCGCGCGCTTTCGGAGTCCACGCCCCTCTTCTTCCCGCGCGGCGTCCTCAAGATGGCGTCCAATGGCGGGAAAACTCCACGGATGGCGGGAAGAAGGCTGAAGATGGCGCCGGATGGCGGGAAACTTCACCGATGGCGGGAAGAAGGCTGAAGATGGCGCCGGATGGCGGGAATCTTCACCGATGGCGGGAATCTTCACCACTGGTAAGTTTGAACAGTCTTTGCTTTTCAGGCACGCAGTACCCGGTGGTTGCGGGCACGTGATCCTGCCGACTACGCCAAAGTTGACGCGCCCCTGGGCCTGTGTCGCGCTGCGTTGCGCACGCGGGAGCTTACCCGGAGCCGGATCTGTTTAGGGTTGTAGTCTCGTGGCGGTGACCCGGTCCGTGCCCAGGGAGTCAAACTGGACGGCAGTCTGTTAGCGGTAGAAAACGGTTGATGACTACGCCACCCGTTGAATGCAGCCAGGGGGCTGCTGCTGCAGGGCAGACCGCTGAGGCCGGTGGAAGGATGGTGCAGCGTGATAGTATAACCCCCAACGGGAGGGGTATGGCCTCAGGGCAGCCGACGTGGATGATGGGGGTAGCAGGAACCACTCAGAGACGGTATGGTAGCGTTCAGGGTCTTTACTGATAACAACGATAGACCCTCCCGGAGTACTTGCTAGCGAACGGGGCCTGGTCAGTCCTTGAGCAGATGGGATCTCCCCTGGCCAGGCGTAGTTGTAGGCCTCCCAAGCTGACTGTACTCTTCTGGCTACCTTGCTAGAAGCTGATGTAAGTAGCCCACGTCCCTGAGTGTACCGTGTGGTGCTCACCCGTATGGCCGGTGACTCGGGGCCTTCGGGCTTCTGGGCCAGGGGACCTGAAATCCCCTGCCTGACGGATTCTGCTGCTGGGTAGAAGTTAGTCCCCACAGCCTCGGACTCCGGGTCCGGTAAAGAATCTTCTTAGTCAGGGCGAGCTCTTTAGCTGCCAGCCCCTGACTCCTTGTGACTCTGCTGCTTCCTATGCTGCTCTTGTCTCTGCTCTTCCTGGACTCAATCACTCTGCCTCAGCCCCGGGTTTATACAGGGGAAGTTCTTCCCCTCCCAAGGCTGGGCAGGAGGTGTGGCATGCACAGGATCCCTGACCAAAGGACCTCCCACCTGCTCTCAGACGTAATATCTCTATCACTGTGACAACCAGACCCCTGGGGTGTCACACATACATATCCTCCGGTACCGGTTCTGAAACAGGCGAATCCTCGCAGCACACAGTGCGTGCTCTGGGGGGATTCATAAGTCTAAGTAGTGTCCTCTAAAACACTATCCCAACAATCAATTGATTAACAGAGGTTAGGCTCCTAAAGACCCCCAATACTCCTTAGATGGCTGTCAGATGGACAATGGTTCAGCTGATCGCTTGGCCAGCAGATGACTTGGCAGCCTCTCTCATACACACAAGAGCTCACTCTACCAAGCACTCCTGTGTTCCCTATGATAGAACTGCTGTAGATATCTCCAGCGTTGACTCATTCAGAGTGACTGCAGACTTATCGATTTGGACCAGACAACCCCTTTAAGCTCATTACATTAGCCCTATATTTACATACCTGGCCCCTTCTTGTTTCACAATTGTGAAGGTAAGACAGATGATACACCTTGAGTATCAAATTGGCAAAATTGAGGTACTTAAGGAACACCTGAAAGAAAAATATATATGTCTTTGGTAAATATTGTTATTTAGTATAAATTAGGATAGTTCTTTTATCTTTTACAACATGCGTAAGGCTGTGTGCCCACGTAGCATTTTTCAAGCGTATATGCTGCGGAATTTCCGCAGCGTAAACGCTTGAAAAACGCATGTATATCCGCACCCCATGGTCCCCAATGGGATTCCGCAAGTTCTATACACATGCTGCGGATTTTTCCGCAGCGTTTATGCCGCGTTCAAAAATCCGCAGCATGTCATTTAATTTTGCGTTTCCGCAAGCGGAATTGCCTTTGTCCAATGCATAAAAAACGCAAGGCAATTCCGCATGTGGAAAACGCGTGATAAACGCGCGAAAAATGCATGCGGAATTCCGCATGCGTTTTTCCGGGAGAGGACTTGCATTTATGCAGCAGAAATTTTCTGCTTCATAAATGCAACGTGGGCACATAGCCTAAGTGTATTACCCTGAAATCACCTTAAAAAGTACAGCATAACTGCTGGAAAAAAAAACAGTCTAAAGGAATGTAAAAACCACATTTCTGTGCACAAGTTCAGTCTTTTGTCATTTGGCAGTGAGATCCTGATGATTGACAGTTTGGGCTAGCATCATGGCGTAGCCACTGTTCCAAACTATGCATTCTCCAATGCTGATAGAAAAGGCATCTTTACTAGAGATGAGCGTTGTTCTACTCGAACTGTTCACCAATCTCAAATTCGAGCTGTTTTGGGCGGTGTTCGAGCCGTTCGGCGAACACGAACAATTTGAGAAAAATTCGGCTGTTCGAGGTTATGTTCGATAACTGTTCGTGCACCAAAATCATAACTGGATTTTTTCTCAGTAATGATGAAAATTAATGTTAATACGCAGTTTGAGTGTACAGCGGGGTGGGGGGAGGGGCAGGGGATGGATCTCTGCAGGAACAATGAAGATCTCCATTTTTTTTTCTCTTTCCCGCATTTGCAGTGGGGAGGTGCAATCTGTCAGCCTATCAGCAGCGCACACACGGAGCGAAGTGCTTTTTTTCACACAAGCAAGGGCATGTGTGATTGGCAGTGTATGTCACATGTCCTTGCCCTATAAGACCAAGCCATTTTCCCCGTCGCCACCATTTTCTCACTGCTGCAGCTGCGTGTTAGACGGCACCGCTGCTGCTGTGTGCGCTATACCTTGTTAATTTCAAGCCAATTTTCGCACAAATATACAGATAGCTTGGGAGTAGGGAATAGTTGTGATTGCAGTCCTTTTAAGGACTAGGTTACAGCATTTCCTACGACTTTTATCAGGGAGGTCTGTGCTCTTAAATAGATAGGTTGTGGGAGTAAAGACTAATTGTAATTGGAGTCCTTTTCAGGACTAGGTTACATGAGTTCCTATCAGTTTTTGCCAGGCAGGTCTGTGCCAGTGCTGTGCAAGTTTTTTTCACAGCATTTGGCTGAATCTAGCAAAGCTAATCCTTTTTGGCCTATTGCAGAGTGTGTTAGTCAGTGGAGTAGCCTATCTGTGTTGCAAGATATAACACCTGTGTATAGAATACCAATTTTTTTACTGCACCTAGTGAAGTAAAATCTTTTGGGCATAGCATCATTCTATTAGTCCATCTATACTGACCTCCATCAGGTTGCAAACTGAATATAATTTTTTTCTGCATCTAGCTCTGAAAAAATATTTGGGCTTCTAGCAGTGTGTGGGACTTGGTCTATTAGTCCATCTATACTGACCTCCATCAGGTTGCAAATTAAAAATAATTTTTTTCTTCATTTAGCTCTGAAAAAATATTTGGGCTTCTAGCAGTGTGTGGGACTTGTTCTATTAGTCCATCTATACTGACCTCCATCAGTTGCAAATTAAAAATAATTTTTTTCTGCATCTAGCTCTGAAAAAATATTTGGGCTTCTAGCAGTGTGTGGGACTTGGTCTATTAGTCCATCTATACTGACCTCCATCAGGTTGCAAATTATAAATAATTTTTTTCTGCATCTAGCTCTGAAAAAATATTTGGGCTTCTAGCAGTGTGTGGGACTTGGTCTATTAGTCCATCTATACTGACCTCCATCAGGTTGCAAATTAAAAATAATTTTTTTCTGCATCTAGCTCTGAAAAAATATTTGGGCTTCTAGCAGTGTGTGGGACTTGGTCTATTAGTCCATCTATACTGACCTCCATCAGGTTGCAAATTAAAAATAATTTTTTTCTGCATCTAGCTCTGAAAAAATATTTGGGCTTCTAGCAGTGTGTGGGACTTGGTCTATTAGTCCATCTATACTGACCTCCATCAGGTTGCAAATTAAAAATAATTTTTTTCTTCATTTAGCTCTGAAAAAATATTTGGGCTTCTAGCAGTGTGTGGGACTTGTTCTATTAGTCCTTCTATACTGACCTCCAGCAGGTTGCAAATTGAATATAATTTTTTTCTGCATCTAGCTCTGAAAAAATAGTTGGGCTTCTAGCGGTGTATGGGACTTGGTCTATTAGTCCATCTATACTGACCTCCATCAGGTTGCAAATTAAAAATAATTTTTTTCTGCATCTAGCTCTGAAAAAATATTTGGGCTTCTAGCAGTGTGTGGGACTTGGTCTATTAGTCCATCTATACTGACCTCCATCAGGTTGCAAATTAAAAATAATTTTTATCTGCATCTACAGTACCTCTGAAAAAATATTTGGGCTTCTAGCAGTGTGTGGGACTATTTGTATTAGTCCATCTATACTGACCTCCATCAGGTTGCAAATTCAAAATAATTTTTTTCTGCATCTAACCCAGCCAATAGTTTAGGCCTAATACCACAGTTTGGCCACTCAGCTCTGCTCGGTTACCATCCATTGTTTTTTTGTGCAAACAACTCCAGAGTTGTGAATTAGTTAACCACCAAAATGAGTGGAAAAAGGCCTGCTGCTGGTGGAAAGGGGAATAGGCGTGTTGGGAAGGGGAAAAAAGGTTGTGTCCGTGGGGTAGGTGTTAAAGCAACAGTAACATCTGCAGAAGAAAGACCATCTTCCAGCCAAACTAAAATGTCTACTTCTTTTAGCGGACAATGTGATAAGATCCCTTTCTTACGGCCACGCCAATCGCTACAAATTCCAGATGAGGCACAAAAACAGCAGGTGCTTCAACGGATATCAAGTGCTCCTTTAAGTGGGCTCTCCTCCACATCAACTTCAACATCACAAATACTCCAGTCCTCAAAGGTGTCACCCAAATCGCACTTGCTTCCTCACAGCTCCCAAATCTCCAGCTGCCCGTCTGAGTATGAGGTAGAACAGATGGTTGAGTCTGCAGAGCTGTTTACTCATACTATAGCCTGGGAATCAGAGGTCGACTCCAGCGCTTCTGTGAATCCAGACGAGGAAATGATCTGCACTGATGCCCAGAATCTTTATGAGTCGGATCCAGGACCAGACGCAGAAGGTTCTGACCATAATGTAGACCCTCATTCCCAAACTGTAACTCCTGTTGGTGGAGACAATGAGGAAGACGATGATAAGACTCAAATACCTGATTGGAGCGACAACTTTAGTTTTTTGTCAGGGCAGGAACAGGTTGGCTCTGAGGACGACGGGTGTGATAACGCACAGGGTGATGATGATGAGGTCGGAGATCCCACTTACTGTCAACCCACAGTCAGCCAAGAGATGAGGTCAGCAGAGGAGGTGGAGGAAGATGCTAGTGACGACGAGGTCAGGTTGCGCCTTCCTGGACAGAGACGTAGTACTGGAAGCACGTCAACAACTGCATCCTCAAACACAACTCTGCCTCTCACCACAAGTCGTGGTGGCTCTTCAGGTCGCATGGGTGCTAAGCCTTGCATAGCCTGGGCATTTTTTCAGATCGATAAAGATGACCCAACTCGTGTTATCTGTAACATTTGTCAGCAAAAGCTAAGTAGAGGCCAAAAAATACATAGTTTGAGTACTTCATGCATGAACGGCACATGGACATGAAGCATAAGTTGCAGTGGGAAGCTCAGTGTGCTACAATGCGGTCTAGCCGGCCGGGCCAACCACCGTCTGCCATATCTTGTGCATCCGCGGCCTCTTCATCCTCTGTGACTGGGGGGACAGCAGTCACACCTGTTTTGGGGCGCAGACCTGCCACCTCTTTACCCGCAACAGCCAGCGTGATTGGCAGGTCATCATTTTCTTTGGAGGTGGTAACACCAGCTGGTCTTGAGCGCTGTCCGACATCGATAGCACCACCTTTGGATCAAGGCAACCTAACATGTCCGCCTGCATCTTCCTCACAGACCGGCAGTTTGCTGGGGACACCCTTATCAACCCCGTCTAAGCACAATAGCCAGCCCTCGGTCCCTCAGATGTGGACAAGTAAAAGACCATTTCCTCCTAGCCATGAGAAAGCTAAGAGGTTGAATTTCACCATCTGCAAGCTCTTGGCTACAGAAATGCTGCCTTTCCGCCTGGTGGACACAGAAGATTTTCGAGACCTTATGTCCGTCGCAGTGCCCCAGTACCAGATGCCCAGTCGGCACTACTTCTCAAAGAAAGGTGTGCCTGCGCTCCACCAGCATGTCGCACACAACATCACCGCTTCTTTGAGAAACTCTGTGTGTGACAGGGTGCATTTCACCACAGACACTTGGACGAGTAGGCATGGACAGGGGCGTTACATGTCGCTGACTGGGCACTGGGTAACTATGGTGACAGCAGGACAAGGGGCTGCTGTCCAAGTCTTGCCGTCCCCACGAGTTGTGCGTCAATCCTCTTTATGTCATTTTTCCTCCACTGCTTCTGCCTCCTCAACCTCCTCTCGGTCTTCCACCTGCACCCAAAGCCTGTCTGGTCATGCCACAAGCTTTCTAACTGCGCAGAAGGGATCCTGCACACCTCCTTACTATGCTGGCAGTAGGGCTCAACGTCATCAGGCGGTTTTTACATTGAAATGTCTGGGAAATGTGAGTCACACAGCTGAGGAGTTGTGGTCAGCTCTGGAGAACCAATTTCATGAATGGTTGTCTCCACTGGACCTGAAACCAGGGAAGGCCGTGTGCGACAATGCTGCAAACCTGGGTGCGGCCCTTCGCCGGGGCACTGTCACACACGTGCCTTGTATGGCTCACGTGTTGAACCTGGTTGTCCAGCAATTTTTAGCCCACTATCCCAGACTAGATGGCCTTCTGCAGGGGGCACGGTCGCTGTGTGCTCACTTCCGCCGTTCGCATCCCGCAGCTCAGCGACTTACATCTCTACAGAAGTCGTTGGGCCTGCCACTTCACCGGCTAAAATGCGATGTGCCTACCCGGTGGAATTCAACTCTGCACATGTTGCAGCGACTGTGGCAGCACCGACAAGCCCTGGTGCAATACGTTCTGACGTATAGCCTGGGCCAACGAGATTCAGAGGTGGGGCAAATCACGCTGGAGGAGTGGTCTCAGATCAGGGACCTATGCACCCTTCTGCACAGTTTTGAAATGGCGACGAAGATGTTTAGTGCTGACGATGCCATTATCAGCATGACTATTCCGGTGATTTACATGCTGGAGCACATGTTAAACAGAATTCGGAGTCAGGTGGTGGCACAAGAGGAGGTGGAGGAAGTAGAGGAGGAGGAGTTGTATGCGGAAGGGCTAACATCTGCAAGGTCCAGACGGTCGGCAGCACCAAGGCGGCAGGCATGTGAGGGTGGGGGAGATGGTTTAACCAGGGCGCATGGTAGCAGCCAAACTAGTGAGGAAGGTGCAGGAGCCCAGGAAGAAGTGGAGGACGAACTGATGGAAGACTCATCAGATGAGGGAGACCTTGATCACATTTCTGTTGTGCGAGGTTGGGGGGAGAGGACAGAGGAAGGAAGCATGATTGTTACCTCGCCACCAACACAACAGGGACTTGGTGCTCCTGGATGCGCAACACACATGAGTGCCTTCTTGCTGCACTACCTGCAACATGACCCTCGAATTGTGAGAATTAGAAATAATCCTGACTACTGGGTTGCCACACTGTTAGATCCCCGGTACAAAAGTAAATTTGCAGAAATTATTCCTGCCATAGAAAGGGATGCACGCATGCAGGAGTATCAGCAGAGACTGTTGCAGAATCTTACATGTGCTTTTCCACAAAATACCAGTGGTGCACGTAGTGAATCTCACAGTTCCAACTTGCCAACCGTGGGACCGTCAAGTGTTCAGCACTCAAACCGTAACAGAACCACAGTATCTGCTGGTAACATCAATTTTGCGGAATCATTTCACCACTTTTTTAGCCCATCCTTTGCAAGGCCACAGGAGACAAGAAGTCTGACACATAGTCAACGCCTAGAGACGATGGTACAGGAGTATCTCCAAGTAAACATTGAAGCCACGACTGTGTCACTGGACCCTTGCTCTTTTTGGGCTTCCAATCTGGATAAATGGCCGGAGCTAGCCACTTACGCCTTGGAGATCTTGTCATGCCCCGCAGCCAGCGTTCTGTCTGAACGTGTGTTCAGCGCTGCTGGTGGTGTGCTGACAGATAAGCGCACGCGGCTCTCCACTGATAATGTAGACAGACTCACGTTCATAAAGATGAACAAATCATGGATCCGAAACAACTTTTCTACCCCTGTGTCATCCTGGGGAGAGTAAAAGCTTGATGATTGGTTAAAATCACCCTACCAACCGTTTTAAGCTTTCAAATTACTAATCATGTTTATCTGTATCTTGACTGGAAAATAATTTGGGCTTTGTAGCAGTGTGCAGCACTGATCCTATTAGGCCATCTATAATAAGCTTCACCAGATTTAAAATTAAAAATAATTTTTAGCTGCATCTAGCCCGGAAAATAATTTTGGGGCTCCGAGATGCGCAAGACACATAAGTGCCTTCTTGCTGCACTACCTGCAGCATGACCCTCATATTGTCAGAATTCGAAGTAATCATGACTACTGGGTTGCCACACTCTTAGATCCCCCAAACTTTTCGATCAACCTTTTCATTTTAATAAAGACCAAAAAAATGGTCATTTTTGAAATTATAAGCATTAGCAGGTTGTTAGAAACTGAAATCAAACAGTTTTCAACTCAAAACTTTATTCTAGGTGATGTTACATTTTCACATAGGACCCCTTGTTCGAAAGGAGCTTCTGAACTCTCTCGTCCATTGAATTTGTCAGGTTTTGGATGGTTTCTGCTTCAATTGTTTTGCATGAGGACAGAATACCCTCCCAGAGCTGTTGCTTAGATGTGAACTGCCTCCCGCCATCATAGACACTCCTTTTAATGATGCTCCAAAGGTTCTGAATGGGGTAGAGGTCAGGGGAGCATGGGGGTCACACCATAAGTTTGTCCCCTTTTATGCCCATATCAGCCAGAGATGCAGATGTTTTATGTGCAGCATGAGATGGTGCATTATCATGCAGAAAAATGATCTTGCTGTGAAATACACGGTTCTTCTTCTTGAACCATGGCAGGAAGTGCTGTTTGAGAAAATCCACATACATTATGGAGTTCATCTTTAGCGCCTTCAGGGATCCTAAAGGGGCCGACAATCTCTCTCCCCATGATTCCAGCCCAAAACATTACTCCACCTCCTCCTTGTTGGCGCTGTAGCCGTGTTTGCGTGGGGTGTCCATCAACCAGCCATCCTCCACTCCATTCATCTGGACCATCGAGCGCTGCACGGCACTCATCCGTGAACAAAACAGTTTTGAAATCAGTCTTCATGTAATGTTTGGCCCACTGGAGCCGTTTCTGCTTGTGTGAAGTGGATAGAGGAGGTCGACAGGATGGCGTATGCACAGCTGCAAACCTCTGAAGGACCCTGCATCTTGTTGTTCGGGGGACGTTGGAGGCACAAGCAGCTTCAAAAACTTGTCTGCTGCTATGACAAGGCTTTTTTGCCGCTGCTCTTTCAACCTGACGTAATTGCCTGTAGGAAAGAGTCCTCAATTTGCCCTTATCAGCACGCACACGTGTGTACTGTGAATCAGCTACATACTTCTTGATTGCCAAGACACTTCATCCTGATCATCGCACAATGTTGATTGTAGTCATGCCTTGACCTAAACACTCCACAATTTGTTGCTTCTCAGCAGCCGACACATCCTTTTTCTTTCCCATTTTGGCAGAAAATGTAGGCTGCTTAATAATGTGAGAGAGCCTTCTTAAGTAGTCTTGCCTTTCATTGGACACACCTGCCAAACTAATTAGCACAGGTGTCTGCAATTGCTTACAGTGATATAAAGAGCCCTGACACACATCACCATCAATGAGTTTAACTGACAAACAAACAAATTCTTCCCTTATCACTCCTAAACACTTTTTGCATAATAATTTGGAACGCGGTGTACATGTGCTTTTCCACAAAACACCAGTGGTTCACGTAGTGAATCTTACAGTTCTAACTTGCCAACCGTGGTCTGTATGGAATTGTTCAATAAAGGGCCCAAAATTAAGATAACATAGATGGGAGAGGTCTCTATGAATAGGAATTCCTAAGTATTTGATACCCTGTGAGGGCCAGGCAAAGGGAAAGTTGGACTGGATGGAATCCTATATGGATTTAGGGAGGGAGACATCGAGGGCCTCAGACTTCGCTGTATTGATTTTAAAATTTTACCATGTAACAAAGTGATCTATTTCAGCCATAACAGCAGGGATGGATATATGTGATTGAGTGATATATACTAGGACATCATCAGCAAATAGAGAGCACTTGTACTCGGTGCCTCCCACCTCAATCCACCTAATATTGGGGTTATGGCGAATTGATGAGAGCAGGTGCTCCGTCACTAGGATGTATAAGAGAGGGGACAGAGGACATCCCTGCCTTGTCCCATTGGTGATTGTGAAAGGTGATGAAAATGTTCTGACGCACCCCCTGGGCCTTGGGACACCCGGAGCCGGACCCTTTTTGGTGGATGCTGGTGGTTGTAGTCTTCGTGGCGGCGATCCGGTTCCGTGGCTCAGGGCGGTCAAACCAGTGGCGGAACTATTTATGTGGTTTTGATGTTTAAATGTCCGACTACGCCACCCGTGGATTGCGGTCAGAGTGAACCGCCGCTACAGGGCAGACCGCTAAGGCTGGTGTTGTGGGTGCAGCAGAGCGTAGCATAACTCCCCACGGGAGGAGTATAGCCTCAGGGCAGTGTATGCGGAGGATGGGGGTGATGGTGCAGGGCAGCAGCAGTAACGACACGGAGTCAGTGATGCAGTTCAGGGCCTTTACTCACAGTTCTTATTATCCAGACCACGTCTGCAGGTAACGGCTGCCCACGTCGTACTGTGCTCACCAGGTGAGGGGCTCAGACAACTCCCAGATAACTTTGGAGCGCTTCACAGGACCCCCTTTGTGTGTCCTTTGTCTGGCCTTTCTTACCAACACTTCTGTCCGGCTGCCTCGGGCCTCCTCTTGGTAAACTTGGCGCCAGTTTCCCTGACCCTATGTGGTGCCTTCCTAGCGGGTGGAGCAAGGGGCTGCGCCACATAAAATGTCAGAGCCTCCGGTTTCTAGCTGAGGGTCGTTTCCTGCCTCCACTAGTTCGGGGACCGGTCTCCCCCTTTGGCCTGACCCCTCCACGCAGGTGGATTCGGGCGTGCGGTGGCGACTCGCCCGTCCGCACCCCTGGGATCCCTTCATTCCTCGTTCCTGGAGCCTTCTCCGCTCCTCTTCCTTCCTTCTCCCTCTTGCAGGCCTGGGCCTCTGTTACTAGGCCCGCCTCCGGAGCAGAGCTCATGCAGAGCCCCTGCTCCCTGCCACTTCTGCTCAGACTTCTCTGCACTGAACTAAGATGGTGCCCACCTTTTATACTCCCTTCTCAATGCACCCAGGAACTGCTTCCTCCCTGCTCCTGCACTGCAGGGTTCCCCTTCCTCAGTGTTCCCTCCCCCCACTCCAGCCAGGGACAGGGACTGTCGTGCCCATCTCAGGGGCATATTGGTCGCCCTGCCCCACGGCAATGTGGTGTAATGCATGCAGGTGTCGGGTCCTGATCCACACTCCATCCTTATCTGAGAGTGAGATATCACACCTCTGGGTGAGGTGCAATACGTCTGTAGCAACCGAGCCCTCGGTGCTACAGTTCCATTCATCTTCAGCCTAGGTGACGTATTGTGATACAGGGCCGTGATTTTGGCTATAAAAGGGTCCCCTAGACCCCTACCCCAAGCTTTTTAAGAGAATCATATATGGCGTGCCAGGAGACTCTATGGAATGCTTTCTCAGCATCCAACGAGAGTATCTACTTACAAATTTTTAACTGCATCTAGCCCAGGAAATACTTTGTGCCTAGTAGCAGTGTCTGCTAGTCAGCGGATTATCCCGGCTGTTAAGCAAGCTACACCACCTGTAGTTTGGACACTTAATTTTTTCAAAGGAAATGCTTCGGGACCACGGGATACTTAGTGAAGAGCATCAGGAGGCACCCCAAGGCATAGGGGCTGGGACTGGCACTAGGATGCCTTGCGGTGGACAGCCGAGCTCGATCCTTATAAAAGCTTTTTAACTGCAGCAGCTTTAGTGGACACTACTGGAGCTGGAATTACGCGGCTGCTGGCATGAGACTTGCCCTCCAATAGATCCTTGTAAATGGATTTAAAGTGTATTCATTCAAATTAGAGGGACAATTTAAATTAAAAAGCTTAGAGCTGCCTCCACCACAGGGGGGCTCTCTCGACCCACCAGCGGACAGGCACCAGTATTGGGAGAGGGGGGCTGGCCGTCAGGGTTCACCGCGGCTCTGGCACAAACCCGGCGACACGGAGGTGGCACGGGCAGGAGCGGACTGGCCGTCTCGGCTTCTCACTTTTTGGATTTTAGAAGGGCATGACATGCCTATATCTGTGTCTCCCCCTCCTTTTACTCCTCCACCTCTTTTCTTTTCGCATGACTATATGTACTTGTCACTTTTCCATGTGTTAGTTGTGTCTTCTGAGCAGTTTGTCAGCTTTTGGACACCTTTGAAGGTGTTTTCTATGTGTTTCTATGTGTTTTTGTTTGCCTGCCATTGGTTTTAACGGTGTTCGAAGGTGTTCGACGAACAGTTCGACGAACAGTTCGGCGAACACACGGGTGTTCGACGAACCGAACCGAACTCGAACACTACGGGGGTGGCTCAACACTAATCTTTACCTCTGCAGCATCAGAACAGCACAGGGAAACTGGCTGGTTCCAGCAATTCAGCCAGCTTTGAAGCAACACTTCCAAGCTGTATACCAAATTTTATGTCTAAAAACCAGCCACCTCTGACATACTTCAAAGGTGGCCAGTAATCTTTGTATTGAGCTGTAAACTATAGAATAAAAAATCCCTTTAGATTGGGTGATTAATAAATAAGAGGTAAATAGCACAGAGGTATTTAATATACACCAATGTGAGTGTGCATAATTTTCTCCGTCCATCGGCACGTCCGTGACATGATCACGGGCTGCCGATGGGTTGTCATGACAGCCGGGGCTCAGCTGATGACCTCTGTGCCTGTCATTATGGAACTCCTTTGAAACCCTGTCTGTGGCCGGACTTAAAAGGAGACCATCATTTTTGCTACAGGAGCTTCTAACAAAATTAGAATATCACCAAAAAGTTAAATTATTTCAGTTCTTCAATTCAAAAAGTGAAACACATATATTATATAGAATCATTACAAACAGAGTGATCTATTTCAAATGTTTATTTCTGTTAATGTTGATGATTATGGCTTACAGCCAATGAAAACACAAAAGTAATTATCTCAGTAAATTAGAATAATTAACAAAAAACACCTGCAAAGGCTTCCGAAACGTTTAAAAAGGTCCCTTAGTCTGTTTCAGTAGGCTCAACTCATGGAGAAGACTGCTGACTTGACAGATGTCCAGAAGGCAGTCATTGACACACTCCAGACGGAGGGTATGCTACAAAAAGTCATTGCTAAAGAAGCTGGCTGTTCACAGAGTGCTGTATCAAAACACATTAATGGAAAGTTGAGTGGAAGGAAAAAGTGTGGTAGAAAAAGGTGCACAAGCAACCGGGATAAACGCAGCCTTGAAAGGATTGTTAAGAAAAGGCCATTCAAAATTTTGGGGAGAGCCACCACACACAAACTAAAATAATAAAAAAACTGGACATGTTGGGTATAGCCGTAATCGTATTATTTAGGAGTATTATCTTGCAAAGTCATTTCCACCACAAAATGTACAGTACAGACCAAAAGTTTGGACACACCTTCTCATTTAAAGATTTTTCTGTATTTTTATGACTATGAAAATTGTACATTCACACTGAAGGCATCAAAACTATGAATTAACACATGTGGAATTATATACTTAACAAAAAAAGTGTGAAACAACTGAAAATATGTCTTATATTCCAGGTTCTTCAAAGTAGCCACCTTTTGCTTTGATGACTGCTTTGCACACTCTTGGCATTCTCTTGATGAGCTTCAAGAGGTAGTCACCGGAAATGGTCTTCCAACAATCTTGAAAGAGTTTCCAGAGATGCTTAGCACTTGTTGGCCCTTTTGCCTTCACTCTGCGGTCCAGCTCACCCCAAACCATCTCGATTGGGTTCAGGTCTGGTGACTGTGGAGGCCAGGTCATCTGGCGTAGCACCCCATCACTCTCCTTCTTGGTCAAATAGCCCCTACACAGCCTGGAGGTGTATTTGGGGTCATTGTCCTGTTGAAAAATAAATGATGGTCCAACTAAACGCAACCGGATGGAATAGCATGCCGCTGCAAGATGCTGTGGTAGCCATGCTGGTTCAGTATGCCTTCAATTTTGAATAAATCCCCAACAGTGTCACCAGCAAAGCACCCCCACACCATCACACTTCCTCCTCCTTGCTTCACGGTGGGAACCAGGCATGTAGAGTTCATCCGTTCACCTTTTCTGCGTTGCACAAAGACACGGTGGTTGGAACCAAAGATCTCAAATTTGGATTCAACAGACCAAAGCACAGATTTCCACTGGTCTAATGTCCATTCCTTGTGTTCTTTAGCCCAAACAAGTCTCTTCTGCTTGTTGCCTGTCCTTAGCAGTGGTTTCCTAGCAGTTATTTTACCATGAAGGCCTGCTGCACAAAGTCTCCTCTTAACAGTTGTTGAAGAGATGTGTCTGCTGCTAGAACTCTGTGTGGCATTGACCTGGTCTCTAATCTGAGCTGCTGTTAACCTGCAATTTCTGAGGCTGGTGACTCAGATAAACTTACCCTCAGAAGCAGAGGTGACTCTTGGTCTTCCTTTCCTGGGGCGGTCCTCATGTGAGACAGTTTCTTTGTAGCGCTTGATGGTTTTTGCAACTGCACTTGGGGACACTTTCAAAGTTTGCCCAATTTTTCGCATTGACTGACCTTCATTTCTTAAAGTAATGATGGCCACTCGTTTTTCTTTACTCAGCTGCTTTTTTCTTGCCATAAGGCTGTGTGCCCACGATGCGTTTTTTAAGCGTTTCCGCAATGGTAAAAACGCTGCAGAAACGCTTAAAAAACGCATGGTAGAAGGCCTGCCATGTTCCCCAATGATAATCCACATGTGCTGTGCACATGCTGCGGACATTTCCGCTGCGGATTATCATTGCGGAAAAAAACGCAGCACTATCAATTATTTTGCGGAAGTGCTGCGTTTTCGCCGCCATTGACTTGCATTAGAACGCGCCAATTCCGCAAGACTGCATCTGTACTTGCGTAATTGGCACGTTCTAATGTGCGGATGGTACCCGGGTGTAGAGGAGAGTCTCATCCACACCCAGGTACCATTAAAAAAGCTGTAAAAAAAGAATAAAATAAAAAATAAATGTATACTTACCTTCTGGCGGCCCACGCTGCGCTCCTCCTTGCTTCCCGGCACTTCGCGATGGAATGAAGGACCTGCGCTGACGTCAGAGTCATGTGACGGGTCACGCGACGCCGGCAGGTCCTTCACTCTACCGCTGCCGGCAGCCGGGACCGAGCGAAGCAAGGCAGAGCGGGCCATCGGAGGGTAAGTATATATTTATTTTTTTATTTTTTTACATTCTCTCGGGTCACACTATATAATTCCATGCTGTTTGCATGGATTTATATAGTGTCACCAAGTTGACAAGCACTTTCCAAGTGATGCTAAAATCGCTTGGAAAGCGCTTGTCAACCTGCATGCGGAAATGCAAGTGAAGAACGCTTCACTTCCGCATGTCCCTGGCAGGAAAACGCATGTACAATCCGCATGCGTTTTTTTCTGCCAGGGAGATGCAGAAAAGCTCAGGAAAAAATCCTGAGCATTTCTGCATCGTGGACACATAGCCTAATACAAATTCTAACAGTCTATTCAGTAGGACTATCAGCTGTGTATCCACCAGACTTCTGCACAACACAACTGATGGTCCCAACCCCATTTATAAGGCAAGAAATCCCACTTATTAAACCTGACAGGGCACACCTGTGAAGTGAAAACCATTTCCGGTGACTACCTCTTGAAGCTCATCAAGAGAATGCCAAGAGTGTGCAAAGCAGTCATCAAAGCAAAAGGTGGCTACTTTGAAGAACCTAGAATATAAGACATATTTTCAGTTGTTTCACACTTTTTTGTTAAGTATATAATTCCACATGTGTTAATTCATAGTTTTGATGCCTTCAGTGTGAATGTACATGACTCACCCCCTGGGCCAGTGCTGTAGTGCGGCGCGCGTGCGCGTGGGGGATACCCGGAGCCGGATCCGATGGGGGTAGTAGTCTTTGTGTGGCGGTGACCCGGTCCGCGCTCAGGGTGGTCAAACTAAGTGGCGGTTATTGGTATGATGGTATTAGTGTCCGACTACGCCACCCGTTGAATGCGGTTATGAAACCGCCGCTGCAGGGCAGACCGCTGAGGCCGGTGGTATAGGTGTGCAGCAATGTTGATATAACCCCCAACGGGAGAGGTATGGCCTCAGGGCAGCGGATGTGGATGATGTTGGGAGTGATGGTGTGGATGTCCCAGCACTAACGGTGCGACAAGGAAGCACGGAAACGCGAGGGTACAGTTCAGGGTCTTTACTGATGGTACAAGGCAAATTCCCCCGGGAGTACTGGCTAGTAGTTGGGGCCTGGTTAGTCTGCGAGTAAGCCGGAGTCCCCCTGGCCAGGTGGAGTTGTAGGCCTTCCCGTTAGTCTGTACCCTTCCTGGCTACCCTGCTTTCGGCGGTTACAAGTAGCCCACGTCCCTGGGTATACCGTGTGGTGCTCACCTGTATGGCTGGTGACCTGGGGCCTCCTGTTAGCCTCCGCTCCGGGATGGCGGTGCTGGTCCCTTCGTTGTGACTGAGCCTCCGGGCTTTTATGGCCAGAGGACCTGGAATCCCCTGCCGGATGGATTCTGCTGCTGGGTATATCTTAGTCCCCACAGCCTCGGACTCCTGTGTCCGGTTTTAGTACCTTCTCCCAGGGCGAGCTCTGCACAGCTCCAGCCCCTGGCGCTTCTCCTTGGCTCCTACAGAGCTCCTGAGGTCTATCTGTCCCTGTTTCTGTGTGTCCAGACCAGACTCCGTCTCTGTCTGGAACTCCTCTCTCTAACCCTGCTTCAGCCCCAGTTTATATAGGGGAAGTTCTTCCCCTCCCAGGACTGGGCAGGAGGTGTGGCATGCTTAGAATTCCTGCCCAGGAGACCTCCCACCTGCTCACAGACGTAATACTGCTATTACTGTGGAAACCAGACCCCTGGGGTGCCACATTCCCCCCTAGTGAAATTTAGTACTCCCGGACTAAACATAACAGGGTATAAACAATAACAATTAAATACATGAGATGGTCACGGCGTGTCCGTAACCGGGAAGCAATAAGGGTGTCCATTTCACCAAAGAACAGGGAGCCGTAACCAGGTAGGGGTCTGTCCTGCCCCGAGTCTTTAACAGTCTGTAGTCCATTCCTGGGTTACGCTCCAAACATATTTACAACAGAGTTCCGGTTACTCACTGTCCATAACCTGTCAGTCTATATAAAGAAACCTGTAACTGAAAAACATAATTAGCAACGGCTACAACAAAACAGGTAAACATAAAATAGTTAAAGCAACTAGCCAACTTAGATTCTCCAACGTACGGGCATCTGGCCTCTGGTAACCCTAGTGGACCTACGGCGCTCACTAACTGGTCCTGCACTACAGGGTGTAGGAGGTGTTATGGGCAGGCTGGGCAGCTTTCTGCGCACTCTTTGGCTCACTAGGGGCATGGCAGGCTCACTACTAGCAGAGGGTTGATCCTCCTGTACTGCTGGTGTGGACTCTTCTGCCTCTTGGGCCGGCTGCTCTTCCAGCTCTACTGGTTCTTCTGTAGGCACTTGCGGGGCTGGCTGGAGAAAGGTGAGGACGGGTACCACGACAGCACCGTTTACTTGTGTCCAAGACCGGGGGAAGTCTCCGAGCACAGTCCTGATCATTTCTTCCCTTTCCTCTGCGGGTCGAGGGCCCTCTTGATCCTTTTCTTCAGGGCTTTGCAGCTGCTCGGGACACTTCTTCAGGTGGTCTCTGGAGACAACGGCTGTGGTTTCTCCTCCATCCTTACTGATCACGCAAATCTTTGGGCTCTCATGGCTTGATGGCAGTACGGTGTACGGGTCCTTCTCCCACTGGTCGTCCAACTTGTGGAGCCGTCTTTTCCTCTTCAAGACCTGCTCTCCAGGTACCAGGGGAACAGCGGGAGCATACTGATTATAAGCCCTCTTTTGCCTTTCTCTAGCTTGAGACAGACTTCGCTCCACGCTCTCCTGCACTTTCCGATACTGCTGCTGCCGTCCTGTATCCCAGTCTGCCTCTGGCGAGGTGTCCTCGGGCGTCAGGACTCCCATATCCAGGTCGATAGGCAGCTTACCAGGTCTCGCTCTCATTAGGTAAGCCGGGGTACAGTTGGTAGAACCTACAGGGATGTGGTTGTATAGGTCCACCAGATCAGGCAGCTTCTCAGGCCACATACTGCGTTCTTCCAGGGGCAATGTTTTCAGGAGGTCTATCACCACCTGGTTCATCTTCTCGCAGAGTCCATTAGTTTGTGGGTGATAGGGCATTGTTCTTATCTTCGTGCAGCCATACAGGTTGCAGAACTCCTGGAAGACTTCCGCTTCGAAGGCTGGCCCTTGGTCTTTCAGCACTTGGTCCGGGTACCCGTGTGGACGGCAGAAGTGCTGCTGGAAGGCTCTAGCTGCTGTTTGAGCCGTTAAGTCCTTGACCGGGACCACCACCAGGAACCGGGAGTAATGATCTACGATTGTGAGGGCGTAGACATACCCAGATCTGCTTGGAGCCAGTTTCACATGGTCCAGGGCTACCAGTTCCAGTGGCTGTCGGGTGATGATGGGCTGCAAGGGAGTCTTCTGGCTGGCACGGTCCTTCCTTCTTAGGTGGCACGGTCCACAGTCTCTGCACCACCTCTCGATGGCTCCTCTCATACCTACCCAGTAGAACCGTTCACGCAACAAGAACTCCAGCTTCTTCCACCCGAAATGTCCTGCTCCGTTGTGGTACGCCTCCAGAATCATAGCCGCGTCTCGTCTGGGGACCACTACCTGCCAGGTCAACTCATGTGTTCGAGAGTTAACCATTCTCCGGCACAACTTCTCCCTGTAGAGGAACAGCCTACTTTTCTCCTTCCACACTTGCTTAGTCTCCTCTGGGGCATCTGGGTCCAGACTGGCATCGGCTTGGGTCAGCATTTCCTTCACCAGACGGACTGCGGGATCACTGTCTTGCGTCTCCGCCCAGTTGTAGTGGGGCAAGGGATTGAACGTCGCGGAGCGCCTGTCCTTCACACGGTGGGAATACAGGGTAATCCCATGACGGTGGAACGCAGGGAGCTCAACTTCTTCCAGATCTTCTGGATCTTCCCCTACGTCCGGTAAGTTCGGCATTCTAGACAGGGCATCCGCGTTGGCATTGGAGCGTCCTGCCCGGTATTTGATGGTGAATTCAAAGTTGGACAGGCGAGCCATCCATCTCTGTTCCAGAGCACCGAGCCTTGCAGTGTCCAGGTGTGTCAACGGGTTGTTATCCGTGTACACGATGAATTTGGAGGAGGCAAGGTAATGCTTGAAACGTTCGGTCACTGCCCACACTACTGCCAGGAACTCCAGCTTGAATGAGCTATAATTCTCAGGGTTCCTCTCGGTGGGTCGTAGCTTTCGGCTAGCGTAAGCGATTACCCGTTCTTTTCCTTGCTGGATCTGGGACAGCACGGCTCCTAGCCCGATGTTGCTTGTTTCCGTGTGGAGGATGAAGGGCTGGCTGTAGTCTGGATATGCCAGGATTTCATCCCCCGTGAGGGCCATCTTCAGCTAGCAAAAGGACTCCTCTTCCAGCTTTTCCCACCTGAAGGGCGGCTTCTGGTTTTTGGCTTTTCGAGATTGACCTATCAGGAGGTCCTGCATAGGGGCTGCCATTTTGGTGAAACCGGGAATGAATCTTCGGTAGTAGCCTACCAACCCGAGGAACTGCCGCACTTCCTTTATGCTGGAGGGTCTTGGCCAGTCCTTAATCACGGTGATCTTATCAGGGTCAGGAGCCACTCCGTCAGCACTCACCACGTGTCCCAGGTATTGCACCTTTGGTTTCAGGAGATGACACTTGGAGGATTTCACCTTTAGGCCGCAGTTTGCCAGAGCTTCGAACACTTCTGCCAGGTGTTTCAGGTGGTCCTCGTAGGTCTTGAAATAGACGATGACATCGTCCAGGTATAACAGGACCGTCTCGAAGTTCCGGTGTCCCAGACAGCATTCCATCAACCGTTGGAAGGTTCCTGGTGCGTTGCAGAGCCCGAACGACATGCAGTTAAATTCGCTGAGACCCATCGGGGTGGTGAATGCGGTCTTCTCCCGGTCTGCCTCTGCTACAGGAACCTGCCAGTACCCGCTAGTGAGATCCAAAGTAGAGAAGAAGTTAGCAGATTTTAATGCAGCTAAGGACTCTTCTATCCTTGGTAACGGGTACGCATCTTTGTGTGTGATACGGTTGACCTTCCTGTAGTCTACACACATTCTCATAGTGTTGTCCTTCTTTTTCACTAAGACTAGTGGAGCTGCCCAGGGGCTACAGCTGTCTCTGATTACCAACACGCCAAGGGGATGCTTAGAGACATGAAGGAGGCTGGGGTAGTGTGCAGGGGGTACGGGTCGGTATCTCTCCTTTATGGGAGGATGGTCTCCCGTGGGGATGTGGTGGTCTACCCCCTTTACTCGCCCGAAGTCTAACGGGTGTTTACTAAACACTCTCTCGTACTCTTGAACCACCCGATAGACTCCTTGTTTCTGGTGTGAGGGAGTGGAGTCGGTACCCAGATGTAGTTGCTGACACCAGTCCCCCACTGGTTTCTTAGAGCCGTTACCTTCCTCTGGTTGAGATGGAGGAAAGGGTTCCACGGCCTGTACAGAATTCTGGTTTATGGTGAACAATTTAGCTAGCGTGGCATACCGGGGCAGGTGTACTTCTCTCTCACCGATATTTATGATGCGAACGGGCACCTTCCCATGGCGTACATCGACCACCCCCCGTGCTGTCAAAATGGTGGGCCTACTGTCTGAGTAGACGGGTTCTACCATTGCTTGGTAGTCTCTACCTCTTAGACCAATAGCTGCCCGGCACCAAATCATCATCTCACTTTTTGGGGGTATGGCAATAGGGAACGGGTCACACATTCTCACGCTACCTATCTCACCACCAGATAGTTCCACCTGTTGCCGCTTCATCAGTGCCCGGATCTCTTTTTGGAGCACACGCTGCTGGCCGGAACTGGCGTTCTTGGCAACCTGCTGTAAAATGAGAATCACCTCTGCAAGACAATTTTCAATTACATTGGTTCCCAGGGTGATTCTAGGGTGACTCTCATGACGGTCTATGTCCACTATAATCAGTCCTTGTGCCGCCAGTTCGACTTTACCGATTTTAATGGTCACCTCCTTTAATCCCACCTGCGGCACAGGCTGACCATTGCTGGCGATGATACTCAGGTCGTCGTCTGGGTAGCGGGTTATGTCCGAATCATTCCAGTACTGCTTGAAGAGCACGTACGGGATGGTGGTGACCTGTGACCCAGTGTCTAGTAGGGCACTCATAGGAATGCCATCCAGTACCACAGGCAAGATTGGACGTCCCCCTACGTATTTATCACGCCAGTTTGATGGGCCTGATGGTCTTATGCCTGGGGGTTGGCCCTCTACCCCAGGTTGTGCCCGTTTAAATGATAGTACCTTGCCACATGTCCGGGTTGATTGCAGCGGCGGCAAATAGGTCGTCCGTCCTCGTTGTATCGATCGCTGGGTCTTCCTCTGGCCGGTGGGGTCCTCCTTGGTCAGCGCCACGGGATGTCCTCCGGTCCGGATGCCAGCTCGATCTTCCCTGCAGTAGAAACCTGTAAAGACTGCACAGTTCGGGTTAGCGCGGCAACGCTTTTAGTTAGCTCTTGGACCTGATGGTGCAGGTCTGTAGCCGGGTCACTGTTTAAAGCCTGCGCATCAGCTCCCACAGGCCCTGCAGACAAGGGCGCCGTCTCCTGGTGATAAGTGATAGCAGGGCGCCTGTGGGTCACAGCGCCACCTGGTGCCGGTTCTCGGAGCACCCGGATGGCTCTGTCCTTGAACTGTGCAAAGTCCAGGTCAGGGTCCTGTAAGGCCATTGCCCGCAACTGGGTTCGGTGGGCATTGCACAGTAGACCCTCAATGAATTGTTCAGTCAACAGCTTATCTTCATTTCCCACGCTGTCAGGGTCTGCCTGCTTAATGGCTCTCAGGGCCTCTTGTAGGTTTAGAGCATAGTCTCTTATACTCTCATGTGCCCGTTGTTTGCACCCATAAAATCTTAGTTTTATTTCGGCTGAGGTGCGGGTGTCAAATGTGTCTTTCAGCCGGGTTAGTATGTCTCTGACAGTCCTCTTCCTCCCAGGTGGCCAGGACTTTACCTCCCTTTGGGCTGCCCCAATTAATTGGGCCACCAGGATGCTCACTTTTTGCGCCTCCGTGAGGGGATACACCTGGAAGAGGCTATCCAGCCTTTCTCTGAAGTCATTTAGGGTATGTGACTCCCCTGAGTACTGGGGTAGCCAGGCTGCCCCCGGGATATAGGGCATGGTGAAAGGCATGACCGCAGCAGCGGCGGCGCTGGCGGCGGCTGTGGCGGTGAAGCTCTCCTCCGTATCCGACATTCTCCTCCCCCCTAGTGGACCGTGGCCTACCTTGCGATGATCCTCTTCCATAGGCCGCGGCTCCGCAGTGGATCGTCAGGGTTGAGGACCTTCCGTCGCGCTCCTGTGACGTCGGCGTCTGCTGGGCTCCTTCCAGGACCTTACGCAACGTCCGGACGTGAGGCGGGGCTTCAGTTCTCGCGGGCTTTCGGAGTCCACGCCCCTCTTCTTCCCACGCGGCGCCCTCAAGATGGCGTCCAATGGCGGGAAAACTCCACGGATGGCGGGAAGAAGGCAGAAGATGGCGTCGGATGGCGGGAATCGGCTTCAGATGGCGGGAAACGACTCCGGACGGCGGGAAACTTCACCACAGGTAAGTATAAAAGTCTCTTTTTTTTCAGGCACGCAGTACCCGGTGGTTGCGGGCACGTAATCCTGCCGACTACGCCAAAATTGACTCACCCCCTGGGCCAGTGCTGTAGTGCGGCGCGCGTGCGCGTGGGGGATACCCGGAGCCGGATCCGATGGGGGTAGTAGTCTTCGTGTGGCGGTGACCCGGTCCGCGCCCAGGGTGGTCAAACTAAGTGGCGGTTATTGGTATGATGGTATTAGTGTCCGACTATGCCACCCGTTGAATGCGGTTATGAAACCGCCGCTGCAGGGCAGACCGCTGAGGCCGGTGGTATAGGTGTGCAGCAATGTTGATATAACCCCCAACGGGAGAGGTATGGCCTCAGGGCAGCGGATGTGGATGATGTTGGGAGTGATGGTGTGGATGTCCCAGCACTAACGGTGCGACAAGGAAGCACGGAAACGCGAGGGTACAGTTCAGGGTCTTTACTGATGGTACAAGGCAAATTCCCCCGGGAGTACTGGCTAGTAGTTGGGGCCTGGTTAGTCTGCGAGTAAGCCGGAGTCCCCCTGGCCAGGTGGAGTTGTAGGCCTCCCGTTAGTCTGTACCCTTCCTGGCTACCCTGCTTTCGGGGGTTACAAGTAGCCCACGTCCCTGGGTATACCGTGTGGTGCTCACCCGTATGGCTGGTGACCTGGGGCCTCCTGTTAGCCTCCGCTCCGGGATGGCGGTGCTGGTCCCTTCGTTGTGACTGAGCCTCCGGGCTTTTATGGCCAGAGGACCTGGAATCCCCTGCCGGATGGATTCTGCTGCTGGGTATATCTTAGTCCCCACAGCCTCGGACTCCTGTGTCCGGTTTTAGTACCTTCTCCCAGGGCGAGCTCTGCACAGCTCCAGCCCCTGGCGCTTCTCCTTGGCTCCTACAGAGCTCCTGATGTCTATCTGTCCCTGTTTCTGCGTGTCCAGACCAGACTCCGTCTCTGTCTGGAACTCCTCTCTCTAACCCTGCTTCAGCCCCAGTTTATATAGGGGAAGTTCTTCCCCTCCCAGGACTGGGCAGGAGGTGTGGCATGCTTAGGATTCCTGCCCAGGAGACCTCCCACCTGCTCACAGACGTAATACTGCTATTACTGTGGAAACCAGACCCCTGGGGTGCCACATACAATTTTCATAGTCATGAAAATACAGAAAAATCTTTAAATGAGAAGGTGTGTCCAAACTTTTGGTCTGTACTGTACATTGTAGAAATAATTTCCAAAAAACGTCAGAATTGCGCTTTTTTTTCACAATTTCATCGCACTTGGAATTTGTTTCCCATTTTCCAGTACACTATGTGGTAAAATTAATGGTGTCATTCAAAAGTACAGCTCGTCCCGCAAAAAATAAGTCCTCATATCTCAATATGGACAGAAAAATAAGAGCTTTGGTTGTGGGAAGAAAAGGAGGAAAAAAAGGAAACGCAAAAATGGAAATTGGCAGCAGCGTGAAGGGGTTAAAACTTATGGCTTACTTAGTTATTTATACACACACAAAAAATGCCTGGCCCGCCCTAGTTGGGCCAAAAATGTCTTTGAAATATTTTTGTTGCTGTGCATGTTTTTCTTGTAGGGCTGAAAAGACATGCCATCTGCAGACTGTAGTTTTCTACAATGTTATCCTGTCACAGGAGATATACAGGCAATATTTCATAGCAATGTGAACCATCTGCAGTGTAACCATCATTAGGCGCTCTAAACAAAAATGGTATTCCTCCAGCAACCTCCTAACATACCAATGCCAAGGTTGGCTTGTAGTTTTAAATCTTAGAGCTTGGAAGAAAGAAGACTGAATTACACTGCTTTACTTTTTTTTTTATTTGGTATAAGTATAAAGTTGCTATCCCAGCTGATGGTCGCATAGGAAATCTATACTTGTAAGCTTATAGCTCTAGTCTACATTTTTAGTCTACATCATGGCCAAAAGTGGGTACAGCCACCTCAGTGGACAAAGTGCCACATTTTTGTTCAAATCATAGAATCAATTCCAAGGAATTACATAAGGAAACTGTTGTAAAGTTTTTCTCAATGCTGTTATTCAACTGAAGTGGTCATGCAGTTCAGCATTATTTAAATATTTGGTTCCCATATAATTTCATATTAATACTATACTCATAGTAGACACACACATGAACATACATACATACACTCCTGTGCACAAACATAGACACAGATATAGACACACACACAAACACACATGTACACACCACATACACATACATAAAAATACACACACATGCAGAAAAAATGTACACACATGCAAACACACACTCATATACATACATACATGCACACACACATTCACTTACACATGCACACACGCACACATATACACACATGCATGCACACACACATGCCCATGCACACATACATATACACACATACTGTACATACACATACCCATACACACATGAATATTGTGGTATTCCATGTATAGCAACAACTGATCGGTCTTACCTCTTCATCTTTCTTGGTAAAATTGCTGCCATTATTTTTGTTAACAGCCATTATTACAGACACTACATCTTTACCGTTCATTACAGGAGCAGCCAATATAGACTCTGTTGTATATTCTGTAAGGTCATCTACGAAACTGCAAAAGTGGGTGTCCTAAAAAAAAAAAAGAAGCATGTAAACACATAACATCTTTGTCTTTAATTTTGATTAGACAAAATAGAAAATAGCATGTAATGTTGCTGAGGGTAAAATTGCATGAAGAAGTCATAGACAAAATTATGTTTTCATTCCAACAGGAAGACTTTTACTTTCTCACGAAGAGGCATACATCATAATGATTGACAACTCAATATGAGGCACAGTGGCTCTATAATTCTTATGTGGAGAGACAGTCATTGATAAATTGTCAATTCACCTTCAAAGCAACAGTCTCTGACCTTAGCAGTGTTCATCCCTTGAGAATATAGTATTAGTGATCCAATAGGTCTGTTGAGCTTCAATCTGTTTGTACTCCACCATCATAAAGTCTTTTTCAAAATACCAGGTGTCCTTCGGCAGATTCCCTTTGGAGCTGGCTCAGACCCTGTGTATCTCTACTTTAGCTGAGAGAATAGATAATGGCGTTTTACCACAGCATACAGCTTTTATGGGCACCCTTCCTACTTTAGAGTTTGCTTCTTGGGCCAATGTGTGCAGCCTGGCCCTTTACAGACACTGCCTCTGCTTCACAGAAGCGCAGACTCTAACAAGCAAACACAACTGAGAGAGTGTCTTCTGTCCACCTACAGTGCACATGCTGGTGCCAATCCATGCTTAACACTTTGTCTACAGCACCTACCCTTAAAATGTTGTTGTACGCCACCTATGAGAGCACACATTGTGTTCATCAATCAGAGTTACTTAGAAGCAATAAATTAGTGATGATAGAGCACTAAAATGCTCGAGTGCTTGGTACTTGAATCAAGCAGGTCGGACGCTCGAACGGGCTCGACTCGAGTACTGAGTATAATAGAAGTCAATGAACTCGAGCATTTTTCCGGAAGACCATAACATGAGGGCTGGGGAGACAGGAAAATTGATGAAATGGAAAAGGAACAGCACTAAAATGGAATGGGAACAGCATGGGGAAGATGCCTGGACGCATCTGGTGAGACGCTGCTGGGAACAATGTTGTCAGAGTATTACGTAACTTTTACAGACTGACAATAAAACATACAAAACCGAAGATCAAATAAAATGGATTTTACAGAAAAAATGTTAGGAAAAATTCTTTCCTGTACAATGACTTTTATATAAGGCAAAATTAAAAAGTGAAAAAAAAAACTACCTCCTCCACCTATTAATAGTAGAGCCATCTCTCACCGTATTTCCCAGTCGCCTATGACTATAGTAGATGACATAGTAAAAAGGGAAATAAAACTACACTCACTGGTAGTCACCTGTAAATGTAACTTTAACATTTTACTACCTTATCTGGGCATGTGGTGTGTGAGACCTGGTCAGACACACCCTGTTTAATTTATGAAGGAGGGATTCTAAAACTCACAAAGTCTATGCGGACAATGCAAGAACTGCCAGAAATTAGAAGAAAGAGGGACTTTGATACACCCTGTATTAAACATACAGGAGGGCCTCATACACATTCTGTTAAAATAGTTAGGTAGTGGGACTCCTAGACTCAAAGCATATGCACAAAGTGCAAGGGCTGCCAAAAATTTGAAGGAGGGACTGCAATACACCCTGGAAGACACATAGAGGAGAGCCTCAAAAAACATTTTTTTCCCATTTTAAACAGTGGGACTCCTAGCATGGTAAAGTCTATGCACTGAGTGCAAGGGCTGAAAAGCATTTACCCCTGGTGGGTATACATATATATATTTAAGAGAATTGTAGTGGTAGGCCTCATACACATCCTTTAAAAACTATGAAAGAGCACATCATACACACCCTGGACAAATTATGAGTGAGGGCAGCATGATGACCCTCAAAAAATTCTGACTGAAGGCTGCCAGATTACCCTCTAAAAATTATGAGTGAGGGCCACCTGATGACCCTCTAAAAATTTGGAGCAAGGACTGCATGATAAACTTCTAAAAATTTGGAGCGAGGGCTGCATGATAAACTTCTAAATATTTGGAGCGAGCGCTGTATGATGACCCACTAAAAATTTGGAGCGAGTGCCGCATGATGACCCTCTAAAAATTATGAGTGAAGGCCACCTCATGAACCTCTAAAAATTTGGAGTCAGGGCTGCATGATGAACCTCTAAACATTCAAAGCGAGTACCGCATGATGACCCTCTAAAAATTTGGAGCGATGGCCGCATGATGATCCTCTAAAAATTTGGAGCAAAGGCCGCATGATGACCCTCTAAAAAATAGGAGCGAGGACTCCATGATGACCCTCTAAAAATTTGGAGCGATGGCCGCATGATGACCCTCTAAAAATTTGGAGCGATTGCCGCATGATGACCCTCTAAAAATTTGGAGTGAGGGTCGCCTGATGACCCTCTTAAAATTTGGAACGAGTGCCTCATTATGACCCTCTAAATATTTGGAGCGAGTGCCGCATGATGACCCTCTAAAAATTTGGAGCAAAGGCCGCATGATGACCCTCTAAAAAATAGGAGCGAGGACTCCATGATGACCCTCTAAAAATTTGGAGCGATGGCCGCATGATGACCCTCTAAAAATTTGGAGCGATTGCCGCATGATGACCCTCTAAAAATTTGGAGTGAGGGTCGCCTGATGACCCTCTTAAAATTTGGAACGAGTGCCTCATTATGACCCTCTAAATATTTGGAGCGAGTGCCGCATGATGACCCTCTAAAAATTGAGTGAGGGTTGCCTGGTGGCCCTCTAAAAATTTAGAGCGAGGGCCGCATGATGACCCTCTACAAATTTGGAGCGAGTTCCGCATGATGACCCTCTAAAAATTTGAAGTGAGGTCCACATGATATTGATATGGTGGAGGAGGACAAGAAAAAGAAGAAACCATGAACCGCATACGCATTTTTGGGTTGGTAAGGGTCCATGTGAATATACAAGAAAAAATAAACAAAAAAAAAGCATTTGAATTGGCTTTATGTTCACCTGAAGTCTGGGCCAATCCAGGCTTTGTTCATTTTCATAAGACACAGCCTGTCAGGATTTTCACATGACAGGTGGATGCGCCTATCAGTTATTATGCCCTCGGCAGCACTAAAAACACACTCTGACAAAACGCTAGTGGAAGGGCATGCTAGTACATCCAAGAACTAAAGAGGGACAGTTCATGCCACGTGTGCAGCTTGGATAATAGTTGTACGGCACAGAGGAATAACGGAGGATGCTAGAACGTCGGCTAGGTACTCCTTCACCATCTTCCAAAACGTTTCCCTCCTTGTCAGAAATTGTATACCGCCGAATCAGTGCCTGGGTGCTGTGAGGGTCTAATGAAACTGTCCCAGACCTTTAATGGTGTTCCCCTGCCTCTGTTGGACTTGGTGTGTGTCTCCCTTGTCTCTCCTCCTTGGTTGCCCAAGGATCTATGACCTCTGTTGCTAGCATAATCAGATGCGAATTTTTGTACTGTTCGACTGGGGCCTTCTGGTACTGCACCATTTTACTTGCCCTCGCTGCAGGAAGGAGAGATGGAAAGATCTCCTTGTAGCGTGGGTCGAAAAGGGTGATCGACCAGTAATCAGTGTGTCAGGATTCCTGTTGTGCTTCTACAGTTTGACCACTAGTGGCTTCTATTGTTCATCTTAATAATTGTGCTGCAATCCCACTCCTTACCAATGGAGGCTGCTGTTGTGCTCTGCAATTGCCCTTTACTAAGATGGCAGATTCTGAACCTGTGAAATCCATCTTGTTTCCTGTTTGGGCCTACTTAAAGCCACATGGATCTCTCACTCTTTGCTTGAGTATTGTGTCTAGCTGTTTAGTCTAGTTCCAGTCTCCAGCTTCTGGACTGTCTTACCCAGACTGCTCTCGCCTATCTACGGATTGTTTCCTACATCTCCTCTACTATATCCCAGAACATCTATAACCGCTTGCTGTTCCTGCTCATGCTCCTTCGGCCACTGGTTTCCAACAGTGCTATGCCAGTATTGTAACAAAGTTTTGTAGAACCTCACAGATGTTAGACATCCATGCCCACTCGTCGGTTGTTATGTGTGGAGGCTGACCGGAACACTAATGGGCATGTTGTAGCTGGTATCAACTACTGCGCTTTGCTGCTCACAAAACCTTGCCATCATGTGCGATGTGGAATTACAGCGTGTGCTCAAGTAGCACACCAATTGGTGAGCTGGCACTTGCAAGCACTGCTGCAGCATTGCCAGACTGGCGGCAGGTGTAGTGGACATGCAGCATACCTTCACAAGTAGCTCAGGCAAATCTTGGTCGGTTTTCAGAAACCGCTGAACCACTAAGTTGAGCATGTGGGCCTCAGTTTGTTGTAAAAATTTCTCCTATTAGCCCTTAGAAAAATTAAAAACCTGGGGCTAAAACAACATTTTAGTGGTAAAAATGTAATTTAATCTTTCTTCATCGTCCAATGGTATAAAATTCTATGAGGTACATGTGGTGTCAATACGATCACTGCACCCCTAGATTAATTCACTGGGGGTGTAGTTTGTAAAATGAGGTCACATGTGGGGGTTTCTGTTCTGGTATCTCAGGGGCTCTGCCAATGTGAAATGGCACCCTCAATCTTTTCCAGCAAAATCTGGACTCCAATATGGCACTTCTTCCCTTCTGAGGTTTGCACTGTGCCTCATAAGTAGTTTTTGACCACATATGTTGTAACTGTGTACTCAAGAGAAATTGCACAACAAGTTTTGGGGTCAATTTTCTCCTACTATCTGTGTGAAAATAAAAAAATTGGGGTTAAAACAAAATTTTTGTGGGAAAAATGTGATTTTTTTCATAGCTCAACATTATAAACTTCTGCGAAGCACCTGGGCGTTCAAGGTGCTCACAACACTAGTGTTGAGCCACCCCCGTAGTGTTCGGGTTCGGTTCGTCGAACACCGGGATGTTCGAGGAACTGTTCGTCGAACTGTTCGTCGAACACCTTAGAACACCGTCGAACACCGTTAAAACCAATGGCAGGCAAACAAAAACACATAGAAACACATAGAAAACACCTGCAAAGGTGTCCAAAAGCTGACAAACTGCTCAGAAGACACTCTCTTTAAAAAAGCCGGCCGGCAAATTCAGCAGCGGCATACACCGGTACCCGACAATTTAGACAAGAAGGAATAGAGCATCACACATAGATTAGATAGATAGAAACATGTCAGTCACACATATAAGAAGCACAGTGACAGTGTTGGTTACTGCACTTGTCATTTAGTGTAAAGGATTTATTAAAAAAAATATTAGTGTTTTCATGCACCGTCTCTTTAAAAAAGCCGGCCGGCAATTCAGCATCTGTACCCGACAATTTAGAACAGAAAGAATAGAGCTTCACACATAGATTAGATAGATAGAAACATGTCAGTCACATATATAATAAGTACAGTGATAGTGTTGCTTACTGTACTTGTCATTTAGTGTAAAGGATTTATTTAAAAAAATAATAGTGTTTTCATGCACTGTCTCTTTAAAAAAGCCGGCCGGCAATTCAGCAGCGGTACCCGACAATTTAGAACAGAAAGATAGAGCATCAAACATAGATTAGATAGATAGAAACATGTCAGTCACATATATATGAAGTACAGTGATAGTGTTGGTTACTGTACTTGTCATTTAGTATTAAAATAAAGGATTTATTATTAAAAAAATTGGCGTGGGGTTCCCCTTAATTTTAGGCTCTAGCGGAGGTTAAGCAGACGGCTGGGGCAGATGTTTGAAGCCTGGGAAGGGGGTAATACCCACGGAGCTTCCCAGGCTACTAATATCAGCCCCCAGCTGAATACATAGCCTTTACTAGCTATTAAAATGGGGGACCCCCCAAAAAAAATGACGTGGGGTCCCCCCTAATTTAATAGCTAGCAAAGGCTAGGCAGACAGCTGGGGGCTGATATTAATAGCCCAGGAAGGGAGCCATGAATATTGGCCCCCTCCCAGGCTAGAAACACCAGCCGTCAGCCGCCCCAGAAATGGCGCATTCATAGGATGCGCCAATTCTGGCACTTAGCCTCGCTCTTCCACGCTGCCCTGGTGCGGTGGCAGGGGGTAATAGGGTTGGGGTTGATGTCAGCTTATAATGCCAGCTGACATCAAGCCCAGGTTAGTAATGGAGAGGCGTCTATAAGACACCCCCATTACTAACCCCATAGTCAAAGTTAAAAAAAACACAAACACCCAGAATAAAGTCCTTTAATTGAAATAAAGACACAATCCTTTATTGTTCTAAATTAAACCATACTTACCATCACGCCCATTCCAGCTGAAGCCAACGATCTCCTGCAATAAAAGAAAAATAATAAAGCAACCTCATCCTTACCTTTCCATGGTTCCCACGACAGCTTCAGCTCTGCTACATCGAGATGACAGGCTGGACCGCAGCAGAACGCTGCCATCCAGCCTGTCATCCCGCAGACACTGAGAAGCGCAGGCTTGCTTGCGCTGCTCAGCGTCTCTCTGTGACGACATCCAGATGAGCCGAGTTCATGTCCAATGAACTTGGCTCACCTCATGCACGTCACTGACAGCGTGGGAAAATTCTCACGCTGAAGCGCTGATTGCAGGAGAATTTTCCCACGCTGTCAGTGACGTGCAGGAGGTGAGCTGAGTTCATTGGACATGAGCTCACCTCATGCACATCACTGACAGCGTGGGAGAATTCTCCTGCACTCAGCACTTCAGCGTGAGAATTTTCCCACGCTGTCAGTGACGTGCATGAGGTGAGCCGAGTTCATTGGACATGACCTCGGCTCATCTGGATGCCGTCACAGCGAGACAGTGAGGAGCGCAAGCATGCCTGCGCTTCTCAGTGTCTGCGGGATGACAGACTGGATGGCAGCGTTCTGCTGCGGTCCAGCCAGTCATCTCGATGTAGCAGAGCTGAAGCTGTCGTGGGAACCATGGAAAGGTAAGGATGAGGTTGGTTTATTATTTTTCTTTTATTTCAGGAGATCGTTGGCTTCAGCTGGAATGGGTGTGATGGTAAGTATGGTTTAATTTAGAACAATAAAGAATTGTGTCTTTATTTCAATTAAAGGACTTTATTCTGGGTGTTGTGTTTTTTTTAAATACTTTACTAGAAATTCATGGCGGTCATGTCTAATACTGGCGTGACCCCATGAATTTTGGGCTTGGGGCCAGCTGATAATACCAAGCTGGCCCTAACCCCTTTATTACCCAGTGAGCCACCGCACCAGGGCCCTGGATGAGTTGGGTACAGCGCCAGAAGATGGCGCTTCTATGAACGCGCCATTTTCCGGGGTGGCTGCGGACTGCAATTTGTAGCGGGGGGGGGCCCAGAAAGCTTGGGCCTCCCTGCGCTGCAGATTCCAGCCCCCAGCTGCCTAGTTGTAACTGGCTGGACACAAAAATAGGGCGAAGCCCCACATACTTTTTTTTTAATTATTTCATGAAATTCATGAAATAATTAAGAAAAAAAGGGCTTCCCTATATTGTTGTGTCCGGCCAGGTACAAATAGGCAGCTGGTGGTTGGGGGCAGCCCGTTCCTGCCTGCTGTACCTGGCTGGACACAAATATAGTGCGAAGCCCCACTTCAATTTTTTTAAATTATTTCAGGAAATTCATGAAATAATTTAAAAAAAATTGACGTGGGGCTTCGCACTATATTTGTGTCCAGCCAGGTACAGCAGGCAGGAACGGGCTGCCCCCAACCACCAGCTGCCTATTTGTACCTGGCCGGACACAACAATATAGGGAAGCCCTTTTTTTCTTAATTATTTCATGAAATAATTTAAAGAAAATTGACGTGGGGCTTCGCCCTGTTTTTGTGTCCAGCCAGGTACAACTAGGCAGCTGGGGGCTGGAATCCGCAGCGCAGGGAGGCCCAAGCTTTCTGGGCCACCCCCGCTGCAAATTGCAGTCCGCAGCCATCCCGGAAAATGGCGCGTTCATAGAAGCGCCATCTTCTGGCGCTGTACCCAACTCATCCAGGGCCCTGATGCGTTGGCTCACTGGGTAATAAAGGGGTTAGGGCCAGCTTGGCATTATCAGCTGGCCCTAAGCCCGAAATTCATGGGGTCACGCCAATATTAGACATGACCACCATGAATTTCTAGTAAAGTATTTTAAAAAAACACAAACACCCAGAAAAAAGTCCTTTAATTGAAATAAACACACAATTCTTTATTGTTCTAAATTAAACCATACTTACCATCACGCCCATTCCAGCTGAAGCCAACGATCTCCTGAAATAAAAGAAAAATAATAAAGCAACATCATCCTTACCTTTCCATGGTTCCCATGACAGCTTCAGCTCTGCTACATCGAGATGACAGGCTGGACCGCAGCAGAACGCTGCCATCCAGCCTGTCATCCCGCAGACACTGAGAAGCGCAGGCTTGCTTGCGCTCCACAGTGTCTCTCTGTGAGGGCATCCAGATGAGCCGAGTTAATGTCCAATGAACTCGGCTCACCTCATGCACGTCACTGACAGCGTGGGAAAATTCTCCTGCACTCAGCGCTTCAGCGTGGGAGAATTCTCACACTGAAGCGCTGAGTGCAGGAGAATTCTCCCACGCTGTCAGTGACGTGCAGGAGGTGAGCTGAGTTCATTGGACATGAGCTCACCTTATGCACGTCACTGACAGCGTGGGAGAATTCTCCTGCACTCACCGCTTCAGCGTGAGAATTTTCCCACGCTGTCAGTGACGTGCATGAGGTGAGCCGAGTTCATTGGACATGAACTCGGCTCATCTGGATGTCGTCACAGAGAGACGCTGAGCAGCGCAAGCAAGCCTGCGCTTCTCAGTGTCTGCGGGATGACAGGCTGGATGGCAGCGTTCTGCTGCGGTCCAGCCTGTCATCTCGATGTAGCAGAGCTGAAGCTGTCGTGGGAACCATGGAAAGGTAAGGATGAGGTTGCTTTATTATTTTTCTTTTATTGCAGGAGATCGTTGGCTTCAGCTGGAATGGGCGTGATGGTAAGTATGGTTTAATTTAGAACAATAAAGGAATGTGTCTTTATTTCAATTAAAGGACTTTATTCTGGGTGTTTGTGTTTTTTTTAACTTTGACTATGGGGTTAGTAATGGGGGTGTCTTATAGACGCCTCTCCATTACTAACCTGGGCTTGATGTCAGCTGGCATTATAAGCTGACATCAACCCCAACCCTATTACCCCCTGCCACCGCACCAGGGCAGCGTGGAAGAGCGAGGCTAAGTGCCAGAATTGGCGCATCCTATGAATGCGCCATTTCTGGGGCGGCTGACGGCTGGTGTTTCTAGCCTGGGAGGGGGCCAATATTCATGGCTCCCTTCCTGGGCTATTAATATCAGCCCCCAGCTGTCTGCCTAGCCTTTGCTAGCTATTAAATTAGGGGGGACCCCACGTCATTTTTTTTGGGGGGTCCCCCATTTTAATAGCTAGTAAAGGCTATGTATTCAGCTGGGGGCTGATATTAGTAGCCTGGGAAGCTCCGTGGGTATTACCCCCTTCCCAGGCTTCAAACATCTGCCCCAGCCGTCTGCTTAACCTCCGCTAGAGCCTAAAATTAAGGGGAACCCCACGCCAATTTTTTTAATAATAAATCCTTTATTTTAATACTAAATGACAAGTACAGTAACCAACACTATCACTGTACTTCATATATATGTGACTGACATGTTTCTATCTATCTAATCTATGTGTGAAGCTCTATTCTGTCTGTTATAAATTGTCGGGTACCGCTGCTGAATTGCCGGCCGGCTTTTTTAAAGAGACGGTGCATGAAAACACTATTATTTTTTTTGATAAATCCTTTACGCTAAATGACAAGTACAGTAAGCAGCACTGTCACTGTACTTCATATATATGTGACTGACATGTTTCTATCTATCTAATCTATGTGTGATTCTCTATTCTTTCTATTCTAAATTGTCGGGTACCGCTGCTGAATTGCCAGCCGGCTTTTTTAAAGAGACGGTGCATGAAAACACTATTATTTTTTTTGATAAATCCTTTACGCTAAATGACAAGTACAGTAAGCAGCACTGTCACTGTACTTCATATATATGTGACTGACATGTTTCTATCTATTTAATCTATGTGTGATGCTCTATTCTTTCGGTTCTAAATTGTCGGGTACAGGTGTATGCCGCTGCTGAATTGCCGGCTTTTCAGGTTTCACTGTTAGCACTGTTCCCATCGATTTGGGCAATCACTGTAATGCCACAACCACCATGGCTGTGGCATTACAGTGAGTGGCAGACAATCCCTGCATGATTGGTGCTCTAAATAGCGCCAGACATGCAGGACACGCTTTTGGTGCACGAACAGTTATCGAACATAACCTCGAACAGCCGAATTTTTTGCAAATCGTTCGGGTTCGTCGAACAACTCGAACACCGCCCAAAACAGCTCGAATTTGAGATTGGCTAACAGTTCTAGTCGAACACCGCTCATCTCTACACAACACATCTAGATACATTCCTTGAGGGGTCGAGTTTCCAAATGGGGTCAATTGTCGTACGTTTCCACTGTTAAGGCACATCAGGGGCTTTCCAAATGGGACATGGCGTCTGCTAATGATTCCAGCAAATTTTGAGTTCAAAAAGTCAAATGGCGCTCCTTCCCTTCTGAGCCCTGCCGTATGCCCAAAACAATAGTTTTCTCCCACATATGGGTTATTGGTGTACTCAGAAGAAATTGCTTAACAAATTATGTGGTGCAATTTCTCCTGTTATCCTTGTGAAAATGCAAAATTTGGGGCTAAAAAAAATATTTTTGTGGAAAAAATTTGATTTGTTTATTTTCATGTGTCAATGTTATAAACTTCTGTGAAGCACCTGGGGGTTCAAGGTGCTCACCACACATCTAGATAAGTTCCCTGAGGGGTCTAGTTTCCAAAATGGTGCCATTTGTGGGCGATTTACACTGTTTAGGCACATCAGTGGCTCTCCAAACACGACATGGTGTCAGCTAATTGTTCCATTAAATTTTGCACTCAAAAATTCAAATGGTGCTCCTTCCCTTCCAAGCCCTGCAGTGTGCCCAAACAATAGTTTTCCCCTTCATATTGGGTATCGGCTTACTCAGGAGAAATTGCACAACAAATTGAGTGGTGCAGTTTTACCTGTTACCCTTGTGAAAATACAAAATTTGGGGCTAAAAACCAGTTTTTAGAATGGTGTAACTTTTGGGTATTTTATGTCATATAGACCCCTCAAAATCAGTTCAAATGTGATGTGGTCCCTCAAAAAAATGCTTTTGTAAATTTTGTTTGAAAAATATGAAATCGCTTGTCAAATTTTAACACTTATAACTTCCTAACAAAAAAAACATTGTTTCAAAAATTGTGCTGATGTAAAGTAGACATGTGGGAAATGTTATTTATCAACTATTTTGTTTGATATAACTCTCTGATTTAAGGGCATAAAAATTAAAAGTTTAAAAATTGCAAAATTTTCTACATTTTTGCCAAATTTTTGTTTTTTTCACATATAAACGCAAGTCATATTGAAGAAATTTTACCACTACCATCAAGTACAATACGTCACAAAAAACTTTCTCAGAATCAATGGGATCCATTGAAACATTCCAGAGTTATTACCTCATAAAATGACAGTGGTCTGAATTGTAAATTTGACCTGGTAATGAAGGTGAAATCAGGCTTGGGGGGAGGTGAAGGGGTTAAAGGTACCATCATTTTTGTCTATGCCATTTAAGTTATTATTTGTTTGTTTTTGTCAGTACCAAGTTATTTCTGTGACCATTTTGAGTTTTTCTTACTTTAACAGAAGGGTACCAACAATTTTGTCCATGTCTGTATATATATGTATGAAAGCAACTAATGAGAATAGAGACGTCATGAGAAAATGGAACAATCACAGCAGCTTTTAATAAACCTGCAGTGATACTGAGCCCCCTTCTCCTACAGGCCTCTGAACTGGTTGCACATATGGTATGTTCACCCCTGCCATAGACAATGATTATAGTAGTAGTCAAGCATACGCACCTCCGCTTCTTTCAGGATTAGGCTTTAGGACCCTGTTTTTGGGATTGGAACCCTGATCCCAGGACTACTGGATGTCCCAGGGGTAGGACGCCCAGCAATCAGCAAGTTATTCCCTGTCCTATTGACAGGTTACAAGTTTTTTTTATTGGGAAATAAACCTTAAAGTCAACTTAATAAATTCTGTAGCCACTTAAAACCTGCGTTTTAGTAAAAAATCTAGTAAATAGCCTAGGCTGCTAGGGCAGTGGGCATGGATTATTTGCATCTATTCTAATCGTTTGTATTTTTATGGTCGCTGAAGGGACTGATATCTCCTAATGAAATAGATGTTACTACATAACTAAAGTTGTGCCTGATTGCAATAACATTTGCTACCAGCAGATAGCAGGCTCCATCCATTTTCCTTTACCTAGACTGCTGCAATATCAAATAAGTAGAAATCTCCAATTGTTTTGAATCTAGAAAGTGCAAACTCGACCCTACACCACTATGTAATTGATATTGTTTTTAATAAGTGGTTTATAAGTTGTTAACTAATTTAACTCACTTGATGATGTAAATTACAGGTTAATAGTTTGCGTAGTGTAAGCAGATAAGTAATAAATAGTAATTTTAAGACAGCACTTTGTTGCTATACAAACAGTGTCTTAACCTCAGCATTCTTAAAGGGCAGCTTAATGTCACACCAGTATAAACATTACCTTTATACACATATAAACACTACTTCTGCAAGGGGAATCTTATCAAGTGACACTGCGTACTGTATCTCTTGTATCCCACACATTCGGAAAAATGTCTGCATAGTGGGATTTCTGATTCAACTAAGATTAGTTCATGACTTGTATTTGCACTATATGGTCAATAGTACATGTCCGAATCACTAAATTCAGGATTCTCATAAAGTCCCATTACTACAGGTGTATAAAATCCAGCCCCTACCTCTGCAGTATACCTTTACTAACATTTGTGAAATGAAGAAAGGATCATTCTAAAGAGCTCACTAAATTCCAGTGTGGTCCTGGATGCCACCATTGCTACAAGACAGTTTGGGAAATTTCTTCCCTACTAAATATTTCAGAATCATAATCAGCTGTGAGCGGTATTACAGAAAATTGTGAGAAAATCACAGCAACTTAGCCAGCAGGAGACCACATAAAGTTACAGCAAGGGATCAAAACACGCCTCTTGTATTAACATCAGCACAAATGGGACCAAGACGACGGGTAAGAAAGGCACCCGCCTAGGGCACTAACTTTTGCTTTCCTGGAGGAAGATGAATTTAATAAAAAAGGAAAAAAGACTTTAACAGCGTTGTGCCCGGCACATTACTCTGGCAGCCGGCATTCAGCACACTAACGGCTGGGGAACATACTGAATGTGGTGTACATTATACTGCATGGAGATCTATGGTTGACATCATACTGTATGAGGGGCCGTGCGGGAATATATGATGTATAAGGAGCTGTGGTTCCATTTTACTGTGTATAAAGGTCAGTGTATATAATTATACTGTATATAAGGCATTTTAGGGGTCACTATACTGTATGGGGGACTCTGGAGGCCATCATACTATATGTGGCTCATGAGATTTTACTGTACAGGAGGCTGTGGTGGACATTATACTGTTTGGGGAGCTGTGTGGGAGATCATATTTTATGGGGTCTGTGGTGGACATCATGCTATTTATTGGGGAGATTTTGTAGATATCATACTGTGTAGGGTGCATATGGGAGGCTGTGGTGATCACACTGTATGGACGGCTGTGGTGAGCATTATACTGTGCAGGGGGGCAATATGACAAGGGAGAACAGTTTGGAGAGGGCAGCATGGTGGACAGTATTAGAGCATAGTGTGAATAAGGGGCACAGTATGGATATGGAAAGGGAGAAGCATGAAATGGGGGCACAGTATTAAGAGGGGTAAGCATGGAGGGGGGATAGTGTTGGGATATAGAAAGCGCAAGAGAAAACAGTGGAGAACAGATAAACCATGGTGTAGGCCGTGATGCATAACGGTGGATGGTGTGGCGGCTATAGCTAATCAGGGTGGACGGTGTAGTGGTCATAGCTCATTAAGGTGGATAGTGTGGCAGGTGTAGCGCAAAAGGGCACACAATTCGGAGGTCATATACCATAAGAGGCTTATATAGGGCACACTATGGACATATATTTTTATGCAGAGGGAATTTTAATAACACTTATTTTTAAGGGCACTGTATTGGGATGTTCTGCAGTAGGCCAGAGAAGAGAGTAGCCATCATGGTATCTAGACCAGATGAAGACAAAAGGAATGAAAACAACTCCAATCAAAGAAAATGTTACCTATTAGGTACCTGAATGTAAATGTTTATGTGTGCTACTGACTATGTCTCATTAGTACAATGGTTGACGTATGGTCCACAGTCTTTTGATGGCTGTTAACAACAACTCCCAGTATCTCTTTACCATTGTTAAGGACATTCTAGGAGTTGTAGGTTAATGCGATATAAATATATAAGGAGCTGACCTGACATTGCAATTGATTGCTGTATTAGTCTTTGTGCTTGTTGCCAAGTACTTATGGTGGTAGTGGTGCTGTGTTCATGCACTGATGACATTTCTGCTGATGTGTTTATGTACTGATGGTGGTTCTGGTGACATATTCATGTACTAATGATGGGTCTGGTGCCGTAAATATGTACTTATGATGGTACTGGTGCCATATTCATGTACTATTGATGGCCCTGGTGTTGTATTTATCTACTGATTATGCTTTTGGTGTTATATTCATGGACTGAATCCATCATCAAAACAATTATCACTACATGGATTCATCATCAGAGTCATCAGCAGTACATGAATTCAGCACCAGAATCATCATCACTACATGAATACATCACCAAAACCACTATCACTACATGTATACATCACCAGAATCACAATCAGTATATGAATGCATAAAAACCATCATTAGTACATGAACACTGCGCAAGAACCATCATAAGTACAGGAATACTGTACAAGAATCATCATCAGTTTTGTCACAATATATTTGTCCCTTTGCTGGACACTTTAATTGAAAGCATACAGCCCCCATTATAGGTGAGCTACAGTGGTGGCCAAAAGTATTGGCACCCCTGCAATTCTGTCAGATAATACTCAGTTTCTTCCAGAAAATGATTGCAATCACAAATTCTTTGGTCTTACTATCTTCATTTAATTTGCTTGCAAGGAAAAAACACAAAAGAGAATGAAGCAAAAATCAAATCATTGATCATTTCACACAAAACTCCAAAAATGGGCCAGACAAAAGTATTGGCACCCTCAGCCTAATACTTGGTTGCACAACCTTTAGCCAAAATAACTGCGAACAATCGCTTCCCGTAACCATCAATGAGTTTCTTACAATGCTCTGCTGGAATTGTAGACCATTCTTCTTTGGCAAAATGCTCCAGGTCCCTGATATTTGAAGGGTGCCTTCTCCAAACTGCCATTTTGAGATCTCTTCACAGGTGTTCTATGGGATTCAGGTCTGGACTCATTGTTGGCCACCTTAGAAGTCTCCAGTGCTTTCTCTCAAACCATTTTATAGTGCTTTGGAAGTGTGTTTTGGGTCATTGTCCTGCTGGAAGACCCATGACCTCTTTGGGAGACCCAGCTTTCTCACACTGGGCCCTACATTATGCTGCAAAATTTGTTGGTAGTCTTCAGACTTGATAATGCCATGCACACTGTCAAGCAGTCCAGTGCCAGAGGCAGCAAAGCAACCCCAAAACATCAGGGAACCTCCGCCATGTTTGACTGTAGGGACCGTGTTCTTTTCTTTGAATGCCTCTTTTTTTTTCCTGTACACTCTATGTTGATGCTTTTTCCCAAAAAGCTCTACTTTTGTCTCATCTGACCAGAGAACATTCTTCCAAAACATTTTAGGCTTTCTCAGGTAAGTTTTGGCAAACTCCAGCCTGGCTTTTTTTATGTCTCGGGGTAAGAAGTGGGGTCTTCCTGGGTATCCTACCATACAGTCCCTTTTCATTCAGACGCCGACAGATAGTACGGGTTGACACTGTTGTACCCTCGGACTGCAGGGCAGCTTGAACTTGTTTGGATGTTAGTTGAGGTTCTTTATCCACCATCTGCACAATCTTGCGTTGAAATCTCTCGTCAATTTTTCTTTTCCGTCCACATCTAGGGAGGTTAGCCACAGTGCCATGGGCTTTAAACTTCTTAATGACACTGCGCACGGAAGACACAGGAACATTCAGGTCTTTGGAGATGGACTTGTAGCCTTGAGATTGCTCATGCTTCCTCACAATTTGGTTTCTCAAGTCCTCAGATAGTTCTTTGGTCTTCTTTATTTTCTCCATGCTCAATGTGGTACACACAAGGACACAGGACAGAGGTTGAGTCAACTTTAATCCATGTTAACTGGCTGCAAGTGTGATTTAGTTATTGCCAACACCTGTTAGGTGCCACAGGTAAGTTACAGGTGCTGTTAATTACACGAATTAGAGAAGCATCACATGATTTTTCAAACAGTGCCAATACTTTTGTCCACCCCTTTTTTAGGTTTGGTGTGGAATTATATCCAATTTGGCTTTAGGACAATTCTTTTTGTATTTTTTCATTGAAGACAAATTAAATGAAGATAATAATACCAAAGAATTTGTGATTGCAATCATTTCAGGAAGAAACTGGGTATTATCTGACAGAATTGCAGGGGTGCCAATACTTTTGGCCAGCACTGTATATTAGTTTCCTAGTTTCTATGACAATCCTTGGATTTGACATTTAAATTATAGGATGTCACTGTAGCTAATCTCCCTGGACATGGATGGCAGAGAAAAATTGATGAAAGGTTGCAACACAGGATAGTCCAGATGATGAATGTGCAGCCCCAATCAAGTTCCAAAGAAATTCATGCTGTCCTGCAGGTCAGGGTGCATCAGTGTCAGCACAAAGTATCCATCAATATTTGAATGAAATTAAACGCTATGGCAGGAGACCCAGGAGGACCGCAATGCTGATACAGGGACATAAAAAAGCTATACTGCAGTTTGCCAAAATGTATGTGAGTAAACTAAAATCCTGCTTGAAAAGCATCTTGTGAACAGGTGAGAAGAAGATAGAGCTTTTTGGTAAAGCACATTGTCAAGATTATCAAGAATATCACAGCACAGGAAGGTAATATGCCGAACCACCCACTGTCATCTCTTGAGTAAACAGCTCTTTTCTGCCCCCTATCATCCAGACAATTACACAATTGGCCGATGACTAACAAATAGGGCCGCAGGCTGTTTGCACTAACTGGCCCCTTATCGAGAAACTAACAGTGAGCGTATGGCATATACACCTACGGATTCCAACACCTGGAGCTTATGAATATACGTCCCATACACTCACTGCAAATTCCACGATAACTCCAGACTACTCGCAGCCACCACCAATATAATATGCACCCCCATTTCTCCCCCCAAATTTGGGGGAAAAAAGTGCGTCTTATAATCCGAAAAATACAGTATATTATGCCAAGCACTGCTCATATAAGAGGGTGCTGGCCCACTCTTGCACAGAGGCCCACCGGAGGATTCTCCTGTTCTCCTGTGGGCCAGTCCTTGCCTGCATGTGTTCTGTGTTTCATTAACTACATGTTTACTTTTGTCATAAATATTAGACCTTTCTTGTGTTATATTACAGCATAACTGGAGTGTTATATTGAAGTTAAGAAATGTTTCCATATGTGTCATTGTGAATATACAGTGTGGCATTGATAAGAATATGAACATAAACTAAGCTTTGTAACCAGATTCTAGCAAGCTAATGCAAACTGCTAAATCATGGGGTACCCCTAGGTTAATCTAGGACTGTTCTAATTAAATTAGGATTAAGAGATTAACAGTGCCTATGTTTGCTCTTTACATAACTATGTGAACAATACAAGTACCAAAAAGACATTTAAAATATTAAATATTAGTTTCCAAGGGATTTGTCATCTGTCACTTGGAGGTCTGGTAACTTCTTCGCACTTGTTTCATAGCAGCAGAATTAAAACTTTCCTGAAATAAAGGGATATTCCCACATTAGACATCTATCACCTATTCAAAGAATAAGAGACAAATGCCTGGTAGAGACATGGGGCCAGATGTTTCTAAATACACCACCGCCGTCAAGATCTTTTGGAGAAAACACATAGGTTCTATCTGGCATGAAATATCAGGTAAGGACTGGTTGGAGGAAGACTCATCAACTTTCTTCATGTTTCTATACATAGTAAAGAAAAAAAAGTTTGGTCCTTGCTCCATTACCAGAACTAGCTTGGAAAGTCTACTATTTTGGCTTTTGTGCAGGAAACTTGCAAGGTTGTGTGTGATGTTGTTTGTGATGACTTTATTGTACATTTCTGCAAGTATCATTGGATTGAAATTGTGGGCAAATTTGGGAAGTGACCCACATTCCAAACCATGTTGGTGCTCTTGATATAAAACATATGCCTCAGTTGACTGGATCAGAATTTTTAAATGACAAGATATATTTTAAACCTATCTGATGTCCAAGGAAGTGCCCAGTAATGCTTTGTTTATGTGGACATTGGGACATATGGCCGAACAAATTTCATTGGGACATATGGCCGAACAAATTTCTCAAAGACCTACAAAACTTGTTTCATGGGTTGTAGACTTTATTCTAGGGATTTTGGACTCCCACCACCCAAACCCTTTACTGGGACAGATGGTCCTCTTATGCCATTTGTTATTGTTTGTATGAGCCTTCTTTATGTACGGCAAACTTATGAAGCCCTACTCCAGTTATAGGTTCAACTACAGCAGATGGATTTACAAATACAGGCAAAGAAGAGCCCTATGAGTGGTGCAGTGTGCATTTGGATTTTTTTGTCTGGGAAAACGAGGATTTAAATGAGATCAATTGATCTCAAAACTGATATGGTTAATGGTGTGATTAAGAAGTTTGTCATCCAGCTGTATTGTTTGTATAAATGACTGTCTTTATAACGTATCACCAGAAGGTGGCATCATTGTCCATTAGTTGAACCATCCGTCAACTGTGCAAAGTTACAGAAAGTAAATAAGTGAAGGGAGTATGCCAGGGTTAAACTCTATTGTAAACTAGGCACATCATCATGTGCAGGGTTGGATTAAGAGTAGCAAGGGCCCTGGGCAGTTTAGAAGGCACGGCCCCCCCCCTCACACACACACCTGATGTATCACATGTCACATGATCCCCTGTGGCACAATATTAATTATAATAATTTTTTTTAGGCTGTGTGCCCATGATGCGGCCGTGTGCCCACTATGCGGCTGTGTGCCCACTATGCGTTTTTTAAGCGCTTCCGCAGCGGCAATTCCGCTGCAGAAACGCTTAAAAAACGCATGGTAGAAGGTCTGCCATGTTCCCCAATGATAATCCACATGTGCTGTGCACATGCTGCGGAAATTTCCACTGCGGATTATCATTGCGGAAAAATCCGCAGCATTACCAATTATTTTGCGGAAGCGCAGTGTTTTCGCCGCCATTGACTTGCCTTGGAACGCATGGAATCCACATCACTGCATCTGTACATGCGGAATCCATGCGTTTCAATGTGCGGATGGTACCCGGGTTTGGAGAAGAGGAGACTCTCCTCCGGTACCATAGAACCTGTAAAAAAATAATAAAATAAAAAATAAATATTATACTTACTTTCTGATGGCCCCCGGTGTCTTTATCCGATGCGTCCTGGCTTGCCGGCAGCTCGCGATGGTCTGAAAAGGACCTGCTGTGACGTCATTTAGTGATGTGACGGGTCACGCGACCGCTGATGTCGGCAGGCCATCAGAAGGTAATTATATATTTATTTTTTAATATTTACCATTCTTTTATGGTCACACTATATAAATCCATGCTGGTTGCATGGATTTATATAGTGTGACCAAGTTGTCAAGCACTTTCCAAGCGATTTTAGCTTGTCAACCCGCATGTGGAAATGCATGTGAAGAACGCTTCACATCCGCTTGTCCCTGGCAGGAAAACGCATGTACAATCCGCATGCGTTTTTTCTGCCAGGGAGATGCAGAAATGCTCAGGAAAAATCCGGAGCATTTCTGCATCGTGGGCACATAGTCTTCCATTAATTGTATGACTCAATATTGAGCACACGTAGCCATCTATACACGTCGGGAGGCCGCACGGCGCCATCTACACACAGCGGGAGGCCGCACGGCCCCATCTATACACAGCGGGAGGCCGCATGGCGCCATCTATACACAGCGGGAGGCTGAACGGTGCATCTATACACAGCAGGAGGCCGCACGTAGCCATCTATAGACAGAAGGAGGCTGCACGTAGCCATCTATACACAGCAGGAGGCTGCACGTAGCCATCTATATACAGCGGGAGGCCGCACGTAGCCATCTATACACAGCAGGAGGCCGCACGGTGCTTTCTATACACAGCAGGAGGCCGCACGTAGCCATCTATACAAAGCAGGAGGCCGCACGGCGCCATCTATACACAGTGGGAGGCCGCAGGGTTCCATCTATACACAGCAGGAGGCCGCACGTAGCAATCTATACACAGCAGGAGGCCGCACGTAGCCATCTATACACAGCGAGAGGCCACACGGTGCCATCTATACACAGCTGGAGGCCACATGTAACCATCTATACACAGCAGGAGGCCGCACGGCGCCATCTATACACAGCAGGAGGCCGCACGGCGCCATCTATACACAGCGGGAGGCCGCACGGTGCCATCAATACACAGCAGGAGGCCGCACGTAGCCATCTATAGACAGCAGGAGGCCCCACGTAGCCATCCATACACAGCGGGAGGCCACACGTAGCCATCAATACACAGAAGGAGGCCGCACGTAGCCATCAATACACAGCGGGAGGCCGCACGGCGCCATCTATACACAGCGGGAGGCCGCACGGTGCCATCAATACACAGCAGGAGGCCGCACTTAGCCATCTATACACAGCGGGAGGCCGCACGTAGCCATCTATACACAGCGGGAGGCCACACGTATCCATCAATACACAGCAGGAGGCCACACGTAGCCATCTATAGACAGCAGGAGGCCGCATGTAGCCATCTATACACAGCGGGAAGCCACACGTAGCCATCTATACACAGCAGGAGGCCGCACAGCGCCATCTATACACAGCTGGAGGCCGCACGTAGCCATCTACACACAGCGGGAGGCCGCACGGCCCCATCTATACACAGCGGGAGGCCGCACGGCGCCATCTATACACAGCGGGAGGCCGAACGGTGCATCTATACACAGCAGGAGGCCGCACGTAGCCATCTATAGACAGAAGGAGGCCGCACGTAGCCATTTATACACAGCAGGAGGCTGCACGTAGCCATCTATATACAGCGGGAGGCCGCACGTAGCCATCTATACACAGCAGGAGGCCGCACGGTGCCATCTATACACAGCAGGAGGCCGCACGTAGCCATCTATAAAAAAAGAAGGAGGCCGCACGGCGCCATCTATACACAGTGGCAGGCCGCAGGGTTCCATCTATACACAGCAGGAGGCCGCACATAGCAATCTATACACAGCAGGAGGCCGCACGTAGCCATCTATACACAGCGAGAGGCCACACGGTGCCATCTATACACAGCTGGAGGCCACACGTCACCATCTATACACAGCAGGAGGCCACACGGCGCCATCTATACACAGCAGGAGGCCGCACGGTGCCATCTATACACAGCGGGAGGCCACACGGTGCCATCAATACACAGCAGGAGGCCGCACGTAGCCATCTATAGACAGCAGGAGGCCCCACGTAGCCATCCATACACAGCGGGAGGCCACACGTAGCCATCTATACACAGCAGGAGGCCGCACAGTGCCATCTATACACAGCAGGAGGCCGCACGTAGCCATCGATACAAAGCAGGAGGCCGCACGGCACCATCTATACACAGTGGGAGGCCGCAGGGTTCCATCTATACACAGCAGGAGGCCGCACGTAGCAATCTATACACAGCAGGAGGCCGCACGTAGCCATCTATACACAGCGAGAGGCCACACGGTGCCATCTATACACAGCTGGAGGCCCCACGTAACCATCTACACACAGCAAGAGGCCGCACGGCGCCATCTATACACAGCAGGAGGTCGCACGTAGCCATCCATACACAGAGGGAGGCCACACGTAGCCATCAATACACAGCAGGAGGCCGCACGTAGCCATCTATACACAGCGGGAGGCCACACGGCGCCATCTATACACAGCGGGAGGCCGCACGGTGCCATCAATACACAGCAGGAGGCCGCACGGAGCCATCAATACACAGCGGGAGGCCGCACGTAGCCATCTATACACAGCGGGAGGCCACACGTATCCATCAATACACAGCAGGAGGCCACACGTAGCCATCTATAGACAGCAGGAGGCCACACGTAGCCATCTATACACAGCAGGAGGCCGCACATAGCCATCTATACACAGCGGGAGGCCGCACGTAGCCATCTATACACAGCGAGAGGCCACACGGTGCCATGTATACACAGCTGGAGGCCACACGTCACCATCTATACACAGCTGGAGGCCACACGTCACCATCTATACACAGCAGGAGGCCACACGGTGCCATCTATACACAGCAGGAGGCTGCACGGTGCCATCTATACACAGCGGGAGGCCACACGGTGCCATCAATACACAGCAGGAGGCCGCACGTAGCCATCTATAGACAACAGGAGGCCCCAAGTAGCCATCCATACACAGCGGGAGGCCACACGTAGCCATCTATACACAGCAGGAGGCCTCACAGTGCCATCTATACACAGCAGGAGGCCGCACGTAGCCATCTATACAAAGCAGGAGGCCGCACGGCACCATCTATACACAGCAGGAGGCCGCACGGCGCCATCTATACACAGCGGGAGGCCGCACGGTGCCATCAATACACAGCAGGAGGTCGCACGTAGCCATCTATAGACAGCAGGAGGCCCCACGTAGCCATCCATACACAGAGGGAGGCCACACGTAGCCATCAATACACAGCAGGAGGCCGCACGTAGCCATCTATACACAGCGGGAGGCCGCACGGCGCCATCTATACACAGCGGGAGGCTGCACGGTGCCATCAATACACAGCAGGAGGCCGCACGGAGCCATCAATACACAGCGGGAGGCCGCACGTAGCCATCTATACACAGCGGGAGGCCACACGTATCCATCAATACACAGCAGGAGGCCACACGTAGCCATCTATAGACAGCAGGAGGCCACACGTAGCCATCTATACACAGCAGGAGGCCGCACATAGCCATCTATACACAGCGGGAGGCCGCACGTAGCCATCTATACACAGCGGGAGGCCGCACGTAGCCATCTATACACAGCAGGAGGCCGCACAGCACTATCTATACACAGCGGGAGGCCGCACGTAGCCATCTATGCACAGCAGGAGGCCGCACGTAGCCATCTATACACAGCAGGAGGCTGCACATAGCCATCTATATACAGCGGGAGGCCGCACGTAGCCATCTATACACAGCAGGAGGCCGCACGTAGCCATCTATACACAGCAGGAGGCCGCACGTAGCCATCAATACACAGCAGAAGGCTGCACGTAGCCATCTATACACAGCTGGAGGCCGCACGTAGCCATCTATACACAGCAGGAGGTCGCACGTAGCCATCTATACACAGCAGGAGGCTGCACGTAGCCATCTATATACAGCGGGAGGCCACACGTAGCCATCTATACACAGCAGGAGGCCGCACGTAGCCATCTATACACAGCGGGAGGCCGCACGTAGCCATCTATACACAGCAGGAGGCCGCACGTAGCCATCTATATACAGCGGGAGGCCGCACGTAGTCATCAATACACAGCAGGAGGCCGCACGGTGCCATCTATACACAGCAGAAGGCTGCACGTAACCATTTATACACATTAGGAGGCTGCACGGCGCCATCTATACACAGCGGGAGGCCGCACGGTGCCATCTATACACAGCAGGAGGCCGCACGTAGCCATCTATACACAGCAGGAGTCCGCACGTAGCCATCTATACACAGCGGGAGGCGACACGGTGCCATCTATATACAGCTGGAGGCCGCACATAGCCATCTATACACAGCAGGAGGCCGCATGGTGCCATCTATACACAGCGGGAGGCCACATGGCGCCCCCCCCAGAGACAGCGGGAGGCCGCACGCAGTCACGCACACACAAACATATACAGACATATACATACATACACGCATAAACACATTTGAAACACAAAAATACATATAAACAGACATCACACAATGATATCTGCCTGCACACACACACTCACTCAATCACACACACTCACACACACACACTCTCACACACATACTCTCACACTCACTCTCACACACACACACACACTCACACTCACACGCACTCACACATACACACTCACCATCCCCTGGCTCCAGTCCTCCCGCTCCTCTCCGGTGCAGCAGTGCAGGCCGGGCGCGCAATGCGTGACGTCACAGCTAGGAGACACAGCCGCGCACAGGGCCGTGTCTCCTAGCAGTGATGTGGCCGGGCCAGCACAGGGAAGTTAACAGCTGCAGTGCTGGCCCGGCCCGAAGAAGAAGTAGCGGCCGTGCGCCGCTGCTGGGGGAGCAGTCCGGGGGCCCCCCCGCCATTGTCTGCCGGTATGTGCCACGGTGCCGCACATTTTATAATGAGGGCAATCTGGCCATAGACACCCCGGAGCCCGGGACCCCGGGCGGTAGTCCAGATTGCCCTCATTATAATCCGCCTATGATCATGTGGCCTCAGAAGCATCATATTTTATCTCTATTCTCCAAATCCAAGGTTTATTTTCCCAGAAAGCGATCTTTTATCTCATATATTTCCAGAGTAAACCACGACACCTGTGATGCTCATCAGATTTATTAATTAATACCTCATTAATTAAAGGGGTTACCTGGGATTATTTTATTTTTGTTTTATGGGTCTAAGTAATTCCAGGCAGGTAGTTGGTAACTACCTGCCTGTTGTGCCCGGCGCCGATCTTAGTTGGCTCAGAAAGGTCACAGATTGCAATTCTGCGGCTTCCAGTGACATTACATTGATAAAAAATGCTGCTTCTATTCCACTATGCTCTGTTGGCGGGGTGTGACTACTGATATCATGCTGATTGATTGCTGGCTCCCAGCTGCAAAATTGCGGGTAATTGGCTAATCACAGATTCAAGTGGGCTAACAAATACAGTTAAAAGAAAAAAATAAAATGCTTTAAAAAAATATGAAAAAAATATATAAAAGTTCAAATCACCCCTTTATCTTCAAAGTAAAAATTAAGAAATAATAATAAAAAAATACACATATTTGGTATCGCTGCATTTGTAAAACTCGAATTCATCAAAATATAAAATAAAGTAATCCAGTCGGTAAACGCCATAACGAGAAAAGATACAGAAAAATGTAATAAGAGGAGATCAAAACATTGCATCAGCCACAAAATGTTATCTATAAAAACAATGGCTCTGTGTGCAAAAAACAATCCCTCATACAACTCCATATTCCCAAAAACTGAAAATGTGAAAACATTACAGCTCTCGGAAAATGTCGTCAGCAGGGAATTTTTTTTTTTTTACAAATTCTAAATGTTTTTTTACCACTTAAGTAAAACAAAAACTATACGTGTTAGGTATCTCAGTAATTGTACTGATCTGGAGAATCATATTTCTAGGTAATTTTTGCCAGTAAATTAACGTTGTAAATAAAAAACCCAAACAACAATTGTGGAATTGAGTTTTTTTTTTGCAATTTTGTCACACTTGGAATTTTTATCCCTTGCTTTCCAGTACATTACATGATAAAATGGATGGTGTCATTCAAAAGTTCAACTTATCAAGCAAAAAAACAAGTCCTCACATGGCAATGTGGATGGAAAAATTAAAAATGTTCTGGATTTTGAAATAAGGCGTTGAAAAAATGAAAGCGCAAAAATGAAAAATCGCCCGATTCTTAAGGGGTTAATAAATCTGGAAAGAGTCACATCTTTGTTGGGGAATTCCATTTGTCTTTCCAGTTTTAGAAACAGACATGTGAAATTAACCCATTAGTGTAACAATGGTGTAACTGTACATCACAGTCGTGGTATGTATGGAGCGGGTTCAGGAGCTGAGCCCACTGATGTCCCGCAGATGCTGACTGTGATCTGCTGTAACAGCATCGATCAGAGCTTGCCTCAATCTCTGCTGTTTAACTATTCAAATGCCACTGTCAATCGCTGACAGTGGTATTTAAATAGCATGATGGCCGGTGCATGAACTCACTAACCAGCATCAGCATACACCCATGACAGACTCCCGGGTTGCTGAAGGGTTGCCATGGCAGGCCCCTATTTTTGCCATGTTTGTCCTTCCATGAAGCCTGGCCTGAGGTTGGGGCTCCTAGGAAAATGTTGATTTCTCTATGTACTGCAATACTGTGGTATTGCAGTATACACTGTGTGCAGAATTATTAGGCAAGTTGTAGTTTAGAGGATTATTTTTATTATTGATCAACAACTATGTTCTCAATCAACCGAAAAGACTCATAAATATCCAGCTTAATATTTTTGGAAGTTGGAGTGGGCTTTTTTTCGATTTGGCTATCTTAGGAGGATATCTGTTTGTGCAGGTAACTATTACTGTGCAGAATTATTAGGCAACTTAATAAAAACCAAATATAATCCCATCTCACTTGTTTATTTTCACCAGGTAAACCAATATCAGTGCACAAAATTTAGAAATAAACATTTCTGACATGCAAAAACAAAATCAAAAAAAGATAGTGATGAATATAGCCACCTTTCTTTATGATGACACTCAACAGCCTTCCATCCATAGATTCTGTCAGTTGCTTGATCTGTTTTCAATCAACATTGCGTGCAGCAGCCACCACAGCCTCCCAGACACTGTTCCGAGAGGTGTACTGTTTTCCCTCCCTGTAGATCTCACATTTTATGATGGACCACAGGTTCTCTATGGGGTTCAGATCAGGTGAACAAGGTGGCCATTTCATTATTTTTTCTTCTTTTAGACCTTTACTGGCCTGCCACGCTGTGGAGTAGTTCTATGCATGTGATGGAGCATTGTCCTGCATAAAAATCATGTTTTTCTTGAACGATACCGACTTCTTCCTGTACCAGTGCTTGAAGAAGTTGTCTTCCAGAAACTGGCAGTAGGTCTGGGAGTAGAGCTTCACTCCATCCTCAACCCGAAAAGGTCCCACAAGTTCATCTTTGATGGTATGTTATGTTTCTTATTCGAAGGTGGTCGTTTTTCAGCCTTCCTTACCTTGGCCATGTCCCTGAGTATCGCACACCTTGTGCTTTTTGATACTCCAGTAACGTTGCAGCTCTGAAATATGGCAAAACTGGTGGCGAATGGCATCTTGGCCGCTTCATGCTTGATTTTCCTCAATTCATGGGCAGTTATTTGGCACCTTTTTTTGGCTAGCACGCTTTTTGCGACCCTGTTGGCTATTTGCCATGAAACGCTTGTTTGTTCAGTGATCACGCTTCAAAAGTTTGTAAATTTCAAGACTGCTGCATCCCTCTGCAAGACATCTCACAATTTTGGACTTTTCAGAGCCCGTCAAATCTCTCTTCTGACCCATTTTGCCAAAGGAAAGGAAGTTGCCTAATAATTAAGCACACCTTATATAGGGTGTTGATGTCATTAGTCAACACCCCTCCTCATTACAGAGATGCACATCACCAGATTTACTTAATTGGTAGTTGGCTCTCAAGCCTATGCAGCTTGGAGTAGGACAACATGTATAAAAAGTATCAAGTGATCAAAATACTCATTTGCCTAATAATTCTGCACGCGGTGTATACAAAAATCGGTAATATCACAGGTTTTTTTTCATTATTTTTTTTTTATAAAAAAGAAAGGAAAAGAATGGAATTCCTTAAGACTGTTCCCATATCTATGTAGTATGCTCTGTTCTGCTTAGGTATCTATGTAGTAAGCTAGTTTCTGCTCCCTATGCATGCAGTAACCTCTGTTCTTTTCCCATATCTATGTACCAGTCACCGCTATTTTTAAAACCTGCCATCTCTGCTGCTTTATTGCAGCAGCCAGAGATAAGCAGGCTAAAGATAGGCCGTCTCAAGTTGTGGGCCAGGGCTTTCTAATTATCCCCAAGGCAAAAATTTGCCAGCCAACCCCTGACACCAACATAGTTCAATCCCGTGCTAAAGCAGCGAGACACAAGTTCTCTGCTCTATCACTGTCTCCTAAACTGCAGACCACTATATACCTGTAGGTTACGAGACTTCAGCGTACCTACACAGAAATGAAATAATTGCATTGCGCCACCTCTATAGGCTGCCCGTAAAGGTCAGAAGAGGAGATGGAGGCAGCGGTACTGGGAATCAGAATTATGTGAGTATAATCTTTATTGATTTTTATATTATCCGGTTGTGAAGACCACCATACTATATACAGGTGCATCTCACTAAATCAGAATATCAGCAAAAAGTTAATTTATTTCAGTTCTTTAATGCAAAAAGTGAAACTTATATATTATATAGAGTCATTACAAACAGAGTGATCTATTTCAAGTGTTTATTTCTGTTAATGTTGATGATTATGGCTTACAGCCAATGAAAACACAAACGTCATTATTTCAGTAAATTAGAATACTTTATAACAACAGCTTGAAAAATGTTTTAAAATCCGAAATGTTGTCCTACTGACATGTATGTTCAGTAAATGCACTCAATACTTGGTCGGGGCTCCTTTTGTATCAATTACTGCATCAATGCGGCGTGGCATGGAGGCGATCAGCCTGTGGCACTGCTGAGGTGTTATGGAAGCCCAGGTTGCTTTGATAGCAGCCTTCAGCTCGTCTGCATTGTTGGGTCTGGTGTCTCTCATCTTCCTCTTGACAATACCGCATAGATTCTCTATGAGGTTAAGGTCAGGCGAGTTTACTGGCCAATCAAGCACAGTGATACTGTTGTTTTTACACCAGGTATTGGTACTTTTGGCAGTGTGGACAGGTGCCAAGTCCTGCTGGAGAATGAAATTTCCATCTCCAAAAAGCTTGTCAGCAGAGGGAAGCATGAAGTACTCTAAAATTTCCTAGTAGATGGCTGCGCTGACTTTGGTCTTGATAAAACACAGTGGACCTACACCAGCAGATGACATGGCTCCCCAAACCATCACTGATTGTTGAAACTTCACTCTAGACCTCAAGCAGCGTGGATTATGTGCCTTTCCTCTCTTCCTCCAGACTCTGGGACCTTGATTTCCAAATTAAATGCAACATTTACTTTGCATTCACTTAGTGTCAATGACTGCCTTCTGGACATCTGTCAAGTCAGCAGTCTTCCCCTTGCTTGTGGAGCCTACTGAAACAGACTAAGGGACCTTTTTAAATGCATATGAAGCCTTTGCAGGTGTTTTTTTGTTAATTATTCTAATTTACTAAGTTAATGACTTTTGCGTTTTCATTGGCTGTAAGCCATAATCATCAACATTAACAGAAATAAACACTTGAAATAGATCACTCTGTTTGTAATGACTCTATATAATATATAAGTTGAAGAACTGAAATAAATAAATTTTTTGATGATATTCTAATTTAGTGAGATGCACCTGTAAAAGGAGCTGTGGGGTCCATAATTAAGAATACAAGAGCTTGTGGGGTCCATCATACTATATAGGGAGCTGTGGGGGACATAATAAAGTGTATAAGGGGCTGTGAGGCGATGAAGTATATAGGAGGCTGTGGGGGCCATAATACGGGCTATAGGGAGCCATGGGGGCCATCATACAGTATATAGGGGCTGTGGAAGCCATCATACAGTATATACGGAGCTGTGGGGGCCATCATACATATTTGGAGCTATGGAGGTCATCATACTGTATATAAGGAGCTGTGGGGGGGGCATAATTCAGTGTATAACTAGAACGCATGATCATAAAAATCTACTTTTTCACATACCTGGGGCCTTTTAGGCCCGTGTGCAAATAACATGGAATAACTCAAACAAAAATGACAAACAACCCTATACCTGAGGAATACCTAGAGTTTCAAAATTCTAACTAAAGTAATCTTGCAGAAAATAGAAAACAATTAACAGGGCGGGCCTGCGAGGCCCCAGGTATGCGTTCTAGGGTTAAGGGGCTGAGGGCCATAATACAGTACGTAAGGGACTGTTGGAGACATAATTTAGTATAATTGGGGCTGTTGGGGTCATAATACAGTATATAAGAGGCTGTGGGGGCCATAACAGTATTTAGGGGCTGTGGGAGTCATAACACAGTATATTTGGGGCTGTGGGGGTCATAATACAGTATATAAGATGCAGTTGGGGTCATAATACAGTATAAATGGGGCTGTCAGGACCATAATACAGTAGAAATGGGGCTGTAGGGGCCATAATAAAGTATATATGAGGCTGTGGGGGCCATAACACAATACACATGGGGCTGTGGGGACCATCATGCAGTATATAGTTACCTGATAAAGGATTCCATAAAATCCGAAAAGCGTAGGAAAGGTCCTCATTGCTTTCCGTCCTAGCCTCATCTCGGGAAGTCACGTGATCTGACGTCACGCGGGTCATCTCCCTCAACGAGCGCAACTACCAGCAACAAGTGCCTGCTCTCCTTGGAGCCTCCGGCCAGGACTCCACGAGACGTGAGGCACCCATGTCGCAAGAATCATCAAGCAAAATCCTCCCTGGAAGGTTCGGTGAGTTCACACGCTCTCTAGCTACACTGGACCACCGCCGGGTACCGCCGCATCTCGAAGTACGCTGCTAGTGCAGTCTGGCATGCCGCCAGCTGCACGCTTCTTCCAGTACCGTGTTGCCACACTCCACCGGTCTAATTAGACCAGAATACTGCCAGAGACCTAAACTCATCTAACGCACTTTGACAACAAAGCAGGCTGCTCGCCCTGAGCACCCTATGAACCAAGGCCGCTGCATGTAACTCTAATACTTTTACCTCCTGGGGCCAGACCAGCCCTTTTTCCATTTTTACATCGGGTAACCTACTACATTCCAGCTACAGGAGCACAATCCGCAACCTCGGCATCACTAGGAAACAGTCTGAGCCCCCTCCACTGTATTACTTTTTTGCAAGGTCAGCACCAAATGGACTTTTTGGTTTACCGCCTATAAGTCTAGGCCCTCCAGCCTCAGGTAACCTTAACCTAGTACACCTTAGTCCTCTACCCATAATCTTGACTTATCATCTATGCCTGTGTCCGAGCTAAATCATATACCCTAGTGTATATCTCGTTTTGTCCATTAGGACGCCTACCTCGATCAACCTCTACACCCTCAACCATCAATACCCCAGACCCGGACGTTCATTTATCTACACTACCTCAGACCATCTCAGGTAATATTCTATACCACCCCTGAGACAACACATCTAGTCTCTACTAGCCCACCTCTGATGCCTCATTTGTTTCCTCCTAGGGGACCCCATCCAGGATTGACCTCTATGTCCACCCAAGCTTATCAGCCACCCCATACCAGATCTAGGATTTTCCTTTAAATCTTTGTTCCATTATTTGTGTATCTACCATTTTAATGATTTAATAAATGATTTATATTTTAATATCCCTCCTTTCCAATTTTATTGTGACCACCTCAGCCTCACCAGGACCAGCGCAGATACCACTCATGTTCTATTTGCATCCCTTTTGCAGCTTTTTGGTTTACTGCTTATATCTGCAGCAGGTTCTGTGTGCAAATCCACTTGCGCCCCTTCCCCACTGCTCTATATAATATATGAGTTTCACTTTTTGTATTGAAGAAGTGAAATAAATTAACTTTTTGATGATATTCTAATTTAGTGAGATGCACCTGTATAAGGAACTGTGGGGTCCATAATAAAGTATATAAGAGCTTGTGGGGTCCATAATACAATATACATGGGGCTGTGGGGACCATTATGCAGTATAAATAGTGAGCTGTGGGAATATCATACAGAATATAGGAGGCCTCTGGTGGCACTCAGGACATTTTTTGTTCTAAATGGGTGCATTATTACCTTTGATTGGGGCTTTCAGGGGCATTATTACTTTTCTTTTGCGGGCGGGCATTGTTACTTAATGGGGACACTGTTGCTTGAAAGGGGCACTTGGTATATTATAACCTTCAAAGGAGTATATAGGGCATTATCACTTGCTAGGTAGCACAGTGAGGGCATTACTACTTTCTATGGGACACTTATTTTTAGAGGACCTCTCTATCTGGCACGCTGTCTTTGTAGAATTAATTGATGGAGGGGTAATCATAGTAATGACATAATTTTGAAGTATTGGGGTCATTGTTACACGTTGGAAGAGCAGGCACCATGGGGAGTTTGTGCAGATTGGGAATAGATGGGGATGGTGCTGGAAATGTGAGAAGTCAAATGTGTCTTTGTTATAATCTCTGCAGATGAGTCCCAGCTGGAAGAAGTTGTCATGTTGGTCTGGGCCAGATGGAAAAGATGGGAAAAGTGAATGACTCTACCAGAAAGAACAATAGCTGTAAGTCCCTATACTGTATATATCTGTACCATATTCTCTGTAATATGGTCAGCAGGACTGATATCTACCACAATATGGTGGCAATATCGGTCTTTTCAATAGCGTTTTTTTTAATTTAGTAACGGCTTAATGCATCTCAGTCATTTTGTAGTGGTAGGTTTATGGAGGTATTATTGGCATTATTGGTCTTTTTATATTATGTTTTGTTATGTAGAGGCAATGGTCATATTATAATATTATGTATTCACTGTGTAGTGGTGATGGTAGAGAAAATTATGTAGCTGTATTATTTTGGCCTTGTATAATAGTAAGTTTGATAATATTGGTCTTTACTGGAATATTATTTTCTTTAATAGATACAACTGTACGGCTACTCCTTAACTGTTTATGCAGGTGATCGACAATTATTGGATAATTGTACTCTTATTATCATGAACGTATGTACTTGTAGATTTATTTTTAATGGGGTATTGACTGTTTTAGTCCTTTTACACATTTATGACATTTGGTCCCCTTTTTTTGTTGCATTTCTAGGACAATGTTTATTTTCACCATTGCCTTCTTTGCAGTGTTTGAGTTTTTTATGTTTTTTTTTTAACAGGGAGGGTGAACAAAAGTTTTTTTTAGGGCCACTCTACGTTGAGCAGGTGCACCATTTCATTTATTTAGGCTGCCAACCTTCTCAGCAAGGCAGGGATAATTCAGGGTTAGTTAAGACATATACAGTGTAGCTGTTTTCCTTCCCCTACCTATACTAAGGGCCCTAAAACAGCACTCCTTTAGGTATATATGCCCTCCTTATTGTATCTGTTCTATATTCATAATCAATCTTCGAGTGCTCATTTCTAATACGATTGCAATGCGACTTTCTCAAGTGGAAAAACTAAATGTCACATTTATTTCTTCCACATGATAAAGTACGGTGTTGAAACACATTGTAAATAATAAACCTTATTCTCATCGTCATTTATGAACGAATGAGTAACTTCAGCAGCGCAGCCCACCTACATATTCATCCAACTGGATCCAATATCTCCTGGAAGATTTGTCCACCAGCAACGGGGCAGCAGCAGCTGTTTTTCATACCTACATAGGAGTTTTGCCTGTCACAACTCAACCACGTGAGCGTAGCCAGAACTCTCCTACTCTCCATCCATAGGGTATCATCCTATTGTGTACTCTGTTTCCCACTTCTAGATTTATGTGGTAATAACTCTGGAATGGTTCAACATATCCCAGTGATTCTGAGATAGTTTTTTTCCGTGACACATTGTACACCATGTTAGTTGTAAACTTAGGTTGATATGATTTGTGTTTATTTCAGAAAATATCAAAAATTTGAGAAAAATTTTGAAAATGTTGCAATTTCAAACTTTTCGTTTTTATACCCTTAAACCGGATAGTTATACTACACAAAATAGATAATAAATCACATTTGCCACATGTCTACTTTACATCAGCATAATTTTTTAAACATATTTTTTTTTGTTAGGATGTTAGAAAAGTTAAAAGGTTATCAGCAATTATACATTAATGATATGGGGCTGCATGTCAGAAATAAACAGTTCTGGCTATAAATATTTTAGCAGTTAATAGATCAGGAGTGTGAAGGTTTTATTGTCCTGTGTCCAGTGTTGTGATGGCCTTCCATAATATTTCTTCCATAATAACTCTGCTTTTCATCACCTGTCTTACCTATTGCATTTTTTTTTCTTGTGTGTCTTATTGTGTATAAATATGTGACTCTTCAGATTTTGTGTCATACCAGCCTGATGAAGAGGCCTGAGTAGTCTCGAAAGCTTGCAATTTGTTACCATCTTTTCATTTAGCCATTAAAAGGTATCAACCACTGAGGACTCTCCAATCTCAATATTTTTCTAGCTACTGGCTAACACGGTACAAGAATATATATGTTCCCTTTTTGAATATTGGAAGCACATTTACAATACCCCAGTCCTATGGTACTAGCCCTGTTATTATTGAATCAGTGAATATTAAAAATAACGGTCTGTCTATCAGTATAATAACTGCAGTACTCGGGGTGTATGCAACCCCACCCAGGTCTAGTTTAGTGATTTTGAGTTAATAGCATACTTCCTTCTGGGTTAAGCAGGTGACATTTAATTTCTAGTATCGCTGATCTTGTCATCTGTCATAGGATTTTTTTGTATGAATACTGTAGAAAAAAAGGAGTTTAGCATATTGGTCTTACCCTCATCCTCTTCTAACATTTCACCCAGATTAATTCTGAGAGGGCCAACACTATCATTTTTGAGTTTCTTACTGTATACTGTTGAAGAATATTTTTGGATTATTTTTACCGTCGTTGGTGATGAGCCGCTCTGTCTCGAACTTTGCTGTCTTGATTTGCTTTTTACACAAATTACTCACGCTTTTTACACATGTATACTAATACCTCTGGAATTTGTGTACAATAGTATACATGCTCTTTATGTATTTCTCTGTACCTCTATTCCTGCTTAGTGTATTGACTGTTCTAACCCCCTTCCCCCAGTCAGCCCTAACGATGAGGCGACTGTCAGTCAGAGGGCGGTTACAGCCGCCACTCACTATGCAGAGAGTGGTGACTGAAACTGTGCCGGCACGACCCCTATGACTGAAAATCCGAGCCTGCCAGAAGGAATAAAGTTAATTTCCTCCCAGCAGTGGAGCTGTCATTGCGGCGGCCGCACAATGTGAGAAGGCTATTATCATGCAGATTAATCCCATATATGCAGGTTAACAGCGTTTTTTTACATGGCAGGTTCTCTTTAATGTATATTTACCCGAACCTGACATTTCAACCCTGCAGTCCACCTACCTCATTAAATGGTTATTTACTCATTTGGATTACTTAGGGGTTTGTATTACTTCCTCATATGTAGTATAGACACTTGGGGACTGGTGTTATTATTCTGGGAAGGGGCCACTATCCATGAAGCTTCCAAGGCTATTAATATCAGCTCACAGCTATCTGCGTAGCCTTTATTGGTTATTAAAAAGGGGGACCCCCCAAAAAAATTATGTATGGTTCCCCCTATTTTTAATAACCAGAAAAGTTTAAGCAGACAGCTGCGGGCTGATATTAATAGGCTGGGAAGGGGCCATGGATATTGTTTCCCCCGTAGACTAATAACACCAGCCTTCAGCCGCCCCAGAAATGGAACATCCATTAGATGGGCCAATTCTGGCTGTGACAAAGTTACTGGCAGAATACTGGAGGGGAGATATGTTTCACTGAGACTATTGGCTTCAGTGATGTGAAACATGGAAGTTTCTCCTTTAGGTGCAGAGAGGGTTAATAGCCAGGTTTACAAGGGCATGCTTTACAGGTGCATGACTAAGTGCTGGGAGAGACACCATCCACCCTATCTCCACTCCAGGGTGTGGTTTGGGGCTATAAAGAGCCAGCCTTTTGACTCAGAAGGTGGTCAGTGTCTGGAGAAAACCTATTCCTGAGATGAGCTTGCAGGTGTTGTGCTGAACCACGTGTGATTTTACCCTGAGTGGCTGGACCCCGGCCAATATACGGACTGTACTGCATATTTGTATTTTTGTTTTGCCTTTATGCCAAATGGGCTGTGTTTACTTTATGGACTCCAGGTTAGTTTATGTTGCTTAACAAACTAACCCGAAAATTTAAAGAGACAGTGTTCCGTGTCTACCTTTGTGTACAGCCAAGCAAGCCGTTTTACCACAGGTGGTGTTAGAATTGCAGGCAACACTCCCAGCGAACACGTGTGACTGTTACAGGAGGTGCTGCATGTCCTGGGTGAAGTCTGCCATAAGCCAGCAAGTGAAGCCGGACAAGATGGAGGACTTGCTCAAACATCTGTTGCAGGCACAGCAGGCGCAGCACCAGCAGCAGATACAGCAACAGCAGGCGCTGTTACAGCTTCAGCACCGAGAGCAGTAGCAGCAGAGCCAGCAGCACATGCAGCAGCAGTATCAGGTACAGTAGGAGACAAATAAACTCCTCAAGCAGCAGATTCAATAGCAGTGCCAGATGGAACTCCTAGCAGGGGAGGTCCGCAGCAGAGAAACTGCCCCTCCCCCAAGTCCAGGTGATGACTCACATGTCAGGAAGACGGTAAGAAGAGCTTTGCAAAAGATGACCCCAGGTGATGACGTTGAGGCGTTCCTGACTGTTTTAGAGAGGGTGGCAGAGTGGGAGAAATTGCCGCCAGAGCAATGGGCAGAGGTGGTGGCACCATACTTGACGGGGGAGCCCCAGAAGGCTTACTATGACTTGGCCTTGCAAGACGGAAAAGAATATGGGTAGCTAAAAACAGAAATTTTGGTGCACCCGGGGGTGACAATAACTGTCAGAGCGCAGTGGGTCCATCGCTGGCCGTATCATCGTGAGAAACCCCCTCGCTCCCAAATGTTTGACTTACTGCACCTGGTCCAAAAATGGTTGCAGCCTGAGTCCTCTACCCCTACGCAGATGGTAGAGCGAGTGGTTATGGACCGGTTTGTCAAGGCCAATGCAGACTTGGGTTGCCCGGGATGATCCCCAGAAACCTGATGAACTGGTTGGTCAGGTCGATGGGTATCAGGGAGCCAAGGGTTCCTTGGGAAAGCAGCCCACTCCATATTAGGGGTCCCAATCGGGGGTGGAGGCCCAAAAGGGAGTGGGATGTCCAAGGTCCAAAGGAGCGGAGGAGGTGATGCCCAAGGAGAGATTACTTATTGGAGGTGTCACGGCCAAGGCCATATAGCTGCCCCCTGACCTCTGAACAAATGGACTGTAGCCTGGGACGTCGCTGTTCCTATTATACCTACCCCGCTTGCAGTGTGGACTATCAGCCCAGTGAGGGACCGCAGGTGTGTACCGTAACAATAAATGGGATACTGTTGACGAGACTCTTGGACTCGGGGAGTTTGGTGACTCTGATAAGGGCCACACTTCCCCACCAGTTGATCCCCGGGAAAAACGTGGGCGTCCGTTATATCCATGCGGACTCCAAAGACTACCTGTTGCTATAGTGACTATAAAGACGAACTGCGGCACTGAGTCCCATGAAGTTGGAGTAGTTAAAGACCTGCTACACCCAGTAATAATAAGGTGGAACTTTAACCTGTTCTGGGCTTAAAACATAAGTAAAACAGATGTACCATGTGACTCAGGAAGGAGCCAAGAGTACCATATGGAATGTCCAATGCAGTCAGAGTCGGATGAATTCCCCCTATTTGTCCTTGCTGGTGATGAGGACGAGACAGGGACCCAAGAAGCTGAGATTCCAGACTTGAGAGTTTCTAGGGGGAATTTTGGTACTGCACAGTTGCAGGATCCTACATTGAAACATGCTTATGAGAGTGTGTCTGTAATAAATGGGGTTGCTCAAGAGCCAGAGGCTGACACCAGATACCTATATTTTACAGTAATTGAGGAACTCCTATACTGGGTCACTAAGCCGAGAGGGGAAGTGGTAGAGCAGTTGGTGGTATCGAGTCCCTATAAGAGTAAGGTATTAGACTTAGCCCACTATCATGTCTTAGGGGGGCATCTGGGTGTAGACAAAACTCAAGAGCGGGTCCTACAGAGGTTCTACTGGCCTGGGTGTCACATAGAGATTATTAATTACTGTCGGTCCTGTCCCATCTGCCAACTAACTGCTCTAGTGTCCCACTTCCGGAGCCCTCTAGTGCCACTACCTATTATAGAGGTCCCATTTGACCGGATTGCCATGGACCTTGTTGGGCCCTTGCTTAAGTCGGCTCGAGTGCACCAATACATCCTGGTAGTACTGGACTATGCGACTCGGTATCCGGAGGTGGTACCATTGAGAAACTCCTCCACTAGGAATATAGCCAGAGATCTAGTCCATATCTTCTCCCGGACAGACTTGTCGAAGGAGATACTGATGGACCAGGGAATCCCGCTTATGTCAAAAGTGATGAGGGAGTTGTGTAAGGCTCTCCAAATTACACAGCTCATAACCTCAGTGTACCATCCACAGATGGATGGCCTCGTGGAAAGATTTAACAAGACCCTGAAGTCCATGTTGAAGAAGGTGGTGGAAAAGGATGCCTACTCCCCTACCTGCTGTTCTCAGTTACGGAAGTTCCCCAGGCCTCTACAGGATTCTCCCCCTTCGAGCTGCTGTATGGCCGGCATCCTTGCAGACTGCTGGATATTGCAAAGGAAACGTGGGAAGCCGAGGTGACACCCCACAGGAGCGTCATCGAGCATGTGGCCTAAATGCAGGACTGGATAGAGAAGGTGATGCCAATTGTGAGGGATAGCCTCCTTCAATCCCAAGAGGCCCAAGCCTGGGTCTACAACCGGGTGGCGAGGCTGAGTCAGGTTAGCCCGGGAGACCGGGTGTTGGTGTTAATCCCCACGGTGGAAAGTAAATTCCTGGCCAAGTGACAAGGGCCATAAGAGGTGGTTGAAAATTTGAGTGATGTCAAGGTACACCAACCAGGAAGAAGAAAGCCATACCAGGTATACCACATTAGCCTGCTCAAACCCTGGCGGGACAGGGAACCGGTGGAACCTATGTGCCTGGAGGCCCATCTTGAAGCCAAAGCCGAGGATGTCAAAATAGCAGACACCCTGTCACTGGCCCAGAAGCAACAATGCCAAGAGTTGCTTCAGTGAAACTGTGACCTGTTTTCAGAGTTGCCAGGGTGCACGCAGGTTGTGGAACATGAGATCCAGACGGATCCTCATGTGTGGGTGAATCAGAGGCCGTATCGAATCCCCGAGGCCCGCTGCGAGGTAATCTCCAAGGAGGTGTGGAGAATGTTGAACCTGGGCGTCATGAAGGAGTCAAAGAGCGGCTGGTCCAGCCCCATTGTGCTTGTGACAAAGCCGGATGGAGAGTGGCGGTTCTGTATTGATTATAGATGGCTAAACGAAGTGTCTGAATTCGACGCGTACCCGATGCCCCAGGTAGACAAACGTATTGAAAGGCTAGGGCCAGCCAGGTACATCACCACCCAGGACCTCACAAAAGTGTACGGAAAATCCTCCTGTCTCCAAGTGCCAAGAAGAAAACTGCCTTCTCTTCACTCGACAGGTGTTTTCAGTACACCTGAATGCCGTTCGGTTTGCAGCGAGCCACAGCTACCTTCCAGAGGGCCATGCACCGGATCCTAGCCTCACACAGGAAGTACGCCGCAGCTTATTTAGATGACATCGCGATCTTCAGTCCAGATTGGGAAGGTCACCTACAGAAGGTCCAGGCGGTTCTGGATGTGCTGAGGAAGGCCGACTTTACTATTAACCCGAAGAAGTGCGCTATGGGAAAAGAAGAGGCTAAGTACTTGGGCTATATTGTCGGAAGGGGAAAAATAAAGCTGCAAGTAAAGATGGTGGAAGCAATCCAGAACTGACCACAACCGGCCTCCAAAAAACAGGTTTGAGTGTTTCTAGGACTTGTGGGGTACTATTGGCGGTTTATCCTGAATTTGACCGACCTACTGAAAGGTACAAAGACGGCAATGGCCAATTGGTTTTCTGAGGCAGAGATGGCGTTCCAGGAATTGAAGCTCGCTCTGTGTAAGCAGCCGGTTTTGATTGCCCCTGACTTCAATAAGGAGTTCATAGTCCAGACGGATGCTTCAGAAGTCGGGGTAGGAGCCGTGTGGTTTCAAGAAATAAATGTAAATGGGGAGGAACATCCCGTGTTATATCTAAGTAGAAAACTCTCGGCTTGTGAGAAAAACTATGATATTGTGGAAAAGGAGTGCTTGGCCATCAAGTGCTCAGTTGACACCCTGAGGTACTACCTGTTAGATCAGAAGTTCAGGTTAATGTCAGACCATGCACCCGAGATGGATGAGAGAAAGGATGGGAAAGAATGCCTGGGTGACTACGTGGTTTTTAGCACTCCAGGACTTTTGTTTCTCAGTGGAGCATAGACCCGGGAAGCTACATGGGAACGCTGATGCCTGGTCCTGACTTCCATGTTTAGTGAGTGAAGGTGCCAAAACCCCCGACTTTGGGCAGAGGGGGGAGGGGGGATATGTGACAAAGTCACTTGCAGAATACTGGAGGGGAGATATGTTCACTGAGACTATTGGTTTCAGTGATGTGAAACATGCACATTAGGTGCAGAGAGGGTTAATAACCAGGTTTACAAGGGCATGCTCTACAGGTGGGTGGGAGGGACGCCATCCACCTTATCTCCACTCCAGGGCGTGGTTTGGAGATATAAAAAGCCAGCTTTTTGACTTAGGAGGTGGTCAGTGTCTGAAGAAAACCCGCTCCAGAGAGGAGCTTGCAGGTGTTGTGCTGAATCACATGTGGTTTACCCTGAGTGGCTGGACCCCAGCCGATATACGGATTGGGCTGCATATTAGTATTTTTGTTTTGCCATTATGCCAAATGGGCTGTGTTTACTTTATGGACTCCAGGTTAGTTTATGACTGCCAGGTGTCGCGCTGCGCTCTGCGATACCCGGCTGCTGTGAAATGAGGTGACGTCAGTAAGGTTATCTCAGTTCACAGTGGATGGTTGTCACGAGAGCAGCACCACTGTGAACTGCGATAGCCTAATTGACGTCAGTGCTTGTAGTGTGATATATTTCTCACGCTGCAAATGGTGACATCAGTAAGGTTACCGCAGTTCATCGGCTATGAACTGCGATAATGTGCTGCTGGATTCACATGCTACTGTCATGCTGAGGGCTCACATTACTGATGTCACCACTTAGCACTACATCTGAATGTGGCAGAGTTGGGGATCGTCGTGGGCTGTGGGATGGATTCATGGCTGAGCCCTTTGAAATATTTGATTTTAAATGGTAATAAATTAATAAAAGAGGGTCGGGGAGAGCTTTGTACAAATAAAGGACTTTTCTCTATGTGTGTTTTTGCTTTAAACGTATGGGGTTAGTAATGGGGAGCCTTATAGACGCCTCTCCATTACTAACCTGTGAGCTTGAAGTCAGCGGACATTATAACCCCAAAATATTACCCCATTTACCAATGCACCAGGGCAAGCATGAAGAGCCAGGTAAAGTGCCAGAATTGGTGCATTTATTGGAATGCGCCTTTTCTGGGGAGGATGCGGGCTGCTATTTTTAGGCTAGGGAGGGGGACCATATGCCTTTTTTTAAATAATTTAAAAGCTGTCTGTTTTACCTGGGCTTGTTATTAGAGATGCATGACCCCAAACCCATGCATGGACCCCGAACATAGCCTTCTCCTAGAAGTCCGTGTTACTGTTCGGGTTCAGCAGCTCAAACAAAGTTTGTTGTAAGGCTGCAGCGTAGTGAATCAACAAGCTTTTCCTGTGCGGGTACTTCCATCCCCATCACAGCCATATCAAGTATTGGCACGCCTGTTATTGGCCAGCGCACTGTGCAGAAAAAAAAAAGACGTGGGTCTCCTCTATTTTTGATAACAAGCACAGGTAAAGCTGACAGCTGCGGGTTGCAGCCCTCAGCTGTCAACTTTATCTTGGCTAGTTATCAAAAATAGTTTTTGATATGGTGTCCGGGTTTGGGATCAAGTTCGGGTACCTTTCTGGTACCCGAACCAAACCTTTTTATAAAGTCCGGCTGAACTCGACGGATCCAAACATCCACGGATCTGCCCATTCCTACTTGTTATCAAAAATAGATGGGACCCCCACAAGTTTTTTATTTTTTTTATTTTTTTTTTTTACATGGTTCGCCGGCCAATAACAACCATGCCAATACTTGTCATGGCTGTGATGGGGTGGGAGGGTGGGTAATGTTTCCTCCTGTTCATCCCATGAGAGAAGGAGAGAAAGACAAGTCAGAGAGTAACATTCTCTTTATAAGCCCCACCCTCCTCATAATAAGACACCAGGCACAGACAATACTGTGATCCTTCCTCTTAAAGCAGAATCACTCTTGCTTAAAGTCTGCACAGCTATACAACAAAGCTACAGGAGTTAAAGGTCCACCCCTCCCAAAGTCATGTCCCCCTCTGCTTAGTGCTCCGGGGGTTTCTTTCTCTGTTCATGGAGACACAGAATCGCAACTTGGTAGAATACTTCATCCCAGACATTGTACCTGCATCCCCTGAGTTACAGTTTATCCGATGGAAAAATAATGCAGCTATGCATAGAATGGTTTGGGTGAACCATTTTAAATGACTTGAGCACAGTGTTTTATTCTAAGCTGTGACATAGCCTCTGGTGTGTTTTAATTATGTTTTTAGTTGCAATTATAGATGAGCAAATAGATTATAAACAAAACAAAACTTGTGTAAATTTTTTAGGATTTCTCTGGAGTTGATGAATATGTTGAACAATATGCAACTCGCTTCACATGAATGGCCTAAAATGGCTGCAGCCATATTACTCATTGCAGAAGATTGCATCAGCCTGAGAAGGATCACATGACCTACGATTTTATAATACATTTTGTAATAAAGATTGATTTTTTTATGAATTTTGGATCAAATTTTCCTTCATGATGCTTTGTAGATCACTCACATGACTTACAATGCGGCCTGGCAGGCTTCCCCATGATGCCTTGCAGCTAGCAGACCTCAGAATGTCATTCACATCTTTCCAGGGCTTTAAAGTCCTTTGAGTCAATGTAATTCAAATTTCCTGGCCTAATTAGCCAAAGCTTGTGAATTAGAATGGCAGGAGTTTCGCTTTTTATTAGTTGTAATGTTTTTACATTTTAGAGAAGACTTTTAGTAGGTAAAATGTCTGTGTGACTAAAGCAACTCAGTCAGCATGGACATGCTTTGATATATATAGGTATGTGGATAAATAGTTCATATACTTTATCCCAGATAAAATTAAAGGGGTTTGCCACTTTCTCTTTTTAATGCAGCTTTCCTCCAAAACAGACCAGCACGTCTGTTCATAAAATAGTTGCTGGTAGAGGAGTATGAGACCAGACCAGTCCATCAGCCTCCTCCAATTGTAAAACATCTCACATGGGAAACCTGCATCTTTATGGTTGGAGACTGATTGGCAAGTCATATGCTCCTCCACTAGCAGCCATTTTATGATAAGAAGTGCTGGTCAGTTTGAGAGGAAAGCAGCACTAACAAGAGAAAATAACCAACCCTTTTAATTTCACTGTTTGCTTTCACTGTTCTTGCATCATAGTTGTGTAAGAGTGTGACAGGAGCTGTCACATGCCTTTCCCTCTTAGGCTAAGTGCCCACGATGCAGAAATGCTGCAAATTTTTTCCACTTCTCCCTGGCAGGAAAAACACATGCGGATTTTACGTGCATTTTTCCTGCCAGGTAGAAGAGTTTTTGCATGCATTTCGGCATGTGGGTTATCAAGCGCTTTTCCAAGCGATTTTAGCATCACTTGGAAAAGTGCTTGACAAATTGGTCACACTATATAAATCCATGCAAGTAATAGTTAAAAAAAAAAGAACAAAATGGTAAAAAATTAAAAATAAAGAATATACTTACTTTCTGATGGCCCCCGGTGTTTTCTTCGCTACATCCGGTCTGCTTTATGGCTCGCGATGGTGTGAAAGGACCTGCCATGACGTCATTTAGTCATGTGACAGGTCACGCGACCGGCGACGTCAGTGGTCGTGTGACCTGTCACATGACTAAATAACGTCACCGCAGGTCCTTTTAGACCATTGCGAGCTGTACAAGAGACCGGACGCATCGCTGAGGATACCGGGGGCCATCGGAAGGTAAGTATAATCTTTATTTTTTATTTTAAATTATTTTTTTAACAGGTTCTAAGGTACCCGAGTCTGGAGGAGAGTCTACTCTTCTCCAGACCTGGGTACCATCCGCACATTGAAGCGCATGATATCCGCATGGGCACAGGTGCCCATGCGGATATTATGCGATTCAATGCAAGTCAATGGCGGCAATTATGCTGCATGTCCGCAAAATTAATGGACATGCTGCATATTTTTCCGCAATGATAATCTGCAGCGGAAATTTCCGCAGCATGTGCACAGCACATGCAGATTATCATTGGGTACCATAGGGCACGTATTACCAAACGTTTTTTAAGCGTTTTCGCTGTGGAAATTCCACGGCAAAAACGCCTGAAAAACGCATAGTGGGCAAGCAGCCTAAAGACAACATTTGTATAAAGTGTGTGATTTTATTACATTTTTGTGATTGTTATGATATGTGAAACTGTATAGAATTTTATAGGCACTAATTTACTTGATTAATGTAATGTATTGTGATTAATGTATGCTGCAATTTATGTGTAGCATATAGGGAAAGTACATGATTAAGTTTAGAACATCAGGTATATGATAGGGCTCATAGTTTAAATTAGGAATGGGAAAGATTCAGTTGTGGGCCTATTAGATATAGGAAGTGGGTTTGCAGGTTAATATACAGTTAATATGTTCGGGACTAGCCCAGTATAGGAGGAGTAGGGCCATATAAAAAGGGGAGCACTTCCTGGTTAGATCAGTTGGAAATTAAATTGAGAAATAGATTAAGTATTAGAAAGAGTTCAAAGCCAGAAGGCTGGAGGGCACGAAAAGTATGGATTGTTCTGGCAGTATGAGAACATTAACAACTGTAATATCTAGGGCTTACGGCCTGAACTAGGCACTGGGAATCGTGCCTTATTCCTTTCCAACAAGTGAAAGCCGGATAGGGAGACTCATGAAGGAGACAGGAGGGGTCTTATGGAAACTGCGGAGACGGAAGGAGTATCCCAGGGGCCAGGGAGTCAGTATGGGAAGGGATTGCTCAGGCTGAATGAATGGAGAACATGAAAATGTACTGTGCTGTATCATCAATTGATCTCGGACTGTTAAGTAAAGTTGGACTATTTGAAAAGAAGCGAGTGTCCTGATTTGTGTGCGGCTGTTCCTGGACTCAAGTATGTGGATGCAGCGGAGGCCTCTGGTCTGAATGTGAGAACACTGCATTGTACACAGCGTGACTCTAAGGGACTGGGACACTGTTTATTGGTGGGGTGCCAGGGCATGGGAACGCAGCCCCTTGACCATGACTACCGCCCTGTGCACCTTACAATTGTAAAGTGACATTTACAAACATTATTTCTAGATACAAACTTCAGGCCATATGGCAAAGCTGCAGCTAAACATTACAACCCTTCCTGTGCAAACATTCTAAACCATCACTGCTGCATTCAATAAACATTACTAGTTAACCCCTTCATGATGTTGCCAATTTCTGTTTTTGCGTTTCCGTTTTTTCTTCCTCATTTTTCCTCCCTGTCTGCCCAGAGCCATAACTCTTTAATTTTTCTGTCCACATAAACATGGCTTGATTTTTGCAGGACAAGTTGTACTCTTGAATGACACCGTTCATTTTACCACATTGTGTACTTGGAAATGGGAAAAAAATACAAATGCAGAGAAGTTGTTAAAAAACGCAATTCTGACATTGTTTTGTGGGAATTGTTTTTATGGTGTACATTTTGTGGTAAAAATGACCTTGCAGTATGATTCTCCTCATCAATATGATTATGACCACACCCAACATGTCTATTTTTTTATTATTTCAGTGGTGAAAAAATTCAGACGTTTGCAAAAAAAAAAGTTGCCATTTTCCAAGACCATAACATTTTTAGTTTTTGGCTGATGGAGCTGTGTGATGGCTTATTTTTTGCAGGACGAGATGACGTTTTTATTAATACCATTTTGGGATACATGTGACTTTATGATCGCTTGTTACAGACTTTTTTTTGGAATTGCGGAGACCAAAAAAACATAATTTTGGCGTTTTTGAATTTTCTCAGTTTACAGTGTTTACCAATCAGGTTAATTGTTTTTATATTTTGATAGATCAGACTTTTCTGAATGTGATGACACCAGATATGTTTTTTTTTCGTATTTTTTTAATATCTTTATTTTCAATGGGGGAAAAGGCAAGTGATTTGAGCACTTAGGTTTTCTTTCATTGTTTTCATATTTTTAAAACTTTTTGTTTACTTTTCATTGCTCTTGTTGGCCACCTTAGGGGACTTGAAGATGCAATTGTCAGATCGCTTGTACTACATATAGCGATTAGTGTTGAGCGAGCATGCTCGACACTGCTCAGTACTCGCCCGAGCATCTCACTACTCAGGATGTCCGGCGAGCACCGAGCATTTCCGGGTTACTCGGGCGGGAGCTTGGGTCTCCGCCCTGCATGTTTGGCGCTCTTTACAGGGCCAATGAACATGCAGGGATTGCCAGCCAGTCACTGTAATGCCGCAGCCATGTTTGTTGTGGGCATTACAGTGATTGGCTGGCCGCACAGCGTCACCTCGAGTATTTAAAATGGGCGCCGCCATCTTGGACACAGTCGCTCCGGATCAGACGATGTAGGGAGAGTGCTGCTGAGTTAGGGACAGATTTATACTGCAAAATAGGTAGTGTAGGGTCTCTAAAGCCTGCAAAATCAAACAAACACTGCATTACAGTCCTGTGTGCTGCTTTTCAAATTGCTAGACTTAGCCCCAGGTCTCAGGGGCCAGGAAAAATCCTTTTTTTTTAATCTAAATCCTCTATTTTTTTTTTCCTCAGTCAGACTGTACAAATACCCGTCTTATTAACCTTTTGGTATTTCCCCACCCCCCCAAAAAAAAATTGAGTGTGTCTGAGTGTTCAGACACAAATATATATGTTTAAAAGAGTCTTGTGTAGGCCAGATAACTAGAACTGTGGTTTTGCAGTTCCATGGTTCAAATCTCTGTATTATCCCCTTTTTTGCCTTTTTCCATAAAAAAAACATTTTGAGTGTCTTGCTGACTGTTCAGACACAAATATATCTGTTTAAAAGAGTCTGGTGTAGGCCAGATAACTAGAACTGTGGTTTTCCTCTTCCACGGTTCAAATCTGAGTGTAATCCACCTTTTTGCATACAAAAAAAACATTTTGAGTGTCTCGCTGACTATTCAGACACAAATATATCTGTTTTAAAGAGTCTGGTGTAGGCCAGATAACTAGAACTGTGGTTTTGCAGTTCCACAGTTCGAATCTCTGTATTATCCACTTTTTTGCCTTTTTTCAATAAAAAAAAACATTTTGAGTGTCTCGCTGAATGTTCAGACACAGATATATCTGTTTAAAAGAGTCTAGTTTAGGCTAGAAAACTAGAAGTGTGGTTTTCCTCTTCCACGGTTCAAATCTCTGTATTATATACTTTTTTGCCTTTTTTCAATAAAAAAAAACATTTTGAGTGTCTTGCTGACTGTTCAGACACAAATATATCTGTTTAAAAGATTCAGGTGTAGGCCAGATAACTAGAACTGTGGTTTTCTTCTTCCACGGTTCAAATCTCCTTTTTATTACCCTTTTGCCATTGATAGTGCGAATGTAAGCTATTTTACTTTATTTACAATGGGCAAGGCGAGTGGCCAGGGACGTGGAACTGGACGTTCTGGTGATGGTGCATGCAGAGGACGACGCCATGGCCAAGGTGAAAATGTGCCACAACCAACAGCCACATCTTCTCGCTCCCAGGTCTTGACCAAATTACTAGGGAAGCACACAACAGCACCACTATTGCGAACTGATCAGTGTGAACAGGTTATTAATTGGATAGCAGATAATACTTCCAGTCACCTGGGCACCACCACCTCCGGTCTGTCTTCCACATGGTCATGTGTTAGTAGCTGTGAGTCTCGACTGCATACTCCTCCTCACCCTGATGCTCCTTGCTCCCACCATGCCGAGTGTCGTCAGACAGCAACTGATCCCACACTTGGACACTCTGAAGAGCTGTTCACTGGTCCATTTCTATATTAGGGCCCCTCTCCTGCTCCGCTTGAAGTGGTGGAAGAGGAGATCCCATGTAGCGATGGCCAAACATTTGAACAGCCACGGCCACAGGAAGGCGACGCTGGCAATTTGTCACAAGAGGTGGACGATGATGAGACACAATTGCCACGAAGTGAGGAGGAGGACCGTGGTGCAGAAGTGGAAGAGGAGGAGGTGGTGGATGATCTAGTAACTGACCCAACGTGGCAGGAGGACACGCAGAGCGAGGCCAGCAGCACACAGGGGGAGGGAGGCAAAGTACCACAACAGGTAGTAAGAAGCAGTGGGGTGGCTGCAGGGACGTTGCCAGTACAACCGGTAGGTCTTCCAGAGTCTGGAATTTTTTTAAAGACTCTGCTGATAACCAAAAAAAGGCCATTTATACCACCTGCCAGGCCAGCATCAGCAGGGGTGACAAAACTACCAGCCTGACCACCACCAGAATGATCAGGCACATGTCAGCAAAGCACCCGACTTTGTGGGGCGCACCCCAGGGTCCACGACCAGTGTCAGCGGGTGTCACCACTGCTTCTTCCGCTGTTGTGCGTCCAAGGCAATCCCCTGTCCATACTGCATGCAAAGATGCCCCCTCCTCTCAGTCTTCACTTGTTATGGCAGTTTCTCAAGAAACAGCATCAACGTCCACTTTCACATCCCACCGCAGCATTCAATTGTCCATATCCCAGAACTTTGAACGAAAGCGCAAATTCGCAGCCAATGCCCCACAGGCCACAGTCCTAAATTCGCACATTTCACGACTGCTTGCATTGGAAATGCTGCCTTTTAGGCTGGTGGAGACGGAATCCTTCCGCAACCTTATGGCGGTGGCCGTCCCTCGGTACTCGGTCCCCAGCCGACACTATTTTGCCCTGTGTGCCATCGACGCACTACACAAGCATGTGTCCCAAAACATCTGCAGTGCCCTCAACAAAGCAGTTACTGGGAAAGTCCACCGGACAACGGACACCAGGACAAGTGCTTGTGGCCAGGGACAGTACATCTCCCTGACGGCACACTGGGTAAACGTAGTGGAAGCCGGGACCCAGTCGGACCTTGGGACGGAACACATCCTCCCCACACTGAGGATTGCGGGCCCTATGTCAGTCAGAGTTGCCCCCACAGTGTACAGCTCCTGCACATCATCATCCTCCTCCTCTTCATGTTCAGCCTCCTTCTCAGATATCACCACATCAGTTACAAGCTGGAAGCACTGCAGTACTGCCTCAGCCAAGCGGCAACAGGCTGTGCTGAAACTCTAAGCTTAGGTGATAAACCTCACACTGCTTGTGAGTTGTGGACAGCTGTGAAAGAGCAGGCAGATCTGTGGCTGAGACCGCTGAACCTACATACAGGCATGGTCGTGTGTGACAATGGCCGTAACCTGGTGGGGGCTCTGAGGCGAGACAAGATCACACACGTACCATGCCTGGCTCATGTGCTTAACCTCGTGGTTCAGCGGTTTCTTAAATCGTACCCCGAGTTGATAGATCTGCTCGTCAAAGTATGCCGCCTGTCAGCTCATTTTCGCAAGTCGGCTACAGCTTCCGCCGCCCTTGCTGTGTTGCAGCACCATTTGCAGCTTCCGGCACACCGACTGATGTGTGATGTCCCCACACGTTGGAACTCTACCCTCCACATGTTGCAAAGGATTTGTGAGCAGAAGAGATCAGTTGTGGAGAGCTGCAACAAGGTCGTCGATATTCAGGTCAGACTCCACACATAAGACCTCAGGAGTGGACCTGGATGTCTGATATATGTACCATCCTGACAAACTTTGAGGAGTCCACGAAGATGGTGAGTGGCGATGACACCATCATTAGCGTCAACATCCCACTTGTTTGTCTTTTGAAACGCTCTCTGCAGAGAATTAAAGAGGAGGCATTGCAGCCAGAGTATGATGAGATGGATCAAGAAGCCGTAGCGGGCGATTACACACAGCCCAGACTCATCTCATCCCAACGTGCATTGGGGGACAATGAGGGAGAGGAGGAGGAGGAAGAATAGGAGCTGGTATCATGCGCTGTAGACGGTAGTACCTGTACAACTGTCATACCGTCGGTTCAGTGTGGGTGGCCTGAGGACAGGGGGGAGGAGGAGGAGGAGGAGCAGAGCATGGTCAGTCGTCATCTTGGTGAGGACACGGAAGTCTTGCTCATTACCAGTCTGGCACGCATGGCTGACTTTATGTTACGCTGCCTTAACCGTGACCCTCGCGTTGTCAAAATGTTGGGTGACAGTCATTACTGGTTGGTGACACTTTTAGACCCCCGCTACATGGAGAACTTTCACTCTCTTATTCCTGAGGTGGAGAGGTCTACAAAACTTTGGCATTACTAGAAGGCCCTTGCTCCAGAACTGTTAAAAAAATTCCCATCTGAACACGCTAGTGGCAGAGGTCACAGTTCATTGCCCAACCAAGGCGTACAGGCGAGAGAGACACAACTCCCATCCAGCAGAGGTAGGGGAACACTGTCAAGGTTCTGGGACAGTTTTCTGACACCCGCATAGCTTACAGGTCCTGAGGCGCGGGGTACTCTCACAAGGAGTGGAAAGTTTCAAAAGATGGCGAGGGAGTACCTTGCTGACCGTACTAGCGTCCTCCGTGATTCCTCTGTGCCTTTTAATTATTGGGTATCCAAGCTGGACACTTGGAATGAACTCGCTCTGTGCGCCTTGGAGGTCCTGGCCTGCCCTGCCACTAGCGTGTTATCGGAGCGTGTTTTTAGTGCCGCTGGGGGAATTATAACTGATAAGCGCACTCGCCTGTCAACTGACAATGCTGACAAGCTGACCCATATCAAAATGAACAGGGGCTGGATTGGGCCAGACTTCTCATCACCACCAAATGACAGCAGAGTAACAAAGTCAAATCCACTGTGTTATTTCGGAAGGTGTATTCCCATGCACCGCTTCACACCCACACATGGGTATACGCTTCCTCATTTCGGCTGTTTTTTGCTCTTCTCCTTATCCTCAGCCTCCACCACCACCACTATACCACCAGGGTGACCGTGGTCCGTGCTGCCAGCATTGCAAGTTCCTCCGTCCTAATTGTTGGCAGCTTTTGCTTGGAAGGCATAGGCAAAGACGATGGGAGACCCACTCCCCAATAATGGGAATAATGTTTTTAATATGCTGTACTGCATGGCTCTTGTAAGGGGCATTGCAAGTTCCTCCGTCCTAATTTTTGGCAGCTTTTGCTTGGAAGGCATAGGCAAAGACTATGGGAGACCCATTCCCCAATAATGGGAATAATGTTTTTAATATGCTGTACTGCATGGCTCTTGTAAGGGGCATTAAAACCGTCTTGTTAAGCTACTGTGACCTCCATGTCTCTTCCAAGGGGCATTGAAACCGTCTTGTTAAACCACTCTGACCTCCACGTCTCTTCCAAGGGGCATTAAAACCATCTTGTTAAACCACTCTGACCTCCACGTCTCTTCCAAGGGACATTAAAACCATCTTGTCAAGCTACTGTGACCTCCACGTCTCTTCCAAGGGGCATTAAAACCATCTTGTTAAACCACTCTGACCTCCACGTTTCTTCCAAGGGGCATTAAAACCGTCTTGTTGAACCACTCTGACCTCCACGTCTCTTCCAAGGGGTATTAAAACCATCTTGTTAAACCACTCTGACCTCCACGTCTCTTCCAAGGGGCATTAAAACCATCTTGTTAAGCTACTGTGACCTCTACGTCTCTTCCGAGTGGCATTAAAACCGTCTTGTTAAACCACTCTGAACTCCACATCTTTTCCAAGGGGCATTAAAACCGTCTTGTTAAGCTACTGTGACCTCCACGTCTATTCCAAGGGGCATTAAAACCATCTTGTTAAGCTACTGTGACCTCCACGTCCCTTCCAAGGGGCATTAAAACCATCTTGTCAAGCTACTGTGACCTCCACGTCTCTTCCAAGGGGCATTAAAACCGTCTTGTTAAACCACTCTGACCTCCACGTTTCTTCCAAGGGGCATTAAAACCGTCTTGTTAAACCACTCTGAACTCCACATCTCTTCCAAGGGACATTAAAATCGTCTTGTCTTGTTAAGCTACTGTGTCCTCCACGTCTCTTCCAAGGGGCATTAAAATCATCTTGTTAAGCTACTGTGTGTTATGTTCTGCTACCAGAGCTAAGGAAAGAGAGGAGATCTGTCCCTACGATAGAACTCAGCTAAATCCCTACGATGTAACAGGGAACCTGATCCTGCGATCAGACCTGCTAAAGTCCTAAGCTAGTCTGTACGGAGACCTATAGATATGGGGAAGGAATCCCTACAAGTACTAAGGACTGGGAGGAAAATGGGACACCTCCTAACAGAAATAGTAGCAGACAGACGAACAAACAAAATATATAGAACATAGAGGTCCGTAGACCAAGCAAACTAACAGAGTAGATACAGAGCACAGGCTAGCTAGAAAGTAGTTAAACAATGAAGTCCAGCAAAGCCAGAAGGGCGGAGCAGGATTAAATAGGCCAACAAGGTCATGTGACCAGCAAAGGAAAAAACCTAAGAGCAAGGTTCTAACAGTACCCCCCCTTCTAAGAGGATCCTCCGGATCCCCTAGGACTAGGCTTATCAGGAATTCTCCTGTGAAACGCTCTGATAAGTCTGGACGCGGAAACATCATCCGACCTCACCCAAGAGTTATCCTCGGGTCCGAAACCTTTCCAGGCCACAAGATACTGCAAACTACCTCTATACCGTCTAGAGTTAAGGATGCGAGAAATTTCATATTCCCCGTCCTCCACCACCGGAGGAACAGAGGCGTCACAATCCGATACAACAGCTTTTTTCAACAGAGAGACATGAAATACCGGATTAATTCTCCAGGAGGTAGGAACCTCCAACCTAACAGCAGATTGGTTGACAACCTGAAGCACCTTAAAGGGCCCTACAAACTTGGGACCCAATTTCTTAGAAGGAATCCTCAACCGCAGATTCCTAGAGGACAACCAAACCATGTCACCAACAGCGAACAAAACCTCCTGTCGTTTCCTATCAAAGTAGTCTTTAGATTTTCTGTTGGCCTCCTGAAGATTACCACGCACATCCGTCCAAACTCTCTCCAAATCACCGGAAAAATTCTCCTCCTCAGGCACGGCAGATCCCAACTTGGAGAACGACCCAAACGACGGATGTCTCCCAGAACAACAAAAAAAAGGCGAACAACCAGCAGAAGAAGATGTATGATTGTTCAGAGCAAATTCAGCAAGTGGCAGAAACTCAGACCACCCCTCTTGATTGTCTGCCACAAAACAACGCAAGAACTGCTCAACATCCTGTTTTTTCCTTTCTGTCTGGCCATTAGATTCAGAATGATATCCGGACGAGAACGACAAATGAACTCCCAACCTGTCACAAAAGGCACGCCAAAAACGAGCCACGAACTGAGGACCCCTATCAGAAACAATGTCAGTAGGAACGCCATGAAGTCTGACAATTTCCTTAACAAAGGCCTTAGCGAGAGATTTAGCGCAGGGCAGTTTGATGAAGGGAACCAAGTGACACATCTTGCTAAAACGGTCCACGACCACCCAGATGACAGTAAAACCCTCAGAGGGGGGAAGGTCAGTTATAAAGTCCATAGCCAAATGTGTCCAAGGAGCACTGGGAACCTCCAAAGGACAAAGCAACCCCGCAGCAGGAGTATGTGAGGACTTAGATCTAGCACATATAGTACATTGACGCACCCACTTAATGACTTCCTTCTGCCATCCAGGCCACCAAAAACTGCGACCCACTAGTCTCTTGGTCTCAGAGATTCCGGGATGACCTGCCAACCGAGATTCGTGACACTCAACAAACAAATCTCTCCTAAAGGTCCCAGGCACAAACAACCTCCCATGAGGAGTGTTAGATGGGGCATTCTCCTGTGCTTTAAGAATCTCATCTTCCAAAACGGAGTCCAAAGCAGCTATCACAACACCTTCTTGTAAAATGTTCTCCTCTTTCTCAGCACCAACTATGGGAGAAAAACTGCGAGACAAGGCATCTGCCTTAACATTCTTAGTACCAGGGATGTAAGTAACGGAGAAATTAAACCGCGAGAAAAACAGTGCCCACCTAGCCTGACGGGCATTCAGGCGCTTGGCAGCATCAAGATATATCAGATTTTTATGATCCGTAAGAACCTGAACGGGAAATTCCGCACATTCCAAGAAGTGGCGCCAGTGTTCAAATGCGAGTTTAATAGCCAATAATTCCCGATTACCAATATCGTAATTCAGTTCAGTCTCCGAAAATCTTTTTGAAAAAAAGGCACAGGGATGTAATCCATCCCCGTTATCCTGAGACAATACTGCGCCAACCCCCACAGAGGAAGCATCAACCTCAACCAAAAACGGCTTAGTCACATCAGGCTGCATAAGGATGGGAGCAGAGGTGAACCTCTCCTTGAGATACACAAAAGCTTCAATGGCCTCAGAAGACCACTGAACCGCATCAGCACCTTTCCTGGTGAGATCGGTCAGAGGTTTGACAATACTAGAAAAATTTTTTATGAATTTTCTGTAATAATTGGCGAAACCTAAAAAACCTCTGTATCGATTTCAAACCAATAGGCCTAGGCCATTCCTGTACAGCTTGAACTTTAACCGGGTCCATCTCAAAACCTTCGCTGGAGATAATGTAACCCAAAAAACTAATTCTCTGTACAGCGAACTCACATTTCTCCAACTTAGCAAAAAGCAAATTGTCCATTAATAACTGTAATACCTCACGTACGCTCCGCCAATGAGACTCCAGATCCGGCGAATAAATCAAAATGTCATCCAAATACACAACCACATTTTTGCCGATCAAAGGTCTAAGGATGTCATTAATAAGATTCTGAAAAAATGCAGGTGCATTAGTAAGACCAAAAGGCATAACCAGATTCTCAAAATGACCCACAGGAGTGTTAAAAGCAGTCTTCCATTCGTCACCCTCCTTCATGCGCAACAGATTGTATGCCCCCTTAAGGTCAAGTTTAGAGAACCACTTGGCCCCCATTAACTGATTAAACAGATCAGGAATCAATGGCAGTGGGTAAGGATTGCGTACAGTAATTTTGTTAATCTCACGAAAATCCAGACAAGGACGTAAACCGCCGTCCTTTTTTTTTTACAAAAAAAAATCCAACCGCCACAGGAGACTTAGAGGGCCTAATGTGACCGGCGGCCTAATGTGACCGGCGGCCAAACTTGTCTGTATGTATTCCTCCAAAGCCTTCCTCTCAGGAATATTAAGGTTAAATAAACGACTTTTAGGAAGAGTCGCTCCAGGGACAAATTCAATAGAACAATCATAGTCTCTATGGGGAGGCAAAACCTGCGATTCCTTCTCAGAAAAAACTCTCCAAAAATCCTGAATAGGAACAGGCAATTCTCCCCTATCCAAAGCTGCAATACGCCAGTTACAACACTTGTCATAACATTTATGGCTCCAGGATTTAATTTCACTGGTAGACCAATCCAGTACAGGATTGTGAAATTTTAACCAGGGCAATCCCAATATTACTGGAGAAGGCAAGTTATTCAAAACTACCAAATCCAATTTCTCATGGTGAACACCATTAATAGTGAGAGGAAATTCACAGACCTTGAGAGTAATATTCTTCAAAGGGGAACCATCCACAGAAACCACAGCAATGGGGGATGATAAAGGTTCGGGTTTTAAATTGAGTCTTTCCAAGAATCCCCCATCAATTACATTCAGAGTAGACCCACAATCAACAAACACCCGAAATTCCATTAATTTTTCTTGAGCAATCGTGGAAGCAGCTAAAAATACACCCTTGGAATTTAAACAGGCAATACGGGCATGACTGACCTTTTTTTTTTCTTTCTTCATACGAAGCTCACAGCCTTTAATCAAATGACCAGATTTTCCGCAATAGAAACACAAGCCTTCAGAAAATCTACGGTCTTTTTCTTGAGAGCGAGGTGCCACCGATCCAATCTCCATCGGTTCACCACTGTTAGTACACACATTCTCATAACCAGAAACTGACATAGCAGAGGATTTGCTCTCATTAACCCTTGCACGCAGTCTCCTATCCACCCGTATAGCTAATTGCATAGCCTGTTGCAAATCTTCAGGTGTAGGATAAGCAATTAGCAGGTCTTTAACCCTTTCATTGAGCCCAGCAAGAAATAGACTTTTCAGAGCAGAATCGTTCCACCCTGTTTGAGTAGACCAACGACGGAAATGAGTACAATATTTTTCCACATTACCTGATCCCTGTTTCAAACGTCTCAACTCAGTCTCGGCTGATGAGACACGGTCAGGATCATCATATAATAGTCCCAAAGCAGAAAAAAACTATCCACTGATCTGAAGCATATATCACTAGGTTGCAAAGAAAAGGCCCACTCCTGAGGCTCTTTGCGCAAAAGTGACATTATGAACCCTATGCGCTGGGATTCATCCCCAGAGGACTTGGGTCTCAAACGAAAATACAATAAGCAAGCATTTTTAAATGAAAAAAATTCTCGGTGTTCACCAAAAAATAAATCCGGCAAACATACCTTAGGCTCCAAGAAATGTGCTCCAGGACAGTTACTCACGTGCTGACGGAGCTCGGCCACCTCCAGAGAGAGTCCCTGCAGGCGATGAGCCAAATCCTGAACCGACACCATGATGGAACAGAAAAAATCTTTCCTTAGAGAATTTGCTGGCTGGACTTACTGTTATGTTCTGCTACCAGAGCTAAAGAAAGAGAGGAGATCTGTCCCTACGATAGAACTCAGCTAAATCCCTACGATGTAACAGGGAACCTGATCCTGCTAAAGTCCTAAGCTAGTCTGTACGGAGACCTATAGGTATGGGGAAGGAATCCCTACAAGTACTAAGGACTGGGAGGAAAATGGGACACCTCCTAACAGAAATAGTAGCAGACAGACAAACAAACAAAATATATAGAACATAGAGGTCCGTAGACCAAGCAAACTAACAGAGTAGATACAGAGCACAGGCTAGCTAGAAAGTAGTTAAACAATGAAGTCCAGCAAAGCCAGAAGGGCGGAGCAGGATTAAATAGGCCAACAAGGTCATGTGACCAGCAAAGGAAAAAACCTAAGAGCAAGGTTCTAACACTGTGAACTCGACGTCTCTTCCAAGGGGCATTAAAACCGTCTTGTTCAACCACTCTGACCTCCACATTTCTTCCAAGGGGCAATAAAACCGTCTTGTTAAACCACTCTGACCTCTATGTCTCTTCCAAAGGGCATTAAAACCATCTTGTTAAACCACTCTGACCTCCACGTCTCTTCCAAGGGGCATTAAAACCGTCTTGTTAAGCTAATGTGACCTTCACATCTCTTCCAAGGGGCATTAAAACCGTCTTTTTAAACAACTCTGAACTCCACGTCTCTTCCAAGGGGCATTAAAACCGTCTTGTTAAACCACTCTGAACTCCACGTCTCTTCCAAGGGGCATTAAGACCATCTTGTTAAGGTACTGTGACCTCCACATCTCTTCCAAAACGCATTAAAACCATCTTGTTAAACCACTCTGAACTCCAAGTCTCTTTCATAGGGCATTAAAACTGTCTTGTTATGCTACTTCGACCTCCACGTCTCTTCCGAGGGGCATTAAAACCGTCTTGTTAAACCACTCTGAACTCCACGTCTCTTCCAAGGGGCATTAAAACCATCTTGTTAAACCACTCTGAACGCCACCTCTCTTCCAAGGGGCGTTAAAACCGTCTTGTTAAGCTACTGTGACCTCCACGTCTCTTCCAAGGGGCATTAAAACAGTCTTGTTAAACCACTCTGATCTCCACGTCTCCTCCAAGGGGCATTAAAACCGTCTTGTTAAGCTACTGTGACCTCCACGTCTCTTCCAAGGGGCATTAAAACCGTCTTGTTAAACCACTCTAACCTCCATGTGTCTTCCAAGGGGCATTAAAACCGTCTTGTTAAAACACTCTGACCTCCACGTCTCTTCCAAGGGGCATTAAAACCGTCTTGTTAAGCTACTGTGACCTCTACGTCTCTTCCAAGGGGCATTAAACCGTCTTGTTAAGCTACTGTGACCTCCACGTCTCTTCCAAGGGGCATTAAAACCATCTTGTTAAACCACTCTGACCTCCACGTTCCTTCCAAGGGGCATTAAAAGTGTCTTGTTAAGCTACTTTGACCTCCACGTCTCTTCCAAGGGACATTAAAACCGTCTTGTTAAACCACTCTGAACTTCACATCCCTTCCAAGGGGCATTAAAACCGTCCTGTTAAACCACTCTGAACTCCACGTCTCTTCCAAGGGGCATTAAAATCATCTTGTTAAGCTACTGTGACCTCCACATCTCTTCCAAGGGACATTAAAACGGTATTGTTAAACCACTCTGACCTCCACGTCTCTTCCAATGGGCATTAAAACCGTCTTGTTAAACCACTCTGAACTCCACAGCTCTTCCAAGGGGCATTGAAATGTTGTTTTTAATAAACTCTAACCTCCACCACTATTCCAACGGGCATTCCATTTCCTCCTAATTTTAGTCAGCTTTGCTTTTCAATGCATAGGCGAACACTAAGGGAGACCCACTCCCCAATAATGGGTAGAAGGATTTTAGTATGCTGTAATCCACGTCTGTTTCAAGGGGCATTGCAGTTCCTCATAATTTTTGGAAAGCCTTTCATTCACTGCTTAGGCCAACAGTATACAGGAGACCCAGTTGCTATAAATGGAAATAACAGTTTAATTAAGGCCCTCTGACCTCCATGTCACTTCCAAGGGGCATTGGAGTGCCTCGAAATTTTTGGTAGGCATTGCACTCACTGTATGCCCCATAACTGTGTAGCCGAACCGCTCCTTTTTGTACAGAAACATATCCTACATGTGTGGTTGACTGGCCTGATATTGATGTGAATGGTCCCTGTTCCCCCTGCTCTTTCTCCTTTGCCACCACCTCATCCATCATTCATCACCTGAAGCATTGTTTTAATGGGAGTCATAGAACTGGGATAGTAGCAGGAAAACATCCAGCAATCCTCGGAGGAGGTAGGATATGCGCCAAAACGCTGACCACCTCAGGCCTAGCTGCTACTACATACAGTACAGACCAAAAGTTTGGACACACCTTCTTATTTAAAGATTTTTCTGTATTTTCTTGACTATGAAAATTGTACATTCACACTGAAGGCATCAAAACTATGAATTAACACATGTGGAATTATATACTTAAGAAAAAAGTGTGAAACAACTGAAAATATGTCTTATATTCTAGGTTCTTCAAAGTAGCCACCTTTTGCTTTGATGACTGCTTTGCACACTCTTGGCATTCTCTTGATGAGCTTCAAGTGGTAGTCACCGGAAATGGTCTCCCAACAATCTTGAAGGAGTTCCCAGAGATGCTTAGCACTTGTTTGCCCTTTTGCCTTCACTCTGCGCTCCAGCTCACCCCAAACCATCTCGATTGGGTTCAGGTCTGGTGACTGTGGAGGCCAGGTCATCTGGCGTAGCACCCCATCACCACTCCAGTATGTGTCAGCTGACCGGCACACATACCTCTGACCCCTGAAGTACCAAGGGAGCCCTTAATTGAAACTGCCCCGGCTGCATTTCTCCCACACTTTGCAATGGCACGGGATGTGCTTGCGTTACCTTCCTCTATTTCCCAGATGGATGGATCCTTCTAAGGTACAGCTCTGAGCTGTCTTTTGTTTTCATTACATTTGTATGATAACATATTTATTCTCTTACCAGTTATCCTACATAACAATCTCATGCCTTCATATGCTGCATTTCAGTGATTCAGGTATAACATACTGTACTTACCTCAATCTGCCTTTTGCTCTTTCACCATTTCAGTGATTTCTGATCACCCTAACCTGTATTAGAGTTGGTGCACTTCTACTTGGTATATGTTCTACCTGGCATTAATTTATTTTGAATGTTTTTTACCTATATACACAGAAATTTCTTGTATTTGGGCTTTATATATTGTTGCAGCTTGTCCTTGCCCCTCCTTCCTTTTTGCTCTATAACATTACCGTATATATACAGTACAGACCAAAAGTTTGGACACACCTTCTCATTTAAAGATTTTTCTGTATTTTCATGACTTTGAAAATTGTACATTCACACTGAAGGCATCAAAACTATGAATTATTGGTCTTCCAACAATTTTGAAGGCATTCCCAGAGATGCTTAGCACTTGTTGGCCCTTTTGCCTTCACTCTGCAGTCCAGATCACCCCAAACCATCTTGATTGGGTTCAGGTCTGGTGACTGTGGGCCAGGTCATCTGGCGTAGCACCCCATCACTCTCCTTCTTGGTCAAATAGCCCTTACACAGCCTGGAAGTGTGTTTGTGGTCATTGTCCTGTTGAAAAATAAATGATGGTCCAACTAAACGCAAACCGGATGGAATAGCATGCCGTTGCAAAATGCTGTGGTAGCCATGCTGGTTCAGTATGCCTTCAATTTTGAATAAATCCCTAACAATGTCACAAGCAAAGCACCCCCACACCATCCCACCTCCTCCTCCATGCTTCACGGTGGGAACCAGGCATGTAGAGTCCATCCGTTCACCTTTTCAACGTCGCACAAAGACACTGTGATTGGAACCAAAGATCTCAAATTTGGACTCATCAGACCAAAGCACAGATTTCCACTGGTCTAATGTCCATTCCTTGTGTTCTTTAGCCCAAACAAGTTTCTTCGGCTTGTTGCCTGTCCTTAGCAGTGGTTTCCTAGCAGCTATTTTACCATGAAGGCCTGCTGCACAAAGTCTCCTCTTAACAGTTGTTGTAGAGATGTGTCTGCTGCTAGAACTCTGTGTGGCATTGACTTGGTCTCTAATCTGAGCGGCTGTTATCCTGTGATTTCTGAGGCTGGTGACTCGGATAAACTTATCCTCAGAAGCAGATGTGACTCTTGGTCTTCCTTTCCTGGGGCGGTCCTTATGTGAGCCAGTTTCTTTGTAGCGCTTGATGGTTTTTGCAACTGCACTTGGGGACACTTTCAAAGTTTTCCCAATTTTTCGGACTGACTGACCTTCATTTTTTTTAAAGTAATGATGGCCACTCATTTTTCTTTACTTAGAATTTGTATTATGGCAAGAAAAAAGCAGCTAACAGTCTATTCAGTAGGACTATCAGCTGTGTATCCACCAGACTTTTGAACAACATAACTGATGGTCCCAACCCCATTTATAAGGCAAGAAATCCCACTTATTAAACCTGACAGGGCACACCTGTGAAGTGAAAACCATTTCCGGTGACTACCTCTTGAAAAATCTTTAAATGAGAAGGTGTGTCCAAACTTTTGGTCTGTACTGTAAATATAAATTCAACTACTCTGTCACATTCTACTTTATAGATTGTTTATATTATCATGTCTTATTATTCCATTGGTCCTTATGTTAACAATCACTCATATTTAACCATAGAGGTCTCAATTACTTTATTAATCTTCATATAAGTAGATACCATTATGTTTACTTTGCATTATATTTATGTACATTTTATATTATGTATTTTATTTTAGATATACTGCGACCTTGTGTAAAAGACCCGGGAAGGGTTGAAACGTCTCTTTATTTTTGTCGCTAATCTGTTTCAACTGGTTCATGCCTTTTTGATGTGTACCAATCAATGAAGTTTATTGAATATATCGATTCTGAGAGTGCGGTGGATGTTCCTTCCTGGATGTAACACAGTCAGGTGCCATTGATGACGGTGTTCCTCAGTATAAAAGGTCTGCGCACCAAACAGGAGTGGGCTTTGGCGCCAAAGGGGAGAATGGTCCAAACGTGCGCAGGAGAAGAGGAAGTGTGCACAAGGGGGCTGCCGTCTGCTTGCAAACAAAACCCAAGTGCGTCAGACCTATAGTCCAGGCTGCACCAGCCAAGGCCAGAATCCTTGACCTTCTCTAGTCAAGACCCAGAGCCCAGACGACGCCAGTCAAGAGCTGGAGCCCAGCCCTCCTTTCCCCAGACCTGGAAGACACCAATTGTCGATCAAGCACCGAAGATAAGTGAGGAGATTCAGCCCGGAAGAGGACACCTGCGGAAGTGAATGGGAGACACGAGTGAGCTGGGCCGTTGCTTCCAGCACTGACATACGGTATAAGGGTTGGCCTGGGCTAGGACAACAGACCGGATTGGGGTGGATTGAAGTGAAAGAGGCCCAACGCCCTTTGGTAGACTTTGTCAGGAGGACTTGCGGCCTAACTGGAGGAACAAGTGACCCCCTCTATGAACAATACCAGAGGAGAGGGCAGCACGTTTGCTCCCCTGTGAAAGGGGTTTACAACCTCTGTTACAGGGTTAAGAGAATAATCAATAAGAGACATCCATCATTTTTCAAAGTGAATTCTAGGACTCTTGGTATATTCTATATTGCATAATTCACTTTTGATTGTTTCGTTCCACATTGTATGTTTAACTGTTACTATAACTGCTGCAATTCCCCGCTGTAACAAGGGAAATAAATAATTCATTAGCTGTTGCCACCTCGTGTCTATCTGCGTGTTGCATCCGGTCACCTGCTTTACAGCATTACCAGAGATTCTTTTCTGGGAATGTTGACTTTTTTCCTGGATCACATTGAACAATCATAAGCATGAGACATCAGGCAGGGGAGAAAAAGATGACACCTCAAGATATAGTTAAACCCTACTTTTTCAGACATGTAATGACACACAGCTCTGATCTCCTCGCTGATCTTACTGCTGGTATCTACTGTGATTACAAAGGGGAAGGAAGTAACATGGACACCTGCATCTGCAGCTCTCAGGGTAGTATCAGTATTGAGGGAGGGGAGTAGAGCAGAGCTCACCACTGAGATGAGATGCGGTGGCATTTATAATGATACACACAGCTCCACTCTACTCCCCTCCCTGCTTGTAATCACAATTCATGCCAGGAGTCAGATCGATGAGGAGAGCAAGGCTGTGTGTCTTTACATGTCTCAAGCAATGAAAGCTAGGCCTGACCAAATCTCGGGGTATGTTTTTTTTTCTCCCCTGCATGACACCTAATGCTTAAGATTGAACAAGGTCATGCAGGGAAAAAAGTAACTGCCCCATCTAAACTTTACAAGATAACATCTTCACAACAGAGATCAAAAAAGAAAGAACATTTACAAAAAGAGGCCTTATTAGAGAAGTTGTCCGGTCTCAAACCACAAGTCTGCAGTCATTCTATATGACTGCAGACTTGTTAATCCTCACATCGCATGCACTCTGCGCTGTGAGGATTCACTGGTGTCAGCACTGGGAATGGTGTTCATATGTCCGCAAGTGTGCAATATGCATACTCCCAGCCACATTCCAGACGAGGAAATGATCTGCACTGATGCCCAGAATCTTTATGTTTCTGAACTCATGCAATACAGTTGTATTGAGCGAGTCCGCACATGTCTAGTCATAATGTGGCCGGGAGTATGCATATTGCATACCTGCGGACATATGACCGCCGTTTCCGGCGCTGACAGCAGAGAATCCTCTCAGCGCGCAGTGTGCACAATGTGAGCATTCACAAGTCTGCAGCCACAAAGTAACTGCAGACTTGTAGTTTAAAGGGAACCTGTCATGCCCTATCTACTATTTACACTGTCCTCATTGCTTTGTTAGTGATGCAATGTGCATCACTAGCAAGCTTTTTTCATTAAAATTCGTGGTATTATAATGATTCTATAACATTTTATGTACTTATATCCTACCTGCTCGTTTTCAGTCATAGGGGTGTGAGCCTCATATTCAGTCAGGGGCAGGAGCGCATTCAGTCACTGCTGGCGCCGCCCACGTATTTAAAATTTGCTCCCGGTGAGCGCTGATATTTGTGGGGCGCATGCGCAGTTTTACATGTCCGGCTTCGGGTTCCCGTCGGTGGGCAGTAAGACTGTGTACTTCGCAGCTTCACTGCGCATGCGCTATGACCCGCTGCTCCCCGCGCATGCGCAGTGAGACTGTGTAGTTCACATGCACGGGGAGCCGCAGGTCATAGCCTATGCGCAGTGATACTGGGTGATACTGCCTGCACCTCATCAGCGCTCTGTTTCCTGTATGGTCCACAGTTGACTGTTAACAATGTTACATGTACGCCGCCTAAGTTCAGAAAGGGGCATGAATTCGTTGCAATCCTGGGGGAACCATTACTCTTGGCGACCACAGGCTGCAGCTTCTCTCAGGCACAGGATAGATTCAATTGCTAACCAGACACATTTGACAAGAGTCCTCAGAAACGGTAGTTTTAATGCATACACAACCACAGGCTTTTCCTTCAGAAGGACTCAATAGTACACAGCATTCTTTATCCTGCATGGAGATGGAGGGGGGGAGGGTTTGATGAGGGAGATGATCCCTATGACACAATTCCTTCCAGTCCTTATCTTTCTGCCCGATAATAATCTACACTGTTAGCTCAGGGAGTCTATCTGACCTGTGTTACCTTCCCTCCTGACCTGAATTCTGTTCCCTTGCCTTCTGTGAGATACAGATCACACACCACCTTTCTCTTCGGCTCCACCCAGACAGTAAACAGCTTCCCCGCAATCCCCCTGGGGCTCTGCTAAAACACTTCCTGTCTCCTGTGACTGGGTTAACCCCTCTAGTTGCTGGATGCTTCTGGAGCACAACACTTCCTGTCTCCTTTGCTTGTATTACTTCTAATAGTTGATGGATGCTTCTGAAGCAGCAGCACTATTTCTGCATGTCACAACAACTCCCAGCATTTCCTTACCATTGTTAAGGAAATACCGGGAGTTGTAGGTTCATATGATACAATTATATATGGTGATCTGACATTACAATTGATCTCTGTACTAAGCTTGGTTTCTGTACTGATGATTGTTCTGGTGATGTATTCACGTACTGATGATGGTTGTGGTGATGTGTTGCTTCACTCAATTCACTTGCATTGAGTGAGGCCATACACATCTAGTTAGACTGTGGCCGAAAATAGGCAAACTGCATACTGGCTGCCTGCTCTTGCCACCAGCACGGGGCACGCCTGACAGTTTGCAGTGCACACTGAGGATTCAAAAGTCTGCACTTACATAGTTACTACAGATATTCATCACAACCTAGAAAACCCCTTTTATTATAAAATTAAGCACTGTCGTATGCCCAATCTTAACAGCGCGTAATATTCTTACTGTCAGGATTCGGCTCTTTTTGACAGGTCCAGCGGTCATCACATGACCACTCATGTGATTTTCATACTTATTGTCACATGTTGACTAGCTTCTCTTCCTGTTTCTCTCAATGAAGCTTGGGTGCAGTATTTCACTGAAGACTGAAAAATTATGAAGAGCAACAAGTCGACATGTGATTGTAAGTTTGCAAATCGCATATGAACGGTCACATGGCGAGTACTGAAACTGCTTAAGCTGTGTATAGGAGGGGTGCCAAACGGAATTCTTGACTTGAGTGCCGGAAAAACTAGATCTCTATGTAGGAGTATAATGAGATGACAAATGTGTATACTTTTAGCAACTGTCATATATTTGCTTGACATCTAAGCAGTAGCATTGCTTAGTGGGTGGGCAGAGGGGGTTACTGCTCAGCATGTCGATACAGTTAAACTCTGCGGTAGAGTAGGGAGCCATAGTCTCTTTTCCTTATCACATTTCATTTTGTAGGCCACAGATCACTTTATGCCTGAGACCTACAGAACAAAAGGGCATCAGAGTCCCAGCACAAGTGGTATGAAGATGTTACCGTGTCGCTCCACCTGCACCAAGACACTGATCATGCTGGCATACTTGCAAAATCCAGGGATAGGTGAGTGTATAGTGTTTTCTTTCTTTATGTGTCTGTATTTGCAAGGGGCTGTAGGGGCATTATACTGTGTATAGGGGACTGTAATGATATTATACTGTGTGTAGGGGACTATGGGGGTATCGTACTTTGTGGAGGGGTGTTGGAGCATTATACTGCACTGAGAGCTGCATGGACATCATACCATGTGTTGAGCTGTGGGGTCATCTTGATGTATCAGGGGACTTAGGGGCCGTCATATTGTGTAGGATCCATGGGGCCTTTATACTATATCGGTAGCTGTGGAGGTTATCTTACTGCGTGGGTGGTGTGATGGCCATAAAACTATGTGTGAGGGGCATCATACTATGTGTGGGGGACTGTGGAGGGTTTCATACTGTATGGGGTATGTTGCCATGATAATATATGTAGAGGGTTGTGTGGGCATTCAAATTTTTTGAGAGAATCTTGGAACCATCTTACTGTGTGGGAGGTTGTGGAGAAATCTTATTGTGCAAGGGATATGGGTCCATAATACTATGTGTTGGTCTGTGAGAGAAACGCACTGTTAGGTAAGGCTGTGGGGTCATAATGCTGTAAAGGGGCTATGGGGAACATCATACTGTGTGTGGGGGCTTTGAGGGCATTAGGGGACAGTATTATTTTTACGGGCACTCAGGGGAAAATGTTACATTTTAAGTGGGCAGTTAAGAGGCGTTATTACATTACAGGGGCACTCAGGGTAGAGTAGATGGAAATGCTGGAAATATGAGAAGTAAAACATATTTTGTTGTAAACTCAGATGAGTAAAGGCTGGAAGAAGTTGTCATGTTGGTCTGAGTCCGATGGAAAAGAGGGTAAAAGTGAATGACGCCATCAGAAAGAACAACTGTACCGTAAGTCCCTATATATCAATGTACTACATACTGTGCGCACAATTATCAGGCAAGTGAATATTTTGACCATATTATCATTTTTATGTATATTTTCCAACTCCAAGCTGTATAAACTTGAGTGCTTCTTGGTTTCAAGCTTATCAGGTGATGAATAATTGTGTAATGAGGAAGGGTGAAGCCTAAGGATATCAACACACTTTATCAAGGTGTACATAATTATTAGACCGCTTTTATTCCTCAAGCATAATGGGCTAAAAAAAAACAGATTTAACTGACTAAAGTCTTACAGAGGGACTCAGCACCCTTGAAATTGCTAAGATATTGGGGCATGAGCACAGAATCATCCAAAGTTTTGTTGCAAATAGTCAACAGGATAACAAAAAACTTGCTGAGAAAAAAAGGCGCACACTAACTGCCAAAGATTTAAGATTTCAGAAAAATTAAAAGTGCAGCGACCAGGAACCCATTATCCTCCAGTGCTGTCATATTCCAGAACTAGTGTTGAGCCACCCCCGTAGTGTTCGAGTTCGGTTCGGTTCGTCGAACACCCGTGTGTTCGCCGAACACCTTCGAACACCGTTAAAACCAATGGCAGGCAAACAAAAACACATAGAAACACATAGAAAACACCTTCAAAAGGTGTCCAAAAGCTGACAAACTGCTCAGAAGACACAACTAACACATGGAAAAGTGACAAGTACATATAGTCATGCGAAAAGAAAAGAGGTGGAGGAGTAAAAGGAGGGGGAGACACAGATATAGGCATGTCATGCCCTTCTAAAATCCAAAAAGTAAGAAGCCGACACGTTAAGTCCGCTCCTGCACGTGCCACCTCCGCGTCGCCGGGTTTGTGCCAGAGCCGCGGTGAACCCTGACGGCCAGCCCCCCTCTCCCAATACTGGTGCCTGTCCGCTGGTGGGTCGAGCGAGCCCCCCTGTGGTGGAGGCAGCTCTAAGCTTTTTAATTTAAATTGTCTCTCTAATTTGAATGAATACACTTTAAATCCATTTACAAGGATCTATTGGAGGGCAAGTCTCATGCCAGCAGCCGCGGTAATTCCAGCTCCAGTAGCGTCCACTAAAGCTGCTGCAGTTAAAAAGCTTTTATAAGGATCAAGCTCGGCTGTCCACCTCAAGGCATCCTACTGCCAGTCCCAGCCCCTATGCCTTGGGGTGCCTCCTGATGCTCTTCACTGAGTATCCCGTGGTCCCGAAGCATTTCCTTTGAAAAAATTAAGTGTCCAAACTACAGGTGGTGTAGCTTGCTTAACAGCCGGGATAATCCGCTGACTAGCAGACACTGCTACTAGGCACAAAGTATTTCCTGGGCTAGATGCAGTTAAAAATTTGTAATTAGATACTCTCGTTGGATGCTGAGAAAGCATTCCATAGAGTCTCCTGGCACGCCATATATGATTCTCTTAAAAAGCTTGGGGTAGGGGTATAGGGGACCCTTTTATAGCCAAAATCACGGCCCTGTATCGCAATACGTCACCTAGGCTGAAGATAAATGGAACTGTAGCACCCTGAGGGCTCGGTTGCTACAGAGGTATTGCACCTCACCCAGAGGTGTGATATCTCACTCTCAGGTAAGGATGTAGTGTGGATCAGGACCCGACACCTGCATGCATTACACCACATTGCCGTGGGGCAGGGCGACCAATATGCCCCTGAGATGGGCACGACAGTCCCTGTCCCTGTCTGGAGTGGGGGGAGGGAACACTGAGGAAGGGGAACCCTGTAGTGCAGGAGCAGGGAGGAAGCAGTTCCTGGGTGCATTGAGAAGGGAGTATAAAAGGTGGGCACCATCTTAGTTCAGTGCAGAGAAGTCTGAGCAGAAGTGGCAGGGAGCAGGGGCTCTGCATGAGGCCTGGAAGAGGGAGAAGGAAGGAAGAGGAGCGGAGAAGGCTCCAGGAACGAGGAACGAAGGGATCCCAGGGGTGCGGACGGGCGAGTCGCCACCGCACGCCCGAATCCACCTGCGTGGAGGGGTCAGGCCAAAGGGGGAGACCGGTCCCCGAAACTAGTGGAGGCAGGAAACGACCCTCAGCTAGAAACAGGAGGCTGTGACATTTTATGTGGCACAGCCCCTCGCTACACCCGCTAGGAAGGCACCACATAGGGTCAGGGAAACTGGCGCCAAGTTTACCAAGAGGAGGCCCGAGGCAGCCGGACAGAAGGGTTGGTAAGAAAGGCCAGACAAAGGACACACAAAGGGGGTCCTGTGAAGCGCTCCAAAGTTATCTGGGAGTTGTCTGAGCCCCTCACCTGGTGAGCACAGTACGACGTGAGCAGCCGTTACCTGCAGACGTGGTCTGGATAATAAGAACTGTGAGTAAAGGCCCTGAACTGCATCACTGACTCCGTGTCGTTACTGCTGCTGCCCTGCACCATCACCCCCATCCTCCGCATACACTGCCCTGAGGCTATACTCCTCCCGTGGGGAGTTATGCTACGCTCTGCTGCACCCACAACACCAGCCTCAGCGGTCTGCCCTGGAGCGGCGGTTCACTCTGACCGCAATCCACGGGTGGCGTAGTCGGACATTTAAACATCAAAACCACATAAATAGTTCCGCCACTGGTTTGACCGCCCTGAGCCACGGAACCGGGTCGCCGCCACGGAGACTACAACCACCAGCATCCACCAAAAAGGGTCCGGCTCCGGGTGTCCCAAGGCCCAGGGGGCGCGTCAGAACATTTTCATCACCTTTCACAATCACCAATGGGACAAGGCAGGGATGTTCTCTGTCCCCTCTCTTATACATCCTAGTGACGGAGCACCTGCTCTCATCAATTCGCCATAACCCCAATATTAGGTGGATTGAGGTGGGAGGCACCGAGTACAAGTGCTCTCTATTTGCTGGTGATGTCCTAGTATATATCACTCAATCACATATATCCATCCATGCTGTTATGGCTGAAATAGATCACTTTGTTACATGGTCAAATTTTAAAATCAATGCAGCGAAGTCTGAGGCCCTCGATGTCTCCCTCCCCAAATCCATATAGGATTCCATCCAGTCCAACTTTCCCTTTGCCTGGCCCTCACAGGGTATCAAATACTTAGGAATTCCTATTCATAGAGACCTCTCCCATCTATGTTATCTTAATTTTGGGCCCTTTATTGAACAACTCCATACAGACCACGGTTGGCAAGTTAGAACTGTAAGATTCACTACGTGAACCACTGGTGTTTTGTGGAAAAGCACATGTACACTGTGTTCCAAATTATTATGCAAAAAGTGTTTAGGAGTGATAAGGGAAGAATTTGTTTGTTTGTCAGTTAAACTCATTGATGGTGATGTGTGTCAGGGCTCTTTATATCACTGTAAGCAATTGCAGACACCTGTGCTAATTAGTTTGGCAGGTGTGTCCAATGAAAGGCAAGACTACTTAAGAAGGCTCTCTCACATTATTAAGCAGCCTACATTTTCTGCCAAAATGGGAAAGAAAAAGGATGTGTCGGCTGCTGAGAAGCAACAAATTGTGGAGTGTTTAGGTCAAGGCATGACTACAATCAACATTGTGCGATGATCAGGATGAAGTGTCTTGGCAATCAAGAAGTATGTAGCTGATTCATAGTACACACATGTGCGTGCTGATAAGGGCAAATTGAGGACTCTTTCCTACAGGCAATTACGTCAGGTTAAAAGAGCAGCGGCAAAAAAGCCTCGTCATAGCAGCAGACAAGTTTTTGAAGCTGCTGGTGCCTCCAACGTCCCCCGAACAACAAGATGCAGGGTCCTTCAGAGGTTTGCAGCTGTGCATACGCCATCCTGTCGACCTCCTCTATCCACTTCACACAAGCAGTTTTCAAAACTGTTTTGTTCACGGATGAGTGCCGTGCAGCGCTCGATGGTCCAGATGGATGGAGTGGAGGATGGCTGGTTGATGGACACCCCACGCAAACACGGCTACAGCGCCAACAAGGAGGAGGTGGAGTAATGTTTTGGGCTGGAATCATGGGGAGAGAGATTGTCGGCCCCTTTAGGATCCCTGAAGGCGCTAAAGATGAACTCCATAATGTATGTGGATTTTCTCAAACAGCACTTCTTGCCATGGTTCAAGAAGAAGAACCGTGTATTTCACAGCAAGATCATTTTTTTGCATGATAATGCACCATCTCATGCTGCACATAAAACATCTGCATCTCTGGCTGATATGGGCATAAAAGGGGACAAACTTATGGTGTGACCCCCATGCTCCCCTGACCTCTACCCCATTCAGAACCTTTGGAGCATCATTAAAAGGAGTGTCTATGATGGCGGGAGGCAGTTCACATCTAAGCAACAGCTCTGGGAGGGTATTCTGTCCTCATGCAAAACAATTGAAGCAGAAACCATCCAAAACCTGACAAATTCAATGGACGAGAGAGTTCAGAAGCTCCTTTCGAACAAGGGGTCCTATGTGAAAATGTAACATCACCTACAATAAAGTTTTGAGTTGAAAACTGTTTGATTTCAGTTTCTAACAACCTGCTAATGCTTATAATTTCAAAAATGACCATTTTTTTGGTCTTTATTAAAATGAAAAGGTTGATCGAAAAGTTTGGGGGATCTAAGAGTGTGGCAACCCAGTAGTCATGATTACTTCGAATTCTGACAATATGAGGGTCATGCTGCAGGTAGTGCAGCAAGAAGGCACTTATGTGTCTTGCGCATCTCGGAGCCCCAAAATTATTTTCCGGGCTAGATGCAGCTAAAAATTATTATTAATTTTAAATCTGGTGAAGCTTTAGTATAGATGGCCTAATAGGATCAGTGCTGCACACTGCTACAAAGCCCAAATTATTTTCCAGTCAAGATACAGATAAACATGATTAGTAATTTGAAAGCTTAAAACGGTTGGTAGGGTGATTTTAACCAATCATCAAGCTTTTACTCTCCCCAGGATGACACAGGGGTAGAAAAGTCGTTTCGGATCCATGATTTGTTCATCTTTATGAACGTGAGTCTGTCTACATTATCAGTGGAGAGCCGCGTGCGCTTATCTGTCAGCACACCACCAGCAGCGCTGAACACACGTTCAGACAGAACGCTGGCTGCGGGGCATGACAAGATCTCCAAGGCGTAAGTGGCTAGCTCCGGCCATTTATCCAGATTGGAAGCCCAAAAAGAGCAAGGGTCCAGTGACACAGTCATGGCTTCAATGTTTACTTGGAGATACTCCTGTACCATCGTCTCTAGGCGTTGACTATGTGTCAGACTTCTTGTCTCCTGTGGCCTTGCAAAGGATGGGCTAAAAAAGTGGTGAAATGATTCCGCAAAATTGATGTTACCAGCAGATACTGTGGTTCTGTTACGGTTTGAGTGCTGAACACTTGACGGTCCCACGGTTGGCAAGTTGGAACTGTGAGATTCACTACGTGCACCACTGGTATTTTGTGGAAAAGCACATGTAAGATTCTGCAACAGTCTCTGCTGATACTCCTGCATGCGTGCATCCCTTTCTATGGCAGGAATAATTTCTGCAAATTTACTTTTGTACCGGGGATCTAACAGTGTGGCAACCCAGTAGTCAGGATTATTTCTAATTCTCACAATTCGAGGGTCATGTTGCAGGTAGTGCAGCAAGAAGGCACTCATGTGTGTTGCGCATCCAGGAGCACCAAGTCCCTGTTGTGTTGGTGGCGAGGTAACAATCATGCTTCCTTCCTCTGTCCTCTCCCCCCAACCTCGCACAACAGAAATGTGATCAAGGTCTCCCTCATCTAATGAGTCTTCCATCAGTTCGTCCTCCACTTCATCCTGGGCTCCTGCACCTTCCTCACTAGTTTGACTGCTACCATGCGCCCTGGTAAAACCATCTCCCCCACCCTCACATGCCTGCCGCCTTGGTGCTGCCGACCGTCTGGACCTTGCAGATGTTAGCCCTTCCGCATACAACTCCTCCTCCTCTACTTCCTCCACCTCCTCTTGTGCCACCACCTGACTCCAAATTCTGTTTAACATGTGCTCCAGCATGTAAATCACCGGAATAGTCATGCTGATAATGGCATCGTCAGCACTAAACATCTTCGTCGCCATTTCAAAACTGTGCAGAAGGGTGCATAGGTCCCTGATCTGAGACCACTCCTCCAGCGTGATTTGCCCCACCTCTGGATCTCGTTGGCCCAGGCTATACGTCAGAACGTATTGCACCAGGGCTTGTCGGTGCTGCCACAGTCGCTGCAACATGTGCAGAGTTGAATTCCACCGGGTAGGCACATCGCATTTTAGCCGGTGAAGTGGCAGGCCCAACGACTTCTGTAGAGATGTAAGTCGCTGAGCTGCGGGATGCGAACGGCGGAAGTGAGCACACAGCGACCGTGCCCTCTGCAGAAGGCCATCTAGTCTGGGATAGTGGGCTAAAAATTGCTGGACAACCAGGTTCAACACGTGAGCCATACAAGGCACGTGTGTGACATTGCCCCGGCGAAGGGCCGCACCCAGGTTTGCAGCATTGTCGCACACGGCCTTCCCTGGTTTCAGGTCCAGTGGAGACAACCATTCATGAAATTGGTTCTCCAGAGCTGACCACAACTCCTCAGCTGTGTGACTCACATTTTCCAGACATTTCAATGTAAAAACCGCCTGATGACGTTGAGCCCTACTGCCAGCATAGTAAGGAGGTGTGCAGGATCCCTTCTGCGCAGTTAGAAAGCTTGTGGCATGACCAGACAGGCTTTGGGTGCAGGTGGAAGACCGAGAGGAGGTTGAGGAGGCAGAAGCAGTGGAGGAACTTTGACATAAAGAGGATTGACGCACAACTCGTGGGGACGGCAAGACTTGGACAGCAGCCCCTTGTCCTGCTGTCACCATAGTTACCCAGTGCCCAGTCAGCGACATGTAACGCCCCTGTCCATGCCTACTCGTCCAAGTGTCTGTGGTGAAATGCACCCTGTCACACACAGAGTTTCTCAAAGAAGCGGTGATGTTGTGTGCGACATGCTGGTGGAGCGCAGGCACACCTTTCTTTGAGAAGTAGTGCCGACTGGGCATCTGGTACTGGGGCACTGCGACGGACATAAGGTCTCGAAAATCCTCTGTGTCCACCAGGCGGAAAGGCAGCATTTCTGTAGCCAAGAGCTTGCAGATGGTGAAATTCAACCTCTTAGCTTTCTCATGGCTAGGAGGAAATGGTCTTTTACTTGTCCACATCTGAGGGACCGAGGGCTGGCTATTGTGCTTAGACGGGGTTGATAAGGGTGTCCCCGGCAAACTGCCGGTCTGTGAGGAAGATGCAGGCGGACATGTTAGGTTGCCTTGATCCAAAGGTGGTGCTATCGATGTCGGACAGCGCTCAACACCAGCTGGTGTTACCACCTCCAAAGAAAATGATGACCTGCCAATCACGCTGGCTATTGCGGGTAAAGAGGTGGCAGGTCTGCGCCCCAAAACAGGTGTGACTGCTGTCCCCCCAGTAACAGAGGATGAAGAGGCCGCGGATGCACAAGATATGGCAGACGGTGGTTGGCCCGGCCGGCTAGGCCGCATTGTAGCACACTGAGCTTCCCACTGCAACTTATGCTTCATGTCCATGTGCCGGTTCATGCATGAAGTACTCAAACTATGTATTTTTTGGCCTCTACTTAGCTTTTGCTGACAAATGTTACAGATAACACGAGTTGGGTCATCTTTATCGATCTGAAAAAATGCCCAGGCTATGCAAGGCTTAGCACCCATGCGACCTGAAGAGCCACCACGACTTGTGGTGAGAGGCAGAGTTGTGTTTGAGGATGCAGTTGTTGACGTGCTTCCAGTACTACGTCTCTGTCCAGGAAGGCGCAACCTGACCTCGTCGTCACTAGCATCTTCCTCCACCTCCTCTGCTGACCTCATCTCTTGGCTGACTGTGGGTTGACAGTAAGTGGGATCTCCAACCTCATCATCATCACCCTGTGCGTTATCACACCCGTCGTCCTCAGAGCCAACCTGTTCCTGCCCTGACAAAAAACTAAAGTTGTCGCTCCAATCAGGTATTTGAGTCTTATCATCGTCTTCCTCATTGTCTCCACCAACAGGAGTTACAGTTTGGGAATGAGGGTCTACATTATGGTCAGAACCTTCTGCGTCTGGTCCTGGATCCGACTCATAAAGATTCTGGGCATCAGTGCAGATCATTTCCTCGTCTGGATTCACAGAAGCGCTGGAGTCGACCTCTGATTCCCAGGCTATAGTATGAGTAAACAGCTCTGCAGACTCAACCATCTGTTCTACCTCATACTCAGACGGGCAGCTGGAGATTTGGGAGCTGTGAGGAAGCAAGTGCGATTTGGGTGACACCTTTGAGGACTGGAGTATTTGTGATGTTGAAGTTGATGTGGAGGAGAGCCCACTTAAAGGAGCACTTGATATCCGTTGAAGCACCTGCTGTTTTTGTGCCTCATCTGGAATTTGTAGTGATTGGCGTGGCCGTAAGAAAGGGATCTTATCACATTGTCCGCTAAAAGAAGTAGACATTTTAGTTTGGCTGGAAGATGGTCTTTCTTCTGCAGATGTTACTGTTGCTTTAACACCTACCCCACGGACACAACCTTTTTTCCCCTTCCCAACACGCCTATTCCCCTTTCCACCAGCAGCAGGCCTTTTTCCACTCATTTTGGTGGTTAACTAATTCACAACTCTGGAGTTGTTTGCACAAAAAAAAAACAATGGATGGGAACCGAGCAGAGCTGAGTGGCCAAACTGTGGTATTAGGCCAAAACTATTGGCTGGGTTAGATGCAGAAAAAAAATTATATTCAATTTGCAACCTGATGGAGGTCAGTATAGATGGACTAATACAACAAGTCCCACACACAGCTAGAAGCCCAAATATTTTTTCACAGGTAGATGCAGAAAATTTTTTTATTCAGTTTGCAACCTGATGGAGGTCTGTATAGATGGATTAATAGAACAAGTCCCACACACTGCTAGAAGGCCAAATATTTTTTCAGAGCTAGATGCAGACAAAAAATTATTTTGAATTTGCAACCTGATGGAGGTCTGTATAGATGGATTAATAGAACAAGTCCCACACACTGCTAGCAGGCCAAATATTTTTTCAGAGCTAGATGCAGATAAAAATTATATTCAATTTGCAACCTGATGGAGGTCTGTATAGATGGATTAATAGAACAAGTCCCACACACAGCTAGAAGCCCAAATATTTTTTCAGAGGTACTGTAGATGCAGATAAAAATTATTTTTAATTTGCAACCTGATGGAGGTCAGTATAGATGGACTAATAGAGAAAGTCCCACACACTGCTAGCAGGCCAAATATTTTTTCAGAGCTAGATGCAGATAAAAATTATATTCAATTTGCAACCTGATGGAGGTCAGTATAGATGGACTAATAGAACAAGTCCCACACACAGCTAGAAGCCCAAATATTTTTTCAGAGGTACTGTAGATGCAGATAAAAATTATTTTTAATTTGCAACCTGATGGAGGTCAGTATAGATGGACTAATACAACAAGTCCCACACACAGCTAGAAGCCCAATATTTTTTCAGAGGTAGATGCAGAAAAAAATATATTCAGTTTGCAACCTGATGGAGGTCAGTATAGATGGAGTAATAGAACAAATCCCACACACAGCTAGAAGCCCAAATATTTTTTCAGAGGTACTGTAAATGCAGATAAAAATTATTTTTAATTTGCAACCTGATGGAGGTCAGTATAGATGGACTAATAGAGAAAGTCCCACACACTGCTAGAAGGCCACATATTTTTTCAGAGGTAGATGCAGAAAAAAATATATTCATTTTGCAACCTGATGGAGGTCAGTATAGATGGACTAATACAACAAGTCCCACACACAGCTAGAAGCCCAATATTTTTTCAGAGCTAGATGCAGAAAAAAATTATATTCAATTTGCAACCTGATGGAGGTCAGTATAGATGGACTAATAGAATGATGCTATGCCCAAAAGATTTTACTTCACTAGGTGCAGTAAAAAAATTGGTATTCTATACACAGGTGGTATATCTTGCAACACAGATAGGCTACTCCACTGACTAACACACTCTGCAATAGGCCAAAAATGATTAGCTTTGCTAGATTCAGCCAAATGCTGTGAAAAAAACTTGCACAGCACTGGCACAGACCTGCCTGGCAAAAACTGATAGGAACTGATGTAACCTAGTCCTGAAAAGGACTGCAATCACAACTATTCCCTACTCCCAAGCTATCTGTAGATTTGTGCGAAAATTGGCTTGAAATTAACAAGGTATAGCGCACACAGCAACAGCGGTGCCGTCTAACACGCAGCTGCAGCAGTGAGAAAATGGTGGCGACGGGGAAAATGGCTTGGTCTTATAGGGCAAGGACATGTGACATACACTGCCAATGACACATGCCCTTGCTTGTGTGAAAAAAAGCACTTCGCTCCGCGTGTGCGCTGCTGATAGGCTGACAGATTGCACCTCCCCACTGTAAATGCGGGAAAGAGAAAAAAAAAATGGAGATCTTCATTGTTCCTGCAGAGATCCATCCCCTGCCCCTCCCCCCACCCCGCTGTACACTCAAACTGCGTATTAACATTAATTTTCATCATTACTGAGAAAAAAATCCAGTTATGATTTTGGTGCACGAACAGTTATCGAACATAACCTCGAACAGCCGAATTTTTCTCAAATTGTTCGTGTTCGCCGAACGGCTCGAACACCGCCCAAAACAGCTCGAATTTGAGATTGGCGAACAGTTCGAGTAGAACAACGCTCATCTCTATCCAGAACTGCAAAATCACTGGAGTGCCCAGAAGTACAAGATGTCCAGTGCTTAGAGACATGGCCAAGGTAAGGGAGGCTGAAACCCAATCACCACTGAAAAAGACAACTTAGTTAAAATGCCAAGACCGGGCCAAGAAATAGTCAAAGGTAAAATTGTTCAAAGGGTTTAGACTGATGAGATGAGAGTGACTCTTGATGGACCAAATGGATGGACCTGGTGCTGGACCAGTAACAGGCATAGAAATCCACTTTGTCTCAAATGCTGGCAAGGTGGAGATTGGTTATTGCTACGAGCTGGTATTATTAAAGATGAGCTAGTTAGACTTTTTCGGGGTTGGAGGTGGGCTCATAATCAACTCCCAAACCTACTGACAGTTTTTAGAAAACACTGTAGCTTTTAAGTAGTGGTACAGGAAAAGTCTGCATCTTAAAAAAAAAACATGATTTCTATGCAGGACAATGCAGCATTGCATGCATTGAAGTACTCCACTGCTTGGCTACCTAGTATAGGCCTTTAAGATGAAAGACTAATGACATTGCCCCCTTCCTCGTCTGACCTAAACCTTATTGAGAACTTGTAGACCCTTCCTAAATGGAGATTTAAAGTGAAGGTAAACAGTACACCTCTCTGAACAGTGTCTTTTAGGCTGAGGCTGGTGCTGCCCAAAAAGTTGATCATCAGCAGATTAAGAAATTGCCAGACTCCATTGATGACTATTATTAAAACAAATGGTGGCTATATTGGTCACTGATATTTTGAGTTGTTTGGTTAATATTCTCACTTTAATAAATGAAAATAAACAGGTGAGATTGGAAAAATAAAATTTTTATTAACTTGCATAATAATTCTGTACACTTATCATTGTCCTGCACATATATATATATTCTGCTAAGCAACATAAAACCTTACTTTTACTTTCTTAAATATTCAGGTTTCAAGTTTATTAAGATATATATCCTAGACTTTCTGAAAAACAAAAAATGTGCTTAAGCACTAACAGGCAGGCAGCTACTATGTTATTATGTTACTATGATTAACAGTTGGCTCCCCCAATTAGGCAGCGGGAATCCAGCCGTCAATCAGAATGACGTCGGAAGTCCCATCCTGTCAACAGAGCAGAAAGGAAAAGAAGTCTCCACTCTGTCGATGTGACGTCAGCAGAGGCAACTGAATCCCAGGCAAGAGCGGTCTGCGACTGGTCTGTGTGGGAAAGAATGGCGCTGTGCACAACATGCAGATAGGTAGCAACTTCCTGCCTGTTAGTGCTTAGGCACATTTTTTTGTTTTTCATAAAGTCCAAGATATCCCCTTTGACCTTTTACATTGACTGACAGCACTGTAGTTGTTCAGTAATAAAATCAATAACCAAAGTTACAAATTGCCTAATAATTGTGCACACAGTGTTATCTTTCAATATGTTCTGCAGCACTGATAACTACCACTATATGGTCATCATATGTTGGTAATATCAGTCTTGATCTTGTTATACTGATTTCACTAACAGCATAATCCTCTGCTTAGGTTCTCCTTTACCAATATGATAAGGGTGCATCAGTGTAGTTGTAAGCATGGTTATCTAGGTTGGGGGACCAATCAGATGGGTTTTGCACCCACTATGCCAAACCTCTATATCTAAATGTAACAGTTATACATTATGCAGCCTACTACTATTTTCAAACTGAGTATTTGCTTATATGATAATAATAATTAATTAATAATAATATGATGTACACGATTACATTTTATAGCTAAGTGAGTTTATGAAAATATTGGAATTGGTGTAGCAATAAACATACAACCAATAAGAAAGTATACCAATACATAGAAAATATATCTCTCTCCTTGACATGTCTTCCACCTATATCATCTTAATAGGATTATCTTCTCAGACAAATAAAGAGTATTGCCTTCGAGTTCTATGAGTAAATGCTTAGTTAGGGTGTTTAGTACATTTTTACTATTGTGAAATGTACTACTTGTGACAGATCTAATTGGGTCAGGAGATATTGGGCTATTTTACTAAATAGGAAAAATATAAGTGCTTGCTATCTGTAATCAAAGCATTTTCATGTTACATGATAGTACTGAATGGCAGCTTATCTTGTAAAGGTGCAACCACATTTCATAGGAAGGATTTAATCCTGGATTAAATATCCCTGAGATATACATGACCTGTTTGAACTCCTGCACTGAATCATTATTGCATTTAGTATGCAGGCTCATTTATGAAGGAAACAATAGTAAGCATTCTTTCTACATATATTATAGGGTCGGACAAATAGGTAACATCGCTTTGTTAAAGTTATTTTCTTGTTTTACTCACCTCTAAAACATTTGAAACATTAACTAATTTCTTAGACTGTGCCACAAATCCCAATACTCCAGTATCCAGAGGAAAAACAATTTCAGAGTCTGGTTGTACCAAACATTCTTCCATGACAGCATCCTTATTGACATTAAAGAGTCGGGTAGCCAATTCCGCAGTACCATTCCTCATGCGGTACATAAACAAACTCATACGATCCGCTTGAATAATAAAGGATATCCTCTTGAGTACATTGAAAACACATCTTTCAACATTGAGGTTCTCCTGAAATCCTCTAATCAGGTCAAAGACTATTTCACTTTCCTCCACACTGCTCAGGTCATGATAGGTCTCAAAGTCCACATCAGTGTTGTCAGAGCTCAGAAGCTCAAATATAACTCCAGATCTAAATTTACTGTCATAGTAATCTTTGGCAAAAGTTGGATTGGCGTCTAAATACTTCTCTACTGCCTCCTCTGTGAGCGCGCTCATGTTGAGTACAGTACTTACGGATCAGACTGCTCCTTTCCAGGAATGCCTCTGAATCCAACAAAGGTAGTTCAATGCATTAAAATAGAAAAAAATAGAGAATTATGGAAACCCTGGGAAATTGAGATATCCCCTGGGTATTTCTCCTTCAGGGGGACAGAAGGAACTCACGCCATCTCCTTGCTCTGAGCAGTAAGCCAGCTTTGGATGCATTCTTGTAAGATGGTTCTTAGCAAGGCCAGCATTATTCCACTAATAGTAAAGGTGAAATGGGGATTACCCTGATCATTTTAAATGGTCACATGATATTTCTGTAATTCAGTAACCAATCACATTAAAGGATGAAGACGATTGCCAATGATACTCAGACTGTTGTGGTTTGCAGATTAAAAGTGAGTCAAGGAAAGCAACATGTTGATAAAAGAAAACTGACCAAAAATTCACAGTGTACTACAGTAAGCACACACATGGAGCTGGAATGGTAATAAATTTGTATGGGAATCTTGCACTTGCATTAATTGCTGCAGAGATATACATATAACTTTAGGGAGAATACAAAAAGGAAATCACAACACAGGTCTGAGGCATTTGAGAAATGCTATTGCGTTACATTACAGTATATTAAAGAAAATCTTTGATGTATACAGAGATATATAAGGTATTGTTAGGGAGAATATAATGTGTTCTCTTTCATGTTTAACAATGATTAAAAAGATTAAAAAATCCATTTCACTACAGTTAGAGATTTCAAAAATCTTTTGAAATTCTAGGTCGCCAAGTTTGACATTCGCACCCCCCCCCCCCCAAATGTGCAACATTCAAAGGTGTACTAGGACTTTTTTGTACCCCATTCAAACTCTTTAATATAAACACAGCCTTAGAAATATGAAAGTATCCTTAACATATTTGGTTAGAGATAAACTGATGGTATCCGGTGGTAACCAGCCCACTTAAGTACACACTCCAATAACAGACACTTTAGGCTTCTTGAATTGCAAAAACAGTCTAAAAATTATCCTTTTTTGGGGGGGCAGATGCTTACCCTACTGGTGTTTATCCATAGGCAGTGCAATCAGAACAACCCGTGGCTTTTTCACACACTGTGGTACAAATATTATCCATGTTTGGGAAGTAGTGATGGGTGAACCAGAACGGTAAATTTCGGGGTCCTTACTAGACACCTTCTCCCGGAAGTCCGTATTACTGTTGTGGTTGGGCAGCCCGAATAAAGTTTATAGAAAGTCTGCAGTGCAGCCAATCAACAAGCTTTTCTAGTGTGGGCACTTCCGGCCCCATCACAGCCATGCCAAGTATTGGTTTGGTTGGCGCAGTATGTAAAAATAAATAAGAAATAAGACATTTTTTTATAACCAGCGCATGTGAACAGCTCAGCTGTCTGATTTATCTTGGCTTGTTATCAAAAATAGAGGAGGTTCCACGCCATTTTTTAAATTATTTGCAGAGTGATAAATTTCTCATGCAGCGAGCGGTGACGTCAGTAAGGTTACCACAGTTCATCAGCTATGAACTGCGATAAGCTTACTGACGTCAGCAATCGTCGCAGCAGCCAGAATCACACGCTACTGTCGTTGTGTTCCGGCTGCTGTGCTGAGCAGTCAATTACTGATGTCACCGCTCAGCACTGCATCTGGATGTAGCAGAGTCGGGGATCGTCGTGGGACGTGACATGGATTTACGGCAGACCCCTTTGGATTATTTGAATTTTTAAAGGTAATAAATGGGTAAAAGAGGATTGGGGAGTGCTTTTTACAACGACCTTGGTTTTTTGCCTGTTCGTTTTTTGCTTCCCTTCTTCCCAGAGCCATAACTTTTTTATTTTTCCGTCAATATGGCCATTTGAGGGCTCGTTTTTTGTGGAACGAGTTGTACTTTTGAACGACAGCATTGGTTTTACCATATCATGTACTGGAAAGCGGTGTGTGGTGAAATTGCAAAATAAAAGTGTAATTTCACAATATATCTTTTTTTTACCATGTCCACTAAAAGCTAAAACTGACCTGCCATTTTGATTCTCCATGTCATTATGAGTAGAAACCTAACTTGTATAGGTTTTTTTTTTTTTTTTTAAGTGGTGGAAAAAAAAAATCGCAGCGTCTCCATTTTTCGGGATCTGTGTCTGAATGAGGGCTTATTTTTTGTGCGCCGAATTGACTTTTTTATGGATACTATTTTGGGATAGATGCAATGTTTTTATCACCCGTTATGGCATTTTATTGCTATGTTGCGGCAACCAAAAAACGTAATTCTGGCGTTTTGATTTTTTTTCTCATTACGCCGTTTACTGATCAGATTAATTCTTTTATATTTTGATAGATCGGGTGTTTCTAAATGCGGCGATACCAAATATGTGTGTTTTTTTTTAACTGTTTTATTTTGAATGGGGCAAAAGAGGATTGATTTGGACTTATGTTTTTTTGATTTTTTTATATTTATTCACATTTTTTTTACTTTTCACATGCTTCAATAGTCTCCCTAGGAGACTTGAAGCTGCGATCATTCAATCACTCCAGTCCTGCTATGTGTAACTGACGCGCCCCTGGGCCTGTGTCGCGCTGCGTTGCGCACGCGGGAGCTTACCCGGAGCCGGATCTCTTTAGGGTTGTAGTCTCGTGGCGGTGATCCGGTCCGTGCCCAGGGAGTCAGACTAAGTGGCGGTCTATGGCAGTAGATGTTAACTTGATCGACTACGCCACCCGTTGAGTGCGGCTTTGAAGCCGCCGCTGCAGAACAGTCCACTGAGGCCAGGTGTATGAGGATGTGCAGCGTGGTGGTATAACCCCCAATGGGAGGGGTATGGCCTCAGGGCAGCAGGGATAGATGATGGGGGTGATGGTGGTACACGAGCGCAACAAAGACAACTCGGAGTCTTGGTGGTGCAGTTCAGGGTCTTTACTCACGGTTACTCGGTTACTGCTCCAGGCCACCGCTGCAGAGGTGGCCGCCTGTGTCGCTCTGTGCTCACCAGGTGAGGGGCTCGGTTAACTCCCAGGTCTTTCTGGAGTGTTTTGCAGGACCCCCTTTATGTCCCCTGTCTCTGGTCTTCAACCCCACTAGTGACCACGCTTATGTCCAGCTGCCTCGGACCTTCTTGGTGGGCAAACGTTGGCCTGCGTTTCCCAGGTCCTATGTGGTGCCTTTCTAGCGGGTGTGGTGAGGGGCTGCTCCACATGTAATGTCGCAGCCTCCGGTTCTTAGTTGAGGGTAGTTTCTCTCCTCCACTAATTTGGGATCCGGTTCCCATCTTCTTGACCTGACCCCCCTACTCAGGTAGCGGCGGGCGTGTGGTGGCTACCAGCCAGTCCACACCCCTGGGGTCCCCTCTGTCCTTCCTGGAGCCCAGTCTGCTCCTCTTCCTCCTTCTTCCCTCCTCCAGGCTCAGGCCTCCTGACAGGGCCTGCCTGTGGAGCAGAGCCCATAAAGCAGCTCTGCTCCCTGTCTTCTCCTCTCTCAACTCACTCCCTTTCCAAGATGGTGCCTCCCTTTATACTCCTGTACAGAGTGCACCCAGGATCTACTTCCCCCACGCACACACTACCGGGTTCCCTTCTCTAGGTGTTCCCTCCCCCCACTCCAGCCAGGGACATGCTCACTCGTGCCTGCATAACTAATGGGAGCACCGTCGAGCTGTCCCCCGGAAATGTGGTGTAGTGCATGTGGGTGTTAGGGTCCTGAGCCACACTCCATCCTTACCTGGAAGTGAGATATCGCACATCTGGGTGAGATGCAATACCTCTGTAGCAACCGAACCCTCGGGGTGCTACATAACAAAAATGGTCATCTGCTATGAGCACCAATCACGGGGCGGAGCTCAAAGCAGTTCAACAATGACAACCGCAGGGATCATGTGACAGGGGCGGCGATTGACGGAGACAATGATACTAATCCGGTTTGCTCGAGTTAAATGCCGCTGTCAGAGATTGACATCAGCATTTAACTAGTTAACAGCCACGGATGGATCACGATTCCACCAGCGGCTGTTAGGGGCACATGACAGCTGATCAGATCAGCTGTTATGTGCCAGAAAAGGTGTGGGCTCAGCGCCGGAGCCTGCACCAAAGAGGACGAGGACCTGCAGCGGTCCACGATACTCAGCCGCTGTGACCAGCGGTGACTTTAGTAAGGATACTGCCAATCAGAGCCAGTGTTTCCCACACTGTTACACAGAGGACAGCGTGGTAACTAGAGATAAGCGTTGTTCTACTCGAACTGTTCGCCAATCTCAAATTCGAGCTGTTTTGGGCGGTGTTCGAGCCGTTCGGCGAACACGAACAATTTGAGAAAAATTCGGCTGTTCGAGGTTATGTTCGATAACTGTTCGTGCACCAAAATCATAACTGGATTTTTTCTCATTAATGATGAAAATTAATGTTAATACGCAGTTTGAGTGTACAGCGGGGTGGGGGGAGGGGCAGGGGATGGATCTCTGCAGGAACAATGAAGATCTCCATTTTTTTTTTTTCTCTTTCCCGCATTTACAGTGGGGAGGTGCAATCTGTCAGCCTATCAGCAGCGCACACACGGAGCGAAGTGCTTTTTTTCACACAAGCAAGGGCATGTGTCATTGGCAGTGTATGTCACAAGTCCTTGCCCTATAAGACCAAGCCATTTTCCCCGTCGCCACCATTTTCTGACTGCTGCAGCTGCGTGTTAGACGGCACCACTGTTGCTGTGTGCGCTATACCTTGTTAATTTCAAGCCAATTTTTGCACAAATCTACAGATAGCTTGGGAGTAGGGAATAGTTGTGATTTCAGTCCTTTTCAGGACTAGGTTACATCAGTTCCTATCAGTTTTTGCCAGGCAGGTCTGTGCCAGTGCTGTGCAAGTTTTTTTCACAGCATTTGGCTGAATCTAGCAAAGCTAATCCTTTTTGGCCTATTGCAGAGTGTGTTAGTCAGTGGAGTAGCCTATCTGTGTTGCAAGATATACCACCTGTGTATAGAATACCAATTTTTTTTACTGCACCTAGTGAAGTAAAATCTTTTGGGCATAGCATCATTCTATTAGTCCATCTATACTGACCTCCATCGGGTTGCAAATTGAATATAATTTTTTTCTGCATCTAGCTCTGAAAAAATATTGGGCTTCTAGCTGTGTGTGGGACTTGTTCTATTAATCCATCTATACAGACCTCCATCAGGTTGCAAATTGAATATAATTTTTTTCTGCATCTAGCTCTGAAAAAATATTGGGCTTCTAGCTGTGTGTGGGACTTGTTGTATTAGTCCATCTATACAGACCTCCATCAGGTTGCAAACTGAATATATATTTTTCTGCATCTACCTCTGAAAAAATATTGGGCTTCTAGCTGTGTGTGGGACTTGTTGTATTAGTCCATCTATACTGACCTCCATCAGGTTGCAAATTGAATATAATTTTTTTCTGCATCTAACCCAGCCAATAGTTTTGGCCTAATACCACAGTTTGGCCACTCAGCTCTGCTCGGTTTCCATCCATTGTTTTTTGTGCAAACAACTCCAGAGTTGTTAATTAGTTAACCACCAAAATGAGTGGAAAAAGGCCTGCTGCTGGTGGAAAGGGGAATAGGCGTGTTGGGAAGGGGAAAAAAGGTTGTGTCCGTGGGGTAGGTGTTAAAGCAACAGTAACATCTGCAGAAGAAAGACCAATCTTCCAGCCAAACTAAAATGTCTACTTCTTTTAGCGGACAATGTGATAAGATCCCTTTCTTACGGCCACGCCAATCGCTACAAATTCCAGATGAGGAACAAAAACAGCAGGTGCTTCAACGGATATCAAGTGCTCCTTTAAGTGGGCTCTCCTCCACATCAACTTCAACAATACTCCAGTCCTCAAAGGTGTCACCCCAATCGCACTTGCTTCCTCACAGCTCCCAAATCTCCAGCTGCCCGTCTGAGTATGAGGTAGAACAGATGGTTGAGTCTGCAGAGCTGTTTACTCATACTATAGCCTGGGAATCAGAGGTCGACTCCAGCGCTTCTGTGAATCCAGACGAGGAAATGATCTGCACTGATGCCCAGAATCTTTAGGAGTCGGATCCAGGACCAGACGCAGAAGGTTCTGACCATAATGTAGACCCTCATTCCCAAACTGTAACTCCTGTTGGTGGAGACAATGAGGAAGACGATGATAAGACTCAAATACCTGATTGGAGCGACAACTTTAGTTTTTTGTCAGGGCAGGAACAGGTTGGCTCTGAGGACGACGGGTGTGATAACGCACAGGGTGATGATGATGAGGTTGGAGATCCCACTTACTGTCAACCCACAGTCAGCCAAGAGATGAGGTCAGCAGAGGAGGTGGAGGAAGATGCTAGTGACGACGAGGTCAGGTTGCGCCTTCCTGGACAGAGACGTAGTACTGGAAGCACGTCAACAACTGCATCCTCAAACACAACTCTGCCTCTCACCACAAGTCGTGGTGGCTCTTCAGGTCGCATGGGTGCTAAGCCTTGCATAGCCTGGGCATTTTTTCAGATCGATAAAAATGACCCAACTCGTGTTATCTGTAACATTTGTCAGCAAAAGCTAAGTAGAGGCCAAAAAATACATAGTTTGAGTACTTCATGCATGAACCGGCACATGGACATGAAGCATAAGTTGCAGTGGGAAGCTCAGTGTGCTACAATGCGGCCTAGCCGGCCGGGCCAACCACCGTCTGCCATATCTTGTGCATCCGCGGCCTCTTCATCCTCTGTGACTGGGGGGACAGCAGTCACACCTGTTTTGGGGCGCAGACCTGCCACCTCTTTACCCGCAACAGCCAGCGTGATTGGCAGGTCATCATTTTCTTTGGAGGTGGTAACACCAGCTGGTGTTGAGCGCTGTCCGACATCGATAGCACCACCTTTGGATCAAGGCAACCTAACATGTCCGCCTGCATCTTCCTCACAGACCGGCAGTTTGCCGGGGACACCCTTATCAACCCCGTCTAAGCACAATAGCCAGCCCTCGGTCCCTCAGATGTGGACAAGTAAAAGACCATTTCCTCCTAGCCATGAGAAAGCTAAGAGGTTGAATTTCACCATCTGCAAGCTCTTGGCTACAGAAATGCTGCCTTTCCGCCTGGTGGACACAGAGGATTTTCGAGACCTTATGTCCGTCGCAGTGCCCCAGTACCAGATGCCTAGTCGGCACTACTTCTCAAAGAAAGGTGTGCCTGCGCTCCACCAGCATGTCGCACACAACATCACCGCTTCTTTGAGAAACTCTGTGTGTGACAGGGTGCATTTCACCACAGACACTTGGACGAGTAGGCATGGACAGGGGCGTTACATGTCGCTGACTGGGCACTGGGTAACTATGGTGACAGCAGGACAAGGGGCTGCTGTCCAAGTCTTGCCGTCCCCACGAGTTGTGCGTCAATCTTCTTTATGTCAAAGTTCCTCCACTGCTTCTGCCTCCTCAACCTCCTCTCGGTCTTCCACCTGCACCCAAAGCCTGTCTGGTCATGCCACAAGCTTTCTAACTGCACAGAAGGGATCCTGCACACCTCCTTACTATGCTGGCAGTAGGGCTCAACGTCATCAGGCGGTTTTTACATTGAAATGTCTGGGAAATGTGAGTCACACAGCTGAGGAGTTGTGGTCAGCTCTGGAGAACCAATTTCATGAATGGTTGTCTCCACTGGACCTGAAACCAGGGAAGGCAGTGTGCGACAATGCTGCAAACCTGGGTGCGGCCCTTCGCCAGGGCAATGTCACACACGTGACTTGTATGGCTCACGTGTTGAACCTGGTTGTCCAGCAATTTTTAGCCCACTATCCCAGACTAGATGGCCTTCTGCAGAGGGCACGGTCGCTGTGTGCTCACTTCCGCCGTTCGCATCCCGCAGCTCAGCGACTTACATCTCTACAGAAGTCGTTGGGCCTGCCACTTCACCGGTTAAAATGCGATGTGCCTACCCGGTGGAATTCAACTCTGCACATGTTGCAGCGACTGTGGCAGCACCGACAAGCCCTGGTGCAATACGTTCTGACGTATAGCCAGGGCCAACGAGATCCAGAGGTGGGGCAAATCACGCTGGAGGAGTGGTCTCAGATCAGGAACCTATGCACCCTTCTGCACAGTTTTGAAATGGCGACGAAGATGTTTAGTGCTGACGATGCCATTATCAGCATGACTATTCCGGTGATTTACATGCTGGAGCACATGTTAAACAGAATTCGGAGTCAGGTGGTGGCACAAGAGGAGGTGGAGGAAGTAGAGGAGGAGGAGTTGTATGAGGAAGGGCTAACATCTGCAAGGTCCAGACGGTCGGCAGCACCAAGGCGGCAGGCATGTGAGGGTGGGGGAGATGGTTTTACCAGGGCGCATGGTAGCAGCCAAACTAGTGAGGAAGGTGCAGGAGCCCAGGAAGAAGTGGAGGACGAACTGATGGAAGACTCATCAGATGAGGGAGACCTTGATCACATTTCTGTTGTGCGAGGTTGGGGGGAGAGGACAGAGGAAGGAAGCATGATTGTTACCTCGCCACCAACACAACAGGGACTTGGTGCTCCTGGATGCGCAACACACATGAGTGCCTTCTTGCTGCACTACCTGCAACATGACCCTCGAATTGTGAGAATTAGAAATAATCCTGACTACTGGGTTGCCACACTGTTAGATCCCCGGTACAAAAGTAAATTTGCAGAAATTATTCCTGCCATAGAAAGGGATGCACGCATGCAGGAGTATCAGCAGAGACTGTTGCAGAATCTTATATGTGCTTTTCCACAAAATACCAGTGGTGCACGTAGTGAATCTCACAGTTCCAACTTGCCAACCGTGGGACCGTCAAGTGTTCAGCACTCAAACCGTAACAGAACCACAGTATCTGCTGGTAACATCAATTTTGCGGAATCATTTCACCACTTTTTTAGCCCATCCTTTGCAAGGCCACAGTAGACAAGAAGTCTGACACATAGTCAACGCCTAGAGACGATGGTACAGGAGTATCTCCAAGTAAACATTGAAGCCACGACTGTCACTGGACCCTTGCTCTTTTTGGGCTTCCAATCTGGATAAATGGCCGGAGCTAGCCACTTACGCCTTGGAGATCTTGTCATGCCCCGCAGCCAGCGTTCTGTCTGAACGTGTGTTCAGCGCTGCTGGTGGTGTGCTGACAGATAAGCGCACGCGGCTCTCCACTGATAATGTAGACAGACTCGCGTTCATAAAGATGAACAAATCATGGATCCGAAACGACTTTTCTACCCCTGTGTCATCCTGGGGAGAGTAAAAGCTTGATGATTGGTTAAAATCACCCTACCAACTGTTTTAAGCTTTCAAATTACTAATCATGTTTATCTGTATCTTGGCTGGAAAATAATTTGGGCTTTGTAGCAGTGTGCAGCACTGATTCTATTAGGCCATCTATAATAAGCTCCACCAGATTTAAAATTAATAATAATTTTTAGCTGCATCTAGCCCGGAAAATAATTTTGGGGCTCCGAGATGCGCAAGACACATAAGTGCCTTTTTGCTGCACTACCTGCAGCATGACCCTCATATTGTCAGAATTCGAAGTAATCATGACTACTGGGTTGCCACACTCTTAGATCCCCCAAACTTTTCGATCAACCTTTTCATTTTAATAAAGACCAAAAAAATGGTCATTTTTGAAATTATAAGCATTAGCAGGTTGTTAGAAACTGAAATCAAACAGTTTTCAACTCAAAACTTTATTCTAGGTGATGTTACATTTTCACATAGGACCCCTTGTTCGAAAGGAGCTTCTGAACTCTCTCGTCCATTGAATTTGTCAGGTTTTGGATGGTTTCTGCTTCAATTGTTTTGCATGAGGACAGAATACCCTCCCAGAGCTGTTGCTTAGATGTGAACTGCCTCCCGCCATCATAGACACTCCTTTTAATGATGCTCCAAAGGTTCGGAATGGGGTAGAGGTCAGGGGAGCATGGGGGTCACACCATAAGTTTGTCCCCTTTTATGCCCATATCAGCCAGAGATGCAGATGTTTTATGTGCAGCATGAGATGGTGCATTATCATGCAGAAAAATGATCTTGCTGTGAAATACACGGTTCTTCTTCTTGAACCATGGCAGGAAGTGCTGTTTGAGAAAATCCACATACATTATGGAGTTCATCTTTAGCGCCTTCAGGGATCCTAAAGGGGCCGACAATCTCTCTCCCCATGATTCCAGCCCAAAACATTATTCCACCTCCTCCTTGTTGGCGCTGTAGCCGTGTTTGCATGGGGTGTCCATCAACCAGCCATCCTCCACTCCATCCATCTGGACCATCGAGCGCTGCACGGCACTCATCCGTGAACAAAACAGTTTTGAAATCAGTCTTCATGTAATGTTTGGCCCACTGGAGCCGTTTCTGCTTGTGTGAAGTGGATAGAGGAGGTCGACAGGATGGCGTATGCACAGCTGCAAACCTCTGAAGGACCCTGCATCTTGTTGTTCGGGGGACGTTGGAGGCACCAGCAGCTTCAAAAACTTGTCTGCTGCTATGACAAGGCTTTTTTGCCGCTGCTCTTTCAACCTGACGTAATTGCCTGTAGGAAAGAGTCCTCAATTTGCCTTATCAGCACGCACACGTGTGTACTGTGAATCAGCTACATACTTCTTGATTGCCAAGACACTTCATCCTGATCATCGCACAATGTTGATTGTAGTCATGCCTTGACCTAAACACTCCACAATTTGTTGCTTCTCAGCAGCCGACACATCCTTTTTCTTTCCCATTTTGGCAGAAAATGTAGGCTGCTTAATAATGTGAGAGAGCCTTCTTAAGTAGTCTTGCCTTTCATTGGACACACCTGCCAAACTAATTAGCACAGGTGTCTGCAATTGCTTACAGTGATATAAAGAGCCCTGACACACATCACCATCAATGAGTTTAACTGACAAACAAACAAATTCTTCCCTTATCACTCCTAAACACTTTTTGCATAATAATTTGGAACACAGTGTACATGTGCTTTTCCACAAAACACCAGTGGTTCACGTAGTGAATCTTACAGTTCTAACTTGCCAACCGTGGTCTGTATGGAGTTGTTCAATAAAGGGCCCAAAATTAAGATAACATAGATGGGAGAGGTCTCTATGAATAGGAATTCCTAAGTATTTGATACCCTGTGAGGGCCAGGCAAAGGGAAAGTTGGACTGGATGGAATCCTATATGGATTTGGGGAGGGAGACATCGAGGGCCTCAGACTTCGCTGCATTGATTTTAAAATTTGATCATGTAACAAAGTGATCTATTTCAGCCATAACAGCATGGATGGATATATGTGATTGAGTGATATATACTAGGACATCATCAGCAAATAGAGAGCACTTGTACTCGGTGCCTCCCACCTCAATCCACCTAATATTGGGGTTATGGCGAATTGATGAGAGCAGGTGCTCCGTCACTAGGATGTATAAGAGAGGGGACAGAGAACATCCCTGCCTTGTCCCATTGGGGATTGTGAAAGGTGATGAAAATGTTCTGACGCGCCCCCTAGGCCTTGGGACACCCGGAGCCGGACCCTTTTTGGTGGATGCTGGTGGTTGTAGTCTCCGTGGCGGCGACCCGGTTCCGTGGCTCAGGGCGGTCAAACCAGTGGCGGAACTATTTATGTGGTTTTGATGTTTAAATATCCGACTACGCCACCCGTGGATTGCGGTCAGAGTGAACCGCCGCTCCAGGGCAGACCGCTGAGGCTGGTGTTGTGGGTGCAGCAGAGCGTAGCATAACTCCCCACGGGAGGAGTATAGCCTCAGGGCAGTGTATGCGGAGGATGGGGGTGATGGTGCAGGGCAGCAGCAGTAATGACACGGAGTCAGTGATGCAGTCCAGGGCCTTTACTCACAGTTCTTATTATCCAGACCACGTCTGCAGGTAACGGCTGCCCACGTCGTACTGTGCTCACCAGGTGAGGGGCTCAGACAACTCCCAGATAACTTTGGAGCGCTTCACATGACCCCTTTTGTGTGTCCTTTGTCTGGCCTTTCTTACCAACCCTTCTGTCCGGCTGCCTCGGGCCTCCTCTTGGTAAACTTGGTGCCAGTTTCCCTGACCCTATGTGGTGCCTTCCTAGCGGGTGTAGCGAGGGGCTGCGCCACATAAAATGTCACAGCCTCCTGTTTCTAGCTGAGGGTCGTTTCCTGCCTCCACTAGTTTCGGGGACCGGTCTCCCCCTTTGGCCTGACCCCTCCACGCAGGTGGATTCGGGCGTGCGGTGGCGACTCGCCCGTCCGCACCCCTGGGATCCCTTCGTTCCTCGTTCCTGGAGCCTTCTCCGCTCCTCTTCCTTCCTTCTCCCTCTTCCAGGCCTGGGCCTCTGTTACTAGGCCCGCCTCCGGAGCAGGGCTCATGCAGAGCCCCTGCTCCCTGCCACTTCTGCTCAGACTTCTCTGCACTGAACTAAGATGGTGCCCACCTTTTATACTCCCTTCTCAATGCACCCAGGAACTGCTTCCTCCCTGCTCCTGCACTACAGGGTTCCCCTTCCTCAGTGTTCCCTCCCCCCACTCCAGACAGGGACAGGGACTGTCGTGCCCATCTCAGGGGCATATTGGTCGCCCTGCCCCACGGCAATGTGGTGTAATGCATGCAGGTGTCGGGTCCTGATCCACACTACATCCTTACCTGAGAGTGAGATATCACACCTCTGGGTGAGGTGCAATACCTCTGTAGCAACCGAGCCCTCAGGGTGCTACAGTTCCATTTATCTTCAGCCTAGGTGACGTATTGCGATACAGGGCCGTGATTTTGGCTATAAAAGGGTCCCCTAGACCCCTACCCCAAGCTTTTTAAGAGAATCATATATGGCGTGCCAGGAGACTCTATGGAATGCTTTCTCAGCATCCAACGAGAGTATCTAATTACAAATTTTTAACTGCATCTAGCCCAGGAAATACTTTGTGCCTAGTAGCAGTGTCTGCTAGTCAGCGGATTATCCCGGCTGTTAAGCAAGCTACACCACCTGTAGTTTGGACACTTCATTTTTTCAAAGGAAATGCTTCGGGACCACGGGATACTCCAGTGAAGAGCATCAGGAGGCACCCCAAGGCATAGGGGCTGGGACTGGCAGTAGGATGCCTTGAGGTGGACAGCAGAGCTCGATCCTTATAAAAGCTTTTTAACTGCAGCAGCTTTAGTGGACGCTACTGGAGCTGGAATTACGCGGCTGCTGGCATGAGACTTGCCCTCCAATAGATCCTTGTAAATGGATTTAAAGTGTATTCATTCAAATTAGAGAGACAATTTAAATTAAAAAGCTTAGAGCTGCCTCCACTACAGGGGGGCTCACTCGACCCACCAGCGGACAGGCACCAGTATTGGGAGAGGGGAGCTGGCCGTCAGGGTTCACCGCGGCTCTGGCACAAACCCGGCGACGCGGAGGTGGCACGGGCAGGAGCGGACTGAACGTGTCGGCTTCTCACTTTTTGGATTTTAGAAGGGCATGACATGCCTATATCTGTGTCTCCCCCTCCTTTTACTCCTCCACCTCTTTTCTTTTCGCATGACTATATGTACTTGTCACTTTTCCATGTGTTAGTTGTGTCTTCTGAGCAGTTTGTCAGCTTTTGGACACCTTTGAAGGTGTTTTCTATGTGTTTCTATGTGTTTTTGTTTGCCTGCCATTGGTTTTAACGGTGTTCGAAGGTGTTCGACGAACCGAACCGAACTCGAACACTACGGGGGTGGCTCAACACTAGTGGTAACCTCCTAATGTTCCGGTTCCCCATTCACTTGAATCGAGTTTGGGCTTGAGATCAAGTTCGAGTACCTTTCTTTATATAGTTTGTCAGAACCCGATGGACCCGAACATCCATGGGTCTGCCCATCCCTACTGGGAAGTATCAAGAGCTTTGTTCTTTGCTCAATAATGAAATTATAGCTTTTTCTCTAGCTGTCCAAAAATTATTTGCTTTTGGAGTGCAAAAATACGTGCTATTGGAAAGTGAAGAAAATGTGGCTGGGATTTGCAATAGGTTTTCTATTATCAAAATGACTAAAAAATCCAAAAGACTTTTAATCATACCATCCAAAAATGATCCCGTTATTTAGGGAGAAAGAACAGGTTACCTGTTTTCCAAGTGAAGAATAAATGGCTTGTCAATAAGACTTTCAATATTTTTCCCAATTTTGGGTCAATTTCTTGTATTTGTACCCTAATGAGGGTTTTCTTCCCACCAGTAGTACAGTATAGCTGTTATGATAGTGTAGCAACTCACTTGGGAAAATAGGTAACGCACTAAAAAACGGCAATTGACCCTGTACAGTTCCTGTACAGACTAGAGATCCTGACCCCACATTCCCTAGTGGTTCCTGCATGAACTGAGATAGCCCTAACCACAGACTAGATGATGGCAACTCGGACCTATGCTGCCTGAAAGGCTGTCGATCCCAGAGTGAGTAAAACAAACCACGAAATACAAAATAAAGGATTAAGGACGTACTGTTAAAGAATATACAGCCTACTTCCTCAAAAGAAACAAAAGATAGGTGTAGGGTAAAGAACATAAACAGCAGAGATAAATCCTAGCTGGTCCTTCACTCACTGACTTAAACTACAACAGTATGGTTGGACATCTGAATGAGACAATCACTAGCAGGGGGAAAGTATATAAACCTGCAGCCAAAAGGTGATAGGGCAGACAAATGAGTAAATAAAAACACCTGTTAAGCTGTGTGCACACGATGCGTTTTTAATGCGTTTCCGCGGCGTTTCTGCAGCTGCGGAAACGCCGTGGAAACGCATTAAAAACGCATGGTAGAAGGGCAGCAATGTTCCCCAATGGAAATCCGCATGTGCTGTGCCCATGATGCGGATTTTTCCGCAGCGTAAACGCTGCGATCAAAATTCCGCAGCATGTCCATTAATTTTGCGGAAGCTCGGCTTTTTCGCCGCCATTGACTTGCATTAGAACGCATGGAATCCGCATCACTGTATATGTACATGCGCATTCCATGCGTTCTAATGTTCGGATGGTACCCGGGTGTGGATGAGAGGACTCTCATCCAGACCCAGGTACCATTAAAAAAAAAGAATAAAATAAATAAATATATATATATATATATACACACACTCACCTTCTGGAGTCCTGCGCTGCATCCTCCTGGCTTCCCGGGCACTTCGCGGTTGAATGAAGGACCTACGCTGATGTCAGAGTCATGTGACGGGTCACGTGACGCTGACGTCGGCAGGTCCTTCAGTCTTACACTGCCGGCAGCCGGGACGGAGGGAAGCAGGACACCGGGGACCATCGGAGGGTAGTATATATTTATTTTTTGACATTCACACACTATATAAATCCATGTCGGTTGCATGGATTTATATAGTGTGAAGTTAACAAGCACTTTCCAAGTGATGCTAAAATCGCTTGGGAAGCGCTTGTCAACCCGCATGCGGAAATGCATGTGAAGAACGCTTCACATCCACATGTCCCTGGCAGGAAAATGTATGTACAATCCACAAGTACAATCTGCATGTACAATCCACATGCGTTTTTTCCTGCCAGGGAGATGCAGAAACGCTCAGGAAAAAATCCTGAGCATTTCTGCATCGTGTGCACATACCCTTACCCTAAAAAGACTGAAGCAATTAACAGAAGCTAAATACCCAGAGAAAAGTTGTATCTGGTGTGGCTCGGCAGACAGAGAAGCTGACCACAAAGCACAGGCTCAAGGGTTCGAATCCAGGCACATGACAATAGCTGAACAAGTAAAGGAGATGTGTATGGAAATTTAGAAACCGTAGCAAGCAAGGAGATGCCTAGCAGTGTAGAGTCAGTTCTGGCATTCCCAACAGCAACAGTATAATATGACACTATTCTGTCCTCATGGCCTGTGGCTATAAATATGGCTCTGTGAGACGAGGTCTCTTCACCTGTACATACAATGGCGATGTTCGCAGATAGCTTAACTCGGCTGCTAGCAGGCACATTGTGAAGAATTCAGAGGAGACTAGGTTTTCTTTAACCCCTTAATAACATTTGACGTACTAATACGCGTCTGTGCCCTGGGACTTAAGAGCCAGACCCGTATTAGTACGTCATGGCGATCGCGCGCGCACACAGGCTGTGCGGGCGCGATCGCCGCCGGGTGTCAGCTGATTGTCACAGCTGACACCCGGTACTATGTGCAGGGAGCAGTCCTGCACCGCTCCCAGCACATTAACCCCCGCTATGCTGCGATTGAAGTCGATCGAAATCGATCGCGGCATTGCGGGGGCAAGGGGAGGTGATCGGCGATACTCACCTCCTCTTCCGGCTTCCAGCGCAGACTGCAGCGGCTTCCCGGGTGTTGCCATGACGACCCGATGTCATCATGACAACATCCGGGTCACCAGAGAGCAGGAAGATTGCTTGGACATGCGCAGTGCATCTCCAAGCAATCTTAACACTGTGCACTTCTGACAGCCTTCATGGCATAGGGATGGTGCTCCATTCCTATGCCATGCAGGCGATCAGAAAAAAAGTGAAAGTCCCAGAGTGGGACAAAGTAATAAGGTGTACAAACTGTCTGAAAGTGGAAAAAAAAAAAAAAATATTATAAAAATATAAAAAAAAATAATACACCAAAAATAAAAATATAATGTACCCATCAATAAATATTATAAAAAAAATAAAAAAAAAACCAATAAAAGTACACATATTTGGTATCGCCGCGTCCGGAACAGCCTGACCTATAAAACTGTCCCACTAGTTAACCCCTTCAGTGAACACGGTAAAAAAAAAAAAAAAACGCAGCAAAAAACAATGCTTTATCACCATACCGCCAAACAAAAAGTGGAATAACACGCGATCAAAAAGACGCATATAAATAAAAATGATACCGCTGAAAACGTCATCTCGTCCCACAAAAAACAAGCCGCCATACAGCTCCATCAGCCGAAAAATAAAAAAGTTTCAGCTCTCAGAATAGAGCGATGCTAAAAAATATTTTTTTCTATAAAATAGCTTTTATTGTGTATAAGCGCCAAAACATAGAAAAATTATACAAATGTGGTACCGCTGTAAACGTACTGACCCGAAGAATAAAGCTGCCTCATCAATTTTACCACACGCGGAACAGAATAAAAAAAAAAAAAAAAACAATTCCTGAATTGTTGGTTTTTGTTTATTCTGCCTCCCAAAAATCGGAATAGAAAGCAATCAAAAAATGTCACGTGCCTGAAAATGGCACCAATAACAACGTCAAGTCATCCCACAAAAAACGAGCCGTCACATGACTGTCTGCCAAAATCTGGAAAAATTATAGCTCTCAAAATATGGAGATGCAAAAACTAGATTTTACAAAAAATGCGTCTTTTAGTGTGTGACAGCTGTCAGTCATAAAAACCCCATATAAAATAAACTCTTGGGTTAGGATTGGGCTAGGGTTAGGGCTGGGTTTGGGGCTAGGGTTGTGCTGGGGCTAGGGCTAGGGCTGGGGTTGGGATTTTTTTCAAAAGTAAGAAAAAAAGATGACGATATGGCGACTAGTGTTGAGCGCAAGTGCTCGCTACTTGAGTTTGCATCGGGTGCTCTGGTATGCATTGAGTATCGTGGGTATTTGAGTGACATGCTCGAGTCTCTGCCCCATATGCTTCGCGGCCAAAAAACTTTACGGGGATTGCCTGCCATGCACGAGCGATCCCCGCATGTTTTTTTTTGGGTGTCTAATAACCGTGAAACATGCGGAGCAGGGACTCGAGCATGTCACTCGAGCACACGCTGTACATGGTGCATACCTGAGTACCCGATGCAAACTCAAGTAGCGAGCACTTGCGCTCAAGAATAATGACAACTTATTCAATATGATGACCTAATGTAAACAAATTCTGTGCCGTACCTCTGGGTTCAAAATGTTCACTATACACCTTAATAAAATCCTTGAGGGGTATAGTTTCCAAAATGGGGACACTTGTGGGGGAGCTCCACTGTTTAGGCACATCACGGGCTCTTCAAACGCGACATGGTGTCCGCTAACAAATTGAATGGAAAATCGGCTCAAATTGTTAGCGGACGCCATGTTGCGTTTGGAGAGCCCCTGTGTGCCCAAACATTGGAGCTCCCCCACAAGTGACCCCATTTTGGAAACTAGACCCCCCAAGGCACCTTTCTAGATGCATAGTGAGCACTTGGAACCCCCAGGTGCTTCACAAATTGATTCATAAAAATGAAAAAGGTGTTTTTTTTTTCACTTTTTCATTTTTATGAATCAATTTGTGAAGCACCTGGGGGTTCCAAGTGCTCACTATGCATCTAGAAAGGTGCCTTGGGGGGGTCTAGTTTCCCAAATGGGGTCACTTGTGGGGGAGCTCCAAAGTTTGGGCACAGAGGGGCTCTCCAAACGCAATGTGGTGTCCGCTAACAATTTGAGCCGATTTTCCATTCAATTTGTTAGCGGATACCATGTTGCATTTAGAGAGTCCCTGTGTGCCCAAACATTGGAGCTCCCCCACAAGTGACCCCATTTTGGAAACTAGACCCCCCAAGGCACCTTTCTAGATGCATAGTGAGCACTTGGAACCCCCAGGTGCTTCACAAATTGATTCGTAAAAATGAAAAAGTGTTTTTTTTTCACTTTTTCATTTTTACGAATCAATTTGTGAAGCACCTGGGGGTTCCAAGTGCTCACTATGCATCTAGAAAGGTGCCTTGGGGGGTCTAGTTTCCAAAATGGGGTCACTTGTGGGGGAGCTCCAAAGTTTGGGCACACAGGGGCTCTCCAAACAGAACATGGTGTCCGCTAATTATTCAAGCAAATTTTACAATCAAAAAGTCAAATGGCGCTCCTTCCCTTCCGAGCCCTGCCATGCGCCCAAACAGTGTTTCTTCCCCAAATATTGGGTATCTGCGTGCCCAGGGGAAATTGCACAACAAATTTTGGGGTCCATTTTTTCTTGTTACCCCTGTGAAAATAAAAAAAATTGGGTCTAAAGTAACATTTTTGTGAAAAAAGTTAAATGTTCATTTTTTTCTTCCACATTCAAAAAATTCCTGTGAAGCACCTGAAGGGTTAATAAAGTTCTTGAATGTGGTTTTGAGCACCTTGAGGGGTGCAGTTTTTAGAATGGTGTCACTTTTGGGTATTTTCTGTCATAAAGACCTCTCAAAGTGACTTCAAATGTGATGTGGTCCCTAAAAAAATGGTTTTATAAATTTTGTTGGAAAAATGAGAAATCGCTGGTCAACTTTTAACCCTTATAGCTCCCTAACAAAAAAAAAATTTTGGTTCCAAAATTGTGCTGATATAATGTAGACATGTGGGAAATGTTATTTATTAACTCTTTTGTGTGACATATCGCTCTGATTTCAGGGCTTAAAAATTCAAGTTTTGAAAATCGCAAAATTTTCAAAATTTTCGCCAAATTTCCGTTTTTTTCACAAATAAACGCAAGTGATATCGAAGAAATTTTTCCACAATCATGAAGTACAATATGTCACGAAAAAACAATCTCAGAATCAGGGGGATCCGTTGAAGCGTTCCAGAGTAATTACCTCATAAAGTGACAATGGTCAGAATTGTAAAAATTGGCCCGGTCATTAACGTGCAAACCACCCGCGGGGCTTAAGGGGTTAAGAACTCTTGTTAAATGCATGCAGGAGCAGCAGGTTAAAAAGAACTTTTCACAGAACAGGCTGTGAGTACATGAGCTTCAGAAGGTGCCAAGATGGTGAATGAATGAATGCAAGACAGGGGAAAGAAGGGAATGGTTAGCTAAACACGTGACATGAGAGAGAGACAGGGAGAGAGAAGGGACAAACTTAAGGAAGGTAAACACTACAGCAATACAATAAGACAGCAGTGAATAGCAACTGTAAAAAGGTCCATTATAGTCCGTAAATGTCCCAACATGGGACAGAACAGACACTATAAAATACAGTGGGTATCCAGGAGATGTGTAGCTGGTGTGGAATTTGCAGTGGCAGATGCCACAAAGTATAGAAATATGACAAGTTAGGCATGGAGATGTCTGTCAATTAGGGTTCGCACTAGCAGCAGTACAGTATAGCACCATAAAACACAGTGGGAAGTAGCTGCAGCAGAGGCTACACGGTAGACAAAGAGTACAGGGCAGGCAAAGATGTCTGGTAGTGTAGGACCAGCTCTGGCAGTCCTGGCAGCAGCTGTACAGTATAGCACTATAAAACACAGGATGCAGCCAGTGAATGTATAATTGGCATAGCTGTCTAGTGGCAGTGACAGAGGCAGCATCAGAGATGGCATAAAAATGTTATGGGGCATGCCAGTAGATGTCTGGGAGGATAAGACTAGCACTGGCAGCCCCACAGAATGAGGCGTCTGCAGTGCTCGTACGTGTTGTATCTTTTTTTTATGGGTAAACCCGTACCCATTATAATTTATGCTGTTGTTAACATGTCCATGTTTTTCATGGACCATGTGTCTGTGCAAAACACACTGGGACATGTCAATTTTTTTCTGGCAGCAAGGAAGAAAAGGGCGAACACAAGTCTATGGGTCAGTGAAGAACACATACAGCACACAGATGGCATCAATGAGCCATTCGAGTGCTGTCCTTGTTTAAAATTGCAAAATAATAGAAGCTTTGTAATTTATTTATTTCTTTATCCATGGATTTCTTTATTTAATAGTGCCACCCATTGGAAGCAGCAATCTTAAAAGTCAATTTTGACCTTTAAACGAGCCTTGCCATATGACTTAGCTTTTATCCTAAGTCATATGGCAAGGGTCATTAATAGGTTGATATTGACTTGTAGGATTGCTACTTCCAATAGGTGGCACTAGAGTTCAAGTCCTCTTCCTCTCCGAAGAGGCAATTTGCAGAGATAATGTGCAAATTCCTTGCAGATGTTTTTCTTGCTTGGATTTGAACCAAGGACCCCAGTTCTACAAAGCAACAGTGCTAACTCCTGAGACACCATGCATAAAAGTTTTCCACACTTGTGAAGGATAACTTGGTTTGCTTAGGTGTGGAAAAGACACTGACCACACTGAATACATTCTATCTCAGTATAGTGAAGGTTGGGCATGATATGACACTACATCCATAGCAAACAGGGCCAATTCTTGGCATTGGTCCAATCTGCTGACCCAGAGGTCCATGGGATCAGTGCTCAGCATATCTGCCAGACAAAATACACAATCCAGGTACGACTCAACCTGGCTGTTCAACCGATGCATCTTCTTAGGCTGAAGTGTGTCAGGTTGGCACTAGTGATGAGCGAGTATGAATCGTTAACCCTTTCGTCGAGCACACTCGGGTGCTCGCCAAGTATTTTGGCGTTCTCTGAATTTCTTTTACTGTCGCCACGGCTGCAAGTGTCACGGCTGTTAGACAGCTGTGACACATGCAGGGATTGCCTGTTCGACATCATGTTGAACATCACGGTGCCCGACATCCCCTGCATGGCACCAGCCTCTTGCAGTCTGTATGCCAGAAGCAACCTGTGTTCTGCTAGGGTAGGTGGCATTAATGGCTTTCTGCTCTGCTATGGTTGTTAAAGTAACTCCATCCTGAGAACACAGATACTGTTAAAATGTTTGCAGTCGGACCAGCCAATCTGGCATTTACCAGAAATGCCAGAGGACAAGATTGTTCATCTTTGAATGGGTAATTTTGATCCATGACTTTGTCAAAATCAGACATGTCTCTGTGACTTTTTTGCGGACATGAGATCAACACAAAAGATACAGACATTTTAATAGCAAGACAAACTATAATGGTAAACAGGAGAAAAACAGAGTTTGTAGGTATAAAAGTGAAAAATATTTACTTAGCATAAGTACAAAAGTTTTAAATGTGTAAAAAAAATACAATAAAAAAAAACTGGACAGTACAACAAAATGTCAGCCATAATACCTCCACAACCACATATTAAAATATATTGCAAGTGCAGATTAGGCAAGAGAAAACTCCCCACAGAAAACAAGGTCGCAACCAGTGTCCCAAACAACTTGAAAAAGCACTGACTAATGTTTTTCATCAAAGTGATATTTGAGAGGGGTAAGGCTTACCACCAAGGGTGGAAGTGTCAGTATCGTCTGGCAAAGAGGTGGAAACAAACAGGCCGTGATGCGCGTTTCGCGGGTTGAAATACTGTTTTCAAAGGGCTGTGTCTGTGCAGTACGACCTTTAAGTAAGCAGGGTAATCGGTCATGTGTCGCATCACGTAACAAAGCTTGTGAGCAAGAGCGGTGCTCCGATGGTTCTTGCGCAACGCGATCACTGCTTCACTCACACAGGCCCAAGCCATCCTGCCAAATAGCACATGCACGTGAGCTCAAGGGGAATCAAAGTTCCCAAACATGCGCAACAGGCAGAAGGACCCGTCTGTTGCAAAACGTGCGTTAGGGCCTGTTTGCTTCCACCTCTTTGCCAGCCAGTACTGACACTTCCACCCTTGGTAAGCCTAACCCCTCTCCAATATTATTTATTTTGAGGAAAACCATTAGTCAGTGCTTTTTCAACTTGTTTGGGACACTGTGTACTGTCCAGTTTTTTATAACACATTAAATATTTTGTACTTATGCTTAATAAATATGTTTCACTTTTATACCTACAAACTCTGTCTGTCTTTCTCCTGTTTATCATATTTACTTGCAGTAGGTGTTTTTGGGTGTTTCACAGCACCAGATCTTGTGCTGTGCATCGCCATCATCATAATATGCAATTAACTTTTTGTATACACAAACTATAATGGGCACATGTTCTATCTGTAAAAACCACAGATAGAACACGCACATGAAATATAGACATCTTAAAGAAGAAAGATTTAGCAAATCAGTAAAAATAAGATTTTAATCAATAACTCATTGAATATAAAAACAAATTTCCAAAATTGACAAAACTGAGTTTAAAGTTCATAGATTATTTTTTTAAACTATAACATGAAAATAAGGTGAAAAACATAACTTTCAATACAAAATCTTCAGTTTTACTCAAATTAGTTGATGCAAAAATGAGTAAACCCCAATTTTGCAGCCCTTACACTCCTATATAGTCCCCCATACAGTATTATAGGCACCACATAATCCTCCATACAGTATTATAGACACCACATTGTCCTCCATAGAGTATTATGGGCACCACATAATCCTCTATACGGTATTATAGACACCACATAGTACTCCATACAGTATTATGCTTGCAATCCGCAGCAATTACTGATAGTGTGCACATACCCTAACACTCATTACCCCCGATCAGTGAATTTTGCTTTACTCTGTCATGCCTCTCACTCTCCTAAAAGGAGTTATTTGAAGAGCCGCATGTGAATGGCGCCACAGTGTGTATGATCGGCCACAGCTCCATTTACATGGTGCTCTACGGAGCTCTGATTCTCAGGATCAAGGGGGTCCCAACAGTTGGATCTCCATCGATTGGGCAGTTATCCCCTATCGAGAGGAGATGGGATTACTTGGGATAATAAATTTAAACAGGTTTTCCAATATTTATTTTTATTTGGCCATAGTAATATTGAAAATAAACTAATATTGACGCCTCTCCGACAACAGGACTGGAGAAGTGGTACTGTGCAGTGTATATATACAGGACAGGAAAAATGGTACTGTGCAGTGTATATTTACAGGAAAAGAGAATTGGACCTGTGCAGTGCATATAAACAGGACAGGAGAAGTGGGACTGTGCAGTGTATACACACAGGACAGGAGGAGTGGTGCTGAGAGTAGCACCTGCCTCCTGAGCTCAAGCACTTCCAGGAGGAGGGTTTTCGTCTGCCTCTCTTCTCCCTAGGGAGAGGCAGGCCTACTGGGAGGCCGGCATGGCTTCCCAGCCTCCTATCCCCCGGTTTATGCCGGCGGGGGAGAAGGAGCCTCAACAACCGGCCCAGGAGGGAGTGAGGAGATCGGGAAGGGTGAGGAAGAGTACATCCACCTGCTCCAACTCCGAGACTGTTCACCGCCAGCCCAGAGAGGGAGACCGGGGCACCCCAGGCCCCAGGAACAAGAGCCCAGAAAGATCCTGGGGGGAGATGAGCTCCAGTGAGTCCACAAGTTCCTTCTCCTCTCGAGTGGTCGCCACATTGCGAGAGTACGAGGACGCCGGCAAAGCACTAACCCAGCTGAAAGAGGAGCTGAGGGAGGCCCGGATCCTGAACACCCGGGCGTCCAACAAGGAAAGACCCACGACCTCCCAGAGGTTTAAAGCCCTCAGAGACGAGGTGGTCAGGTTAGTGCTCCTCCGGGAGGGGATTGAGAAAAGCGCAGGTCCCTTCCTGGAGAGGTTTAAGAACCAGCGGCGGTTCTCAGAAATGAAGGGGTTAAACACCTCAGGAGAACCGCCAGCCGGCGTCCTTAGTGAAGAGGAGGAGGAGGATGAAGAGGTGACTGGAGTTTCAGTTGCTGGAGCCAGTGAGGAGCAGAGCCGGAGCCCAAGTGGTCTCCCTGCAGGGCAGAGGACTCTGACAGCAGAGGCTGGAGTGTCGGGGGAGGAAGAGGAAGGAGGACTGCTGGAGTCTCCAGTGGACCTGATACCGTTTTCCTTTGCTGAGGACAAACCAATGGAGGAAGAGGAAGACCGGAGGAGCCGCACAGGAGGTGGTGAGTTACAAGTATGTACCAATGTCTGATGTTGCGCCTGCCACCTTCTGTTTAAACCCCACCAAACCTAAAGGCAATAACTCTGCAGTGGGCTCGAGGCAGAGGCAAGGTGGGGAGAGGAGAAGGACGTCCGGCGATGCTGCCATCTGTGCGGGGACCAGTGCAGGGGGCGAGGCTGTGGAGGTACTCACAGCGCCGGACATAGGGAGTTCTGTGGAGTTTCCCTCCCTGCCCTCTGCGGCTAAGCCGGTTATCACCAGGGCCGGGGAGGCCGGGAGGGATGTGAAAAACACATCTGCGAGGTACACTGGGCACACTTCTGCGACAGGGGGGCAGTGTGCCCCAGCGCCCAAAAAAGGACACTAAGACCCCAAAGTCTGTGGGTGCAGGGCGGACAGCGGTGCCCAACAAGCAGTCTGCCCAGCACAAGGACCAAAATGCTCCAGTAGGGGGGCGGGGCGCTCCAGGAGACGACCTGCAGAAAGCCAGCAGCAACCAAAGGGAAACGGGTGTGGTGCTCCAGGGAAAGGAGTCTCTGGCAGTGCTCACCTCCCCCAGCCCAGCAGGTGTGAGTGCAGAGACACCAGACACAAGGGAGGAAGGAATGGAGGTGACTGTGGAAGGTGCAGAGAACAGCAGAGGTAATGGGGTGACAAGTAAAGGGAATGGAAGTAGTGGTGCAGTGAATGATGGGAGTAATGGTGGAGCAGATGGTGGGAGTAATGGTGGAGCAGATGGTGGGAGTAGTAGGAATGGTGGAAGTAGTGGTGCAGTGAATGATGATGCAGAAAATGGTGGGGTAGTGGTGCAGTGAATGATGATGCAGCAAATGGTGGGGGTAGTGGTGGAATGAATGCTGGGAGTAGTGGGAATGGTGGGAGTAGTGGTGTAGCAAATGTTGGGGGTAGTGGTGTAATGAATGGTGGGAGTAGTGATGCAGCAAATGGTGGGAGAAGTAGTGGAGTGAATGATGGGAGTAATGGTCCTGCGAATGGTGTGAGTAGTAGTGGAGTGAATGGTGGGAGCAGAAGTAGGCGCTGGTCCTGCTGCCCCCCGTTCAGTCGCTGTCCGCGTTCCTTCGCCAATGCGGTCCTGAAAGCGGCGAGTGCGGAACAGGCGAAAGCCGGGACTAATCTTGCCGGTGAAGGGACCAGTAGGGGCGGGGGAGGCAGGGAACCGGTGAGGAGCAAGCTGCCGCCATCCACCATCAGGCGGCAGGAGCAGCGCCGTGGGGACAGGGGGCAGGGAGTAATGTCCCTAAACTCTGACCCAGGTACTTCACTTGCAGCTGAGGATCCTAAAGACAGCGAATTGAGCGAGGAAGTCAAGAGACTTGAAAGGGAAGAGCGAGAGGACGCCACGTCTTCCCAGGAACCCTCTTCTGGTGACAGTCTAGATGAGGGAGAGGGGGGAGTGGTCACAGAAAAAGAAAAAGGGTAACAGGAAAACGGCCAGAGGTAGGAGGGGGACCAGGTCTCGAGCTGCCTCTTTGGAGTGTGACCCCTCAGACTCTCTGGCCGTGATCCAAGCGCCATTGGAGGGTTCAGCCGCCCCCCCTCTGGTGGATCTCTCCAACCGGTTCGGGGCTCTCCAGGACCTCCCTCTGGAGGGGGGGGGGGGGAAGTGGGGACCCGGGGCCGGAGGTTGCGGACAAGGTGGTTGGGGCTCAGGAGATGGCTGGGTCTTCCTCTCGGGGGGCAAATACAAAGCCCTCTGGGGGGACGACTAACCCAGGACCACCAGACGAGGGCAAGAATGTATGTAAGGAGAGAATGGACGAGTCTGTTTGTCTTAAGCGCACTAAAAACCTGTCATTATCAGAGGAAGAGGTTGGGACTGTCAGTGGTGGGAAGAAAAAGGCTATCTAATTCAATCAATCATGATGGCGGCACCCACCCCGTTGACGCTGGCAACTATTAATGTTTGCAGCATAAAGTCAGATGCGGCAAGGTACACGGCCTTTCATTTTCTCGGCCAACTTGACGCCGACATTTTATTTTTGCAGGAGATCAGGTTGACTGATATATCAACCTAGCATAAAGCAAGGCGGGAGTGGAGGCATGGGCCCTCCTACTGGTCTCTTGCGGCCGAGCCGTATAGCGGGGTGGCGGTCCTTTTTAAGACCGCAGCGGTTGAATGCAGACGAGTGATCGAATTAGAAATGGGGAGATGCTTGATCCTAGATGTCTCCATGGGGGGACAAGAGCTTCGGCTCATTAACATCTATGGTCCCCAGTCCAAGTGGGACCGCAAATGTCTCTTCCTGAAGATCAAACCTTTATTTTCGAGTCGGCAGGTGGTCTTCGGAGGGGATTTCAACAATGTCATGAGATCCTGTGATAGAGGAGGTTCCGGAGACCGGCTGGCTTATGACTGCGTCGCGTTAAACAGGATAGTGAGTGAGGCTCGCCTGGTGGATGTCCACATCCGGCACAACCCGGGCGACACGGGATTCACCTTTTTTAGAGGTAGTCAGTGCAGGTCTAGGCTAGACAGGTTTTATTTGAAGGAGGAGGCCATCTCTTCACCGTTGTCGGTTGTGGAGGTGGAGTTCTCCGATCACTGTTTGATTATGTTTTCTCTGAACGTTACAGAGACTCCTCGGATGGGAAGAGGCTATTGGAAGCTGAATTCGTCACTCCTTGAGGAAGAAGCTGTAAGACGGTCTTTTGAGGAATTCTTTCAGAGCCAGGTACCATTGCTGAGCCTAAGTAACACTAAGTCAGAGTGGTGGGAGATGTTAAAACATCGGGTGCCGAGATTCTTCCGGCAGCTCTCGAACCTCAGAAGCCTGAACAGGGATCGCCTGAATCAGAGCCTGAGGAGGAAACTCGAGCATCTTGTGTCGACTGGAGGTAGCCGCGAGGAGATCTCCAGAGTGAAGTTCTTGCTGAAGAGGTGTCAGTACGATAGGCACGCATCTTTGGTTTTCGAGAGGGACTACGGGAAGTACTGCTGGCCCCAACCCTTATAGAAACTGTAAGATGTCAGTGAATAGTAAGATAGTGACGGGGATGGTGGACAGTACGACGTCCCTGAGAAGGTCCTGATCAGGGATCTTGGAGGTCGTCAGTTCCTACTACTCGCACCTCTTGGGAAGGAGGGAGCTTGATCGTGACGGGATGTTGGCTTTCCTGGCCGAGTCTGTTCCTGAGCCAGGGGCTGACCTCTCGCTGGGCGTTTTGGCAGAAGCGATCAAAGAAGAGGAAGTGAGACTGGCGATCGATGGGCTTAGGCCCAAAAAGTCGCCAGGTCCGGATGGCTTAACATCCGAGTTCTTTAGGACCTTTAGGGACTCTTTGGTCCCCCTCTTGACTCAGGTGTTTAACGAGTGTCTCTCTTCGGGCACTCTGCCGAGATCATTAAGGAGGTCAGCTTTGATCATTTTGTCAAAGGGTAAGGATCCGTCACGCATTGAGAACTGGCGTCCCATAGCACTTCTCAATGTGGACAGGAAGATTTTGGCTAAGATACTTTTCAACAGGCTGGTGAAGTTTGCACCCCGGCTCCTTTCAGAGGTTCAGCACTGTTGCGTTCCTGGCCGTAGCACTTTTAGTGCTGTTCTAGGTGTCCGAGAGGCGGTGGAGCAAGGCAGGGCGGGCCTCTGGAAGGGGTTCTTGCTGACCCTGGATCAGGCAAAAGCCTTTGATCGGGTTAACCACGAGTACCTCTGGTCCACTCTTTTGAGGTATGGTCTGCCTGGAGGGTTTGTGGACTGGCTTAAGACCTTGTATGCAGGGGCTGAGACTTTCCCTCTGGTGAATGGGTGGATTGGACGACCTTTCGGGGTAGGATCCGATGTCCATCAGGGCTGTCCTCTTAGCCCTTTGCTTTACGTGTTTGCAATCGATCCCTTCCTCAGAAGGATCGATTGTGGACCGTTGGCGGGGGTGCGGATGGGCGGGGCGGCGCCGGAGGCTATCCTGAGGGTGGTGGCCTACGCGGACGATGTCACCGTCTTTGTTTCTTCGCAAGAGGAGGCAGTGGTGGTGATGTCAGAAGTGGAGCGCTACTCGGAGGCATCCGGGTCCAAGGTCAACCAGGATAAGTGTGAGAGTCTCTGGCTGGGAGGCGGAGATCCCGAGTTTGATCTTCCGGACACCCTCCCCGAACCCCAAGAACATGCCAAAGTCCTGGGCATCGAATTCGGCCAGGGTGATTACCCCACGAAAAACTGGGAAGGCAGAATCAAAGGTGTCGCCCAAAGAGTGGACCAATGGAGGGGTTGGTCTTTGACCCTGAGGGAAAGGGTTGGCCTGTGCAAAGCTTTCCTGCTCCCCTTGCTAATCTACCTGGGCAGCGTCTGTGTCTTGCCAGAGCCTCTCTGGACACTTGTCTACAGTCTGTTCTTCCAGATGTTATGGGGGAACAGACTGAACCTAGTCAAGCGGGAGGTCACTTACCGCACGAGGAGACTAGGGGGTTTGAATATGGTGAACCCCGTGGTGTTCCTAGTGAACTCCTTCTTGAAAGTGAACGTGGCAAACCTCTGGAAAGAGAGGGCTCCTCCGTGAGTATTCTCCTGCAAGGGATGGTTTCAGCCTTTCTTCCAGGAATGGGAGACAGGGGGAAGATTGAAGGATCTTCGCACACCACACGGGCATCTCCCGGCTTATGTTACCCCGGTTCTGAAAATGATCCGCCAGTGGGGTCTGGGAATGTGGGAGGTGAGGTCCCTCCCGAGGAAACTCCTCGATATGAGGGTCTGGCTTTCTCATTTTCAGAGTCCATTGGCCCTCAAAGACTGCCCAAGTTGGGATCTAGAGGTTGGGTTGAGTTTGTTAAATTCTAGCAGGATCCCCGAGAAGTACTGGGACTTGACTTGGCGCTGCTTCCATGGTAAGCTGTATGTGAGGGACAATTTGAAGTTCAGGAGCTCCGGACGACAGGAATTGCCCCCATGAGGCTTGTGCTAACGTGCTGGAAAGCATGGAGCACTTCCTGCTTCATTGTCCCTTTAATACAGAGGTGTACAACAGGGTGGGGGCTTCCATTGGTTGGCCGCGGCTGGCTACTCTGTTCTACGCCGGGTGGGCCTATGGAGCGTTCGGAGACCTTGGGAGAAGGGACCGAGACACTTTATTCATAGTCAGCGCAGTGGTGAGGTATTTCACGTGGAACGCACGAGTTTTAGTCTCGACGCAGAGTAAAATCCTCCATGTAGATGAAGTCTGTAGGAACATCCTAGGTGACCTGGTGAAGGTACGTTCTCTGGAGTATGAAAGACTGGGTGCCCGGAGGGCGGCCCGTCTCTGGAGGGGCTTTTCCTTCAGGGTGCCTTAGTCCGGTAGTACTCCTATATCCTGGTGGTGGGCTGATGTCTTTCCACCCTAGATTTTTGTTTTGTATTTCTGTCTCCTGAATAGAAGGTTTGCCGGCATCGAACTTGAGCCTTGGATGGTGAGTGTGTAGGTTGTGTTCTGTATATATTGTATATAATGTATAATAGGAGGTTTTAGTTAGGTTGGGTGGGGGATTTGGGGGGGGGGGGGGGTTTCATCAGCGGTGATAAGAGGACTGATCTGGCCTGGTCCAGGCCCCCCCTGGGGAAAAACTTTGGGGTCTGATCCTAGCTCGGAGTAATCCTGAACTTTGTGGCCAGAGCTGGATCAGGGATGGCGGGATAGTTAGTGTAGGTCTGTGTTTTATGTATATTAAAAATTACAAAAAAAAAAAAAAATATATAAAAAAAAAGAAAAAATCCAAAACAAACAAAAAAAAGGTTTAAAATTGTTCATGTCACTATTGTATATATTGTTATTTTTGGTTTGCTGTGGTGTGAATGAGGTGCGGTAAGGGTGTGACTAAGGTCTGGCAGTGGGACTAGTAGGTTAGTGTTAGTTCCCGGTTGTATATACGTTATATTAGGTTTAGTGTTTTGTGTTTCTAGTGTTTTATTGTATATAAGACGGTGTTTATGTGTATATAGGACAGTGTGAGCGTTGTGTGGGATTGTATATAGTAGTATGAATGAAGCTGGGCCGGCGGTTTTATAGGTTTTATAATATTTATTTCTTGTACAGTCATGGCCAAAAGTATTGAGAATGAGACAAATAGTAATTTTTCCAAAGTTTACTGCTTCATTTTTTGTAATGGCAATTTGCACATACTCCTGAATGTCAAAGAGTGATCAGCTTAACAGTAATTACTATACTTGCAAAGTCAATATTTGCCCAGAAAATGAACTTTAACCCCCAAAACACATTTCAACATCATTGCAGTCCTGCCTTAAAAGGAGCAGCTAACATCGTTTTAGTGATTGATCCATTAACACAGGTGTGGGTGTTGATGAGGACAGGGCTGGCGATCAGTCATGATTAAGTAAGAATGACATCACTGGACACTTTAAAAGGAGGCTGGTTCTTGGTATTGTTTCTCTTCAGTTAACCATGGTTATCTCTAAAGAAACACGTGCAGCCATCATAGCACTGCACAAAAATGGCCTAACAGGGAAGAGTATCGCAGCTACAAAGATTGCACCTCAGTCAACAATCTATCGCATCATCAAGAACTTCAAGGAGAGAGCTTCCATTGTTGTCAAAAAGGCTCCAGGGCGCCCAAGAAAGACCAGCAAGCGCCAGGACCATATCTTAAAACTGTTTCAGCTGCGGGATCGGACTACCAGCCGTGCCGAGCTTGCTCAGGAATGGCAGCAGGCTGGTGTGAGTGCTTCTGCACGCACTGTGAGGCGGAGACTCTTTGAGCAAGGGCTGGTTTCAAGGAGGGCAGCAAAGAAGCCACTTCTCTCCAGAAAAAACATCAGGGACCGACTGATATTCTGCAAAAGATACAGGGAGTGGACTGCTGAGGACTGGGGCAAAGTCATTTTCTCTGATGAATCCCCTTTTCGATTGTTTGGGACATCTGGAAAACAGTTTATTCGGAGATGAAGAGGTGAGCGCTACCACCAGTCTTGTCTCATGCCAACTGTAAAGCATCCTGAAACCATTCATGTGTGGGGTTGCTTCTCAGCCAAGGGAATCAGCTCACTCACAGTCTTGCCTAAAAACACAGCCATGAATAAAGAATGGTACCAGAATGTCCTCCAAGAGCAACTTCTCCCAACCGTCCAAGAGCAGTTTGGCGCCCAACAATGCCTTTTCCAGCATGATGGAGCACCTTGCCATAAAGCAAAGGTGATAACTAAATGGCTCATGGAACAAAACAGATTTTGGGTCCATGGCCTGGAAACTCCCCAGATCTTAATCCCATTGAGAACTTGTGGTCAATCAAGAGACGGGTGGACAAACAAAAACCAACAAATTCTGGCAAAATGCAAGCATAGATTATGCAAGAATGGACTGCTATCAGTCAGGATTTGGTCCAAAAGTTGATTGAGAGCATGCCAGGGAGAATTACAGAGGTCTTGAAGAAGAAGGGGCAACACTGCAAATATTGACTTGCTGCATTAACTCATTCTAACTGTCAATATAACCTATTGGTACTCATAATATGATTGCAATTATATTTCTGTATGTGATATAAACATCAGACAAACACTAATAAAAACCAGAGGCCAGCAGATCATGTGAAAATATAATTTTGGTGTCATTCTCAAAACTTTTGGCCATGACTGTATATGTATATATTTCTGGGGTGATTTATTTTGTTTCTATTTTCTGTGATTTGTCGTCTTGTTTTGTTCATATGTTTGGTGTCCTGTAATGTATTATTGTTCTGTCATGTACTGTACTTATTCTATAAATAAAAAAAAGACCTGCAGTGTATATATACAGGGCAGGAGAAATGGTACTGTGCAGTGTGTATATCCAGGACAGAAGAAGTGGTACTGTGCAGTGTATATATACAGGACAGGAGAAGTGGTACTGTGCAGTGTGTGTATATACAGATACTTAGATTTGCACGGTCTCAGCCCGGCACCTTGTCACTTCTGGAACCCTTGCCTCCGTGACCTTTAAGGCCCTGTCACACTTAGCGACGCTGCAGCGATCCCGACAACGATACGACCTGTCTGGGATCGTTGCTGCGTCGCTATGTGGTCGCTAGTGAGCTGTCAAACAGGCAGGCTCACCAACGATCAGGGGAGCAGCGACATCGTGGAAAGAATCTTTCCACGATGTCCTGCTCCTGGTTACCAGCATGCTGAAGCAGGAGCAGGCTGGTAACCATGGTAAACATCGGTTACTAGGGGCACACGCGCACCTAGCAACCAGTTTATCATGGTTACCACTCTGCTACGGTGAGCGGGAGGTTACCACTCACTTTAGCAGGCTCGTAACCATGATAAACAGCGGGTTACTAGGTGCGCGTGTGCCCCTAGTAACCCGATGTTTATCATGGTTACCAGCCTGATCGCTGCTCCCTCTGGTCACACACAGCGATGTGTGCTGACCAGCGGGAGGGCAACGACCAAAAAAAGGTCCAGGACATTCTGCAGCAATCAGCGACCTCACAGCAGGGGCCTGATCGCTGCAAAGTGTCACACATAGCGACATCGCTGGTGAGGTCGCTGTTGCGTCACCAAAACCGTGACTCAGCAGCGATCTCGCTAGCGATCTTGCTATGTGAGACGGGGGCTTTACATAGCCCAGCTCTGCTTCATGAACACTGTCATTTTGTAACCACATTAGTACTTTCACAGTGAATACTGGAGAAATGGTAGCTGTGTGAATGACTTTTCTGACAAACTCTGCAGTCAGAGGCATTAGAAGCTATTAATTGGTGCACAATATACAAGACCAGCTTTTCAGGCTGCGTGCCCACTATGCGTTTTTCAAGCGATTTTGCCGCAGAATTTCCGCAGCGAAAACGCTTAAAAAACGCTTGGTAATATGTGCCCCATGGTCCCCAATGATAATCCACATTCGCTGTGCACATGCTGCGGAAATTTCCGCTGCGGCTTATCATTGCGGAAAAATACGAAGACATTGGCTTCAGCTGGAATGGGCGTGATAGTAAGTATGGTTTAATTTAGAACATTAAAAAATTGTGTGTTTATTTCAATTAAGTTACTTTATTCTGGGTGTTTGTGTTTTTTTTAAACTTTGACTATGGGGTTAGTAATGGGGGTGTCTTATAGACGCCTCTCCATTACTAACCTGGGCTTGATGTCAGCTGGCATTATAAGCTGACATCAATCCCAACCCTATTACCCCACTGCCACCGCTGAAAACTAATGCCACCTGAATGACTTGACCTTTAACTCCACCCACTCCTTCTTCACTTCTTTATGCCTACCTGCAAATCATGGACTTAACTTTTTCCCTACCTTCCAAATTTTAAACTCCTGTCATGTCCGGGCTTCCACTAGTTGTGCCCATTCCAGCCCTATCTGGAAAGAAAGCTTCTACAAGATTAATCTGTCACTGGCTTATCTTGAGGAGAACAAACAAGTTGGGTGCTTAAAATCAAAGCTTTTTGAAGGTCTCCCCAATACATACCTTATATAGAAATAATAACATTGCTTTTTTATTAGAATTTTCTATAAAATGTATTTGCTATTGTTAATTATATATTATTTATCATTTATTCTTGTGAAATCTAAGACATAGTTTATAGATTGCAACCAATGCTGAAAGTTCAACACCTGTAAACATCAGTACAAATCATTGAGAGTAGTTGACAGCTGAAATGTAGATAGGACTTTGCTTTGTCTCTGTCCCATTTTTAGTAGAGATAAGCGAATGTTTGAAAAATGATCGCCAATTTCAAATTCGGCACGAATAGGGCACATTCGGATTCGTGATCGCACACACAAGCATTTTTTCTTAAAATCTGCAAAATTCTGTAAAAAGTCAGTAAAAGTGCTGAAAATTATTGCATTGCCACTAGTGATGAGCGAGTATGTCCTGTTAACCCTTTCGGTGAGCATACTCGGGTGCTTGTCTAATGTCTAAGAAAGAGGCATTCCTCACATGTATTAAAGCTGTCAAACAGTCACAAATCATGAGCACAGAGCGACTGAAACATAACACCCGAGCATGCTCGTAAATCTCATGTAACGAGCATGCTTGCTCATCACTAGTTGCCACTAAAGTATTTTTAGCACTTTGGCTGGATAGTGGTGGTGTATGATTAGCTGGGGGGGGAAGTGTTTGAAAAGGGGAGGGGTGGGAAGAGCTCAGAGGAGCGGTGTGCTTGTAATCTTTTTTTTTCTCCTTAAGTTTATTTGTGCAAATTGCGGCTAGCCAATCAGGATGAAGGAACCATCCACAATGTCCAGGCACAAGGGCTTGTGCCATTGGCTACTGAAATCACATGTCCCCCTCTATATAAAGAGCACACATGTTGTTTTAGCGCCATTTTGTCAGTGTAACAGCACAAAGAGGATGCCCCTGGTGTGCTCCTGGATTCATTAGAGATTTTAGCTAGCTAGCTAGCTAGGCAGTTGCTTCTAAGTCAGATAATTTAGATAGCTAGTGTCCTGTGTGGCAGTGAAATCAACCTTCCTGCTGATTTTTTTTTCTTGTGCCATTGGTGAGGTCTAGACAAAGACACCAGGGCACATTTCATGGAACTCTGTTGTGCACTGCTTCTATTGTACTCCATGCACAAGTACACCTTTAAAAATCTATTTTTTTTAGTTGCTAACGTGATTCAGCACGCCATATCTCACCTTGTCATTTAGTGGCGCTGAAATTCAGCTGTGTGCAGAGCATATATTCTATTTAATACAGGCCTCATCCACAGTAAAAAATATATATTTTGTCTGTTACTAACGTGATACATTAGGCCAGATCTCAGTTTGAAATTGTTTGGAACATATATTCTATGTTATACAGGACTCATCCACAGTAAAAAAAAATAATAATTTCTTCTGTTACTAACGTGATACCGCAGGCTAGATCAGAGTTTGAAATTTCTTGGAGCATATATTCTATTGTATACAGGCCTTATCCTCAGTAAAAAAAATACTTTCTTCTGTTGCTAAGGTGATACGGTAGGCTAGATCAGAGTTTGAAATTTCTTGGAGCATATATTCTATTGTATACAGGCCTCATCCACAGTAAAAAATACTTTCTTCTGTTACTAACATTATAGAGCAGGCTAGATCTGAGTTTCAAATTTCTTGGAGCATATATTCTATTGTATTCTCATCCACACTAAAAAATTACTTTTTTCTCGGACTAATGTGATACAGTAGGGGACATCTCAGTTTGAAATTGTTTCGAGCATATCTTGTATGTTATAAAGGCTTCATGCACACTAAAATAATATTTTCTTCTGCTACTAACGTGATACAATATATATTTATTTTTTTTTTTTTATTTTGTGATTATTTTAAAAATATTTTTACAAATTTTTTTCCCTTCTTTTCCCTTTTTTTTACTTTTACACTTTGTCCCACTATGGGACTTTCACTAATTGCAAGCTGATCGCTTGTATAATATAAGGATGCAGGGCAGCACGGTGGCTCAGTGGTTAGCACTGCAGCCTTGCAGTGCAAGGGTCCCAAGTTCAAATCCCACCAAGGACAATATCTTCAAGGAGTTTGTATGTTCTCACCGTGTTTGCATGGGTTTACTCCAGGAACCTCAGTTTCCTCCCACACTCCAAAGACATACTGATAGGGAATTTAGATTGTGGTTCCCAATGGGGACAGAGATGATAATGTATGAATATGTTGGCGCTATATAAAAATAAAGATTATTATTATTATACTATGCAAACTGTCAGTTCTGCACTGATACACGACATTACCAGATCATGCCCTGCGCGTGATCTGGCAACTTTCCTAGCTCTGGTGACCCGGATGTTGCCATGACGACATCTGGTCACCATGGCAACAATCGGTACCCCGCGATGACATCCAAAGGCAGATGGGGATTTCTTCCCTCTACCTGCACACTAAATGCTGTGATCGCAGCATTTAGTGGGTTAAAGTGCCATGAGCGGTTTGGGCACTGCTACTGGCACTGAGTGCTGGGTGTCAGCTGTCAGAATCAGCCTCTATGTGTGCAAAATCGCCTAGACGCAGGCTTGGACTGTCCCACAGGAGTACAGGAGAATTCTCCAGTGGACTCCTGTGCAAGAGTGGGCCACCACCCTCTTGTATGAGCAGTACTTGGCACTATATACTTGAATCACTATGTACAGACAAAGGCAGCATCTTATTCATTTAACAACCCAGTTAATTGTTATGTATATTTGTGATTGAAGATAATGTCACATTTGCATGTAGTTGAAAAATAAGTACTATTTCACAGGAACGTATGGATAATGTCTCATGTCAGAAAGGGGTTAAAAATATAAAGAAAATTAAATGTAAAAATTCCAATCACCCCCTATTTTCCCCTATTAAAAACAAAACACAGATATGTGGTATCACTGTGTTCATAACAGTCCATTCTATCAATCTATGAAATTAATTAACCCGATCAGTATATACCATAAAGAGAAAAAAAGTAAAAAATGACAAAACTGCACTTCTTTTGGTAGTCACAATGCCTTAAAAAACGCAATAAGAAGCAATTAAAACATTTTATTTATCCCAGAATGGTATGAATTAAAATGTCTGCTCAACGCACACTAAACAAGCCATCATGCACATCAGTCAATGGAAAACTAAAAAAAAAAATTACAGGCTTCAGAAAAATAGCGACATAAGCAAAATGTCATAGCAGCAAGTAGCATGCATCCTCAGCACCGCCTCACTCATCATGCTGTTTTTCTTAGCAGCAGGCCATATCTCTGAACTTATTCCTTTCCTGTACTCCTCTGTATTGCTGCTGATGCATGTGGAATCAGTCTAGCTTTAGGGGTGTGTGGCCGGTCTATGCAGGAATTTAACATTGCTGTGTCCTGCAGAGATTTCGTTCCCTGGCCCATCTCTTGTAAGCAGGTCCTAGTTTTCCTGCTCTGAAGTTCATGTTTGTGCATCCTTCTATATTCAGCTTCCTGCTAAGTACTCATCCTGTTTTCCCATTCTGCATGACCTCTCCGCTTCAGACCTCCGTTAAGTTTACTGATCCTGTGCAGCCTGCCCCGACCCCGGACTGTCTGACTTCACCTCTGTCTTGCTCTTCTGTACAATGTACTTGTGCCTCTGACCCTTTGGTCAGCTGCTCTAATCCTGCAACTGTCCTGGAGTGGTACCTGGTGACTACCTGCAGCCAAGCCTAATATCACCACTAGTGATGAGCGAACGTGCTCACCACTGCTCGGTACTCGCCCGAGCATCACTGTGCTCGACGAGGTCGGCGCTCAGCGACTATTTCCAGGTTGCTCGGGCGGGAACTCGGGTCCCCTCCCTGCATGTTTGGCGCTTTTTAGAGAGCCAATGAACATGCAGGGATTGCCTCCCATGCACTGTAATGCCGTAGCCATATTGGTTGTGGGCATTACAGTGATTGGCTGGCCGCACAGCATCATCAGGTGTATATAAGACTGGGCGCCGCCATACTGATCACAGTCTACCCCTGAATCAGGCAGATTAGGGAAAGCTGCTGCTGCGTCAGGGAGAGATTTGCTTCTTCATAGTTAGTATAGGTATTCCACAACATATATACAGTGCCTACAAGTAGTATTCAACCCCCTGCAGATTTAGCTGGTTGACACATGCGGAATTAACTTGGCATTGTGACATTTGTACTGTAGATCAGCCTGGAAGTGGGAAATGCACTGCAGCAAATAGTTTTTTTTGTTTTTTTTTTAAACGTTAAAAGTTAATTCAGAGTGTCATTTATTATTCAACCCCTCAAACCACAAGAATTCTGTTTGGTCCCCCAAAAGTATTAAGAAGTAGTTCAGGCACCAAGAATAATGAGCTTCACATGTGTGGATTAAAGATCTCTTTTGCCAGCCTTTTCTGACTATTTAAGACCCTCCCCAAACTTGTGAACAGCACTCAGACATGGTCAACATGGGAAAGACAAAAGAGCATTCCAAGGCCATCAGAGACAAGATCGTGGAGGGTCACAAGGCTGGCAAGGGGTACAAAACCCTTTCCAAGGAGTTGGGCCTACCTGTCTCCACTGTTGGGAGCATAAGTGGAAGGCTTATGGAACTACTGTTAGCCTTCCACGGCCTGGACAGCCTTTGAAAGTGTCCTCCCGTGCCGAGGCCAGGCTTGTCCGAACAGTCAAGGCTAACCCAAGGACAACAAGGAAGGAGCTCCGGGAAGATCTCATGGCAGTGGGGACATTGGTTTCAGACAATACCATAAGTAACGTACTCCACCGCAATGGTCTCCGTTCCAGACGAGCCCGTAAGATACCTTTACTTTCAAAGCGTCATGTCAAGGCTCGTCTACAGTTTGCTCATGATCACTTGGAGGACTCTGAGACAGACTGGTTCAAGGTTCTATGGTCTGATGAGACCAAGATCGAGATCTTTGGTGCCAACCACACACGTGACGTTTGGAGACTGGATGGCACTGCATACGACCCCAAGAATACCATCCCTACAGTCAAGCATGGTGGTGGCAGCATCATGCTGTGGGGCTGTTTCTCTGCCAAGGGGCCTGGCCATCTGGTCCGCATCCATGGGAAGATGGATAGCACGGCCTACCTGGAGATTTTGGCCAAGAACCTCCGCTCCTCCATCAAGGATCTTAAGATGGGTCGTAATTTCATCTTCCAACAAGACAACGACCCAAAGCACACAGCCAAGAAAACCAAGGCCTGGTTCAAGAGGGAAAAAGTCAAGGTGTTGGAGTGGCCTAGTCAGTCTCCTGACCTTAACCCAATTGAAAACTTGTGGAAGGAGCTCAAGAATAAAGTCCACATGAGACACCCAAAGAACCTACATAACTTGGAGAAGATCTGCATGGAGGAGTGGGCCAAGATAACTCCACAGACCTGTGCCGGCCTGATCAGGTCTTATAAAAGACGATTATTAGCTGTAATTGCAAACAAGGGTTATTCCACAAAATATTAAACATAGGGGTTGTATAATAATTGACCTACACTTTTATGTTTAAAATTTAATAAAATTCAACTGAGCAACATAACTTTTTGGTTTGTAAGATTTATGCTTCTGTTCATAAAACCTACTCTCGTTTGCAGTTTGAAGGCTCTAACTTATTTGCATCTTATCAAACCAGCTAATCTGCAGGGGGTTGAATACTACTTGTAGGCACTGTATATATATCCATCTGAACTAACAGTCCTTCAGAGGACTATTCCAGCTGCATATATTCAGTAGTGATAGCAGGAGTTAGGCAGGCAGGCAATGCATGTGGCGGACTGTAGTGAATATAATGCAAAAGGGTCCATTGAACGTTCCTGCTGCTGTTCTTAAAGATATTTGTAGACATAGCCCCAGATATCAGGGGCCAGGGAATTTTTTTTTTATCTTAAGCCTGGTTATTTGCTTAAAAAGTATTACGGATCCGGGTGGTGGAACCTCTGTGCTGCGGTGCAAGGAGGGGCCAGAGGGGCGTGACTAAGTACCTACTGACCAAGGTTGCACGGCGGCTCAATTGACTCCGTGAACCAGGGAGGGACCGAGCAGGGGGACCAGGTGCCACTCTGGGACCGACCTTGTATGAGAGCAGGTGACTCCCATGGGTCAGATGGCAGGAACTGACCGGTACAGCAGAAGAGCATGGCAGGCAGGCTGACGGGTGGTCCGGGTAGACAGGCAGGCTGATTCGGCTGATAGCCAGACAGGTGCTGCGGGTAGGCAAGCTGGCGGGCACAACAGGTAACAGGCAGGTGCTTCCAGGTAAACAGGCGAACAGAGCCCATAGACAGACTGGCGGACTGGACTGTAGACAGACTGTCGGGCTGGATAGTAGTCAGACTGGTGGGCTGGACTGTAGATCAGACTGGTGGGCTGGACTGACTTGCAGAGGGACCTGAGGGCTGAAGCAACAGGAAGAAACACAGAGCAACAACCTTGCACGGGCACCTCCATATTGAAGGAGGTGCCTTTTATAGAGAAAGTCCTCCGGCCATTGGTCGGGGACTTTTTTAGGATAGTGTGCGCGGCCCCCTTAAGAGGGAGGGAGCGCACGCACGCCCTAAGCGCAGTGCCAGGGAAGCTACGTGCACTAGCAGCAGCAGGGAGGCCAGAAGACGCCAGAGCAGGACCGCGGCGGTAGGGGGGGGGGGGACGACGTCTCTGCCTGGCAGGGGGCAGAGACGCTGATGCTACAAAAAGCAATCCAGAGTACACCATTTTAGAGCTCCATTTGCTTGTTCTCACTGCAGAATAAAGCCAGATCTGTTCCATATTTCAGCGATAAAAATCCAGAAATTTAAACTGAACGTGGCCTCCTTTTCCATTCTATTGCAGTGTGTTGGTCAAGCTATTCAAACTAGGTGTCTGTGAAGGATAGTATTAGCATAACACCTACAAGAGTGTTCCAAAATTAGACATTTCTTCCATTTTCATTCCGTTGCACTAGGTGTCTGTGAAGGATGGTGTTAGCAAATTACAAGCCTGCTAATTAAAACCGTGGTTCTCTGTCAGACATAACACCTATAAGTGTGTTCCAAAATCTGACATTTCTTCCATTTTAATTCTGTTGCAGTGTGTCGGTCAAGCTATTCACACTCTGTCTGTGAAGGATAGTATTAGCAAATTGCAGGCCTGCTATTTAAAACCATGGTTCTCTGTCAGACATAACACCTATAAGAGTGTTCCAAAATCAGGCATTTCTTCTATTTTCATTCCGTTGCAGTGTGTCGGTCAAGCTATTCACACTAGGTGTCTGTGAAGGATAGTATTAGCAAATTACGAGCCTGCTATTTAAAATTGTGGTTCTCTGTCAGACGTATCACATAACTGCGTTCCAAAATCAGCCATTTCTCGTGAACGTGGAAAATATTGTCCTCCATTAAAAATGGGCAAGGTGCGTGGCAAGGGACGGGGAAGTGGTGATGGTGCATGGAGAGGCTGAGGACGTGGCTGTGGGCAATCTGAAATTGTGCCAAAACAAACACCCACGTCGCTCGACCTTCCTGTCCCAATTAATAGAGGACTGCAGAACACCACTATTGAACACAGAGCAGTATCAAAAGGTTATTTGTTGGATAGCAGATAATGCTTCCAGTCACTTAGCCGTGAGTCTGGACTGCAAACTCCTCACCCTGTTCCTCCTTCCTCCCACCATGCTGAGTGCCCGGAGACAACTGATCCCAAATTTGGACACTCAGAGGAGCTGTTCATTTTTCCATTTGTAGATTCGGGCCTTTCGCCTGGCCAACTTCAGAGTCAAGAGGAGAACGCGTGTAGCAATGCCCAAATATTGGAGCAGACACAGTCACACAAAGGCAATGGTGGGAAAGTGCAATTACTGTCACAAGAGGTGGATGAAGATGATGATGAGACACAATTGCAGAAAGTCAGGAGGAGGACCAGGGTGCTAAAGTGGAAAACGAGGTTGTGGATGATATAGTAACTGACCCAACCTGGCAGGGAGACATATAGAGTGAGGACAGCAGCACACAGGGGGAGGGAGGCGTAGTACCGCAACAGGCAGGAAGAAGCAGTGTGGTGGCTGCAGACACAAGGCGGGAAAGCGTTCCTCGTAACGCCAACACGACAGAAGTTGCCAGTACAACTGTTAGGTCTTCCCAAGTCTGGTTATTTTTTAAAGACTCTGCAGATAACCCCAAAAAGGCCATTTACACCACCAGCCAGGCCAGCATCAGCAGGGGTAGCAAAACTAGCAGCCTGACCACCACCAGCATGATCAGGCACATGGCAGCAAAGCACCCGACTAAGTGGGCCGAACCCCAGGGTCCAGCAACAGTGTCTGCGGATGGCACCACTGCTTGTTCCGCTGTTGTGCGTGCATGCCAATCCCCTGTCCATGGCACATACCAAGATGCCTCCTGCCCTGCACCTGTCATTGCATACTCTCAACTAGCACCATCAGCAATCACGTCTATACCCAGTTGTACATACCCCAGTCCTTGGAATGCAAGTGCAAATACGCAGCCAATGCCCCAGATGCCACACTACTAAATTCACACATTTCGCAAATGATTGTGCTCTAAATGTTGCCTTTTAGGCTCGTGGAGATGGAAGCTTTCCGCAACCTGATGGCGGAGGCCGTCCCTCGGTCCCCAGCCGCTACTATTTCTCTCGGTGTGCCGTCCCCGCATTATACGAGCACGTGTCCCACAACATTAAACGTGCCCTCAACAATGCAATAACTGGGAAAGTCCACCTAACCACGGACACGTGGACAAGTGTTTGTGGGCAGGGACGGTACATCTAGCTGACGGCACACTGGGTTAATATAGTGGAAGCCGGGAACCAGTCAGACCTTGGGACGGAACAAGTCCTCCCGACACTGAGGATTGCGGGCCCTGGGTCAATCAGGGTTGCCCCCACATTCTACTGCTCCTGCACCCTATCCTCCTCCAATTCAGCCTCCATCTCTGAAATGACCACATCAGTCGCAAGCTGGAAGCACTGCAGCACTGCCTCGGCCAAGCGGCAACAGGCTGTGCTGAAGATAATATGCTTAGGTGACAAACCGCACAACGCTGAAGAGTTGTGGACAGCTCTGAAACAGCAGGCAGATCTGTGGCTGACACATTTGAACCTACAGCCAGGCATGGTCGTGTGTGACAATGGCCAGCACCTGGTGGTGACTCTGAGGCAAAGTGAGCTCACACTGTTAGGTTCTGCTACCAGAGCTAAGGAAAGAGAGGAGATCTGTCCCTACGATAGAACTCAGCTTTATCCCTATGATGTAACAGGGGACCTGATCCTGCGATCAGACCTGCTAAAGTCCTAAGCTAGTCTGTACGGAGACCTATAGATGTGGGGAAGGAATCCCTACAAGTACTAAGGACTGGGAGGAAAATGGGACACCTCCTAACAGAAATAGTAGCAGACAGACAAACAAACAAAATATATAGAACACTGAGGTCCGTAGACCAAGCAAACTAACAGAGTAAGATACAGAGCACAGGCTAGCTAGAAAGTAGTTATACAACGAAGTCCAGCAAAGCCAGAAGGGCGGAGCAGGATTAAATAGGCCAACAAGGTCATGTGACCAGCAAAGGAAAAAACCTAAGAGCAAGGTTCTAACACACACATGTACAATGCCTGGCCCATGTGCTTAACCTCGTGGTTCAGCGGTTTCTCAAAAACCTACCTGGATCTGTCGGATCTGCTTGTCAAAGTATGCTGCCTGTGTGCCCATTTTAGAAAGTCAGCTATAGCTTTCTACGCCCTTGCTGTGCTTCAGCAGCGTTTGCAGCTTCCAGCTCACCTACTGTCACAACGCATTGAAATTCTACATTGCAGATGTTGGGAAGGATTTGTGAGCAGAAGAGGGCAGTTGTTGAGTACCAGCATCAACAAGGCCATTGGTATTCAGTTCAGACTCCACACATAAGACCTCAGGAGTGGACATGTGTCAGACATATGTACCATCCTCCAAAACTTTGAGGACTCCACCAAGATGGTGAGCGGCGATGACGCCATAATTAGCGTCACCATTCTGCTTCTCTGTCTTCTGAAATGCTCTCTGCTCACAATTAAAGAGGACACGTTGCAGGCGGAGCAAGGAACCATACAGTGTGATTTCACACAGCCCAGCCTCATCTCATCCCAACGTGGATTGGGTGACAATGAGGAATAGGAGAAGGAGGAAGAACAGGAGCTAGTTTCCTGCATTATAGACGATACTACCTGCACAACTGTCATACCATCTGTTCAGCGTGGATGGCCTGAGACAGGGAGGAGGAGGATGAGGAGGAGAGCATGGTCAGTCGTCCTCTTGGTGAGAACATGGAAGTCTTGCCTCTTTGCAGTCTGACACACATGGTTGAGTTTATGTTACGCTGCCTTTGTCAACTGAAAATCCTGACAGGCTGACTCTTATAAAAATGAACAAAGACTGCTTATAGTAGCGTAACAAACTCAAATACAGTGTCTTTTTTTGGGAGGTCTAACTATTCCCATGCACCTCTTTCTTCACACCCAGCCATTGGTATACGCTTCCTGATTTTTTCTATTTGCTCTTGTCCTCCTCCTTCTCCGCATCCTCATCCTCCACCACCATATCACCACCATATGTACCTTATCAACATATCTACGTCTCTTGCAAGGGGCATTGCAGTTCCTCCAAAGTTTTTTCAACCGTTGCTTCACTGCATAGGCAAACAGTATGGGAGACACTTCCTAATAATGGAAGATTTTTTTGCATGAGACCCTCTGACCTCTACATCTCTTGCAAGGGGCATTGGAGTTCCTCCAACTTTTTGGCAGCCGTTGCTTCACTGCATAGGCAAACAGTATGGGAGACACACTTCCTAATAATGGGAGCATTTTTTGCAGAAGGCCCTCCGACCTCTACATCTCTTGCAAGGGGCATTGGAGTTCCTCCAAATTTTTGGCAGCCGTTGCTTCACTGCATAGGCAAACAGTATGGGAGACAGTTCCTAATAATGGTAGCATTTTTTCAGGAGGCTCTCTGAGCTCTACGTCTCTTCCAAGGGACATTGGAGTTCCTCCAAATTTTTGGCAGCCATTGCAGTCACTGCATACGCAATAACAGTATAGGAGACCCACTCGTTAATAATGGGAACAACAAAGCATAGCCGGCTGCTGACCCTTTAAGAATAGTAAGGGCCGCCTGATGGCCCTATAAAAATAGTCTTTGTGACTTTCAGAGTCCCTCCATCATAAATGAAACAGGATGTGTCTGATGATGTGTCACACACCACATGGCCAGATAAGGTAGTCAAATGTTAAAATGACAGTAAAAGTACTGTTGGAGGAGGTCAGCTCTCAGCACGAGCGTCAGTACCAGCTGATGCAGGCCATCAGTATAGTGGCAACATAACTGCAAAGTCTGTCCACCATTATGTCTGCTGCTAACTTGTCCGGCCAGCCCTTTTCTGGACTATCAACCTCTACGAGGAATCCTCTGGTTGCTCAAGTTTCTGGTGGAGCGGCTAAGCTCCAGCTTCCACTCCTGTCCCGATTTGAGAGACCCTAAAGAGAGCCGTGGTTTCATTAACCAGTGTAAGATCCACTTTATGCTCCATGCTCACTTCTTACTAGCGGACCAGACTAAGATAGCACTTTATGGTCTCTTTGCTGTCTGGTTAATCCCTGGCCTAGGCAAATCCTATTTGGGAGCATGGTGGTCTGGTGATCTGCTATCTCGAAAGGTTCCTAGTAGTGTTGAGCGAGCACTAAAATGCTCGGGTGCTCGAAGCTTGGGCCGAGCTCACCATGATACTCGGGTGCTTGACCCGAGCAACGAGCCCAATGTTAGTCTATGGGAGACCCGAGCATTTTTGCGGCGGCACCCCTGGCAGTCTGTAGAAAGCCTAAAAAGTGCCCAAAACGATAGTGACAGTGCTCAAATGACATGGGGATCGCCCCAGGAAGCATTTCTGACCCCCAGGTCACTGCTGTCAACAACGTGGTCAGAGGTATTAAGCCACTTTTACGGGCTCACAATAAAACGTTCAAAAACGAAACTGAAACTTTTTTCCTGTGAAATATGTTAAGGAACATCCTTTCCATGGTAAAGACTTGTGTATAAGGTAAAATAAATAACCCCCAAAAAAAATACTCCTCCACACCTTGGGCTATGTTCACAAGTAGCATTTTTTATGCTCTTTTGTATTGCTTTCAACCGTGACAAATGCATTCACCAGGAAATGTCACTTTAACATTTTACAACCTTATCTGGCCATGTGCTGTGTGACACATGCATACAGTGCTGAAAAGACATGGGAACAGCATAGGGAAGACCCCTGGAAGCATCTCTGACACCCAGATCACTGCCTAAAAGTGTGCCCATAAGAAGTGATCCTTGCCGCATCGGAAGATGCAGACTTGCAACTTTCCCCACACAAGTCCTTGTCCCAGGGCAGTGTTCAGTTGTAACCACTGCGTCTCCTATACAGCCTGCCTGCCTGATATCTGGGATGGATATTAGTCCTCAGAAGGACTGTTTGTTTGATTTTGCAGGCTTTAGAGACCCTACACTACCTATTTCGCAGTATAAATCTCTCCCTAACTCAGCAGAGCTCTCCCTACACTGTCTGATCCGGAGCGACTGTGTCCAAGATGGCGGCGCCTGGTTTTAAATACTCGAGGTGATGCTGTGCGGCCAGCCAATCACTCGGGCGAGTACCGAGCAGTGTCGAGCATGCTCGCTCAACACTAGTTCCTAGAGATGTTCAGCGCGGTTTTTGAGGTTCCTGGCAGTGCTTACTTTGCTGCCTTGTCTTTGCTGAATCGAAGTCAGTGTTCGCATTCCATAGCCCAGTTTGCATTGCGCTTTGGCAACTTAGTGGTAGAGCTGTCTTGGAATAAAGAGGTTCTGGTGGCAACCTTCTGGCAGGGTCTCTCCAGTCAAATTAAGGATGAACTGGCTGGCAGAGACTTACCCTCCTCGCTGGATGCCATGATACACCTGGACACTAGGATTTATCTCCACTTCCATGAGCGAGTTAGCTCTGGAATGAGCTTCAGCATCTCTTCATGCCAGAGGCCCTCCCATGCTGGCACTGAACTTCTGGGCTCCTTTTTCACCCCAAGTGTCTCCACCGCCTTCTGAACTAAAGCAGCTTAAGCGCACTATGCTTTCTGTATAGGAACGACAGCGAAGGAACAGGGAGAACGTTTATATGTATTATGGAGACAAGGGATATTTTGTTTGCCAGTGCCCGGTGAGACCGGGAAACTTTAACACCTAGGGTACGCAGGAGAGATGACGCTAGGTGAGATTGATTGCTTTCCAAGACTAATGACTGAAGTTACCTTAACTTGGCAGGAAAGTTCCCTCTATGTCTCTGACCATCTGGTTCCGGCTCTGCAGGCAACTTCATTCATCTGAGTGTGGTCTGTTGACTTTGGCTCCCTACACAACAGCTGGATAATTGTTACCTCCATAGACGGACAACCCCTGGCTGTACCTGTTTATTTCATTATGCTGCCAGTTACACTGTGGATTGGTGCCCTGCATACCGAAAGGATCTCCTAGTGAGGGATGTCACAGTGTAGAGGGATCACCTTTATTCTCATTTGCACATGAAAACACGAGAAGTAATGGAATGAAACTGAAAGGGAGAAGATACAGATTAGATATTAGAAAAAACTTTTTGACAGTGAGAGGGATCAATGAGTATAACAGGCTATACCACAAAAAGGTCACAAACTTATATGCTTCCAATAAATATATCACCATCAAAGAAACCTAGGCCATATGCGCCTTGGTTTAAATGGAAGAAAAATAGAAAGACACATAAAATTAATTATTATTTATTTCAACAGTTTAAAATAGAAACAGGATTAAAAAACAAGTGCCCTCAGAATACATAACAAACATATTCCCTTAGCTAAACAAATACAGTGGTGGGGGGCCCTATATCAAAAAGGGTCAAAAAGGTATATTACAACTGTAATAAATATTGTGCACAATTCCTATAAAAAGGGGGCTAGTAGTGCTATAATAATTTGATAATTTAATATCGGTAAATAGTACAACCTGCAGATAAGTAAAGTGCAAATGTGCCTGAAACAGTATCAAAATATGTAAATTAACTACACATATACACACACTATAATATATATATATATATATATATATATATATATATATATATATATATATATATATATATATATATATATATATATATATATATATATATATATATATATATATATATATATATATATATATATACACACACACACATACACATACACCCTAAGTTTATAAATAAATATATAAAGTGAAAAAGTGCATAAAGAGATTAGTGCATACAAAAATACACTTGCAGGTGTACCAGAAGAACAAAGGTAGTGCAATGATTGTAATTACATCTTATGCATCCCATTTAGCAAGTGCTAACAACAAGACCTGTCAGGTGGATGCATAGAAATAAAAGCACAGAAGTAATGTGTACACCTCAAAAGAGATTACTTACATAATGACCACCAAGGGAATCGCAAGGGGAGATATGCTGTCCTAAACCCCGACGATGCAGTTTCGCCTGTAGCTTTTTCAAAGGGGCGTGTACTGATGTGAGTCCAGGTGCAACTATATATCCGTGGACAACAGCTGTGTTTAATTAACATAGTGACCCCATGGGATTGGAGTACTAACGGCGCATGTGTAGGTTACTAGGTAACTCATTCATAAACGGGAGCTTCCGTTGTCTAGCGCGTGACACGCAAGCGTGGAACGCATGCTGTGTCTATTGCGCAAGACCGGAAGTTCAATGAGCCCTTTCGCACACAAGCGCACTCTCCAATTATAAGATCTCCATATAGTAGTGGCGGTGTTCAAAGAAGGCGTGGTGTACTGAAGAAAGATACGTTGTCACAGCAAGTGAATACAATCAAAAGATACAAGATCCCCATATAGTAGTGGCGGTGTTCAAAGAAGGCATGGTGTACTGAAGAAAGATACGTTGTCACAGCAAGTGAATACAATCAAAAGATACAAGATCCCCATATAGTAGTGGGGGTGTTCAAAGAAGGCGTGGTGTACTGAAGAAAGATACGTTGTCACAGCAAGTGAATACAATCAAAAGATAATATATATAAAAAAAAATAAAATAAATAAATAAATAGAATGTGCATAGTGAAATAATATTAATAGTAATAAATGATTTGATATAATAATATAATATAATAATGATGATAATAAAAATTATACACAAACACAATAATATAAGGTCCCAATTTAAGACTGAACGATTCGTCAGATATTCATTAATGTTCTTTCTTGTATATGGACCTCCAGGGCTGCATCCACTCTCCAAGCGAAGAACCCCGAAGACACCACGCACAAAAAAGGAGACCACCAGCACCCAGGCCAACCAAGAACCAGCAACAAATCCACACGGCACAAGGACCAGCACCAAGGTAAGAACTATATAACAATAAAGGTTTAAAATCAATAACAATAAAAGACGGAAATAAAAAACGCTTCAATATGATAAGGAAATTTATAAGGACCAAAATGTCTTCAATAATTCCATACAGGAAAAGAAAAGGCAAAAAAGCCACAATCTATATAAACTAATAGAAATATATATATATATACTAGTGGGATTAAAGGGACAATTAATAATACGTATTATATATATATTAATGGGATTAAAGGAACAATTGATAATACATATGACAGAGGTCAATCAAGTCAATCACTTGATAGAAAAATGAGATGATTTATAATAAAGATAATTGGAATAAAGGGCCTATAAGTGTATTATAATTTAGTATAAAAATAGAATAAACAGATATACAAATACCTAAATATTATTAGTATAAATTCATAAAAATAAAATAAGCAGATATACAAATACCTAAATATTATTATTAGTATAACAGGCTGCCAAGAGAGGTGGTGAGTTCTCCTTCAATGGAAGTCTTTAGAGGCTAGACAGACATCTGTCTGAAATGGTTTAGTGAATTCTGCATTGAGCAGGGGGTTGGACACAATGACCATTGAGTTCTCTTTCAACTCTAACATTCTGTGATTCTAGGATTCTACATTCTATCCAGATAGTTGTATTCTGTTTTTCTGGGCTTTCCTTTGCTGCATTTCCATGTGACGCGCCCCCTGGGCCATATTCTTTAGGGGAATACCCGGAGCCGGATCAGATGGGGGTTGTAGTCTCCGAGTGGCTGTGACCCGGTCCGTGCCCAGGGTGTCAAGCTCAGAGTATGTGGCAGTCCTACAGATGTTATAAAGTTCTTTATGTCGACTACGCCACCCGTTGTATTGCGGTCACTACGGCCGCCGCTGCAGCAGGGTCCGCTGAGGCTGATGGTGTTGGTGCAGCTTTTGATAGTATAACCCCCAACGGGTGGGGTATAGCCTCAGGGGGTCAGGTGCAGAGGATGGGGGTTGTGGTGGTGCAGCACAGATGGTAATTAAAGACAGAGTCGGGTTGTGCAGTTTAGGGTATTTACTTACTGCTGATGTTCCGGTCACTCCAGCTTCAAGTGACCACCCGAGCCGTGCTGCGTCCACCAGGTCCTGGATTCAGCCAACCCCCACGCAAGTCCGGAGCGTGACCCTGAGCCCTCCTTCCTGTCCTGTCTTCTGGCCGTCCCCACCAGGGATCCACCTAGGTCCAGCTCCCTCGGGCCTTCTGTTGGGAAACCCTTGGCCTTGGGTTCCCTGACCCTACGCGTGGTTTGCCTTCAGGGTGGATGTGGTGGGTGGCCGTGGCAGATCCTGCCCACGGCCTCCGGTCTCTGGCTGAGGTGTGCTTTAGCCCCCACCAGTTTGGGATCCGGTACCCTTTTGCCAACTCTTCACCCTGTGTTTGTATGTGGGTTCTCAGAGTTCCTTTTCTTTCACCCTCTGGGTCTCTCTTTCTCCTCTCTCTCTCTCTGGGGCTGCTCTGCTCTTCTGCTCTGCTCCTCTTCCTCTGACTTCTCGCAGACTGACTCCACTCTGACAGACTGACTCCACTCTGACAGACTGACCCTGATCTTAGATGGTGCCCACCTTAAATACTCCCTCTATGTGTGAGCTCAGGTGACCAGCACCCAATGAGCTCCTATCTTTACCCAGGCTGCTCCCCCTATCTGCCCCTACACTACTTGGGATGTACCACCCCCCTCCCACTCCAGCCAGGAACAGACTCGGTCGTACCTGCACATTTCTAAGTGGGAGTACCGTTGGTCTGTTCCCCGGAAATGGGATGTGTGTAGTGCATGCAGCTTTCTGAGCTCAGTTCCACACTCCATCCTTACTCGGGAGTGGAATATCACACCTCTGGGTTGAGGTGCAATACCCCTGTAGCAGCCGAATCCTCAGGGTGCTACATTCCCCCCTGGTAAATCACAGCACGTCCTCGGGCTGTAAGATATAAAACATCCACAAACATACATTTTTTTTTTTCATATAAACAACATAATAAAAACATATACAATATCATATATATATCAGCATCATCATAGAACTTTTCATATTAATAACATTCTCGTCGCCTCTGGCTCCTCCTCCGGTCACTGTGCAACGTGTGACCGGGTAAAGTGCGACAGTCTTTGGAACTCGTGGCTTTCCTATAAAACCGGTAGGGGGCGCTTTAGGACGCGCAACTATTTACAAGGTATATGGCTGCTCTCAGTCCTCGGCCAGGTATTAGGGAGGAATGACCGCTCTCAGTCCTCGGTCAGTGGGATTTAAGGGATAAACGGGTAAACAGTTCACACTTGCTGGTCCCAACGGGGACTATGATAGCAGCAGTAACAGTTCACTGTGCCCCGACGGGCAACTATATACAGCTTCTGCTCCGCTGTACTTAACGACGACGTCCTCCTGCTCTTTCTTTGTGGTTACCTTTAACTTCAGACCCGTCCGGGTCCTCTTGTTCTTCCTCCTCACACCGCAGCTCTTCCTCCGTCAGGCGATGCACATGGAGGGCGTAGGGTCCTTTGGCACACTTGTGCCGGGTGAAGGTGACCTCGTCCCCGATGTAAAGGTCACGACCTCTGTGTCCCTCCGGTAGGTGGGACTCAACGTCTCTCCTGGTCACGAAGACGTCGCCTGGGGTGCGGTGGTCTCGGATGAAGCCCCACCCGTGCTGCATATTGAACTTGATCACAGTCCCGGTGGAAGGGGGACCATGAGCTGCACGGGGATTCCTCCTTGCCCGGCTCTTCTGCTCCGCACTCCTTATCTGGGCTTGTTGTTCCCGGACCCGCCTCTCTCTCCGCTCCCTCTCAAAGACCTCGAGCTGCTGGCGGCAGCACTCTGCACGCTCCGCTGCGGCTGCCCGAGTCTCCTGAGTGAACCCCATGAGGTCTTCTCCGGTGGGGTCCCACTCAAACTGCGCTTCTGCCAGCGGGGGCGAGATCCTCTTTACGGGCTTTGGAGCCAGGATCAGGGGTTCATCTAGGGGTCTCTCCTTCCGGAGTCGGGGATGGTGAAACTCCGGTGGCCAAATAAAGGGCTGCCCATCCGGCCATGTGTGTTGGGCGAACAGATCTTCTCCCAGATGCGGCACTCTTGGTTTTATGGGCGCGGTGGAAGTGGCGCCCGGGTTGCCCAAGCCTTGCGGCCAGGCCTGGGGCACCTGGAAAGTGAAGGGCACCGTAAGGACGGCGGCGCCCTGGGCTACTTGGCCCTGCGACCAGGCCGGGGGCTCCGCGGAGGTAGGGGGCGCTGTTGGTATTGCGGCGCCCGGGGGTACTAGGCCTTGCGACCAGGCTGATGGTACTTCCTGCTTGGTCACGCTCGGGGTCGAGGCGTGTGACGTCACAGGGGTCGCGGCTGCGGCTTCCGGTTGAGGCCTAGTCTGTGGCGGTGACGTTGCGGTTACGGGCACGGCAGGGGGTACTTCGGGCTCTGCGACGGGGAGCTGGGGCAGGTACACGGTTTCCCGGTTTGGGGTAGAGACGTCCCCTTTACCTGCCTCCACTCGTTCGGCTCCCTTCTCGGCGCCGTCTCCGGCCTTCAGTCCTCCTGCGCCATCCTCAGAGGCGGTCTGTCTCCTCGTCTTGGGTGGCGTGCTCCGCTGACGGGTCTCGGTCTGCTGGGCCATCTCACGGCTCCACTCCGCCAACGTCTCTCGTTGCACCCGGGCCATCCTCCTTGCGAGGCCCTCCAGAGCGGTCTGCGCACACTCCCGGTCTCGGGGGAGCTGTGCCAGGACCTCCACTAGGCCTAGTGGGGTCGTTGCTTCTAGCAGGCTCCTGACCAACGGGTCGGTGCTGCTCTGCTCTCCTTCTGTTGTCTTCAGCAGGCTCCTGGCCAGCGGGCCGGTGCTGCTCTGCTCTTCTTCCATCTCCGGGTAAGCTTCTTCTGGACTCAGCTCTAGGCTTCTTGTCTCCGGGTGCGCTCTCTCCAGACTGCTCCAGGCGACACCCATCTTTGCTCTCTTCTTCTCAGTCCTCCCACTTCGAGGGCGGTCCCGGGGCCACTTGGTGATTGTCAGCTCCAGGGGCAGTTCTTTCACGCTGACAGACACCTCTAGCATCACAGTCTCTGTTGGTGGGGGCGGTTTCCACTTTTGGCGCCATTTTCGGTCCTGGCCCACGATGGGAGGCGGCCTCTCACCACCCTCTGGCACGCCCATAATGGCGTCCGCTCTTCCAAGGCGGGAAACCTTTGGAAATGGCGGGAATCGTCTCCCAGTGGCGGGAAACTCTGCAGATGGCGGGAAAAAGCTGTTAATGGCGGACAACCAGCGGGAATCGACCTGTGATGGAGTCCGATGGCGGGGACCCTCCGGAACCGGCAGGAGACTTCTTCTTGAGGTAAACTTGTTCTTTTCTTCAGGCACGCAGTACCCGGGTGTTGCGGGCACGTAATCCTGCCGACTACGCCAAAGTTGACGCGCCCCCTGGGCCATATTCTTTAGGGGAATACCCGGAGACGGATCAGATGGGGGTTGTAGTCTCCGAGTGGCTGTGACCCGATCCGTGCCCAGGGTGTCAAGCTCAGAGTATGTGGCAGTCCTACAGATGTTATAAAGTTCTTTATGTCGACTACGCCACCCGTTGTATTGCGGTCACTACGGCCGCCGCTGCAGCAGGGTCCGCTGAGGCTGATGGTGTTGGTGCAGCTTTTGATAGTATAACCCCCAACGGGTGGGGTATAGCCTCAGGGGGTCAGGTGCAGAGGATGGGGGTTGTGGTGGTGCAGCACAGATGGTAATTAAAGACAGAGTCGGGTTGTGCAGTTTAGGGTATTTACTTACTGCTGATGTTCCGGTCACTCCAGCTTCAAGTGACCACCCGAGCCGTGCTGCGTCCACCAGGTCCTGGATTCAGCCAACCCCCACGCAAGTCCGGAGCGTGACCCTGAGCCCTCCTTCCTGTCCTGTCTTCTGGCCGTCCCCACCAGGGATCCACCTAGGTCCAGCTCCCTCGGGCCTTCTGTTGGGAAACCCTTGGCCTTGGGTTCCCTGACCCTACGCGTGGTTTGCCTTCAGGGTGGATGTGGTGGGTGGCCGTGGCAGATCCTGCCCACGGCCTCCGGTCTCTGGCTGAGGTGTGCTTTAGCCCCCACCAGTTTGGGATCCGGTACCCTTTTGCCAACTCTTCACCCTGTGTTTGTATGTGGGTTCTCAGAGTTCCTTTTCTTTCACCCTCTGGGTCTCTCTTTCTCCTCTCTCTCTCTCTGGGGCTGCTCTGCTCTTCTGCTCTGCTCCTCTTCCTCTGACTTCTCGCAGACTGACTCCACTCTGACAGACTGACTCCACTCTGACAGACTGACCCTGATCTTAGATGGTGCCCACCTTAAATACTCCCTCTATGTGTGAGCTCAGGTGACCAGCACCCAATGAGCTCCTATCTTTACCCAGGCTGCTCCCCCTATCTGCCCCTACACTACTTGGGATGTACCACCCCCCTCCCACTCCAGCCAGGAACAGACTCGGTCGTACCTGCACATTTCTAAGTGGGAGTACCGTTGGTCTGTTCCCCGGAAATGGGATGTGTGTAGTGCATGCAGCTTTCTGAGCTCAGTTCCACACTCCATCCTTACCCGGGAGTGGAATATCACACCTCTGGGTTGAGGTGCAATACCCCTGTAGCAGCCGAATCCTCAGGGTGCTACACATGCACCAGTTATTGACTTGTCTTCCGATCAGGTACTTCACTGGGGATTGCACTATGCTTCCAACTGCCTGGCCAAGGGTACACCCAAGACTCCGCCTCCTGTGCCTTCCAACCTTGTTTCGTTGCCATGCAATAACATTCCTTTCTGGACATATTCTGCAAAAAGAAGGATGAGGTCCTGCCACGCAACAGACCTTATGACTGTCCCATCTACCTTCTTCCTGGCACCTCTCCAACCTGGGGGCAGGTGTATCCCTTATCTCTACCTGAGACTCGAGCCATGTTGGAATACATCCAGGAAAACGTAGCCAAGGGATTTGACGCGCCCCCTGGGCCACGTGGGGAACCCGGAACCGGGCCTTTTTGTAGATGCTGGGGGCTGTAGTCACCGTGGCGGTGAACCGTTCCCGTGGCTCAGGGTGGTCAAACCAAATGGCAGTCTATATGCTGAATATCCGACTACGCCACCCGTGGATTGCGGTCAGAGTGAACTGCCGCTGCAGGGCAGACCGCTGAGGCTGGTGTGGTGGGTGCAGCAGAGGGAAGTATAACTCCCTACGGAAGGAGTATAGCCTCAGAGCAGTAGGGATGTTGGTGGTGATGGTGCGCGGGAGCAGCAGTAACCACACGGAGTCTGTCATGCAATTCAGGGTCTTTACTGTTGGTGGTATTAAGGGACCCGTCCGGAATACAGGTTAACAATGGAGGCCTGGTCAGTCTGAGAGCAACTGGGAAATCCCGCTGGTCAGGGGGAGTTTGTAGGCCTACCTTGCTGACTTCACTATTTCTTGGCTATTCCGCTGTAGTGTAGTGGTAGCCCACGTCTCTGAGTGTACCGTGTTGTTCTCACCTGTATGACTGGCGACTCGGGCCTTCGGTACTTCTCACCCCTCCGGGGCAGTAGTGGTCCCTCTCGTGTGGCTGAGCCTCCGGGCTTCCTTGGACCAGAGGACTTGAAGTCCCCTGCGTGGTGGTTTTCTGCTGCTGGGCTTATAACCCTCACAGCCTCGGACTCCAGTGTCCGGCTTTTCAAGTCTCTAGTCAGGATGAGCTCTGCTAGCTCCCCTCCTGACCTCGTGTTCCTCCTCTGCCTACAGGGACTCCTCAGCCTGCTGCTGACCTGTCCCTATCTGCAACTTGTCTGGAACTTGTCTCTGGCTTCACTAACCCCACCCCAGATCCAGTTTATAAAGGGCAGATTTCTCCCCTCCCTGGACTGAGGCAGGAGGTGCTGCATGCTAATTGTCCCCAACCAGGGAACCTCCCACCTGCTCTCAGACATGACATTGCTGCCACTGTGGCGACCAGACCTGGGGTGTCACAGATTCATCCACAAATCCTCTTCTCCTGCCAGAGCCAGCTTCTTCTTCGTGACTAAGAAAAATGGTTCTCTATGCCCCTGTATAGACTATCGAGGTCTCAACAAAATCACTATAAAGACCAAGTACCCTCACCTCTGATTTCTTAGCTATTTAACAGAATCCGTGCAGCTAAGATCTTCTCTAAATTAGATCTCTGTGGGGCTTACAATTGATTTGTATCTGTAAGAGCGATGAATGGAAAACAGCCTTTAATACCCTTGAGTATCTCATCATGCCCCTTGGGCTGTGTAGTGCACCAGCCGTGTTTCAGGAGTTTGTTAATGACAATTTCCTGGATCTCATCTCTGTTTCTGTAGTTGGATATTTGGATGATATCCTGATATTCTCCCCTTACCTTTCTTCCCATAAACAGCACATCTGTCAGGTTCTGCAGTGTCTCTGGGAGAATATTTTGTTTGCCAAATTGCTAAAATATGTCTTTGAAAAAAACCTCCTTGCCTTTCCTCGCTACATTGTCTCCAATCAAGGTCTTAGAAAGGATCCAGAGAAGACTTCTTCAGTTCTATCCAGGCCCCATCCCCAGGGTCTGCATGCCATCCAGCTCTTCATGGGTTTCGACAGCTTCTACAAGCAATTGATCCCGCACTTCTCGTCACTTATGGCACCTATCTCTGCCTTAACCAAGAAGGGGGCCAATCCAGAGACTGGCCCAAGATGGCAATGTCGACCTTCCAGCATTTGAAAGAGGCTTTCACGAGTACTCCGGTGTTGCATCACCCCGATCCCAACAAGTAGTTTATCTTGGAGGTATGTACCTGATCTGTAGATGCCAGGGCAGTACTTCTGCAAAAAACGTCTTCGGGTAAGTCTGTCTCTTGCATTTTTTTCTCTAAACTCTTTTCGCCAGTTGAGCAAAATTAAACTATTGGGGATCGCGACCTTCTGGCTATCAAGATGGTGCTTGAGGAGTGAAGACATCATTTGGAGTGTGCCCGCTCTCCGGTGATAATTTACACCGACCATAAGAATCTGACCTTCCTGCAGTCCACCCAGCAGTTGAGAACCCACCAAGCCAGGTGGACACTCTTCTCCCATTTTAACTTTGAATTGCACTTCCAACCTGCAGAGAAGAATGTTAAGGCAGAAGCCCTGCCTCGATCCTTTGATTTGACCAATTCCATGGAGTAGTCTCAGCACATCATCGACCTGGTCAGGATTATTGAGGCAGCCCCTGTTAAGGAAATTCCTCCAGGTAAAACCTTTGTCCCTTCTGCTAGAAGGAAGAGAAGGAAGAAAATTCTGTCCTAGGGTCTTGAGTCCAAGTTTACTGGTCATATTGGCATATGTAAGTCTACCGAGCTGATTGCTTGTTGCTTTTGGTGACCTTTGATGTTCAAGGTTATCAAAGAATTTGTAACTGCATGTTCACAGTGCGTTAGAAACAAATCTTCCAGGAATAAGCCTGCTGATCTCCTTCAGCCCCCTGGTTCCTTCTGTTCCCTGGCAACATATCGCTATAGATTTCATCACAGATCTGCCCCTCTCTGAGATTTTCAACACCATCTGGGTCATAATGGATCAGTTCTCTAAAATGGCTAATCTCATTTCTTTGGCCAGTCTTCTCTCCGCTCCTAAACTCGCCACGCAGTTCTTCTAGCATGTTTTCTGTCTCCACGGTCTACCTTTCTACATAATCTCTGATCTTGGAGTCCAGTTCTCTTCTAAGTTTTGGAGAGCTCTGTGCAAACTACTGAATCTCTATCTGGACTTCTCCTCTGCGTACCATCCGCCGGACCAATGGAAAAGTGGAATGGGTAAACTATATCCTCGAGCGCTACCTTCGTCTCTTCATCTCTGTCCATCAGGAAGACTGGGTGCAACTATTCCCCTGGGTGGAGTTTTCCTATAATAACCACGTTGGTGAGTGTTCTGGAACATCTCATTTCATGTTGGTATACTCCCAGCATCCTCAAGTACCCTACCCTATGTCTGCTTCCTTCGGGGTACCAGCTGCTGATTCTTCCTATGGTGACTTCCTTCAAATCTGGCGGCAAACCCAGTCCTCGCTCCGTAAGGCCATGTCAAAGATGAAGTCGCATTAAGACAAAAGGAGAGGTTCACCACCTTTGTATCGTCCGGGGCTAAGATCTTAGAATCGTCTCGAAACATTTGGCTGAAGGTACCCTTGCACAAGTTGGCTCCTTGTTACCTTGCGCCATACAAAGTCCTCAAGCAACTTAATCCGGTGTCCTATAAATTACAGCTGCCATCCAGTTTTCTGATCCCAAATGCCTTCCACGTCTCGCTCATGAAGACTGTAGTCTTGAATTGGTTCTTCAAATGCCGTTCTACTGTCCCTACAGCCGTTTCTGGAGGTTCTTCAGACATGTTCGGGGTAAAGGAGATTTTGGATTCTAAGAAGGTTCGGGGAAAGACCTTCTGTTTGGGGGACTGGAGGGGTTTTAGTCCTGAAGATGAGTCTTTGGAGGCCGCAGAGAACATCAACACCACTGCTATTCTTGAGAGGTTCCTCCAATGGTCTAGCCATTTAGCTAAGAAAGAAGGGGGCTTAAGGGGGGAGTTCTGTCACAGCAGCAACTAGCATGTATCCTCAGAGCCGCCCCACTCACTGTGCGGTTTCTACTTGCAGCAGGCCATGCTGCTGAACTTGTTTCTTCCTGTACTGCTCTGTGTTGCTGCTGCTGCATGTAATCCATCTAGCCTTAGGGGAATTTAACCCTGCTGTATCCTGCAGAGATTTGGTTCCCTGGCCTATCTCTTGCCAGCAGGTTCTATTTTAGGCAGCTCCACCCACTACTCTTTGCTCTAAAGTGGTTCCTGCTCTGTTAGCCCTTGTGCATGCATCTTCTGTATTAAGCTTCCTGTTAATGGCCTGGCCTGTTTATCCGTTCTGCCTGATCTCTCCGCTCCTGACCTCAGTTAAGTTTTCTGATCCTGTGCTGCCTGCCCTGACCTCAGACCGCCTGACTTTGCCTCTATCTTGCCCCACTGTATAATGTACCCAAAAGGGTGCCTTTGATCCTTTGCTCAGCTACTGAAGTCCCGGGTACTGTCCTGGTGGGGTACCTGGAGACTACCTTCGGTGAAGCTTATCCTCACCATCAGAGGCTCTAGTAAACACCAGGTAATCACTTAGTCATGCCCCTCCAGGAAAGCCGGAACGTGGTGCAGTGGATCTACACCCACCAGTGTTACTGTAAAAACAAAACTCAAAAATCAATGTCAGAATTGCAAGGTTTTTGCAATTGGAGCATTTTTTCCAGTAAATTGAATGGTAAAATGAATGATGCCATTCAAAAGTACAACTCATCCCGCAACAAAGAAGCCCTCATATAGCTATGTGGATTTTAAAAAGAAAAAAATTATGCCTCTTTTGGACGAAAGGGAGGAAAAAAACTAAAACGCAAAAAAACAATAATTGACTGCATTGGTAAGGGGTTAATAGCAAACTGGTAAGATATTTTACAGCCTGTCAGCATTGGGCAGCAGTACAAGATACATAAAGCATGAGGCAGGTAGCTGTACTCGATAGGTCAGTGGCTTGAATCCAACAGTGATCTCTAGCTCTCCATCTTCATTATGGTAATGCTTCTTGTAATAGAGAGGATTATATGACTCACATGTTCCTCACAAATATTTAAATTACATGACACTTAACAATATGAGTGCAGCAGTTTGCAGCTACTTGTACATTTGACAATCATTTTAAACAATTTACAATGGGATAGAAATATTTATTATGCAAATATTTGCAAATATTAAAGATGAAAGAGAACTCTGAAATTGATGGAGCGACACTACAATACTTCTCAGCGTAGGATTACACAATGCTGCTCCCAATAATTTTACAATGCAAGTGGTGTAAGAAGACATATATATTTATATTTGGGGCATGCTTGTAACTATAGGATAAAAAAGAAATAATGCATTGATATCATATTAATCATTTGTGATTAACCCCTTTACGCCCAACGATAGATATATCGATCATCGAGTGGGTCGAGGTGTGTGGAGCAGGTTTAGAAGCTGAGTCTACTCCACATTCAGTATATGCCAGCTATGTTACATCTGCCTCTAACACCAGCAGATGGAGGTTTGATTGCTACTGTTAAACATTTAGATGACATTGTTAATCTCTGACAGATGCAGTTAAATGGAGTGGTCGCTGGTGAATTCGCATACTGTCTCCCATTGGCTCCCCACGATGCAATCGCAGGAAACCAATGGGCAGCTTGAAACTTGCTGAATACCCTTATTATTCAGGTCAGACTCCACACGTAAAACCTCAGGAGTGGACATGGATGTCAGACATCTGTACCATCCTCCAAAACTTTGAGGACTCCACCAAGATGGTGAGCGGCGATGATGCCATAATTAGCATCACCATCCTGCTTCTCTGTCTTCTGAAATGCTCTCTGCTCACAATTAAAGAGGATGTATTGCAGGCGGAGCACGATGAGATGGAGCAAGGAACCATACAGTGTGATTTCACACAGCCCTGCCTCATCTCATCCCAACGTGGATTGGGTGACAATGAGGAAGAGGAGGAAGAACAGGAGCTAGTTTCCTGTGCTATAGACGGCACTACCTGCACAACTGTCATACCATCTGTTCAGCGTGGATGGCCTGAGGAAAGAGAGGAGGAGGAGAAGGAGAGCATGGTCAGTCATCCTCTTGGTGAGGACATAGAATTCTTGCCTGTTAGCAGTCTGGCACACATGGCTGAGTTTATGTTATGCTGCCTTTCCCGTGACCCTCGCTTTGTCCAAATTTTGGGTGACAGTCATTACTGGTTGGTGACACTTCTAGATCCACACTACAAGGAGAACTTTCTGTCTCTTATTCCCTTGCAGGACAGGCCTAATAAAATGGTTCAGTACAAGAAGGCCTTTGTTGCGGAATTATATAAAAAATTCCCATCTGAAAATGCTGGAGGCAGATTTAACAGTTCGTTGGACAACCAAGGGATACAGGCGAGAGAGACACAAATGCAATCCAGTAGAGGCAGTGGAACACTGTCAAAGTTCTGGGACAGTTTTCTCAGACCTTCCCATCGCACAAGCCCTGAAGCGCGGGGTACTCTCACAAGGAGGAAAAAGTTTCGGAAGATGGTGAGGGAGTACCTTGCCGACCGTACCAACGTCCTCCGTGATTCCTCTGTGCCTTATAATTATTGTTTATCCAAGCTGGACACGTGGCATCAACTGGCTCTCTACGCCTTGGAGGTCCTGGCCTGCCCTGCTGCTAGCATTTTGTCAGAGCGGGTTTTTAGTGCCGCCGGTGGAATTATAACCGATATGCGCATTTGCCTAACAACTGAAAATGCTGACAGGCTGACTCATATCAAAATGAACAAGGGCTGGATTGGGCCAGACTTCTCAACACCAGCGAATGATAGCAGCGTAACATAAACTCAAATACAGTGACTTTTTTTTGGGAGGTCTAACTCTATTCATGTACTTCTGCCTTCACACACAGACATGGGTATAAGCTTCCTAATTTTGTCTATATCTTGTCCTCCTCCTTCTGCTCATCTGCATCCTCCACATCCTCCTCCATATCACCACCATATCTACCATATGACCATATCTACATCTCTTGTAAGGGGCATTGGAGTTCCTTCAAATTTTTGGCAGCCGTTGCATTCACTCCATAGGCAAACAGTATTGGAGACCCACTTCCTAATAATGGGAACATTGTTTTCAGGAGGCCCTCTGACCTCTACATCTCTTGCAAGAGACATTGGAGTTCCTCCAAATTTTTGGCAGCGGTTGCATTCACTCCATAGGCAAACAGTATGGGAGACCCACTCCTTTTTAATGGGAACATGTTTTACTCATTACTGTAGCCCTGCTTTATGTGTCTTTAAATTGTTAGTAGGGTTATTCGTAAATTTTGGCAGCCGTTGGACTCACTGCATACCCTATAACTGTATAGCAGACTCTCTCCTTTCTTATGGGAATTTGTCGTTACTGTGGCCCTGCTCCATGTGTCTTTAAATTCTTAGTGGGGTTTTTCCTAAAATTGGTCAGCCGTTGGACTCACTGCATACCCTATAACTGGATAGCAGACCCTCTCCTTTCTAACGGAAACATGTCATTGCTGTGGCCCAGCTCTATGTGTGTTTAAATTGTTAGTGGGGTTTTTCTTAAATTTTGGCAACTGTTGGACTCACAGCATACCCTATAACTGTATAGCAGACCATCTCCTTTCTAATGTGTCATGTCCCATGATTTGGGAATTTTACAGACTGCATTGCACGTCTTTCAGTTGTCATGTATTGCTGTTTTGTTGCTATGCAGTAGTGTTTGCTTTCCTTAGAAGTTTGTCCTTTCTCTCTCCCTGTCTCCCACTGATGTGGCTGTGATGTATGTAACCCCTCCCTTCTTCCGCATGTTCTTTCCTCATTCTCCATTTTTAGCCATGATAGAAACTCATGTGCTTTCACCCTGTATCTAAAAAAAGTATTTTTACCTGCTGCTTATGTTGCACATCTTCAAGCATTCTGCAAGAAAATAATCCTTCTTTGAATCTTCAACAACGTGCTTCCTGCAGTCGACTTAAACTATCTGAGGAAATCGCTTCATGTGAGTATGGTTAAAAAGATATTTAGGGTCCGAATTGATACTGAGGCAGTATCTGGGGTCTGTATTTATTTTGGGTTTTGAATTTTGTTTAGTGTCTGGTATGGGGTATTATTTTAGTGTCTTGTCTGGCACAGTATATCTCTGGAGGTATATATGGAAGCACAGTATATGTCTGAGGACACACACTGTACGGCAGAACAGTGAATGTCTAGGGGGACATTTTTCGGAACAGAATATCTCTGGGAAATGTGTATCACGGTAAATGTGAGCTGACATACCATCTCTCAGGGGAACAGAGAAACACTGCAGTACAGCATTCGTGGCACTGTTACTTTCTGAGACACAATTTATACTGTATCTCTATAGTGTCACAGTATTGGTGACACTATAATTCTCTGGTGCGCAGTGTACATGTATGAAGCACAGTATATGATTCTGCTGAAAAAACAACAACTTCTGCACACCAATTCAAAATCTATGCTCTATTTGTAATGTTACATTTGTAATAGTAGTGTTTTCTTACAGTGAAAGAAGATTCTTTGGACCCACTCAGGGAGCTATTACCGCAGCTCACCATACAGCTACGCCTTTGACTACAAGTCTGTAGTTAGCAGTCAATGGAACGCATAGGTGTAGAACTACAGAAAGGATGTAATTTGGAGGCAAATATCTCAAAAAGAGAAAGCACTTTCCTGTGACCAGTAGAGCAGTAATACGCTAATAAAAGTGAAGCATTGTGCAGAATATTTTTGGATAGTAATTATACTGTAGTTTAAGAGGTGAAATTTTGCTAAATTGGCTTCTCTTAAGTTAATTAATCTATTGTATATTGTGTTTCCTCAGTAGAGGATCTTTTATGAAGAATGACTGTTTGTACTGAGTCACATTACCTCCAGTGAGGATATTAATGACTTATATTGTCTATTCTCTTGCATAAAAGATGTTTCTCAAGTCAGGAACTATTCAGGTTTAGTTCAAGAACCTAATACTGTGAAGATCTCTCGTCCAAACTGTCTTCTCTCTTTCAATGTTTCACTTATTAAGTTTCTATATGCCATTGCTTCATGATTGGTAGGAATACAAGCTCTAAGATCTAAGCATTTCATTCAATCATTTTCTTATTATATGGTGTCATAATTCACCTTGGCTACTGGCACAACAGTGTCTTTTGTCTATTTACACGCTTCCCAAGAGATGAAAGTAAAATGAGAAAATGGAAAGATGGACGGAAGCTTTACACTGCAATAATGCTGTAAATCACTGTAACAAAATGTGTAAAATATATAACAATGCTGTTCACTCCACTTTTTGTTGTGACACACTCATTGACACCATGAGGAGTTGAAGGGCGTAGGGGTCCATCTTTGGCAATGTGACAGATCTAATCTCAGTCACTTCATGCCCAGCCTATCAGTGCAACCCATAGCCTCACACCTGGTCATATGTCAAAACAGGACCTTCATGGTCCGCTCTACTACTACCCACTGTCACTTTGTTATTCAGAGGATGTGCTATTAGAAATAAATCTACTCTGTAAATGTAGTGTAAAATTTTCCTTGTTCTTGCTCAAGGCCAAATTACTACATGACCCAGTGAGTCTACATTAGCTTTGGTAACCCTTGTGTCATAAACTATCCATAAAGCCCTGATGCCTGTTCTTACATGAAGGAGACTTAAAGGGAATTTGTCAGCAGGTTTTTGTATGTAATCTGAGGACAGCATAATATAGCAGCTGAAACACAGAATTCAACAATGTGTCACATATCCCTGGTTGTGTGGTGTTGTTTACTTATGCTGAAGGTTTTATCACCTTGTAATTATCATTGTTAGTCTACAGAAGCACATGAGCCCTCATCCGACTCCACCCCCTCCTTTGATAAGCAGCCCACTGTCAATAGACTATGTACATAGGGAACCTGGTGTGGGGGCGGGGTTAACTTTCTCAGCTCTGCTTTCTGCCTCTACATCATACTGCTCTCAGATGAGGTATCTTTCTGACAGATCCCCTTTAACCCTTTTACCCCCAAAGGTGGTTTGCACCTTAATGACCAGGCCAATTTTTACAATTCTGGCCACTGTCACTTTATGAGGTAATAACTCTGGAACGCTTCAACGGATCCCCCTGATTCTGAGATTGTTTTTTCGTGACATATTGTACTTCATGATAGTGATAAAATTTCCTATGGATGCGCCATTTCTGGGGCGGCTGAGGGCTGGTGTTTCTAGCCTGGGAGGGGGCCAATATTTATGGCACCCTTCCTGGGCTATTAATATCAGCCCCCAGCCATCTGCCTAGCCTTTGCTAGCTATTAAAATAGGGGGGACCCCACGTCATTTTTTTTGGGGCCCCCCATTTTAATAGCTAGCAAAGGCTAGGCATTCAGCTGGGGGCTGATATTAGTAGGTGGGTATTACCCCCTTCCCAGGCTTCAAACATCTGCCCCAGCCATCTGCTTAACCTCCGCTAGAGATTAAAATTACGGGGAACCCCACGCCAATTTTTTTTTTTAATAAATCCTTTATTTTAACACTAAATGACAAGTACAGTAACCAACACTGTCACTGTACTTATTATCTATCTATCTAATCTATGTGTGATGCTCTATCTTTCTGTTCTAAATTGTCGGGTACCGGTGTATACCGCTGATGAATTGCCAGCTTTTCATGTTTCACTATGAGCACTGTTCCCATCGATTTGGGCAACCACTGTAATGCCACAACCACAATGGCTGTGCCATTAACGTCTTAAAAAAATATTAATTCCTGCTATTCCATTTAATTGTAATGTAAGGGAGATAATGTAATGTCAGCGCTTGAGCAGGAGAATTCTCCCACGCTGGGATGGCATTCTGATGACAGGCTGGATCGCAGCTGAGCACTGCCATCCAGCTTGTCATCCTTCAGAGACACTGCAGAGCGCAGGCATTATGTGAACTTCTGATTCCGGTATTCGAGATTGTGAAAGTATCGGAACTCAGTATCGGATCTCCGATACAGCAAATATCGATTGATACCCGATATTTCAGTATCGGAATGCTCAACACTATTTATAACGTAGAGCCATGAAAATAAAAAAATCAAACTTTTTTCACAAAAATTATCTTTTAGCCCCAAATTTTTTATTTTCATAAGGGTAAGAGAGGAAAATGGACCCCAAAAATTGTTGTACAATTTCTCCTGAATACGCCGACACCTCATATTTGGGGAAAATACACTGTTTAGGCACACGGCAGGATTCAGAAGTGAAGGAACACTGTGTGACTTTTTGAACGCAAAATTGGCTGGAATCGATAGAGGACGCCATGTTGCATTTGGAGATCCCCTGATGCGCCAAAACAGTGGAAACCCCCGACAAATGAGCCCATTTTGGAAACTAGACCCCTCGAGGACTTTATCAAGGGGTTAGTGAACATTTTGAACCCAGAGGTACGACACACAATTTGATAACATTAGGTCATCATGTTGAATAAGTTGTCATTAGTCTTGAGCGCAATTTCTCGCTACTTGAGTTTGCATCGGGTACTCGGGTATGCATCATGTGCATAGCAGACAATCCCAGCGTGTTTGTTTTGTCTGTATAACAGACACGAAACATATGGGGCAGGGAATCAAGCATGTCACTCGAGCACTTGCGATACTCGGTGCATACCCGAGCACCCGATGCAAACTCAAGTAGCGAGCACTTGCGTTCAACTCGCCATATCATCATCATTTTTTTTCTTTACTTTTGAAAAAATCCAAACCCCAACACAACCCTAACCCCAACCCTAGCACAACACTAACCCTTACACAACCCTAACCCTAACACAACCCTAATCCTAGCACAACCCTAACCCTAACACAACCCTAACACAACCCTAACCCTAGAGTTTATTTTTATGCCATTCCTTCTGCAGTATAAGTGATTAGATGACTTTATCCAGGACAAGTTGATGTTTTTATTGGTACCATTTTCGGGCACGTGACATTTTTTGATCGCTTTCTATTCTGATTTTTGGGAGGAAAAATAAACAAAAGCCAACAATTCAGGAATTGTTTTTTTTTTTATGCCGTTCCGCATGTGGTAAAATTGATAAGGCAGCTTTATTTTTCGTGCCAGTACGTTTACAGTGATACTACAGTTATATTTTTTTTATGTTTTGGCGCTTTTACACAATAAAAACAATTTTATAGAAAAAAAACATTTTTTTGCATCACTTTATTCTGAGAGCTATAACTTTTTTTATTTTTCAGCTGATGGAGCTGTATGGCAGCTTGTTTTTTTGCGGGACAAGATGATGTTTTCAGCGGTACCCTTTTTATTTACATTCGTATTTTTGATAGCATTTTATTCCATTTTTTGTTTAGCGTTATGATGATAAAGCATCATTTTTTGCTTTGTTTTTTATTTAAATTTTTTTTACGGTGTTCATTAAAGGGGTTAACTAGTGGGACAGTTTTATAGGATAGGTCGTTCCAAACCCAGCGATACCAAATATGTGTACTTTTATTGTTTTATTTTTTTCATAATAAAATGTATTTATTGATACAGTATATATATATATATATATATATATATATATATATATATATATATATATATATATATATTCTGGATTATTTTTTTCATTTTTTTTAATATTTAAAAAAAATATATATTTTTTCACTTTCTGACACTTTTTTTACCTCTATACTTTGTCCCACTATGGGAGTTTCATTTTTTGCAGTCTGATCGCTTGCATAGCATAGAGATACAGACCTCTCCATTCTTTGTAGGTGGGAAAACTTGCAAAATCAGCAGTGTATCAAATACTTATTTTCCACACTGTACATGTTCAGTGTTCCCAGCATTATCCTTTCCTTCGTCCATGGACTATTGCCCCATTGTGTACATTTGGTAGCGGTGAGTGGGAACCTAAAGTCATATTGCCCTATAGAATGGAACGATCTTTATGCATCCTTTCAGGCATGTGACATATTTCCTGAGTTAAATTAAAAAAGCTGAAAGCACTCAATGTCAGGACGCACGTCCAGAAGCTCCAAGGAATCCACTTGGAAAACTTCAGTCAGGTTTGAAGTTGACAGCATCCAGTCCAGGGTAGTTCAAATAAAAAAGATTAAATTTATTCTGCCATTGTTAAAATTGCATTGTTTCAACCTATTATAGGTCTTCATCAAGTACATACAATAAAGCAAAAGGGGGGTTTATATAGTGTGCTTCACATACAAACACCAATCACCATTTTGGTCCGCCCCTCAGTACAGAAACATCAAACACTTACAATTACAGTACAAAAACACAATATCCCAGATCTCTATACACATAAATTGAACATCACCTAAAACGCAAGTGAATAATATGTAAAAATAATCAGAATTCTAAAATGGTATAAAATAATTTCCAAACAAAAAGGAGCATCAATGCTGTCATGGATACTTCCCACCAATCACAGATATTCACATATATATATTTAATAGAATCCTTACTCCCCACCTATCACATACAACATACAAAAGGCACGCGAAAGACCTGAAAGTTCCTAAAGCTCCCAATCCTATCATGTGACCGAAGTGTGTCCACCTCCCTCCAATCAGGTCCGCATCTCCGATGCCACGGTAACCACCTATGTCATATAGCACAAGTATGGGCGGGCGACCACATATTTCAGAGAAGCGGTCACATGAACGTAATTTCAGGTAAAAAGAGAAAAGACACATGCCCAGGGATAACCATCAATAAAACAAATAACTTTGACTGGAACATACAGCAAAAAATTTTTAAAAACACAAAAGTCACAAAAGGGCATGAATAACAAGAGCCCTTAATAAGGCTTAAACCCACCAAATGAGTGACCATGTGAATAAAAATGACAATAACACCATAAATCTAGTATTATAGTTGCATGTGTAATCATGTCTGAAAAAAACATTTGATGAAATAAACCAATACAAAAAACTGGTCCTATTATCACAAGTACACTAAAATGATAAGTATACAAACATGCATAGTGTGTCCAAACCAAAAATAAAAAATTCTGTAAATATCAGGCAAGTTTTTTAACCAGGTGTCAATGACACACAATGCACAGATTAATAAATGCCAGAATATATACTACAGTGATGTGAAAAAGTGTTTGCCCCTTCCTGATTTCTTATTCTTTTGCATTTTTGTCCCACTTAAGGCTGTGTGCCCACGATGCGTTTTTTAAGCCTTTCCGCAGCGGCAAAAACGCTGCAGAAACGCTTAAAAAAACGCATGGAAATTTCCGCTGCAGATTATCATTGCGGAAAAAAACACAGCACTACCAATTATTTTGACTTGCATTAGAAAGCGCCAATTCCGCAAGACTGCATCTGCACTTGCGTAATTGGCGCGTTCTAATGTGCGGATGTTACCCGGGTGTAGATGAGAGGAGAGTCTCATCCACACCCAGGTACCATTAAAAAAGCTGTAAAAAAAGAATAAAATAAAAAATAAATGTATGCTTACCTTCTGTCGGCCCGCGCTGCACTCCTCCTTGCTTCCTGGCACTTCGCGATGGAATGAAGGACCTGCGCTGACGTCAGAGTCATGTGATGGGTCACGCGACGCTGACGTCGGCAGGTCCTTCACTCTACCGCTGCCGGCAGCCGGGACCGAGCGAAGCAAGACAGCACGGGCCATCGGAGGGTAAGTATATATTTATTTTTTATTTTTTGACATTCTCTCGGGTCACACTATATAAATCCATGCTGTTTGCATGGATTTATATAGTGTGACCAAGTTGTCAAGCACTTTCCAAGTGATGCTAAAATTGCTTGGAAAGCACTTGTCAACCCGCAAGCGGAAATGCAAGTGAAGAACGCTTCACATCCGCATGTCCTTGGCAGGAAAAACGCATGTACCATCCGCATGTGTTTTTTTCTACCAGGGAGATGCAGAAACGCTCAGGAAAAAATCCTGAACATTTCTGCATCGTGGGCACATAGCCTAAATGTTTAAGATCACAAAACAAATGTACAGTGCTGGCCAAAAGTATTGGCACCCCTGCAATTCTGTCAGATAATACTCTGTTTCTTCCTGAAAATGATTGCAATCACAAATTGTTTTTTTTTCATTGAAGACAAATTAAATGAAGATAATAATACCAAAGAATTTGTGATTGCAATAATTTTCAGGAAGAAACTGAGTATTATCTGACAGAATTGCAGGGGTGCCAATACTTTTGGCCAGCACTGTAAATACTAGACAAAGATAACACAAGTAAACACAAAATGCAGAAATGAAGGCCTTTATTAGTGATGAGCGAGCACTAAAATGCTCGGGTACTCGTTGCTCAGGTCGAGCAAATTGGAATGCTCGAGTGCTCGGTCCGAGTAACGAGCGCAATGTAAGTCTATGGGAAACTCGAGCATTTTTCCGGCGGCCCCCCCGGCGGTCTGCAGAGGGCCTAAAAATTGCCCAAATCGATGGGAACAGTGGTCAAATGACATGGGAACAGCATGGGCAAGACCATTGGAAGCATCTCTGACTCCCAGGTCACTGCTGTCAACAATATTGTCAGAGATATCACGCCACTTTTACGGACTCACAATAAAACATACAAAAAAGAAAACAAAATGGATTTTCTTGGGAAAAATGTTAAGGAACATCCTTTGCAGGGTAATGACTTGTATATAAGGCAAAATAAATATACAAAAACAAAAATACTCCTCCACACATTGGGCTACGTTCACACGTAGCATTTTTGATGCGTTTTTGCATTTTTGCATTGCTTTCAACGGTGAAAAATACTTTCACTGGTAAATGTCATTTTAACATTTTACTACCTTATCTTGGCATGTGGTATGTGAGATATGAACACACATCCTGTTTCATTTATGAAGGAGGGACTCTGAAAGTCACAAACACTATTCTTATAGGGCCATCAGGTGGCCCTTACTATTCTTACAGGGCCAGCAGTCAGCTATGCTTTGTTGTTCCCATTATTAAGAAGCGGGTCTCCTATACTGTTATTGGGTATGCAGCGACTGCAAGGGGCTGCCAAAATTTTGGATGCACCCCAATGCCCCTTTGAAGAGAAATAGAGGAGGGCCTCAGTTAAAAAAATGTTCCCATTATAAAGAGGTGGGTCTCCTATAGTGGTAATGCCTATGCAGTGACTGCAAGGGCTGCAAAAATTTGGGAAAAACTCCAATGCCAATTTAAAGACACATACTGTAGAGCTGGGCCTCAGAAACGACATGTTCCCATTAGAAAGCAATGGGTCTGCTATCCAGTTATAGGGTATGCACTGAATCCAATGGCAGCCAAAATTAAGGAAAAACCCCAATACCAATTTAAAGACACATAGAGCTGGGCCACAGTATTGACATGTTCCCATTAGAGAGGAGCGGGTCTGCTATACAGTTATAGGGTATGCAGTGAGTCAAACGGCTGCGAAAATTTAGGAAATATCCCAATAACAATTTAAAGACACATAGAGCTGGGCAACAGTAACGACATGTTCCCATAAGAAAGGAGTGGGTCTCCCATACTGTTATTGCTTATGCAGTGACTGCAAAGGCTGCCAAAAATTTGGAGGAACTACAATGCCCCTTGCAAGAGACGTAGAAGCCAGAGGGCCTCCTGAAAACAATGTTCCCATTATTAGGAAGTGGGTCTCCCATACTGTTTGCCTATGCAGTGAATGCAACAGCTGCCAAAAATTTGGAGGAACTCCAATGTCCCTTGTAAGAGACATTGAGGTCGGAGGGCCTCCTGAAAGCAATGTTCCCATTATTTGGAAGTGGGTCTCCCATACTGTTTGCCTATGCAGTGAATGTAACAGCTGCCAAAAATTTGGAGGAACTCCAATGTCCCTTGCAAGAGACGTAGAGGTCGAAGGGCCTTCTGAAAACAATGTTCCCCTTATTAGGAAGTGGGTCTCCCATACTGTTTGCCTATGCAGTGAATGCAACGGCTGCCAAAATTTTGGAGGAACTCCAATGCCCCTTGCAAGAGACGTAGATATGGTGATATGGTACATATGGTGGGTGGTGATATGGTGGTGGAGGATGAGGAAGAGGAGAAGGAGGAGGACAAGAGCAAGTAGACAAAATCAGGAAGCGTATACCCATGTCTGGATGTGAAGACAGAGGTGCATGTGATTAGAGTTAGACCTCCCAAAAAAGACACTGTATTTGAGTTTATGTAACGCTGCTATCATTCGGTGGTGTTGAGAAGTCTGGCCCAATCAAGCCCTTGTTCATTTTTGTAAGAGTCAGCCTGTCAGCATTTTCATTTGACAGGCTTATGCGCCTATCGGTTATAATTCCACCAGTGGCAATAAAAACCCTCTCTGACAAAATGCTAGTGGCAGGGCAGGCCAGGACCTCCAGGGCATAGAGAGCCAGTTCATGCCACATGTCCAGCTTGGATACCCAATAATTATAAGGCACAGAGGAATCCCAGAGGACTTTGGTATGGTCGCCAAGGTACTCCCTCACCATCTTCTGAAACTTTTCCGTCTTTGTGAGAGTACCCCGCGCCTTAGGGCCTGTTCGATGGGAGGGTCTGAGAAAATGGTCCCAGAACTTTGACAGTGTTCCCCTGCCTCTGCTGGATTGCATTTGTGTCTCTTTCACCTGTACTCCTTGGTTGTCCAACGAACTGTGACCTCTGTCGCCAGCATTTTTAAATGGGAATTTTTAAAATAATTCCACATCAAGGGGCTTCTCGTACTGCCTCATTTTATTATGCCTGTCCTGCGCAGGAATAAGAGACAGAAAGTTCTCCTGGTAGCGTGGGTCTAGAAGTGTCACCAACCAGTAATGACTGTCACCCAAAATTTGGATAACATGAGGGTCACGGGAAAGGCAGAGTAACATAAACTCAGCCATGTGTGCCAGACTGCAAAGAGGCAAGACTTCCGTGTCCTCACCAAGAGGGCGACTGACCATGCTCTCCTCCTCATGCTCCTCCTCCTCCCTGTCCTCAGGCCATCCACGCTGAACAGACGGTATAACAGTTGTGCAGGTAGTATCATCTATAGCTCAGGAAGCCAGCTCCTGTTCTTCCTCCTCCTCCTCTTCCTCATTGTCAGCCAATCCACGTTGGGATGAGATGAGGCTGAACTGTGTGGAATCACCCTGTATGGTTCCTTGCTCCATCTCATCATGCTCTGCCTGCAATGCATCCTCTTTAATTGTGAACAAACAGTGTTTCAGAAGACAGAGAAGCGGGATGCTCACGCTAATTATGGCATCATGGCCGCTCACCATCTTGGTGGAGTCCTCATAGTTTTGGTGTGTGGTACAGATGTCTGACACATGTCCACTCCTGAAGTCTTATGTGTGGAGTCTGACCTGAACACCAACGGCCGTGTTGATGCTGGTAGTCAACAAGTGCCCTCTTCTGCTCACAAATCCTTCCCAACATCTGCAATGTAGAGTTCCAATATGTGGGGACATCGCACACCAGTCGGTGAGCTGGAAGCTGCAAACGCTGCTGAAGCACGGCAAGGACGGAGGAAGCTGTAGCTGACTTTCTAAAATGGGCACACACGCGACGTACTTTGACATGCTGATGCGACATATCTGGGAAGGTTTGGAGATGGAGGCTGAAGAGGAGGAGGAGGAGGTGCAGGAGCTTTAGAATGTGGGGGCAACCATGATTGACCCAGGGCCCGCAATCCTCGGCGTCGGGAGTAGAGATGAGCGTTGTTCTACTCGAACTGTTCGCCAATCTCAAATTCGAGCTGTTTTGGGCGGTGTTCGAGCCGGTCGGCGAACACGAACAATTTGAGAAAAATTCGGCTGTTCGAGGTTATGTTCGATAACTGTTCGTGCACCAAAATCATAACTGGATTTTTTCTCAGTAATGATGAAAATTAATGTTAATACGCAGTTTGAGTGTACAGCGGGGCGGGGGGAGGGGCAGGGGATGGATCTCTGCAGGAACAATGAAGATCTCCATTTTTTTTTCTCTTTCCCGCATTTGCAGTGGGGAGGTGCAATCTGTCAGCCTATCAGCAGCGCACACACGGAGCGAAGTGCTTTTTTTCACACAAGCAAGGGCATGTGTGATTGGCAGTGTATGTCACATGTCCTTGCCCTATAAGACCAAGCCATTTTCCCCGTCGCCACCATTTTCTCACTGCTGCAGCTGCGTGTTAGACGGCACCGCTGTTGCTGTGTGCGCTATACCTTGTTAATTTCAAGCCAATTTTCGCACAAATATACAGATAGCTTGGGAGTAGGGAATAGTTGTGATTGCAGTCCTTTTAAGGACTAGGTTACAGCATTTCCTACGACTTTTATCAGGCAGGTCTGTGCTCTTAAATAGATAGATTGTGGGAGTAAAGACTAATTGTAATTGGAGTCCTTTTCAGGACTAGGTTACATCAGTTCCTATCAGTTTTTGCCAGGCAGGTCTGTGCCAGTGCTGTGCAAGTTTTTTTCACAGCATTTGGCTGAATCTAGCAATGCTAATCCTTTTTGGCCTATTGCAGAGTGTGTTAGTCAGTGGAGTAGCCTATCTGTGTTGCAAGATATACCACCTGTGTATAGAATACCAATTTTTTTACTGCACCTAGTGAAGTAAAATCTTTTGGGCATAGCATCATTCTATTAGTCCATCTATACTGACCTCCATCAGGTTGCAAACTGAATATAATTTTTTTCTGCATCTAGCTCTGAAAAAATATTTGGGCTTCTAGCAGTGTGTGGGACTTGGTCTATTAGTCCATCTATACTGACCTCCATCAGGTTGCAAATTAAAAATATTTTTTTTCTTCATTTAGCTCTGAAAAAATATTTGGGCTTCTAGCAGTGTGTGGGACTTGTTCTATTAGTCCTTCTATACTGACCTCCATCAGGTTGCAAATTAAAAATAATTTTTTTCTGCATCTAGCTCTGAAAAAATATTTGGGCTTGTAGCAGTGTGTGGGACTTGGTCTATTAGTCCATCTATACTGACCTCCATCAGGTTGCAAATTAAAAATAATTTTTTTCTGCATCTAGCTCTGAAAAAATATTTGGGCTTCTAGCAGTGTGTGGGACTTGGTCTATTAGTCCATCTATACTGACCTCCATCAGGTTGCAAATTGAATAAAAAAATTTTCTGCATCTAGCTCTGAAAAAATATTTGGGCTTCTAGCAGTGTGTGGGACTTGGTCTATTAGTCCATCTATACTGACCTCCATCAGGTTGCAAATTAAAAATAATTTTTTTCTGCATCTAGCTCTGAAAAAATATTTGGGCTTCTAGCAGTGTGTGGGACTTGGTCTATTAGTCCATCTATACTGACCTCCATCAGGTTGCAAATTAAAAATAATTTTTTTCTTCATTTAGCTCTGAAAAAATATTTGGGCTTCTAGCGGTGTGTGGGACTTGGTCTATTAGTCCATCTATACTGACCTCCATCAGGTTGCAAATTAAAAATAATTTTTTTCTGCATCTAGCTCTGAAAAAATATTTGGGCTTCTAGCGGTGTGTGGGACTTGGTCTATTAGTCCATCTATACTGACCTCCATCAGGTTGCAAATTAAAAATATTTTTTTTCTGCATCTAACCCAGCCAATAGTTTTGGCCTAATACCACAGTTTGGCCACTCAGCTCTGCTCGGTTACCATCCATTGTATTTTTGTGCAAACAACTCCAGAGTTGTGAATTAGTTAACCACCAAAATGAGTGGAAAAAGGCCTGCTGCTGGTGGAAAGGGGAATAGGCGTGTTGGGAAGGGGAAAAAAGGTTGTGTCCGTGGGGTAGGTGCAGAAGAAAGACCATCTTCCAGCCAAACTAAAATGTCTACTTCTTTTAGCGGACAATGTGATAAGATCCCTTTCTTACGGCCACGCCAATCGCTACAAATTCCAGATGAGGCACAAAAACAGCAGGTGCTTCAACGGATATCAAGTGCTCCTTTAAGTGGGCTCTCCTCCACATCAACTTCAACATCACAAATACTCCAGTCCTCAAAGGTGTCACCCAAATCGCACTTGCTTCCTCACAGCTCCCAAATCTCCAGCTGCCCGTCTGAGTATGAGGTAGAACAGATGGTTGAGTCTGCAGAGCTGTTTACTCATACTATAGCCTGGGAATCAGAGGTCGACTCCAGCGCTTCTGTGAATCCAGACGAGGAAATGATCTGCACTGATGCCCAGAATCTTTATGAGTCGGATCCAGGACCAGACGCAGAAGGTTCTGACCATAATGTAGACCCTCATTCCCAAACTGTAACTCCTGTTGGTGGAGACAATGAGGAAGACGATGATAAGACTCAAATACCTGATTGGAGCGACAACTTTAGTTTTTTGTCAGGGCAGGAACAGGTTGGCTCTGAGGACGACGGGTGTGATAACGCACAGGGTGATGATGATGAGGTCGGAGATCCCACTTACTGTCAACCCACAGTCAGCCAAGAGATGAGGTCAGCAGAGGAGGTGGAGGAAGATGCTAGTGACGACGAGGTCAGGTTGCGCCTTCCTGGACAGAGACGTAGTACTGGAAGCACGTCAACAACTGCATCCTCAAACACAACTCTGCCTCTCACCACAAGTCGTGGTGGCTCTTCAGGTCGCATGGGTGCTAAGCCTTGCATAGCCTGGGCATTTTTTCAGATCGATAAAGATGACCCAACTCGTGTTATCTGTAACATTTGTCAGCAAAAGCTAAGTAGAGGCCAAAAAATACATAGTTTGAGTACTTCATGCATGAACCGGCACATGGACATGAAGCATAAGTTGCAGTGGGAAGCTCAGTGTGCTACAATGCGGCCTAGCCGGCCGGGCCAACCACCGTCTGCCATATCTTGTGCATCCGCGGCCTCTTCATCCTCTGTGACTGGGGGGACAGCAGTCACACCTGTTTTGGGGCGCAGACGTGCCACCTCTTTACCCGCAACAGCCAGCGTGATTGGCAGGTCATCATTTTCTTTGGAGGTGGTAACACCAGCTGGTCTTGAGCGCTGTCCGACATCGATAGCACCACCTTTGGATCAAGGCAACCTAACATGTCCGCCTGCATCTTCCTCACAGACCGGCAGTTTGCCGGGGACACCCTTATCAACCCCGTCTAAGCACAATAGCCAGCCCTCGGTCCCTCAGATGTGGACAAGTAAAAGACCATTTCCTCCTAGCCATGAGAAAGCTAAGAGGTTGAATTTCACCATCTGCAAGCTCTTGGCTACAGAAATGCTGCCTTTCCGCCTGGTGGACACAGAGGATTTTCGAGACCTTATGTCCGTCGCAGTGCCCCAGTACCAGATGCCCAGTCGGCACTACTTCTCAAAGAAAGGTGTGCCTGCGCTCCACCAGCATGTCGCACACAACATCACCGCTTCTTTGAGAAACTCTGTGTGTGACAGGGTGCATTTCACCACAGACACTTGGACGAGTAGGCATGGACAGGGGCGTTACATGTCGCTGACTGGGCACTGGGTAACTATGGTGACAGCAGGACAAGGGGCTGCTGTCCAAGTCTTGCCGTCCCCACGAGTTGTGCGTCAATCCTCTTTATGTCATTTTTCCTCCACTGCTTCTGCCTCCTCAACCTCCTCTCGGTCTTCCACCTGCACCCAAAGCCTGTCTGGTCATGCCACAAGCTTTCTAACTGCGCAGAAGGGATCCTGCACACCTCCTTACTATGCTGGCAGTAGGGCTCAACGTCATCAGGCGGTTTTTACATTGAAATGTCTGGGAAATGTGAGTCACACAGCTGAGGAGTTGTGGTCAGCTCTGGAGAACCAATTTCATGAATGGTTGTCTCCACTGGACCTGAAACCAGGGAAGGCCGTGTGCGACAATGCTGCAAACCTGGGTGCGGCCCTTCGCCGGGGCAATGTCACACACGTGCCTTGTATGGCTCACGTGTTGAACCTGGTTGTCCAGCAATTTTTAGCCCACTATCCCAGACTAGATGGCCTTCTGCAGAGGGCACGGTCGCTGTGTGCTCACTTCCGCCGTTCGCATCCCGCAGCTCAGCGACTTACATCTCTACAGAAGTCGTTGGGCCTGCCACTTCACCGGCTAAAATGCGATGTGCCTACCCGGTGGAATTCAACTCTGCACATGTTGCAGCGACTGTGGCAGCACCGACAAGCCCTGGTGCAATACGTTCTGACGTATAGCCTGGGCCAACGAGATTCAGAGGTGGGGCAAATCACGCTGGAGGAGTGGTCTCAGATCAGGGACCTATGCACCCTTCTGCACAGTTTTGAAATGGCGACGAAGATGTTTAGTGCTGACGATGCCATTATCAGCATGACTATTCCGGTGATTTACATGCTGGAGCACATGTTAAACAGAATTCGGAGTCAGGTGGTGGCACAAGAGGAGGTGGAGGAAGTAGAGGAGGAGGAGTTGTATGCGGAAGGGCTAACATCTGCAAGGTCCAGACGGTCGGCAGCACCAGGGCGGCAGGCATGTGAGGGTGGGGGAGATGATTTTACCAGGGCGCATGGTAGCAGCCAAACTAGTGAGGAAGGTGCAGGAGCCCAGGAAGAAGTGGAGGACGAACTGATGGAAGACTCATCAGATGAGGGAGACCTTGATCACATTTCTGTTGTGCGAGGTTGGGGGGAGAGGACAGAGGAAGGAAGCATGATTGTTACCTCGCCACCAACACAACAGGGACTTGGTGCTCCTGGATGCGCAACACACATGAGTTCCTTCTTGCTGCACTACCTGCAACATGACCCTCGAATTGTGAGAATTAGAAATAATCCTGACTACTGGGTTGCCACACTGTTAGATCCCCGGTACAAAAGTAAATTTGCAGAAATTATTCCTGCCATAGAAAGGGATGCACGCATGCAGGAGTATCAGCAGAGACTGTTGCAGAATCTTACATGTGCTTTTCCACAAAATACCAGTGGTGCACATAGTGAATCTCACAGTTCCAACTTGCCAACCGTGGGACCGTCAAGTGTTCAGCACTCAAACCGTAACAGAACCACAGTATCTGCTGGTAACATCAATTTTGCGGAATCATTTCACCACTTTTTTAGCCCATCCTTTGCAAGGCCACAGGAGACAAGAAGTCTGACACATAGTCAACGCCTAGAGACGATGGTACAGGAGTATCTCCAAGTAAACATTGAAGCCACGACTGTGTCACTGGACCCTTGCTCTTTTTGGGCTTCCAATCTGGATAAATGGCCGGAGCTAGCCACTTACGCCTTGGAGATCTTGTCATGCCCCGCAGCCAGCGTTCTGTCTGAACGTGTGTTCAGCGCTGCTGGTGGTGTGCTGACAGATAAGCGCACGCGGCTCTCCACTGATAATGTAGACAGACTCACGTTCATAAAGATGAACAAATCATGGATCCGAAACGACTTTTCTACCCCTGTGTCATCCTGGGGAGAGTAAAAGCTTGATGATTGGTTAAAATCACCCTACCAACCGTTTTAAGCTTTCAAATTACTAATCATGTTTATCTGTATCTTGACTGGAAAATAATTTGGGCTTTGTAGCAGTGTGCAGCACTGATCCTATTAGGCCATCTATAATAAGCTTCACCAGATTTAAAATTAAAAATAATTTTTAGCTGCATCTAGCCCGGAAAATAATTTTGGGGCTCCGAGATGCGCAAGACACATAAGTGCCTTCTTGCTGCACTACCTGCAGCATGACCCTCATATTGTCAGAATTCGAAGTAATCATGACTACTGGGTTGCCACACTCTTAGATCCCCCAAACTTTTCGATCAACCTTTTCATTTTAATAAAGACCAAAAAAATGGTCATTTTTGAAATTATAAGCATTAGCAGGTTGTTAGAAACTGAAATCAAACAGTTTTCAACTCAAAACTTTATTCTAGGTGATGTTACATTTTCACATAGGACCCCTTGTTCGAAAGGAGCTTCTGAACTCTCTCGTCCATTGAATTTGTCAGGTTTTGGATGATTTCTGCTTCAATTGTTTTGCATGAGGACAGAATACCCTCCCAGAGCTGTTGCTTAGATGTGAACTGCCTCCCGCCATCATAGACACTCCTTTTAATGATGCTCCAAAGGTTCTGAATGGGGTAGAGGTCAGGGGAGCATGGGGGTCACACCATAAGTTTGTCCCCTTTTATGCCCATATCAGCCAGAGATGCAGATGTTTTATGTGCAGCATGAGATGGTGCATTATCATGCAGAAAAATGATCTTGCTGTGAAATACACGGTTCTTCTTCTTGAACCATGGCAGGAAGTGCTGTTTGAAAATCCACATACATTATGG